>NC_085136.1:111791459-112503959 GCF_035046485.1 Aedes albopictus | reverse complement strand
GAGTCGTAAAATGATGCCGGAGAGGGCTTGGCAAGAGATAGCCATTGACTTTCTGTCCGCCAAAGAGTTCGCTACTTTCTTGGTTGTGGTGGATTATTACAGCCGGTATCTTCACGTGATAGAAATGAAGAGCACGACTGCGACGAGGACGATTGAAGCGCTCATGAGGATTTTTAAAGACCACACGTTCCCTGAATCTATTCGCTCGGACAATGGGCCACCATTCTCAAGCGAAGAATTCTCTCAGTTCTGTGCCAGTAAAAACATCAAATTGGTGAAAGCCATACCATATTGGCCTCAAATGAATGGCCTGGTTGAACGCCAGAACCAGGGCATTCTGAAGGCTCTACGGATTTCCAAAGCTCTTAAAACTGATTGGCGGAAGAGCTTGGAGGACTACGTGTATATGTACAATACCACCCCTCACACGGTCACCGAGAAACCTCCCCTGGAACTGCTAACTGGGCGTCCGGTCAAAGACCTGTTGCCTTCCCTGCGGACAGATCCCCATTGGCAACGAGACGAAACCATACGAGAAAACGACGCGATGAAGAAAATGCAGGGTAAGCTTTATGCCGATCATCGCCGACATGCTAAGGAATCGGACATCTCCATCGGGGATATAGTGATGCTGAAGAGCTACGAGTCCGGAAAGCTTGAATCGACTTTCAAGATGGAGAAGTTCACGGTTCTGGAGCGAACCGGTACTGATACAGTTGTTGTCAACAAAGACGGAGTGAAATACCGGCGTCCGGTTGCCCACTTGAAAAAGTGGCCATCTCCATCGTTACCTTCCACCACCTCTGATTCTTCCACAGGTTCCCATAAAACCTCGGAGCAGGACGTCTTGAACCATGAACCCCAGGATGTGGAGCTTCCTCAAACTTCGTCGCCTATGTCTGCACCGAACCTAGCAGAGAGAAAGGAGGATGATCGGCAGACAACGTGTTCATCACGGAAGCGTGTCAACCACTCAGAGAATGATGCAGTACCCGAACAAAGCCGTCCTACAAGAACAAAAAAAGTGCCTAAACGATATACATGATTATTTTTTTTTTTGACTATTGCTATTGATTCGATTATTTTGTAGAGAGTAGGAGAAGGATGTAGAGTTGGGAGCATAGAGAGGGAGAGTACTGCTTTACTAAATAGACGAGAGAGAGAAATATGAATTTGAGGGAGGTATCAGTTGACCTGTAAAACATACGCCAGTCAGAAATAAAGAGTTGTGTAATACAGACGTGTTCAGTGTTTGCGCGAGTTATTTTGGAAGTGAGAACGCCACAACTGGGATTCTACACTAAGCAGCTTCATTTTTAAGTAATTTTGGAACTTGAAAGTTCACATAAGCACGCTGGATAGCCTGCTAAGCAGCTTCTGACAGAACTTTAACAAAATTCATACTGAATCAAAAATGTGTTTTTCAGCATCACAATTCTGTTGGTGGGGTTGTGTTTCACGTCGGGTATCGCGCTACTTGGGCGGTGGTTTTCTTCGTCTGTTATTTTCTTCTGTTTTCCACTGTAACTCGGTCAATTTTGAACCGATTGACTTGAAATTTTGTACACGGGTAGATACTATACCTATCTCACCGCATTCCAAGAATTGTGTCAATTGGTTCAAGATTGACTGAGTTATAGTGGAAAACAGACGAATATAGAAGCCATCGCCCAAGTAGCGCGATTCCCTCTGTAAATTACTTCTGATAATTATATTTTCACACATGTCGCTGCTACGTAGATTTGAACTGGATCCTCCTGAGTGATAGCCTGCCGACTTACCGCTGCGCTGCTGAAGACACTTGACAAAGTCAAGCTAACTTCACTACTGTACAAATGTGCAAAACTAGCTGCCGACAGAAAATCGATTCAAGTCAGACTTTACCTACTGTCCACTCAATCGCAGCTGTAGTGCTGTGGTAGAGCATAGGGTTCTCACGCAGCGACTATCAGTTCGAATCCGATGGGCGGCAATTTTTTTTTGCTCAATCCTAGTATTCATTGATTTGATAATTTCATATTTGTCTTTTATTCGTGTATGCTTAAACAGTTGTTTTCTGTAAAAGAAATAAATTTAATCTTCATTGAAACACAATGCTACTGAACTGAACTTCTATGAACTTGAAAGTTCCGACAAAGTTCCGAGTAGCATCTTAAGCAGCTTTAAAGTTCCGCGAAGTTCAGATAAAGTTCCGAATGGAACTTTCTGGTTGCTTAAGAGGCTAACAATGAGCCTTGCCGGAACTTGTGACCGAAGTTCCAGCAAGGCTCATCGTTAGCCTCTTAAGCAGCCAGAAAGTTCCATTTGGAACTTTATCTGAACTTCGCGGAACTTGAAAGTGCATTTTGTCATGGGAAGCGGAACTTTTGGTTACTTGGGTATAATTTAAAAAAAGATTGCTTGAATTCCGGGATTAAATACAATCATAAATTATTGAGAAAATGATATCTTTAAACGCATTAAAACTGGTACAAATCTCCAAGGGAATTATTTATTTGAATTCAATTTTTACTAACAGTTTTCAGTCTTATCCAAAACCCCATCTTTCAGAATATGAGCACAAATTATTATACTGAATAAGATTTGCAATAACCCCATAGAAATACACAAAGTATTGCGATGATTTACAGAAGTGCAAAAAACCGATGGTACGGAGAGAATAGAGACCACCGGTGCGCAAAGGCGACCGATCATTATTTTACTCACATGGAAACGAACGACCGGTGCGAAAATGGGTTGATAACGAAATTAAAAATCGTTAACGACGTGCTGTTGCGTGTGTAGTATTAAGCCCACGGGTGGGCTTGGTCTAAGCCAACGAATAATTATAAGACCATTGCATACTTTTAGGCGTTTATCGGTTTCTGTTCCAATTTACAAAATTGACTCCACTTTGTAGATTCACGTTTCGGTAAGAAATTAAAGGCCAGAAATGGATTCCAATTTAATAGATCTACCGAGAATATACAGCTAGGGGGATTAGGGGCATAATGGACACCCTAAGCAAATGAGTATGTTAGGCCTGTATAACAGACAAAAACTTAACAAATTATCAGTTGGCTTACAACTTTAACTTATTGCCTACGTATTTCAATAACTTACAGCACGTAGAATGTCGGTATTGTGAAGAAATAGTGAATTGTAAACCGTGTGTTTTTTGGGACTGGCAGGAAAGGTACGGGGCGAAATGGACACCCATCGGGGCATAATGGACACCCCTGCATATTTTATGCTGTATCTTTGATAATATCGACCAGTTATGTAATTTGCCTACGGAGATCAATACCACAGATATAATACTCCATCTTAGACGAGTTTACATAACATCAAAGTTAATTAACTAAATTTTAGGCTTACATAATCGGATTGATTTTTTCCAAACTCTCTAAAACGCCTAACAGTATGCAATGGACGTACATCCATTCATAATTGCGAGTGTTCATTTCGCCCCGAATCGACTACAACATTGAAATTGCTATTTTGAGTAAGTTCTGATCAAAAATATAATACTTCATCCATTGCCAAATCTGCGTATACATGTAGATAAGCTAACAATTTACTTGGTTGTATGATGGACACACTCAAACACTCGTAATACCTTATTTGCTGCTGCTTCGAAATTATAAGAATTTCACCATATGAAAAACATACTTCAATTTCAATGATATTTTGGTTATTTTGAAGCAATATAAATGGTACTTTTGGAAAATAGAACAATAACTTGTTCCTTTACACTTATGCATTTAAAGTTTAACATAAAGGTCAACGGTTTCGGCAAAAACAGGGGTGTCCATTTCGCCCCGGGTGTCCATTATGCCCCTAATCCCCCTATTTATTGAAAAAGTAGCCAATAGGCCGCTGTAGAACATATCGCCACAACATTGCACCAGGGAACACTTATTTCCGGTGCAAAATCAGGTTCAAGCATGGACTTTCGGTTTGACAACTACCCTTGCAAGAAGTACAACTCTTCCCATCGATCATAGTGAGTACCACTTATTTTTATATTTTATAGTTCCTGAGAGTCGATTAAAAAAAAAGTTTTTCCTGGGGTTTTGAGGGATAATCGAACAATCGCATTACGTCAAAAGTTCTTCAACCATTTCTGTATCATCCTTAGCGGTCGAAGGGAGTATAGCCAACAGTTATCAGCTTTCCTCGGCTAATCAAAAACATTCTTCATCTCATGCGCATTTCCATATTAAAAAAAAAAAAATAAACAACGCAAGTACGTGGGTGCCCAGGACTGAAAGTAAGTGCGTAGGTTGCCCAGAATAACATGCCTCAGTTAAACACTTCGTTGTTCAATATTGTTATAGGTACATAATTTATTAATCTAGTTTCTTTTATTCCGTGATGAAAAGCAGTAGTCAAAGCATTGAGTGAATGTAATCACAGAGTTTGCTAAAGAATATTTTGTTATAGGTCAACAATCTGGATGATGCTCTCTTGTGGCTATGTACAGCATGCTGTATTTATATATACAGCCACGGGTAGGTCTCCGCATTATTTGAAGTTTTACGAATCATCATTCGGGAATATGCTAACGCTTCGTATTTGGCTTTGAAATAATACCATTTCATACCAATCTTTTCGTCTATTTTGTTGGAAAATGAATTGAGGTTACTGAAAATAAATACATGTTAAATACTGAATACACTACATGAGTTTAATTTGTCATACCAGAAATGACAATCAGTGTACCACCATCCACTCTTAAACGTTTGTGCGCATTTACTGGCAACATTATCAGTAGCATTATCTTCGGTTGAAAATTGGATGCTTATGTGATGCTTTAAGGAATCTCCGGCGGTTCCACTGTAACTTCCCAGTTTCTTCAATGTATATTTCTCACTTTCGCTGCCGATCTCAAACACCTCGTATCGTGCAAATTTGTAGCTCCCGTTGTAATCTTTCAACTCTACAAGTAGCTGATGGTTACCATCCTTTGTAAGATGATGTAGTTTATCCAGTCCAATCCAAAACTCTCCGTCAAGACTTCCGAATCCGTTCTGGTATTCAGTCCAGTTCCGGGAGAAGTCAACTGATCCATCAAAACGATGCTGCACAACAGTCCATCCTCCGTCAAATATTTTCTGTTCGCAATACGCCTCAAATGGTTCCTTAAAACCCAATGGATGTATTTTGTACTTTCCTGGTATATGCGAAGGAATTTCGGCGCAAGATTTGAATGGTATTAGACCTAGCTGCTGTTGCAAAATCCTCACCGAACGATTCATGATAGTGGTCAAATTTTGACCCACAGCTTGCTCTAGTTTAGTCAACATCAACTTCATCTCCTTGTGGGTATTATATTTTTCATTCAATTTGTTTTCGAGATCTTCCAGTTTACCAATGAGAATTTCGTAGCCAAAACTCCCACTTGAATTAGCGGAACAATTGCAGCAGTCACTTGACACCTCTTTTGCTTCATAGTAGTGAATTACACAAAACACACCAATAATAATTGAAATGGTCACCTTCATTCTGGATCTATGCAGAATCAATCGCCTTCGTAGACCTATAGAAGCAGGGCAACTGCAACTAATTGTGAGCCATGCCTCTTTATATCGAAATTTATACCACGACAGCAAACTTTCACCGATCTCTGTGGTTTGTACTGCACCACAAATGCTTCCTGCCACAACTTTTTTTTTGTTTGTCGTTGCTTTCCAACTGAAACAGAGGTTGCTTCTCAGTTGCCTGTTGTAGCCAAGTATTTTTTATTGATGAGTTGAGCTACTGGACGAGTGCATCAAAACGCGTATCCAGAACATAATAGTGCCGTACTTTATACCAACTAAGTCATCTGACCCCTTTTGCCTACAGTATGTCGTCCAACAATAATATGTGATAAATATGTCAGATAACATCGTCCACCAATATATCGCTCTATAGACGGGTTTCTCACCAACTCATGCAATGAAATTGTTAGTAGTCTCTATACATAGTATGATTCTTACCGATTTGTTCCGGGTATTAACCCCTCCGTTCTCACGACGACGACGACGGTGTCAACGACTGCGAACAATTCTAAACGAACATTTGAAAAGGGCCTATCTGCTTTTTGTAAACAAACATGTTTCTGTCTCTGTAGGGTCCATCTGCATCCACGATCCACCCACGCACATCAACACCCTTAACAGATAGCTTGAAGAACACTGTTTCTGATAAGGGTGTTGATGTGCGTGGTTGGATGCAGATGGGCCCTACAGAGACAAAAACATGTTTGTTTACGCAAAGCAAATAGGCCCTTTTCAAATGTTCGTCTAGAATTTCACCCGCTGGAATCGCCGTCGCAGCGTCATCCCGTGATAAAAACCAGAACTGATAAACTACCACCAGGGTGCGAGGCCGCCATTTTTAAGAATCCAACATCTAGTATGTAAACATTTGTGTATCCACAATGGATTCCATTGTGGATACACGATAGATGTTGACTCCTGTCAGATGCATTAGGTGGGATTAGGGCTGCCACATAGGTGTAAACTACGCACTCGTGAAAACAGGGGAAAACCTAGGTGAAAACTCAATACCGACACTTTCACAACAATAACAAAAACGCTTAAAATTTAAAGCACAGATATGTGCGAAAGTTACACAAAATCGGCCAAACTCGCCAAACCCCATAAGGGTTCGTTCACATATAGCGTAATATGCGAATGAACCCATATTTGTCGGCTGTTCGGGCTCTAAAGAAGTTGATCATCAATATTAATTTCTATTCCCGATCAGCCTAGATAGCCGTGTAGTGGCGGTAGCAGTTCCCTCAACTGGCTAAGAATATCACTACGGATTGCCTAATCCGGTGGTAAAAGTCCACCAAACAAGCGACCCCTAATTCATGGTGTTAAGCGTACCGTGCCTAGGAATGAATGGTTAGGGGGGTCTTATAAATACTTAACCGTGAACGGAGCCTGTGGAGTACCAGGGCACCCCCCACAGTATGTTGCCCTTACTGTGTTAAACGGAGCAATGACGCAGTGGACCTTATTTGTCTCCGGGATAATCGGCCACTTTTCTTACGTCTCAATTCCGAGGCTTAATAAAAGTGGGTAAATGAAATTTTTTTATGACAGGAATTAAGTTCGTACAGGTAAACCTTCATCACGCAAAAGGTGCTTCTGCTGTGTTGAGTCGAAGGTTTTAAAAAAGAAGGACTGGAAGTGGTGCTTATTCAAGAGCCATGGTCCAATAAACGAAAGATTCTTGGAGTTCTGACACAAAATAGTAAACTATTTTATGATGAGCAACAAGATTCACCCAGAACCGCTGTCTTAGTACGCAAAACGTTAAAATGCTATCCTATTACAGAGTTTATCAGAAAAGACATTGTTGCGATCATGGTAGAGGTACCAACCACTAGGGGTAAAACTGAGATCGCTGTGGCTTCAGCTTACTTTCCTGGTGATGTTCCTGAGGTACCTCCTCCTGAGATCGCATCATTTGTCCAATTCTGTAAAGAAAACAACAAATCGTTTATCATTGGTTGTGACGCCAATGCACATCACACGGTTTGGGGTAGTACGGATATTAACAGTCGAGGTGAGTCACTATTAGAGTATCTGTCTTCGAACATTATAGACATTTGCAATAATGGTGATAAACCTACCACAGACAAACAGACGTAACACTTGCGAGATTTCCATCGACCACGCTTTTAACGATCATTTTAAATTTTCATAGTTCAGGCTTTCACAACCAGAGACGCGCGCGTCGTTTTTCTATGTGTTTGACATTTCACACTACCGCCTTCTGTTGACGATATGGCACAACACAGTGATTCGTGCAACTTTTCCACCAGGTGATGGTAGTGCTAACTGGGCGATGGATTTCCATGAAAACTGTTCAAGGTGTTACGTCTGTTTGTCTGTGAACCTACTTTCTCAAATGTAATCAGACAAGAGGTCTTGGATCTAACACTGTGCAATGCTGCAATCTTTGACAAGATCACAAACTGGCACGTGTCAGATGAGAATTCTCTACCTGATCATAAACACATAATCTTCAATTGGAGTGGTGGAGATTATTCTAGAACCGCATTTAGAAATCCCAGGAGGACAAACTGGGATCAATACGTAGAATTGTTGAATACGCATTCATTTACAATGGGAGAAACTATTGATTCAACCCAAAAGTTGGAATCATTTTCTCAATGGGTAAATGAAAGTATCATCAATTCCTTTAACGGAAGTTGTCCCACCATACAATCGTCTTCTACTAGAGACGTGCCATGGTGGAACTTTTAACTGGATCGCCTTAGAAAATTTTCTCGTAAAATGTTCAATAGAGCGAAACAAACGGGAGATTGGACTCAGTATAGGAAAGCCCTGACTGAGTACAACAACGAAATACGAAAATTTAAAAGAAAATCTTGGGTGCTGACATGTGAAAACATAAACAGTACTCCTGTAGTTGCAAGACTACAGAAAACGCTTGCAAAAGATCATTCAAATGAATTGGGAAACCTGAAGCGCGACGATGGAGCTTCTACCAAAACTCCTCGTGAAACTTTGGATTTAATGATGGAAACCCATTTTCCAGGTTCGGTTCTAAGTGTGGATTCCAATGATACTATATCTCTGGAAGGTGAAGGATGTCCTAGTATAAACTCATCGGAGTCAACTAGTACAATAAACACCGCCTCAGATTTAGCTGATGAAATCTTCACGAAGGCCAGAGTGGAAAATGCAATTAGATCATTTCAGCCTTTCAAATCTGCAGGAGTTGATGGAATATTTCCAGCACTGATTCAAAATGGAGAAGCGGTGTTGGTTCCACCACTAATTGAGATGTTCAAAGCTAGTTTAAGATTGAATTACGTTCCATCAAAATGGAGACTTGTAAAAGTTATCTTTATACCAAAAAAGGGGAAGCGAGACAAGACGCATCCCAAAGCATACAGGCCAATTAGTCTTTCTTCAGTTTTGTTGAAGACTATGGAAAAGGTTTTGAAGGATTTTATCAATTCTTCTTACATAAAAGACCATCCCCTATCTGACTTCCAGTTTGCTTATCAATCTGGTAAGTCAACGGTTACGGCACTTCATTCGCTAGTAACAAAAGTGGAAAAAACGTTTTCAGCAAAAGAAATAGCTCTATGCGCCTTTTTAGACATAGAAGGAGCATTTGATAATGCCTCCTATTCATCTATGAAGCGTGCCATGGAGAACAAAAACTTCGACCAATGTATCATACATTGGATTTATACTGTGCTTGCAAAAAGAGAAATCACCTCTGAGCTGGGAAGTTCTTCTATAACAGTAAGGGCAACGAAAGGTTGCCCTTAAGGAGGAGTCCTCTCACCACTAATGTGGTCCTTAGTTGTAGACGACTTCTAAGAAGCTTGAAGGAGAAAGGTTTCGAAGTTGTGGGCTTTGCAGACGATATAGTCATAATAGTGAGAGGAAAGTATGACGAAACTGTTTCGGAGAGAATGCAAAGGGCTCTTAACTATACACATTCATGGTGTATTAAGGAGGGCCTTAGCATCAACCCGTCAAAAGTCGTAATTGTCCCTTTCACTAGGAGAAGGAAGATCAACCTCAAAGCATTTCGGCTTGGAGGGATACAAATTCATCCTAGTGATCGAGTCAAATACTTAGGTTTGATACTAGATGCTAAACTGAACTGGAATGCTCAAATTGAGTTCGTGATCGGTAAGGCAACAAGTGCGTTCTGGTTATGCTCCAAAACTATTGGCAGGAAGTGGGGCTTAAAACCAAAAATGATAATGTGGATTTATACTGCCATAATCCGCCCAAAAGTGACGTATGCTTCGTTTGTCTGGTGGCCAAAAACAAAAGAGGCTACCACGCAATCAAAGCTTGCGAAAATTCAACGTCTTGCGTCCATTGCTGTTACAGGAGCGATGCGAAGCACACCATCAAAAGCTTTAGATGCGATTCTCAATCTGCTACCTTTGCACGAGTACGTGCAATTAGAAGCAGAAAAGGAATTGCTGAGACTTGAACGAGTTGAAAAGTTTATGCCAGGTGATCTTGTAGGTCACCTGAGCATTTCACAATACTTTCAAAATAGGCCAGTAATGAAAATGATTAAAGACTGGATGAAACCTGTGGAGAACCATGATGTTCCTTACAAGTTGCACGAAACAACTCGTGCAGATTGGGAAGTCGGAGGTCCCACTTGTCGGATTTCCCTTAATATTATTAAATAAATGCGTAACAACTAGGTATTTCGATTCCATTTTTTTTATTTCAAAATGACCTTTTGCTCGCACACACACGATCGAACACATCCGTTCACCATTTCAATCGTCACAAAACTGACACCTCCCGCCGACGATCTCGTTTTCGGTCTCGCTCGTCTCGCTTACCCGACGCCCAGCCCGACGCCTTCATTCGCGCGATTGAGATGGATTCTCCAAATCTACACTCTTAGATCGCTTTAGGTATATTATTGGCAAACACGGGAAGAATTGTTCATACAATTTTTGTTAGACATAAATATTCATTGTTGGATATAAAACTACTGATGAGCCTTGTTGTAATCACAAATCAAATAATGTTTAATACAGATACCTTGTTCCTACATCCTTTTCCTCCCCTAGTGGGCTTCGTGGCCGTGCGGTTAGCGGCGTCAGTCGTTTAGGCGTATTGTGAGTGCCACGGAGTGAGGGTTCGATTCCCGCTCCAGTCGGAGGAAACTTTTCGTCAAACGAAAAATCCTCCACTGGTCCACTGGGTGTTCCGTGTAGTCCGTTGTCTAATGTTAGTGATTGTTCAGTCTGTGCAACCTCTGGTTGAAGACGGTGTAGTGTCTTTTTACTCTCAATATAAGGAAAAATAAGTCCAAAAAATCATTATATTGCCTATTGTTTTTTCATTTACAAAACATTAAATGTGTTATTTGCGAGAAAATTCATATACAGTAATCTTAAATATATATCATTCTTATTATTCAATACTGTAGCCTGAAAAGAAAAAAGAGGATTAATAATAAATATGTTAAGTTTATTGATTATTTTTAAAACGAATATTTATGCACTTACCAAAAATGATTATGGGCTTATCATTAGACCTTTAACATACCTAAATATAACAGGGTTAGCATAACAAAACTAAATTCTTGAATATTGCATGCTAAATTTAGCCTAAAAGGTTACTAAATGTAGGTAAACATCATAAATTGTATTTGTTTTTTTTACATTGTAGTCTAAATATGCTATATTCCTCTGATTAAAGCAGCTGAGTTTAATCATTTCTTCTTAATGACGATTATCATGCATAAAAGTTCGCAATCAAGCGTAAACTTTCAAAGAGTTATATTTAAGTTTGCATATAATTGATAATTCCATAAATTTCCATTGTTAAACTCCATTTCTAGTTTTTTCTTCATAATTTCTAATATCAAAGATCTTGGATTGTAGTGTTCAGGCTCAATAGCCTCAATCAAATATACATATAGCAAAATCATAATTTGTTTATAACCTTAAACATCAAAACCGTATAAAATACATTGGAATGTTCTTATCACTTACAGTCATCGCTAACTTTCTTGTTAGTTATATAAAGTTGTCGACTTCAATATACGTTCTTGGATCGAGGTGTTCAGGCTAAATAGCTCCAAGCAAGTATAAAAGTCAACAATTATTCCAATGTACTCAACGTTTATTTACAAAAGCTTCCTCACCAAACTTCACTACCTTAAATAATATAGCAGCATCGAATAAATTCAAATACTTCCATCATTTATACTCATTGCAAAACTCTTTGCCATTAATTTATTTATAATTTCTGTACTCAAATATACTATTGTGATCACTATCAGAAGTTATTCAAACACATCCAACGTTTCCTTTCCAAAGATTCTTTATAAAATTTGCAATACCATATTATTTTTTTTAAATTTTACCAATACTTCAATATCTGAAAAATTTAAAAATCTATTTCCATATTTTTTTTTTAAATCTGCGATCAATACAATATCTTGATCAATATTAGAAAATCCTCAATTGTATATGTTCCTTCCAAGACGTTTTTTTTTCAATGTTCCGCTACCGTGAATATTTTTTTTATTATTCCATTTATCATCGGAATTTCATATTTTATCAATTAAATTATACTTTCCCAAATGTCTACAGCGTTTGAACAACAAACTATTTACAAAAATCAGTGATAATGGTCAAGTACTGATCTTGAACATACTTTTTTTTGTATTGGATTATCTATTACCTCCTAAGATATCGTCACACTTTATTATGATTTCGTCAATACATATTTTATCAAAGTTCTCTATAATACACAAATACTCCGATCAGTCAATCTGTAGTCAATGGCACTACCTCCTTGTTTTATTTTCCAGACATATCTAGTGCCATCTTGTAGACACGTCTCATGTTATCTTTCAGACATATCTAGTGTCATCTTTCAGACACGTCTCATGTCATCTTTCACACATATCTAGTGTCATCTTTCAGACACATCTCATGTCATCTTTCAGACACGTCTCATGCCATCTTTCAGACATGTCTCATCTCATCTTTCAGACATATCACATGTCATCTTTCAGACATATCTAGTGTCATCTTTGAGACACATCTCATGTCATCTTTCAGACATATCTCATGTCATCTTTCAGACACGTCATGTCATCTTTCAGACATGTCTCATCTCATCTTTCAGACATATCACATGTCATCTTTCAGACATATCTCATGTCATCTTTCAGACATTACTAGTGTCATCTTTCAGACACGTATCATGTCATCTTTCAGACATATCTAGTTTCATCTTTCAGACACGTCTCATGTCATCTTTCAAACATATCTAGTGTCATCTTTCAGACACATCTCATGTCATCTTTCAGACATATCTCATGTCATCTTTGAGACTCGTCTCATGTCATCTTTCAGACATATCTAGTATCATCTATCAGACTTATCTAGTGTCATCTTTCAGACACGTCTCACAATCTTTCAGACATTCTAGTGTCATCTTTCAGACACATCTCATGTCATCTTTCAGACATATCTAGTGTCATCTTTCAGACACGTCTCATGTCATCTTTCAGACATATCTAGTGTCATCTTTCAGACACGTATGATGTCATCTTTCAGACATATCTAGTGTCATCTTTCAGACACGTATCATGTCATATTTCAGACATATCTAGTGTCACCTTTCAGACACGTATGATGTCATCTTTCAGACATATCTAGTGTCATCTTTCAGACACATCTCATGCCATCTTTCAGACATATCTCATGTCATCTTTCAGACACGTCTCATGTCATCTTTCAGACATATCTCTTCTCATCTTCAATTATTCCTTGTTACAAGTTTGTCAATTTACAATCTTCGATTTTGAAACTTTTTTTTTTGGATTGAGGTTTTCAAGCTCAATGTTCCCAATAAAGCATCAAAACCAGAAAATTTTCCATTGTTTCATTCAGTACTCCTTCTTGCAAATTCGGTCATTCTCAATCTCCGATCTCAAAGGTTTTCAAGCTCAATGTTTCCAATAAAGCATCAAAACCAGAAAATATTCCATCGTTCCATTCAGTATTCCTTGTCACAAGTTCCGTCCGTCGTAATCTCCGATCCTAAAACTTTCTTGGATTGAGGTTTTCAAGCTCAATGTTTCCAATAAAGCATCAAAACCAGAAAATATTCCCTTGTTTCATTCAGTATTCTTTGTCACAAGTTCGGTCCTTCTCAATCTCCAATCCTAAAACTTTCTTGGATTGAGGTTTTCAATCTCAATGTTTCCAATAAAAGATCAAAACCAGAAAATATTCCATTGTTTCATTCAGTATTTCTTGTCACAAGTTCGGTCAATCTCAATCTCCGATCCTAAAACTTTCTTGGATTGAGGTTTTCAAGCTCAATGTTCCCAATAAAGCATCAAAACCAGAAAATTTTCCAGTGTTTCATTCAGTACTCGTTTTTACAAATTCGGTCATTCTCAATCTCCGATCTCAAAACTTTCTTGGATTGAGGTTTTCAAGCTCAATGTTTCCAATAAAGCATCAAAACCAGAAAATATTCCATCGTTCCATTCAGTATTCCTTGTCACAAGTTCGGTCCGTCTTAATCTCCGATCCACAAACTTTCTTGGATTGAGGTTTTCAAGCTCAATGTTTCCAATAAAGCATCAAAACCAGAAAATATTCCATTGTTTCATTCAGTATTCCTTGTCACAAGTTCGGTCCGTCTCAATCTCCGATCCTAAAACTTTCTTGGATTGAGGTTTTCAAGCTCAATGTTTCCAATAAAGCATCAAAACCAGAAAATATTCCATTGTTTCATTTAGTTTATCTTGCCACAAGTTCGGTCTTTCTCAATCTCCGATTCTAAAACTTCCTTAGATTGAGGGTTTTCAAGCTCAATGTTTCCAATAAAGCATCAAAACTAGAAAATATTCCATTGTTTCATTCAGTTTATCTTGCCACAAGTTCGGTCAATCTCAATCTCCGATCTCAAAACTTTCTTGGATTGAGGTTTTCAAGCTCAATGTTTCCAATAAAGCATCAAAACCAGAAAATATTCCATTGTTTCATTCAGTACTCCTTGTCACAAGTTCGGTCCTTCTCAATCTTCGATCCTAACACTTTCTTGGATTGAGGTTTTCAAGCTCAATGTTTCCAATAAAGCATCAAAACCAGAAAATATTCCATTGTTTCATTCAGTATTCCTTGTCACAAGTTCGGTCTGTCTCAATCTCCGATCCTAAAACTTTCTTGGATTGAGGTTTTCAAGCTCAATGTTCCCAATAAAGCATCAAAACCAGAAAATATTCCATTGTTTCATTCAGTACTCCTTGTCACAAGTTCGGTCCTTCTCAATCTTCGATCCTAACACTTTCTTGGATTGAGGTTTTCAAGCTCAATGTTTCCAATAAAGCATCAAAACCAGAAAATATTCCATTGTTTCATTCAGTATTCCTTGTCACTAGTTCGGTCCTTCTCAATCTTCGATCCTAACACTTTCTTGGTTTGAGGTTTTCAAGCTCAATGTTTCCAATAAAGCATCAAAACCAGAAAATATTCCATTGTTTCATTCAGTATTCCTTGTCACAAGTTCGGTCTGTCTCAATCTCCGATCCTAAAACTTTCTTGGATTGAGGTTTTCAAGCTCAATGTTCCCAATAAAGCATCAAAACCAGAAAATATTCCATTGTTTCATTCAGTACTCCTTGTCACAAGTTCGGTCCTTCTCAATCTTCGATCCTAACACTTTCTTGGATTGAGGTTTTCAAGCTCAATGTTTCCAATAAAGCATCAAAACCAGAAAATATTCCATTGTTTCATTCAGTATTCCTTGTCACAAGTTCGGTCTGTCTCAATCTCCGATCCTAAAACTTTCTTGGATTGAGGTTTTCAAGCTCAATGTTTCCAATAAAGCATCAAAACCAGAAAATATTCCATTGTTTCATTCAGTACTCCTTGTCACAAGTTCGGTCCTTCTCAATCTTCGATCCTAACACTTTCTTGGATTGAGGTTTTCAAGCTCAATGTTTCCAATAAAGCATCAAAACCAGAAAATATTCCATTGTTTCATTCAGTATTCCTTGTCACAAGTTCGGTCTGTCTCAATCTCCGATCCTAAAACTTTCTTGGATTGAGGTTTTCAAGCTCAATGTTCCCAATAAAGCATCAAAACCAGAAAATATTCCATTGTTTCATTCAGTACTCCTTGTCACAAGTTCGGTCCTTCTCAATCTTCGATCCTAACACTTTCTTGGATTGAGGTTTTCAAGCTCAATGTTTCCAATAAAGCATCAAAACCAGAAAATATTCCATTGTTTCATTCAGTATTCCTTGTCACAAGTTCGGTCTGTCTCAATCTCCGATCCTAAAACTTTCTTGGATTGAGGTTTTCAAGCTCAATGTTTCCAATAAAGCATCAAAACCAGAAAATATTCCATTGTTTCATTCAGTACTCCTTGTCACAAGTTCGGTCCTTCTCAATCTTCGATCCTAACACTTTCTTGGATTGAGGTTTTCAAGCTCAATGTTTCCAATAAAGCATCAAAACCAGAAAATATTCCATTGTTTCATTCAGTATTCCTTGTCACAAGTTCGGTCTGTCTCAATCTCCGATCCTAAAACTTTCTTGGATTGAGGTTTTCAAGCTCAATGTTCCCAATAAAGCATCAAAACCAGAAAATATTCCATTGTTTCATTCAGTACTCCTTGTCACAAGTTCGGTCCTTCTCAATCTTCGATCCTAACACTTTCTTGGATTGAGGTTTTCAAGCTCAATGTTTCCAATAAAGCATCAAAACCAGAAAATATTCCATTGTTTCATTCAGTATTCCTTGTCACAAGTTCGGTCTGTCTCAATCTCCGATCCTAAAACTTTCTTGGATTGAGGTTTTCAAGCTCAATGTTCCCAATAAAGCATCAAAACCAGAAAATATTCCATTGTTTCATTCAGTACTCCTTGTCACAAGTTCGGTCCTTCTCAATCTTCGATCCTAACACTTTCTTGGATTGAGGTTTTCAAGCTCAATGTTTCCAATAAAGCATCAAAACCAGAAAATATTCCATTGTTTCATTCAGTATTCCTTGTCACAAGTTCGGTCTGTCTCAATCTCCGATCCTAAAACTTTCTTGGATTGAGGTTTTCAAGCTCAATGTTTCCAATAAAGCATCAAAACCAGAAAATATTCCATTGTTTCATTCAGTACTCCTTGTCACAAGTTCGGTCCTTCTCAATCTTCGATCCTAACACTTTCTTGGATTGAGGTTTTCAAGCTCAATGTTTCCAATAAAGCATCAAAACCAGAAAATATTCCATTGTTTCATTCAGTATTCCTTGTCACAAGTTCGGTCTGTCTCAATCTCCGATCCTAAAACTTTCTTGGATTGAGGTTTTCAAGCTCAATGTTCCCAATAAAGCATCAAAACCAGAAAATATTCCATTGTTTCATTCAGTACTCCTTGTCACAAGTTCGGTCCTTCTCAATCTTCGATCCTAACACTTTCTTGGATTGAGGTTTTCAAGCTCAATGTTTCCAATAAAGCATCAAAACCAGAAAATATTCCATTGTTTCATTCAGTATTCCTTGTCACAAGTTCGGTCTGTCTCAATCTCCGATCCTAAAACTTTCTTGGATTGAGGTTTTCAAGCTCAATGTTTCCAATAAAGCATCAAAACCAGAAAATATTCCATTGTTTCATTCAGTACTCCTTGTCACAAGTTCGGTCCTTCTCAATCTTCGATCCTAACACTTTCTTGGATTGAGGTTTTCAAGCTCAATGTTTCCAATAAAGCATCAAAACCAGAAAATATTCCATTGTTTCATTCAGTATTCCTTGTCACAAGTTCGGTCTGTCTCAATCTCCGATCCTAAAACTTTCTTGGATTGAGGTTTTCAAGCTCAATGTTTCCAATAAAGCATCAAAACCAGAAAATATTCCATTGTTTCATTCAGTACTCCTTGTCACAAGTTCGGTCCTTCTCAATCTTCGATCCTAACACTTTCTTGGATTGAGGTTTTCAAGCTCAATGTTTCCAATAAAGCATCAAAACCAGAAAATATTCCATTGTTTCATTCAGTTTATCTTGCCACAAGTTTGGTCAATCTCAATCTCCGATCTCAAAACTTTCTTGGATTGAGGTTTTCAAGCTCAATGTTTCCAATAAAGCATCAAAACCAGAAAATATTCCATTGTTTCATTCAGTATTCCTTGTCACAAGTTCGGTCCGTCTCAATCTCCGATCCTAAAACTTCCTTGGATTGAGGTTTTCAAGCTCAATGTTTCCAATAAAGCATCAAAACCAGAAAATATTCCATTGTTTCATTCAGTACTCCTTGTCACAAGTTCGGTCCTTCTCAATCTTCGATCCTAAAACTTTCTTGGATTGAGGTTTTCAAGCTCAATGTTTCCAATAAAGCATCAAAACCAGAAAATTTTCCATTGTTTCATTCAGTATTCCTTGTCACAAGTTCGGTCTGTCTCAATCTCCGATCCTAAAACTTTCTTGGATTGAGGTTTTCAAGCTCAATGTTTCCAATAAAGCATCAAAACCAGAAAATATTCCATTGTTTCATTCAGTATTCTTTGTCACAAGTTCGGTCCTTCTCAATCTTCGATCCTAAAACTTTCTTGGATTGAGGTTTTCAAGCTCAATGTTTCCAATAAAGCATCAAAACCAGAAAATTTTCCATTGTTTCATTCAGTATTCCTTGTCACAAGTTCGGTCTGTCTCAATCTCCGATCTCAAAACTTTCTTGGATTGAGGTTTTCAAGTTCAATGTTTCCAATAAAGCATCAAAACCAGAAAATATTCCATTGTTTCATTCAGTATTTCTTGTCACAAGTCCGGTCCGTCTCAATCTCCGATCCTAAAACTTTCTTGGATTGAGGTTTTCAAGCTCAATGTTTCCAATAAAGCATCAAAACCAGAAAATATTCCATTGTTTCATTTAGTTTATCTTGTCACAAGTTCTGTCTGTCTAAATCTCCGATCCTAAAACTTTCTTGGATTGAGGTTTTCAAGCTCAATGTTTCCAATAAAGCATCAAAACCAGAAAATATTCCATTGTTTCATTCAGTTTATCTTGCCACAAGTTCGGTCAATCTCAATCTCCGATCTCAAAACTTTCTTGGATTGAGGTTTTCAAGCTCAATGTTTCCAATAAAGCATCAAAACCAGAAAATTTTCCATTGTTTCATTCAGTATTCCTTGTCACAAGTTCGGTCCGTCTCAATCTCCGATCCTAAAACTTTCTTGGATTGAGGTTTTCAAGCTCAATGTTTCCAATAAAGCATCAAAACCAGAAAATATTCCATTGTTTCATTTAGTTTATCTTGTCACAAGTTCTGTCTGTCTAAATCTCCGATCCTAAAACTTTCTTGGATTGAGGTTTTCAAGCTCAATGTTTCCAATAAAGCATCAAAACCAGAAAATTTTTCATTGTTTCATTCAGTACTCCTTGTCACAAGTTCGGTCCTTCTCTATGTCCGATCCTAAAACTTTCTTGGATTGAGGTTTTCAAGCTCAATGTTTCCAATAAAGCATCAAAACCAGAAATTTTTTCATTGTTTCATTCAGTATTCCTTGTCACAAGTTCGGTCCTTCTCAATTTCCGATCCAAAAACTTCTTGGATTGAGGTTTTCAAGCTCAAAGTTTCCAATAAAGCATCAAAACCAGAAAATATTCCATTGCTTCATTCAGTATTCCTTGTCACAAGTTCAATCCGTCTTAATCTCCGATCCTAAAACTTTCTTGGATTGAGGTTTTCAAGCTCAATGTTTCCAATAAAGCATCAAAACCAGAAAATATTCCATTGTTTCATTCAGTATTCCTTGTCACAAGTTCGGTCCGTCTCAATCTTCGATCTCAAAACTTTCTTGGATTGAGGTTTTCAAGCTCAAAGTTTCCAATAAAGCATCAAAACCAGAAATTTTTTCATTGTTTCATTCAGTATTCCTTGTCACAAGTTCGGTCCTTCTCAATTTCCGATCCAAAAACTTCTTGGATTGAGGTTTTCAAGCTCAAAGTTTCCAATAAAGCATCAAAACCAGAAAATATTCCATTGCTTCATTCAGTATTCCTTGTCACAAGTTCAATCCGTCTTAATCTCCGATCCTAAAACTTTCTTGGATTGAGGTTTTCAAGCTTAATGTTTCTAATAAAGCATCAACACCAAAACATATTTAATAGTTTCATTCAGGAGTAATGACACTTCCTTTGTTAACCGTAAAAATCACTTTACCCATTGTCGCCTCACATCAATTATTGTGCTTTTTCACAGATATAAATTGAATAAAATCTCATGTCGTGGCCAAAATCAATTGAGACCAAATATCAGTCATTAAGAAGTGAATTCCCAATTTAATCCGAATCTTCTGCTTTCCCAAATTTCTCAACATCAATAACACAGTAGAATGCTTTTTCCGATGCTTCAATCTAACCCACCAAATCCTAAAAAAAAAAAACCTTTCTGACAACCGCTCATATTAGTGAGTAAAATTAATTCAAACCTGTCTGCTGTCTCATGTGTGCAACAAAAACTTAAGCGTATCGCAAGCGATTTCAAAACCAACACTGACCCATTCATCATCTTCCATATAGTCTATTTTACGAAACGACAACAGTGTTGATATTGATATTAACACTCACGGGCTTGGGCGCAACCTCCTGTCAAATTTTCATTCATGAAATGAGCGATCAGCTGATCCAAAATGGCTCATTCACCAGATTGGCTCCTTTCCTCTTCAAATGCGGTAAAGAACAAGTTTACCCAAAATGCCACATTCATGAGCATCCAGCGACAGCAATCCTACTGGGTGCTCACCGGTTTCCACTGGTAGAAATCCAAAAACAGCAAAACATAAACACTTACTTGATTTGACCTTCATCCATGTTCCATCTACGCTTCAATAATGTTTGGTACTTACTACACATCCATCCTCCACTTGCATCCGGTTCAATATGCAGCCATTTTCTTTTTCAATAATTTCCGCCTCTTTCAAAACATCACTAAATTACACAATTATCACTGCACTACCGACTGTGCCATTGTCGGATTTCCCTTAATATTATTAAATAAATGCGTAACAACTAGGTATTTCGATTCCATTTTTTTTATTTCAAAATGACCTTTTGCTCGCACTCACACGATCGAACACATCCGTTCACCATTTAAATCGTCACAAAACTGACACCTCCCGCCGACGATCTCGTTTTCGGTCTCGCTCGTCTCGCTTACCCGACGCCCAGCCCGACGCCTTCATTCGCGCGATTGAGATGGATTCTCCAAATCTACACTCTTAGATCGCTTTAGGTATATTATTGGCAAACACGGGAAGAATTGTTCAGACAATTTTTGTTAGACATAAATATTCATTGTTGGATATAAAACTACTGATGAGCCTTGTTGTAATCACAAATCAAATAATGTTTAATACAGATACCTTGTTCCTACACCACTGTTCGTCAAGGGTCAATCAAATTCTTTACAGATGGCTCAAAAGTTGGAATAAAAACGGGAGCAGGAATCTACGGCCCTGGAATACAAATTTCAGTGGCGATGGGACACTATCCTACGGTGTTTCAAGCAGAGATTCTTGCTATTTTAAAATGCGCAAATATCTGCCTTGAGAGAAAATACAGATATGCAAATCTGGAGCTCGATTTGAAAAGGTCTTATGTGCTTTTGTCGATTAAAAATTCGATCAGTTGTATTCGCTTATTATAGCAAAAACCGTTGAAATTGAACAAAGTTGATACATACAGCAGAATCATCACAAAACAGGCTTTCCGTTCCATCATTAAAAGTCTCCAAAATATCTTCCATTTTGCCACAATAACTAAAATAAACTGATCGAATTTTATATCGACAAATGTACATACGACCTATTCAAATCGAGCTCCAGAAATATTTGTATTTTCTCAGATAGTCAAGCTGCACTAAAAGCATTGTGCGCTTACAAATGTACTTCAAAGCTTGTCTGGGAATGCATTCTTTCACTGCGCAGGCTGTGCCAAGGGAATTCAGTAAACTTATACTGGGTTCCAGGTCACTGTGGCATTGAAGGAAATGAAATGGCAGACGAGCTTGCTAAAAGTGGTTCCAATTTACAGTTTGCTGGCCCAGAACCATTATGTGGTATATCAAACTGTACAATTAAAATGGACCTGAAACGCTGGGCTGAGTAGAGGGTGATATCCAATTGGATGGACGACAAAAATTGCAATCAGTCAAAACGATTTATAACACCAAATTCTTATAAAACGAAAAAGCTCTTAGAGCTCAACAAGAGAGCTCTATGTACATACACTGGCCTAGTAACTGGACACTGCCCGAGCAGGTATCACTTGAAAAATATTGGCCATATTCAGAGTGATATCTGTCGTTTCTGTAATACGGAACGTGAAACCTCGGAACATCTGCTTTGCAGTTGTGGTGCTTTATACACGCGCAGGCAAAGATTTCTAAATAGTGGTTGCTTGCAACCCAGTGAGATCTGGTCTGCAAAACCTGGGAAGGTCTTGGAGTTTATTAATTCCATTGCACCTGACTGGGAGACGACGCGTCGTGGCTGTAGCTGATTACTTGACACATGGTAATTAGCTGGCTAGATGCGAATATCAAAACGGGACATGCCACAAAAGTTCAGCCTATTGGACGCAGTGGCTTAATTTCCCCAACAGGGGAGGAAGAAAAAAAAACCCATATTTATTTGCGTGAACGTGGTATGCAAAAGAGAGGGGCCGTGTCCATCTATTACGTAAGGGTTTTAGGAGGGAGGGGTGGTTTGAGAAATTTTTCCCGTCTTACAAAAATATTTGGACTTTCATACAAAAAATCGTACATAGGAGGATGGGGTGTCGAAAAATCGAGGAAATTTCCTTACGTAATAAATTGACAGCCCCGAGGGTTCTTGTGATGGTTCGAGACCCCTCCCTTTTCTGGAAGGGGTCTTAAATCATGGAGAAGCGTCTGTAAATATTTTGAAAGCAATAATCGGAAACATCTCTTAAAGCATTTTGTGGATTTTTGCATGAAAATATGCGTGAAGCAGGGCGTAAAGATTTTGTTTTGCTATTTCGAGAGGATTTTTCGATGAATAAAAATGAATGAATATACTGGTAAAAAATTAATCTAAAATTTAATTTGTAAGTTTGAGTCGTTATTCGCACAGTAAAAAGCATATCTAGCCTTGCTTTACACAACACCATATGTAACAAAATCCATGAACGGAGAGAAGTAAAAAAATATATGGTACCTTTTCCACAAATCATATTCAATGGTGGATGAAATTCAATGTAATCATTGATGAAATACAGCAGCTTATGTAAAAATCTGGTTTCTGTTCAAATTTGTTACGTAGGATGCTTTGTAAAGTTAGGCTTGATCTGGCTTGATATTAAGTCAGCAGAACTTGTTCATCATCAACAAATACCATATCAATACCAAGCTTTGCTCACATACATTTAACTCATATTGTGATGTTATCATAACATTTCATATGATAACATCGTAATAACAATTTTAGGTATTAGAGCAGAAGTTGGTATTGATATGGCATTTGTTAGGTATTATCTTCTGCTCGGGCAGCTTCAGTGCCGTCCCTGAAAGCATTTCCCCATCTCAGGTACTTCTGGATGAACCGCAATCGTTCAGAGAACCAATGCTATGAAGCGATGGAAGCGGAGGTGCAATCCCACAGCGATAACTGGAGGTGTTAGCAGCAGGGATGCCAGGTCAATTTTTGAAAAATCTGGATGATTTAGGAAGATTTGTCTGGAAAAGTCTGGATTTGCGTGAAAACCTTACAAATTCCGGGCAAAAACCTTACAAATTCCGATCAAAACCTTACAAATCCGGAAAACAAATGTCTGGATCTTCCAGACTTTTGTTAAATGAGACCTCAAAAATCTGGATAAATCCAGATAAATCTGGAAGGTTGGCAACGCTGGTTAGCAGTGCAGATCTACCGGCGAAGCGGAAGGCCCTGAAATCGTAATGAGTGTATTCAAGCTGAAGACGAAGGCGAGACTAGGGCTAAAGATCCATCAGCTCGATGCAGTAATGTTATTTCTGCAAGGTGATTTGACGGACGATTAGATCTACGTGGAGCAACCAGAAGGTTTTGCAGTGTCTGGCGGCAAGGTGTGTCGTCTGAAGAAGGCTCTATAAGGACTGTTTGCAGATCAGAAGGAATATCTCAGCCTATCTTGATGCATGGGAAATTCCTTGCCTGAATCGCTCAAGAAACCGGTTTTTCTTCGATCGCAGTACGCAGTAGCGAAGAAATGACAGTTCAAATGGCAGTCACCGAAGAAAGTTTCTGCCAGGAATCACTCAAGAAGTTTCTTGAGCGATTCCTTTCGAACTCGAAACTGCGCTTAAGCAAGCAAGTCGCGTAAGGAACAAGAAGAACGACAAGGTATTTACTGAGGGGCATTGGTCTGCAGCAATCGAAAATGGACTAGTGCGTCCACATGTGACAACATAAGTTCAATGTGTTTAGTCGCATGCTCGACGCGGACGCGAATGTGCTTAGCCGCGGTTACTCGACGCTGACGAAACACATTGATTTGCGTCATTAGGGGGGATGTTAGTCATAGTAATCCTTGAATTATACAGTGTTAATAAATCATTCTAGTTTGGCATTCCGTTGCAATTACAAGTGTTTTCCTTCAATTCAGGTGCCAATCAGTGCTGCTTCTACCTGTTGATCACCTCACGTCCGTCCGTCCGTGTCCCTGCATATCGCATTCGCAGCACGAAGTCGCTGTGGGGTGTGTCGAGCTTAATCTGGTAGAGCTTCCGTGTTTCTGAGGAACGGCACAGCAGTTCCTTTTCTTCGCACACCGCTTTTTCTCCAGAAAAAAGTGGATTTTTTATTTTCCCTTCTGTTTTTAGCGTTTCTTGTTCTGCCAGGTTCCTTGCTGCAGCATTACCGCACGCGCTGCTTTATTGTGCTCCAAAATCGCTCCGCACACGTCGTTAAATCATTCATTTCGTCAACTCCTTTCCTCGTATCCAATGGGTCTCTCGGCTGCGTTATTGATTGCTGCTTTTACAATTCTTTATTACACCAACTAACCTAACCTCAAAATTTTGACAGATGTAACATGAGCATGAAAAGGACGGCAACAAGATTGATAAAGTAGAATATATCATCCGTCTTTTTTGTGCATGTGTGTGGTCTGTCAAAATGACCTGAGAAGTGTCAAACATTTTCATGGCTAGCTTTGTTGGTGTAATGAAGAATGCTCTAGAAATCCTCTAGAGGGGCCACATCAAGATCGCCCTCATTTGGCAACGCTGCCTCGAGATTCTGCGCGTATGCTGAGGTCGGTTACTTCAGTAAGTTGTATCATGAAGGTCGCCGGTACCGTACATTGTTGATGACGGAAAGTTTTGGGTGCAGTTAGACCATCACCAGGTATTGGTCGGAGTCGATGTTGGCGTCACGATAGGTCCTGTCAGAGATGTCGGAGAAGTTTCGGCCGTCAATCAGAACGTAGATGATTTGCGATTCCTTCTGCTGTGGTGATCTCCAGATCCAGGTAACGATAAGGGAAGCTGTGTTGGAAAAAGGTCATGCTTTTAAATTAACACCTTTAAAATCGATGAGTCGTAGGCCTTAAAAATTGACCTTCTCATACGAAATAAGCTAACATTTTCCAGTGTTCATCGTAATCTACTATTGGCCTATACCCACTCCATGTGTAAGCCATACTTATTACAAACCAGCAAAATAAATTTCCATGCCGAACATTGTCCTGGCCATAAATAATTGAATTAAGATTATCTTGTTTTATTGCACTTTTTGGCGTCGATTTTCACTTTCCTTCTAGCGCTACGGTCGCCTCCCCCCATGCCATCACACAGAGAGAATCGCGGCATGCAGGGCAATTCGCACAATTTTCCTGTTGGCTTGTTTTGTAATATTTATGCAGTTACCACCGCGTTTCCCCTTTCCCGCTTTGGAAGCGGGTCACGAGAGAACAGCTATTGCATAGCTTACAGTAACGTGCAAAAGACAATTGACAAGTTTTTTTTACGAAGTACTCCCAATAAACCTGCTGAAATTCATGCCAGAGTTCGCTTAGCAATTCCTCCAAGTATTCATCCAGAAAATTCTTCAAGGTCTGGCGATTCCTTCAAGAATTACTTCACAAATTCCTCAAGGATTTATTTCAAGGGATTCCTCCTGGAATTCCCCTGGAATTCCTCCTGGAATTCCCCTGGAATTCCTCCTGGAATTCCCCTGGAATTCCTCCTGGAATTCCCCTGGAATTCCTCCTGGAATTCCCCTGGAATTCCTCCTGGAATTCCCCTGGAATTCCTCCTGAAATTCCCCTGGAATTCCCCATGGAATTCCCCCGGAATTCCTCCTGGAATTCCCCCGGAATTCCTCCTGGAATTCCCCTGGAATTCCTCCTGGAATTCCCCTGGAATTCCTCCTGGAATTCCCCTGGAATTCCTCCTGGAATTCCCCTGGAATTCCTCCTGGAATTCCCCTGGAATTCCTCCTGGAATTCCCCTGGAATTCCTCCTGGAATTCCCCTGGAATTCCTCCTGGAATTCCCCTGGAATTCCTCCTGGAATTCCCCTGGAATTCCTCCTGGAATTCCCCTGGAATTCCTCCTGGAATTCCCCTGGAATTCCTCCTGGAATTCCCCTGGAATTCCTCCTGGAATTCCCCTGGAATTCCTCCTGGAATTCCCCTGGAATTCCTCCTGGAATTCCCCTGGAATTCCTCCTGGAATTCCTCTGGAATTCCTCCTGGAATTCCTCTGGAATTCCTCCTGGAATTCCTCTGGAATTCCTCCTGGAATTCCTCTGGAATTCCTCCTGGAATTCCTCTGGAATTCCTCCTGGAATTCCTCTGGAATTCCTCCTGGAATTCCCCTGGAATTCCTCCTGGAATTCCTCCTGGAATTCCTCCTGGAATTCCTCCTGGAATTCCTCCTGGAATTCCTCCTGGAATTCCTCCTGGAATTCCTCCTGGAATTCCTCCTGGAATTCCTCCTGGAATTCCTCCTGGAATTCCTCCTGGAATTCCTCCTGGAATTCCTCCTGGAATTCCTCCTGGAATTCCTCCTGGAATTCCTCCTGGAATTCCCCCGGAATTCCTCCTGGAATTCCCCCGGAATTCCTCCTGGAATTCCCCCGGAATTCCTCCTGGAATTCCCCCGGAATTCCTCCTGGAATTCCCCCGGAATTCCTCCTGGAATTCCCCTGGAATTCCCCATGGAATTCCCCCGGAATTCCTCCTGGAATTCCCCCGGAATTCCTCCTGGAATTCCCCCGGAATTCCTCCTGGAATTCCCCCGGAATTCCTCCTGGAATTCCCCCGGAATTCCTCCTGGAATTCCCCCGGAATTCCTCCTGGAATTCCCCCGGAATTCCTCCTGGAATTCCCCCGGAATTCCTCCTGGAATTCCCCCGGAATTCCTCCTGGAATTCCCCCGGAATTCCTCCTGGAATTCCCCCGGAATTCCTCCTGGAATTCCCCCGGAATTCCTCCTGGAATTCCCCCGGAATTCCTCCTGGAATTCCCCCGGAATTCCTCCTGGAATTCCCCCGGAATTCCTCCTGGAATTCCCCCGGAATTCCTCCTGGAATTCCCCTGGAATTCCTCCTGGAATTCCCCTGGAATTCCTCCTGGAATTCCCCTGGAATTCCTCCTGGAATTCCCCCGGAATTCCTCCTGGAATTCCCCCGGAATTCCTCCTGGAATTCCCCCAGAATTCCTCCTGGAATTCCCCCGGAATTCCTCCTGGAATTCCCCCGGAATTCCTCCTGGAATTCCCCTGGAATTCCTCCTGGAATTCCCCTGGAATTCCTCCTGGAATTCCCCTGGAATTCCTCCTGGAATTCCCCTGGAATTCCTCCTGGAATTCCCCTGGAATTCCTCCTGGAATTCCCCTGGAATTCCTCCTGGAATTCCCCTGGAATTCCTCCTGGAATTCCCCTGGAATTCCTCCTGGAATTCCCCTGGAATTCCTCCTGGAATTCCCCTGGAATTCCTCCTGGAATTCCCCTGGAATTCCTCCTGGAATTCCCCTGGAATTCCTCCTGGAATTCCCCTGGAATTCCTCCTGGAATTCCCCTGGAATTCCTCCTGGAATTCCCCTGGAATTCCTCCTGGAATTCCCCTGGAATTCCTCCTGGAATTCCCCTGGAATTCCTCCTGGAATTCCCCTGGAATTCCTCCTGGAATTCCCCTGGAATTCCTCCTGGAATTCCCCTGGAATTCCTCCTGGAATTCCCCTGGAATTCCTCCTGGAATTCCCCTGGAATTCCTCCTGGAATTCCCCTGGAATTCCTCCTGGAATTCCCCTGGAATTCCTCCTGGAATTCCCCTGGAATTCCTCCTGGAATTCCCCTGGAATTCCTCCTGGAATTCCCCTGGAATTCCTCCTGGAATTCCCCTGGAATTCCTCCTGGAATTCCCCTGGAATTCCTCCTGGAATTCCCCTGGAATTCCTCCTGGAATTCCCCTGGAATTCCTCCTGGAATTCCCCTGGAATTCCTCCTGGAATTCCCCTGGAATTCCTCTGGAATTCCCCTGGAATTCCTCTGGAATTCCTCCTGGAATTCCTCTGGAATTCCTCCTGGAATTCCTCTGGAATTCCTCCTGGAAATCCCCTGGAATTCCTCCTGGAATTCCCCTGGAATTCCTCCTGGAATTCCTCCTGGAATTCCTCCTGGAATTCCTCCTGGAATTCCTCCTGGAATTCCTCCTGGAATTCCTCCTGGAATTCCTCCCGGAATTCCTCCTGGAATTCCTCCCGGAATTCCTCCTGGAATTCCCCCGGAATTCCTCCTGGAATTCCCCCGGAATTCCTCCTGGAATTCCCCTGGAATTGCCCATGGAATTCCCCTGGAATTGCCCATGGAATTCCCCCGGAATTCCTCCTGGAATTCCCCCGGAATTCCTCCTGGAATTCCCCCGGAATTCCTCCTGGAATTCCCCCGGAATTCCTCCTGGAATTCCCCCGGAATTCCTCCTGGAATTCCCCCGGAATTCCTCCTGGAATTCCCCCGGAATTCCTCCTGGAATTCCCCCGGAATTCCTCCTGGAATTCCCCCGGAATTCCTCCTGGAATTCCCCCGGAATTCCTCCTGGAATTCCCCCGGAATTCCTCCTGGAATTCCCCCGGAATTCCTCCTGGAATTCCCCCGGAATTCCTCCTGGAATTCCCCCGGAATTCCTCCTGGAATTCCCCTGGAATTCCTCCTGGAATTCCCCTGGAATTCCTCCTGGAATTCCCCTGGAATTCCTCCTGGAATTCCCCTGGAATTCCTCCTGGAATTCCCCTGGAATTCCTCCTGGAATTCCCCTGGAATTCCTCCTGGAATTCCCCTGGAATTCCTCCTGGAATTCCCCTGGAATTCCTCCTGGAATTCCCCTGGAATTCCCCCTGGAATTCCCCTGGAATTCCTCCTGGAATTCCCCTGGAATTCCCCTGGAATTCCTCCTGGAATTCCCCTGGAATTCCCCTGGAATTCCTCCTGGAATTCCCCTGGAATTCCTCCTGGAATTCCCCTGGAATTCCTCCTGGAATTCCCCTGGAATTCCTCCTGGAATTCCCCTGGAATTCCTCCTGGAATTCCCCTGGAATTCCTCCTGGAATTCCCCTGGAATTCCTCCTGGAATTCCCCTGGAATTCCTCCTGGAATTCCCCTGGAATTCCTCCTGGAATTCCCCTGGAATTCCTCCTGGAATTCCCCTGGAATTCCTCCTGGAATTCCCCTGGAATTCCTCCTGGAATTCCCCTGGAATTCCTCCTGGAATTCCCCTGGAATTCCCCTGGAATTCCCCTGGAATTCCTCCTGGAATTCCCCTGGAATTCCTCCTGGAATTCCCCTGGAATTCCTCCTGGAATTCCCCTGGAATTCCTCCTGGAATTCCCCTGGAATTCCTCCTGGAATTCCCCTGGAATTCCTCCTGGAATTCCCCTGGAATTCCTCCTGGAATTCCCCTGGAATTCCTCCTGGAATTCCCCTGGAATTCCTCCTGGAATTCCCCTGGAATTCCTCCTGGAATTCCCCTGGAATTCCTCCTGGAATTCCCCTGGAATTCCTCCTGGAATTCCCCTGGAATTCCTCCTGGAATTCCCCTGGAATTCCTCCTGGAATTCCCCTGGAATTCCTCCTGGAATTTCTCCTGGAATTCCTCCTGGAATTCCCCTGGAATTCCTCCTGGAATTCCCCTGGAATTCCTCCTGGAATTCCCCTGGAATTCCTCCTGGAATTCCCCTGGAATTCCTCCTGGAATTCCCCTGGAATTCCTCCTGGAATTCCCCTGGAATTCCTCCTGGAATTCCCCTGGAATTCCTCCTGGAATTCCCCTGGAATTCCTCCTGGAATTCCCCTGGAATTCCTCCTGGAATTCCCCTGGAATTCCTCCTGGAATTCCCCTGGAATTCCTCCTGGAATTCCCCTGGAATTCCTCCTGGAATTCCCCTGGAATTCCTCCTGGAATTCCCCTGGAATTCCTCCTGGAATTCCCCTGGAATTCCTCCTGGAATTCCCCTGGAATTCCTCCTGGAATTCCCCTGGAATTCCTCCTGGAATTCCCCTGGAATTCCTCCTGGAATTCCCCTGGAATTCCTCCTGGAATTCCCCTGGAATTCCTCCTGGAATTCCCCTGGAATTCCTCCTGGAATTCCCCTGGAATTCCTCCTGGAATTCCCCTGGAATTCCTCCTGGAATTCCCCTGGAATTCCTCCTGGAATTCCCCTGGAATTCCTCCTGGAATTCCCCTGGAATTCCTCCTGGAATTCCCCTGGAATTCCTCCTGGAATTCCCCTGGAATTCCTCCTGGAATTCCCCTGGAATTCCTCCTGGAATTCCCCTGGAATTCCTCCTGGAATTCCCCTGGAATTCCTCCTGGAATTCCCCTGGAATTCCTCCTGGAATTCCCCTGGAATTCCCCTGGAATTCCTCCTGGAATTCCCCTGGAATTCCTCCTGGAATTCCCCTGGAATTCCTCCTGGAATTCCCCTGGAATTCCTCCTGGAATTCCCCTGGAATTCCTCCTGGAATTCCCCTGGAATTCCTCCTGGAATTCCCCTGGAATTCCTCCTGGAATTCCCCTGGAATTCCTCCTGGAATTCCCCTGGAATTCCTCCTGGAATTCCCCTGGAATTCCTCCTGGAATTCCCCTGGAATTCCTCCTGGAATTCCCCTGGAATTCCTCCTGGAATTCCCCTGGAATTCCTCCTGGAATTCCCCTGGAATTCCTCCTGGAATTCCCCTGGAATTCCCCTGGAATTCCCCTGGAATTCCCCTGGAATTCCTCCTGGAATTCCCCTGGAATTCCTCCTGGAATTCCCCTGGAATTCCTCCTGGAATTCCCCTGGAATTCCTCCTGGAATTCCCCTGGAATTCCTCCTGGAATTCCCCTGGAATTCCTCCTGGAATTCCCCTGGAATTCCTCCTGGAATTCCCCTGGAATTCCTCCTGGAATTCCCCCGGAATTCCTCCTGGAATTCCCCCGGAATTCCTCCTGGAATTCCCCTGGAATTCCTCCTGGAATTCCCCTGGAATTCCCCTGGAATTCCTCCTGGAATTCCCCTGGAATTCCTTCTGGAATTCCCATTCCTTCTGGAATTCCCCTGGAATTCCTTCTGGAATTCTCTGGAATTCCTTCTAGACTTCCCCTGGAATTCCTTCTGGAATTCCCCTGGAATTCCTTCTGGAATTCCCCTGGAATTCCTTCTGGAATTCCCCTGGAATTCCTTCTGGAATTCCCCTGGAATTCCTTCTGGAATTCCCCTGGAATTCCTTCTGGAATTCCCCTGGAATTCCTTCTGGAATTCCCCTGGAATTCCTTCTGGAATTCCCCTGGAATTCCTTCTGGAATTCCCCTGGAATTCCTTCTGGAATTCCCCTGGAATTCCTTCTGGAATTCCCCTGGAATTCCTCCTGGAATTCCCCTGGAATTCCTCCTGGAATTCCCCTGGAATTCCTCCTGGAATTCCCCTGGAATTCCCCTGGAATTCCCCTGGAATTCCCCTGGAATTCCTCCTGGAATTCCCCTGGAATTCCTCCTGGAATTCCCCTGGAATTCCTCCTGGAATTCCCCTGGAATTCCTCCTGGAATTCCTCTGGAATTCCTCCTGGAATTCCCCTGGAATTCCTCCTGGAATTCCCCTGGAATTCCTCCTGGAATTCCCCTGGAATTCCTCCTGGAATTCCCCTGGAATTCCTCCTGGAATTCCCCTGGAATTCCTCCTGGAATTCCCCTGGAATTCCTCCTGGAATTCCCCTGGAATTCCTCCTGGAATTCCCCTGGAATTCCTCCTGGAATTCCCCTGGAATTCCTCCTGGAATTCCCCTGGAATTCCTCCTGGAATTCCCCTGGAATTCCTCCTGGAATTCCCCTGGAATTCCTCCTGGAATTCCCCTGGAATTCCTCCTGGAATTCCCCTGGAATTCCTCCTGGAATTCCCCTGGAATTCCTCCTGGAATTCCCCTGGAATTCCTCCTGGAATTCCCCTGGAATTCCTCCTGGAATTCCCCTGGAATTCCTTCTGGAATTCCTTCTGGAATTCCCCTGGAATTCCTTCTGGAATTCCCCTGGAATTCCTTCTGGAATTCCCCTGGAATTCCTTCTGGAATTCCCCTGGAATTCCTTCTGGAATCCCCCTGGAATTCCTTCTGGAATTCCCCTGGAATTCCTTCTGGAATTCCCCTGGAATTCCTTCTGGAATTCCCCTGGAATTCCTTCTGGAATTCCCCTGGAATTCCTTCTGGAATTCCCCTGGAATTTCTTCTGGAATTCCCCTGGAATTCCTCCTGGAATTCCCCTGGAATTCCTCCTGGAATTTCCCTGGAATTCCCCTGGAATTCCCCTGGAATTTCTTCTGGAATTCCTCCTGGAATTCCCCTGGTATTCCTCCTGGAATTCCCCTGGAATTCCTCCTGGAATTCCCCTGGAATTCCTCCTGGAATTCCCCTGGAATTCCTCCTGGAATTCCCCTGGAATTCCTCCTGGAATTCCCCTGGAATTCCTCCTGGAATTCCCCTGGAATTCCTCCTGGAATTCCCCTGGAATTCCTCCTGGAATTCCCTTGGAATTCCTCCTGGAATTCCCCTGGAATTCCTCCTGGAATTCCCCTGGAATTCCTCCTGGAATTCCCCTGGAATTCCTCCTGGAATTCCCCTGGAATTCCTCCTGGAATTTCTCCTGGAAATCCCCTGGAATTCCTTCTGGAATTCCCCTGGAATTCCTCCTGGAATTCCCCTGGAATTCCTTCTGGAATTCCCCTGGAATTCCTTCTGGAATTCCCCTGGAATTCCTTCTGGAATTCCCCTGGAATTCCTTCTGGAATTCCCCTGGAATTCCTCCTGGAATTCCCCTGGAATTCCTCCTGGAATTCCCCTGGAATTCCTCCTGGAATTCCCCTGGAATTCCTCCTGGAATTCCCTTGGAATTCCTCCTGGAATTCCCCTGGAATTCCTCCTGGAATTCCCCTGGAATTCCTCCTGGAATTCCCCTGGAATTCCTCCTGGAATTCCCCTGGAATTCCTCCTGGAATTCCCCTGGAATTCCTCCTGGAATTCCCCTGGAATTCCTCCTGGAATTCCCCTGGAATTCCTCCTGGAATTCCCCTGGAATTCCTCCTGGAATTCCCCTGGAATTCCTCCTGGAATTCCCCTGGAATTCCTCCTGGAATTCCCCTGGAATTCCTCCTGGAATTCCCCTGGAATTCCTCCTGGAATTCCCCTGGAATTCCTCCTGGAATTCCCCTGGAATTCCTCCTGGAATTCCCCTGGAATTCCTCCTGGAATTCCCCTGGAATTCCTCCTGGAATTCCCCTGGAATTCCTTCTGGAATTTCTCCTGGAAATCCCCTGGAATTCCTTCTGGAATTCCCCTGGAATTCCTTCTGGAATTCCCCTGGAATTCCTTCTGGAATTCCCCTGGAATTCCTTCTGGAATTCCCCTGGAATTCCTTCTGGAATTCCCCTGGAATTCCTTCTGGAATTCCCCTGGAATTCCTTCTGGAATTCCCCTGGAATTCCTTCTGGAATTCCCCTGGAATTCCTTCTGGAATTCCCCTGGAATTCCTTCTGGAATTCCCCTGGAATTCCTTCTGGAATTCCCCTGGAATTCCTTCTGGAATTCCCCTGGAATTCCTCCTGGAATTCCCCTGGAATTCCTCCTGTAATTCCCCTGGAATTCCTCCTGGAATTCCCCTGGAATTCCTCCTGGAATTCCCCTGGAATTCCTCCTGGAATTCCCCTGGAATTCCTCCTGGAATTCCCCTGGAATTCCTCCTGGAATTCCCCTGGAATTCCTCCTGGAATTCCCCTGGAATTCCTCCTGGAATTCCCCTGGAATTCCTCCTGGAATTCCCCTGGAATTCCTCCTGGAATTCCCCTGGAATTCCTCTTGGAATTCCCCTGGAATTCCTCTTGGAATTCCCCTGGAATTCCTCCTGGAATTCCCCTGGAATTCCTCCTGGAATTCCCCTGGAATTCCTCCTGGAATTCCCCTGGAATTCCTCCTGGAATTCCCCTGGAATTCCTCCTGGAATTCCCCTGGAATTCCTCCTGGAATTCCCCTGGAATTTCTGGGAATTCTTTCATGAATTTCGCTTGGAATTTCTTCAGGGATTCCTCTTGGAATCCCTCTGGCCAATTATTTTGCAATTCCCTCAGGAGTTTCTAAAGCGATTTAACAATGTATTTCAGTGGGATTCCTCTGATAATTCTTCCAGGGGTTTTTCAGGCATTGCTGAAGGAATTATTTCGGGTTTTTTTAGGAATTCTTCCGTGAATTGCTTTAATATTTCCTCCAAGATTTCTCTAGGAATCTTTTCAGCGATGATGCCAATAGAAGTTCCTTCGGAATTCTACCAATTCCTAGCAAGGACAAAATGTTAGGCAAAAAATTCCTACACTACTGTAACTTAATGTTACTGTCGAAGTCGTGGAGGTGGTTCCGCAGATCTGGCATACCCTACCCAATGGAATTGCATATGACCCCGATCCTTCCGGCAAGGACGTAGGTGGACTAGGAAAACAATGTTTCTTCTTTATTGCTTGCTTAAACAAACGCATGGATCCACGCATCTCATCTGTGTCTCCGCGAGTGAGTTAGAATATACCAACCCGAAGACGTTTTCCTCCACTCGAAGACGGGTACGTCGTTGGGAGATCCGAGTAAAAATATTCATAAAACGTGATATAGAATTTATATTTGAAATTTATTCTTCGTTCAGCATCATTGAGCTACTACACTGCTGCTCAGACAGTACAGTGGATAAGTTTCGGCTTGGTCACGCGGAACGTGTGTCGTCGAATAGTAGTAGTACATATGCTTTTCGGCTGGGTGGAGAACATTGAGCAAACCATCGAGAAGTGTATCGCAATGGCGCACATACGCAATCGCCCGAATTGGATAGTTTTATCTGATTGCGTTCGCCTCGGCGCGCACGATTCGCTGCCCCGAAAAGTGGAGTGGATACTCAGGAGCAATTTAAGGACCAGAAGGAAATTGAAAGTCTTCCCTTATCCGACGATTTGTAGCCAGACAACATCTCTCTGGCAAATTGGATTTGTGGAGGATTATCATGCGAGAGGCGCACCGTATCCCTGCCGAGTGCCGGCCGAGGAGGATGGAGGAGAAATTATTCGTTAATCGAAAGTAGGAGGCACGATTATCTCCAAACAGTACGCAGCAAATGGTCCGTTCAATTGCCTGAAGAAGATCAAATCTTCACTTGCGTATGATGTGGCATGCATGCAAAAGATTTCAATGAAATCGTCATGATAAATTGAATGGAAGTTTTTTTTTACCATATAAACTACATAATCTATTAGTCCTTGCTTTCATTTTATTAAATCATCTCAACAATAGATAGAATTTAAGATTTTCTTAATCTACCTTTTTTTCTTACTTCCAATGCGTCATCGGGTAAACCTTACAATCCAACCTTTCCACTTTGTTTCACAATTCATAACCTAAAAATTTTAATTACAACATCAGGCAAATCATCATTCCAGTCATGCCACGATGCCACAACAGTTCGACTTTTCCCTCACCGCTTGGAATTTTCACACCGGCATGGTATGCCCGCCAACCCGCCGATGATGATGGCGTTGTAGTCTTTTTATTTTCCCGGAGAACAAAGTGTAAAAAATTATAAATGATTTTTTCAAAGCATCCCAAACGGGCCATCATTACTCATTATAATCATGTCAAATGGCACATTTTTCCTCGCGCGGTGTTTCCCATCATCTTCGCTGAACCATCTCGTCATCTGCTCCTACTTGGCGGTGCTGCTGCAAATACCGTAGGAACAACAACAACTGTCACACCCGCGCCATCACGTGGCGTTGTGAATCTTGGGGGAGGGTGGGGTGAAATGCATTTCTTCTGTGTGATGTGAAGTAATCTTCGGTTTTTATGTGTCGAAACCGATAATTTTGCATTCTTATAGCAAGTAGCTATTAATACAACCAAACAATATTTCAGTTTATAAGGTCCTAAAATAGACCAGATATGGAATTCCACACCTTACTCTCATAACCCTTTGAAGCCGAATGGTCAATATGACCCCGGCGATGATAGATGAGTCCCATGAGTCGTCAGTTCAGATATTAATTGAACAATCTACCCTTCGATTGCTTGGAAAAATATTTCCATGCTTAATGGCTTGCAATCAAAAAAGCGCAGAATCGCACTCGGTTTCAGCGGTCCAAAATCTGTTAGAGACACATGAGTTTACTGTTGAGACAAAAAAAATGTTGCGCTGTGTAAGCGATGATTCTGAGATTTTCGACTGGAGACGTTTGAGGCGGGCATCTTCTTGTTCCATCAAGAGATTCCTAAACATCTTGATTGCTTTAGCGACATCCTCTCCCTGCAGGCACGGTGAAGGCTGGGTAGGGTGCGCAATTCAGATCCCATTGTGATCCCCTAACCTCTGCCCAGCAACTCCTATCCCTACATCCTCGTGGTATCGGCCGAAAACTATGAGCAACCTCAGGGAAGATCGGGTAACCAACCCCGGTGGAAACTTTGGTCGTAGGCTGACAGGGAAGGGGGGGTTTGCTTCGGCAAAACTGAGCGTCTGTTCTCCAGGAGGAGCGGCTCACAACAGCGTCTGATCCCCATGTTAGGGGCGGCTGATCTACGTCCGAGTGCCAGGGAAGGAGTCTAAGCGCAACTGTGCACTATGGTCCTCCGGAAAGTAGGGGGTTGGTGTCAGGCCCTACGAGCCAGCCGTAAAAAACCATTGTAACGGAAAATCAGCAACAGAATAATACGAACCGAGACCAACGGCAACGACCCCAGCGAACAAAAAGGACTTGCGATTGGAAACTCGGTACGTGGATCTGCCGATCTCTTAGCTTCATTGGGAGCACCCGCATACTCGCCGATCTACTGAAGGACTGCGGGTTCGGAATCGTAGCGCTGCAGGAGGTGTGTTGGACAGGATCCATGGTGCGAGCGTTTAGAGGTAATCATACCATCTTCTAGAGCTGCGGCAGCACACGCGAGCTGGGAACAGCTTTTATCGTGATGAGTGATATGCAGAGGCGCGTGATCGGTTGGTGGCCGATCGACGAAATAATGTGCAGGTTGAGGATCAAGGGCCGATTCTTCAACTTCAGCATAATAAACGTGCACAGCCCTCACTTCGGAAGCACTGATGATGACAGCAACGCATTTTACGCGCAGCTTGAACGCGAGTACGATCGCTGCCCAAGCCACGACGTCAAGATCATCATAGGAGATTTGAACGCTCAGGTAGGCCAGGAGGAGGAATTCAGACCGACGATTGGTAAGTTCAGCGCCCACCAGCAGACGAACGAAAACGGCCTACGACTCATTGATTTTGCCGCCTCCAAAAATATGGCCATACGTAGCACCTTTTTCCAACACAGCCTCCCTTATCGTTACACCTGGAGATCACCACAGCAACAGAATCTGAAAACCTAATATATTATCAGTTAGTTTACAACTTTAATGGCGGTAAGCTCCACAGCGTCCTAGACGCCAATCACGTATTATCCTCGATTTTCTCAAGCACCAAACGGTATTATCCTCGATTTTAATCTGAGATTTAACTTTAGTGCGCCGATTTCGGCGCACTAGATTTATATCTCAGATTTAAAATAACTGGCTGCGTGCTGTGCATGCCAGAGAAAAATCAATACTCACACCACTGGAATCACATGAAGATACGTCAAAGGTAAACAAAACAAAACAACAAGCACCGAAACAAACATGTCACCGAAAAGAGCCAACCCACATAAATTAGTAAAATTCCACGGTGATCAATCCCGATCAGTAAAACAACAACCAGCTGAAATCTGCAGCAAGGTGGAAATTTCTCCAGCTGCAGCATGTTTTCCGGAGAATTTCATCGCGCCCCTGCAAACTGGATGAGACCATCAGGAAGACAACTCCCTTTGGAAGTGCCATGAAGATCTGCTTGAAAATAAAAACGGCCGCTGCTACGAAATTTTATATCATGTGATGGAAAACTTGTGTAGAAATTTGCTTGATCCTCAGTGCCCACCGTGAATAGCGGGCATCCTACTGCAGCGATATTTTCGAAGGACGGTGACTTATTTGCTGGAAGCTGACAAGTAATTCCATAACAGAATTGCTCGTAACACAAAAGGTTTTATTGAAGTGGCAGTCTTGAGTCGAAAATGTTAAGAATTCTACTAATAATTCAACCAAGATTCGGAGTTTTTTTTCGGAGAGGCCTCCAGGATTTCTGGAAATTTCCCTCAGGACTTTTTGCAGAGATGTCTCCAGAAATATGTGCGAGTGTTCCCGCAGGAATATTTTCGGGGATTCCTCCGGTAATTCCCTCGGAGAAACCAGACATTCTCTCATGGCTTTCTCCGATTATTTCGCCGTGCTACTTCACGAAATTTTGATGTTTTTTTGAAATTCCTTCGCAAATTTCTTCGGGAGTTGCTTTAGTGATGCCTGCTGGGATTTCTTCGCAGATATATCTAGAAATTTCTTAGAAGATTCTCTCGGTCTTATCGCAAGAAAAGTTTCATGACTGAAGGAATTCCAGTAGGAATTTCCATAGAAATTCTTGTAGCAATTCACGCAGAAGTTCCCGGAGGCATTCTTGTAGGAATTCCCGGCGGAATTTCCGGAGAAACTCACGTAGGAATCCCCAAACAAACTCTTTAAAGAATTTCCGGAGAAACTACCACAGGAATTCGTGGTGGAATTCCCGTAGGAATATGTGAAGGAATTCCAGTGGGAATTTCTGAAGGAATTCCAGTAGACATTTCGAGAAGAATTCCAGAAGGAATTTCTGGAGAAATTGTCAAAAGAATTTCCGGAGGCATTGCCGTTGGAATTCTCGTAGGAAATTCCGAAGACAATTATGCAAGATTTTTTTGGATTTCCTATTGAATTCCTCTCGAAATTCTCCCGGAAATTGCTCCAGAAATTTCTCCAGGAGTTACTCCAGAAATTCCTCCATGACTTACTCCGGAAACTCCTCCAGGAATTCTTCCGGAAAGATCTCTAGGCATTCCTCCGAAAATTTCTCCACAAATTACCCCGGAAATTCCTTTAGGAAGTCCTCCTGAAATTCATCCAGGAAGTCCTCCGGAAATTCCTCCAGGAATTCCTCCGGAAATTCCTCCAGGAATTCCTCCGGAAATTCCTCCAGGAATTCCTCCGGAAATTCCTCCAGGAATTCCTCCAGGAATTCCTCCGGAAATTCCTCCAGAAATTCCTCCGGAAATTCCTCCAGGAATTCCTCCGGAAATTCCTCCAGGAACTCCTCCGGAAATTCCTCCAGGAATTCCTCCGGAAATTCCTGCGGTAATTCCTCCAGGAATTCCTGCGGTAATTCCTCCAGGAATTCCTGTGGTAATTCCTCCAGGAATTCCTGCGGTAATTCCTCCAGGAATTCCTGCGGTAATTCCTCCAGGAATTCCTGCGGTAATTCCTCCAGGAATTCCTGCGGTAATTCCTCCAGGAATTCCTGCGGTAATTCCTCCAGGAATTCCTGCGGTAATTCCTCCAGGAATTCCTGCGGTAATTCCTCCAGGAATTCCTGCGGTAATTCCTCCAGGAATTCCTGCGGTAATTCCTCCAGGAATTCCTGCGGTAATTCCTCCAGGAATTCCTGCGGTAATTCCTCCAGGAATAACTGCGGTAATTCCTCCAGGAATTCCTGCGGTAATTCCTCCAGGAATTCCTGCGGTAATTCCTCCAGGAATTCCTGCGGTAATTCCTCCAGGAATTCCTGCGGTAATTCCTCCAGGAATTCCTGCGGTAATTCCTCCAGGAATTCCTGCGGTAATTCCTCCAGGAATTCCTGCGGTAATTCCTCCAGGAATTCCTGCGGTTATTCCTCCAGGAATTCCTCCAGGAATTCCTGCGGTAATTCCTCCAGGAATTCCTGCGGTTATTCCTCCAGGAATTCCTGCGGAAATTCCTCCAGGAATTCCTCCGGAAATTCCTCCAGGAATTCCTCCGGAAATTCCTCCAGGAATTCCTCCGGAAATTCCTCCAGGAAATTCCTCCAGGAATTCCTTCAAGAATTCCTCTAGGAATTTCTCCGGAAATTCCTCTAGGAATTCCTCAGGAAATTTCTCTAGGAATTTCTCAGGAAATTCTTCCAGGAATTCCTCCGTAAATTCTTCCGGAAATTCCTCCTGGAATCGCCCCGGAAATTGCACCAGAAATTTCTTCAAAGATCCCTCCAAAAATACCTCCAGGGATTTCTCCAGGAATTCCTCCAGGGATTCCTACAGGGATTCCTCCAGGGATTTATCCTGGGACTTCTCCAGGAATTTCTTCAAAGATTCCTCCAAAAATACCTCCAGGGTTTTCTTCAGAAATTCCTTCAGGAATACCTCCACAAATTTTTCCAGAAATTCCTCCAGGGATTCCTCCAGAATACCTCCAGTGATTCATCCTGGGATTTCTCCAGGAATTTCTTCAAAGATTCCTCCAAAAATACTTCCAGGGATTTCTCTAGAAAATTCTCCAGGAAGTCCTCCAAGGATTCCTCCAGAAACACCTCCAGGAATTCAGCCTGGGATTCCTCCAGGAATTTCTTAAAATATTCATCCAAAAATACCTCCAACGATTTCTCCAGGGAGTCCTCCAGGGATTCCTCCAGGAATACCTCAAGGGATTCATCCTGGGATTCCTCCAGGAATTTCTTCAAAGATTCCTTCAGAAATACCTCCAGGGATTTCTCCAGGAATTTCCCATGGATTCCTAGAGGAATTCCTCCAGCTCCAGGAATGTCTCCAAGGATTCCTCTAGGAATTCATCCAGGGATTTCTTGGAATTCCTCCAGGAATTTCTCCAGGGATTCCTCCAAAAATTCCTCCATCAATATCTTTAGAAATTCTTACAGGGATTTCTCCAGGGATTCCTCCAGGAATACCTCCATTGATTCATCCTGGGATTCCTCAAGGAATTTCTTCAAAGATTCCTGGGCAATTTATTGGAATAATTCCTCAGGAAATTCCAGAAATAATTTCTTGGGGATTTTCTGGAAGAGTTCTTCGAGAAAATCCTAGAGCAATTTCTGCGAAAATTGCTGGTGAAATTCATGGTAAAATTTTTGAAAGAATTTTTTTTGGACATCTGTGAAGGAATTCCTGAGGAAATTTCAAAAGGAATTACTTCGTTTTTTTTGCTCCGGTGTTCTAATGGAAATCTTATTGAAATTCCCGGAGGATTCTCGGGGGAATTGTCGAAGGAATTTCTGGGGAAAGTAATGCCCAAACGGAATTCCTGAGGTAATTTTTTATAGAATCGTTATCGTTTTTAAGAAAATTACAAATTACAAAAAAAGAACCTGTAAAGTTATGAAGAAATTCCTGAAGAAATTCCTAGAGGAACATATGAAGGAATCGCAGATAAAATTTGTAGATGATCTCCTGGAAAGTTTCTACAGAAATTCTTGAGGAAATTTCTGAAAGAATTCGTGGGGGATTTCCTGAGAATATTTTTAAATAAAAATCCTAGGGAAATTTTTGGAGGAATCGCTGAAAGCATTTTTGAGGAAATGTTTGGGAAAACTCCTGAAGGAATTTATTTAGAAAATGTCTTAAAAGGCCTTGTAGACATTTTACAATAGAAAGTTTGGAAAATTTTTTGAAGGATTTTCGAAGAAATTCCTAGAGTTAATCTATTCAAAATTTTTAATGAAAATCCTGGGGAAATTCTTGAACTGATCCTAGTGAAAATTTATGGAGGAATACCTGTCAAAATTCCTAATGGAATTTTCAGGGAAATTGCTGGATTGATTCTTGGAAGAATTTCCAGTAATATTTTCAAAAGGAAATCCTAAAGAAATTTCTGGATTAATTTCCGAATGCTTGAAGGAATTTCTACGTAAATTCCTAGTACTGGGAAATTTCCTGGATGAAGAAATTCTCGAAGAAAATCTATAAGGAACTCCAGAAAACATTTTTGGAGAAATTCCAGAGAAAATTCTCGGAGGAAATTTAAATGGAATTCTCAGATGAATTTCGGAGGAATTCCAGAAGGAATTTCTAGAGAGATTCCAGCAGTTTCTACAGAAATTTCTGAAGGAGTTCGCGGACGAATTTTTGGAGAGATTCCTGGCGAAATTTTCGGAAGAATTCCTATAGGAATATCTGTACGGTTTCCCGGATAAATTTTTGGAGAATTTTCCAGACAAATTTCTGGAGAAATTCCCAGAAGAATGTGTGGATAAATTCCTAGAGGACTTTCTGAAGGAAGAAATTCCTGGAGAAATTTCTGTAGGAATTCCCGGAAAAAAATTCAGTGGCATTTTCGGAGAAATTCCCGAAGAAATTCTGAGAGGTATCTCTGGAAGGGAACTCTTCCAGAGTTTCCAGAGTTTCTGTTGGAATTCTCGAAGAAATTTCTGGAGAAATGCCTAGAGGAATTCCTCCTGCATCTTTTCTCAGAAATTCTTTAAAAATTCCTCGATGAATCCTTCCATGAATTCTTCCAGGAGTTTTTTCCGACATTCCACCAGAAATTTCTTCAGAAATTTCTCAAGGAATTACCACAAAAATTCTTTGAGAATTTTCACCAGGAAATCCTTAAAAGGTTATTCCGGGAATTCTTACATTGATTTTCGGATTCCGAGGAATCCCTGGGGGAATTCCCGATGGAATCTTTGGGGGAATTACCGATGGAATCCTTTGGAGAATCCCCGATGGAATCACTGGAGGAATTCCCGATTGAATCTCTGGGGGAATTACCGGTGGAATCCCTGGAAGAATTCCTGATGGAATCCCTGGGAGAATTCCCGATGGAATCCCTGGGGGAAATCTCGGTGGAATCCTCGGGGGAATTACCGGAGGAATGCTTGGGGGAATCTCTGTTGGAATTTCCGAATGAATCCCTGGGAGAATTCCCGGAGGAATCCCTGGAGGAATTCCCGGAGGAATCCCTGGGGGAATTCCCGGAGGAATCCCTGGGGGAATTCCCGGAGGAATCCCTGGGGGAATTCCCGGAGGAATCCCTGGGGAAATTCCCCGAGGAATCCCTGGGAAATTCTCGGAAGAATTCCTGGAGGAATCCCTGGGGGAATTCCCGGTGGAATCCTTGGGGGAATTCCCGGAGGTAGCCCTGGGGATTTTCCGGATAAATCCCTGGTGAATTCCCGGAGAAATCCCTGGGGGAATTCCCGGAGGATACCCGGGGGGATGGTAAGTCCTAAATCCCTGGCAATTTCCTGTATCCCTTTGGAAATTTTTGAAAGAATCCCTAGGGCAATTTCCTGAAGAATACCTAGAGGAATTTGCGGCAGAATTTCAGGGAAGTTTCCAGAAATTAATCTGGAAATTTCTGTCTGAACTGCTGAAAGAATTGCCGGTGGGATTCCAGGAAGAATTTCTTCGAGCAATTTCTGAAAAATTCTCGCTGCGATAATTTTTGGAAAAATCCTGGGTAAATATTGGGATATATTCCGGGGAGTACTCCAGAAATCCGAAGACGAATATTTTGAGCAACCCCCGGAAGAGCTCCCAGAGGGATCCCAAAATGAATTTCTGGACGAATCTCCGAAGGAATTTTTGGAGTAATCATCGATGAAATTCCTGGAATAACCCTTCAATGAATCCCGGAACAAGTTGCCAGAGTACACGAGGGAATTCCTGAAGGTAGCCTCGCTGGAATTCCTTCTAGCTAGCGATTCGTCAGCTCTCTCCTACATGCCCTAAAATCGGTTATCGAGTCGACGAACTGTACAAAAAATCACCATTATTATTTCGCCGGGATGTCCATCCAATTATTCTTCCGCTGCGCCGAACAGCATTGTTAGCTGGAAATCCGTTTGCTTCAATCTACCAGATAAAAAATGCCGCTTCCTGCTGATTCCTTCCTTGCTGGTTCAATTCCCTGCAGCAGTGTGGTGCACACAATTTGCATCAAAACAAAAACAATCTGCGATCAGTTGTTTTTATTCACATTCCTTTCCATACGATGATTCTTTCACGCACACATTTACCCACTTTTCTATGTTGCGTATGAATTGGCTGCGTCCTGACACTTTAATACCGACTTTGGTGCTTACCGAACGGGGTATTAAATTAAATCTCGGATTTGGTAAAACCTAGATTAAATTGCGGCTAGGACGCGTTGGTGCTTATCACCATAAGTTGTTTTCTACGTATTTCAATCATTTACAGCAGGTGGAATGTCTTTATTGTGAAGAAATAATGAATTGAAAACCGTGTGTTTTTTGGGGCTGTCAGGAAAGGTACGGGGCGAAATGGACACCCATCGTGGCATAATGGACACCCAGGGCCGGATCTAAGGGGGAGGGCCAGGGGGGCCCGGGCCCCCACATTTTAGGGGCCCCCACAATAGTTATTTATGCAACAAGTTGCAAAATGATGATTTTTTCAGCACGAGTCGTACATTTATCCAACGAGGCTTGCCGAGTTGGATAAATACGACAAGTGCTGAAAAAATCGAGTTTTGCAACGCGTTGCATACAACATTTTTTGCAATTATGAAAAATACAATTAGTACGATCATTTCTAACTGCTCAAGTGCTCAGACAGCTCTCAGCTAAAACCACGTGCGAGCATCCATGCGTGCAAGTCCATTTTTCTCAATCAGGTAGGCTATGTCAATAAGTGTCACAACTACTCGGAGTCGCGTCGTCAACGAGCGTTTTTTGTGCTGCTGCTTCTAACTCTACGTCTGTTTGGCTGATCAAATCAGAATTAGAATCGCTTCTATTCAGGTTCGATCTGCCGAACAGACATAGGACCAGCCATTGAATAGACAAATTAACACGGAAGAACATTAGTGCTTGAGGAAACTTGTGAAAAGTGTACCATTGTAAAGGTGCCGAAAAGTAGTACTTTTCGGCACCTTTAAAAGTGCCGAAAAGTACTACTTTTCGGCACTTTTGAGCTAGTCAAGAAAAGTAGGCCATTTCTGCACAGTTCCGGCAATTGAAAAGTGCAATCTTATGGCACGTAATTGCAAAAAAATCTTTTTTGGTTGCTAACACTAGTTTTATTTTTCATATTACTAAAGTAATGTACTGAAAATAAGGAAAAACATTTTTGGTCATCTCTTCGAGGCGCCTCCACATCCCCGCGGGCCCCTGGCCCCCACAATCCTTAATCCGGGCCTGTGGACACCCCTTCATATTTTACGCGGTATCTTTGATAACATCGATCAGTTAAGTAATTTGCCTACGGAGATCAATACCACAGATATAATACTCCATCTTAGACGGGTTTACATAACTTCAAAGTTAATTAAATAAATTTTAGGCTAAAATAATCAGATTGATTTTTACCAAACTCTCTAAAACGCCTAACAGTATGCAACGCGCGTACATCCATTCATAATTGCCAGTGTTCATTTCGCCCCGAATCGACAACAACATTGAAATTGCTATTTTGAGTAAATTCTGATCAAAAATAGAATACTTCATCCATTGCTAAATCTGCATATACATGTAGATAAGCTAACACTTCACTTGTTTTTATGGTTGACACACTCAAATACTCGCAATACCTTATTTGCTGCTGCTTCATAATTATAAGAAATCCACCATATGAAAAACAACTTTCAATTTCAATGATGTTTTGGGTATTTTGAAGGAATATAAATGGTAGTTTTAAAAAATAGAACAATGACTTGTTCCTTTACACTTATGCATTAAAAGTTTAACATAAAAGTCAACTGTTTCGGCAAAAACAGGGGTGTCCATTTCGCCCCGGGTGTCCATTATGCCCCTAATCCCCCTACACATCAAGAGGTATATTTTGGTGTTTTTGAAATATTTGATCTTTTGTAATCTATATATATAAAAGTCAATGTATGTATGTTTGTATGTTTGTATGTTTATTTGTTTGTATGTATGTATGTATGTTCCAGCATAACTCTGGAATGCCTCATCCAATTTGAACCAAATTTGGTATACACATGTGTTAGATTAAGGGGGTGGTTATAAGGGTATTGGAATTCAAGATGGCGGCTCGAGTTCCAAGATGGCGGCCAAAACGTCAGAAGGCATGCTATTTAACGGTAAATCTTTTACGGATACTATGCATTGTGGGTATCTATCGATTGGGGTTGATGAGAAGAAGTCAAAAATTGATATTCGACGCCATTTTGGGATCCAAGATGGTGGATCATAATCTAAGATGGCGGACTATAATCCAAGATGGCGGACCATAATGCAAGATGACGGCCATGGAATGGTGAATTGAGCTTTAATACCATGCAATATGGGCATCAATCGATCGGGCTTGATGAGTAGAAATCAAAAATCAATATCCGACGCCATTTTAAAATCCAAGATGGCGGACTATGAATTGAAGATGGCGGCCATGGAATGGTGAATTGAGCAATGATACCATGCAATATGGGTATCTATCGATCGGGCTTGACGAGTAGAAGTCAAAAATCAATATACGACGCCATTTTGGAATCCAAGATGGCGGACTATAAATCCAAGATGGCGGCCATGGAATGGTGGTTTGAGCTACAGGGTGCGGCAGGAAAAAATGCGAAAAGTTCAAGGCACTATTACACGCTAAATATGGGGAATCCAAGATGGCGGACTATAAATCCAAGATGGCGGCCATGGAATGGTGGTTTGAGCTACAGGGTGCGGCAGGAAAAAATGCGAAAAGTTCAAGGCACTATTACACGCTAAATATGGGATATATATGACTATTTTTTCATGACAGTGTATCAGTCAATGTCTATATTCTAGCACTGAAAAATAAAAATGAACATATTTGATGTTTAACATGTGATAATGTAGGCCTAATAAGCGGATATCAATAAACTGCGCGCCCAATGGTCATTAAACAAAATGACTATAACAGTAACAAAATTAGCTCAAATTCGATGAACAACCAGACCACACTGATCCAGAGCCATGTAGTTTCACATACCAGATGAAATAAGTACATATATTTGATGATATTGTAGAGAAAATTAAAAATTTTGTTTTATCAGATGCGAAATTTAGCGACCTGTGTGATTTTCTGCGGTTTGAAAATTCTGGTTGTCTTCATCTTCAGGCGCCGCCCTGTAAAGGTTAGTGTCCAAAATGGGATTTTTTTAAATTAACTTTTCAGAAAACTAGCCTATTATAGATCATGGAACGTTGAAACATAGATTGGTTAATGTCAAATGGACGAAAATGAGGTTTGAAGTTGAAAAACACTTTCGCATTTTTTCCTGCCGCATACTGTATGATACCATGCAATATGGGTATCTATCAATCGGGCTTGACGAGTAGAAGTCAAAAATAGATATTTGACGCCATTTTGGAATTCAAGATGGTGGACCATAATCCAAGATGGCGATCATGGAATGGTGATTTGAGCTATGATACCATGCAATATGGGTATCTATCAATCGGGCTGTACGAGTAGAAGTCAAAAATAGATATTTGACGCCATTTCGGAATCCAAGATGGCGGACCATAATCCAAAATGGCGGTCATGGAATGGTGATTTGAGCTATGATACCATGCAATATGAGTATCAATCGATCGGGCTGTACGAGTAGAAGTCAAAAATAGATATTTGACGCTATTTTGGAATCCAATATGGCGGACCATAATCCAAAATGGCGGCCATGGAATGGTGGTTTGAGCGATTATACCATGCAATATGGATATTTATCGATCGGGCTTGATGAGTAGAAGTCAAAAATAGATATTTGACGCCATTTTGGAATCCAAGATGGCGGACCATAATTCAAGATGGCGGCCTTGGAATGGTGGTTTGAGCTATGATACCATGCAACATGGGTATCTATCAATCGGGCTTGATGAGTAGATGTCAAAAATAGATATTTGACGCCATTTTGGAATCCAAGATGGCGGACCATAGTCCAAGATGGCGGCCATGGAATGGTGGTTTGAGCTATGGAATATGGGTATCTATCAATCGGGCTTGACGAGTAGAAGTCAAAAATAGATATTTGACGCCATTTTGGAATCCAATATGGCGGACCATAATCCAAGATGGCAGCCATGGAATGGTGGTTTGAGTAATTATACCATGCAATATGGGTATCTATCGATCGGGCTTGATGAGTAGAAGTCAAAAATCAATATCCGACGCCATTTTGAAATCCAATATGGCGGACTTTTAATCCAATATGGCGGATCGTAATCCAAGATGGCGGCCATGGAATGGTGGTTTGAGCTATGATACGATGCAATATTGGTTTCTATCGATCGGTCTTATAAGTAGAAGTCAAAAATCAATATATGACGCCATTTTGAAATTTAAGATGGCGAACTATAAATTCAAGATGGCGAACCATAATCCAAGATGGCAGCCATGAGCTATGAAATCATGCAATATGGATATCAATCGATTGGGCTGGATGCGTAGAAGTCAAAAATCGACATTTGACGCCATTTTGAAATACAAGATGGCGAACCATAATCCAAGATTACGGCCATGGAATGGTGGTTTGAACTATGATACCATGCAATATGTGTATCTATTGATCAGGCTTGACGAGAAGATGTTAAAAATAGATATTTTACGCCAATTTGAAATCCTAGATGACGGACCATAATCTAAGATGGCGGCCATGGAATGATGGTTTGTGCTATGATACCATGCAATGTGGGTATCAATCGATCGGGCTTGATGAATGTAAGTCTAAAATCGATATCGTACGCTATTTTGAAGATCGAGATAGTGAACCGCACAACATTCGTTTAACATAAAATATGAAACTACTTCTGGCAAATTTTTGCGTTGCGACTGTATGGAGGACTGAGGAACATCGGCGGCAGAAAGCCGCCGATGTTCCGTAAGTCCGATGCGCCGTGTTTGCGTCGATTCACTTCTAGGCGAACAGCAGATCCAAGCCTTTGCCCGGTAGAATACGAACAGAGGTGTTATCCCTTTTTTAAGTCCGACGAGCGTAAGCGAGTCGGACAGCATACGTTTACACGTTGTAACGCAAACATATTTCTACTGATTGAGATTTAAAACCACGGCTATGCAAATCGATAGGTCATAGAGCACGCTACGAAAACTTATTTGAAACGTTCATGTTTTGTTTTCGTAACATTTATCTATGGAACCTGAGATCTACATGAACCTTTAACACTTTCTCAAAGTACCGTTGAAAAATGGTGAAAGCACATGATTTAGCTTTAATTTATTTTGACAGAGCAAAACATGAAGAATCATCATTTACATTGAAATATATGAAACTAATAAACCTAGCAAATGCCATGTGACAAAGATGAGAAACCAAAATAAAATTCCAGTTATGGAATAGAACTTGACTTACCACTCTTCAGCTTAGTGTTTTTCTTTTTAAGATAGATACTGTTTTTTGTAGATTGTGTGGAAAACACAATGGCTCTCTATGCCGCAGAAACGTATCAGTAGATTGAATGTTTAGTGCTTCGGAATTCTGGATTTTTGGCAGTATTTTAATATGGCTTTTATGTCACCTCGAATCTCTTTATTTTCAGCATGATCTTGCGGAACACCGGCATGTATACCCATTCGGTTATATGGGACTTCGCATTTGCTCCAGTCCCCCTCAATAAATAAGCCCGAGCAAAGCCGGGCAATTCAGCTAGTAGTATTAATAAAGGTGGTGCCTCTCCAAATTTTCGACAGTATGTACAACAATGTATGCCTAGTATGTATTAATGTGTATTTGCTAAAAAAAATTAGGTTGCAATTTTTTGCGTTTTGTGAGATATATAATCTGAAAATTACACCATTTAATCTATATTCTATCTATATATATAAAAATGCAGTGGCATACGTGGGACCGCGCATAACTTGCGAACGGAAGGTCCGATTTTGGTCGTCTTAGTTTTGTTCTGTTAGTTTTCACCCAAGGAAGGTTTAAGAGGCCTAAAACATGGACAAATTGAGAGTTTTAGAAAAACAATTTTCTATACCTGTTCCACCGACTACTTGGGCTTGGCTAGAAACTTGAAACGTCAAAAAACGCAGTAGGCAAGACCAAGTTTGCCGGGTACAGCTAGTAATTAATAAATTAATTGAAGACATTTTGTTAGATGGTGGTCGTTACAATAAATAAATGATTAAATTTAACTTCCAACCGTTGAAAAAATCACCTTTGGGAACGTCCATAAATTACGTCACGCTTTTAGGGGGGAGGGGGGGGTTCCGTAAAGTGTGACAACCCATACAAAAATTTCAGAGGTCTCACACAAAAAGTGTGACATAAGGGGGAGGGGGGGTCTAAAATAGGCAATTTTTGCGTGACGTAATTTATGGACGCTCCCTTTCTAGTTTGCAGTTTTGCATTAACCGTAGTGTGGCCAGCAATAAAAAAAACACCCGTGGAATGTCAATAGGGTACCCGGGTACCCAGGAAACTGAAATGATCACATCTCCGTCAATTTTCCACCGATTTTTTTGGCTCATTCAACTCACAAATTCATTACCTATCGAGATAATATTTGGTTGGACCGGTCCGATCACCGTGGGTGAAAATCCGAATTTCGCCCATGTTTTTATACAAAACAATGCTCGGGATTTTCGGTAGGTTAGTAGCAATATCGGTATCAATCTTGCCTCAATTGCTTCAGCATATAGTGTCTGATCAGCCTGGGATCATAAAATGTGTTGACTTTGAAGCTGCGATTCCACATCAGGCTTCCCGTGGGGATTCTGGCTGGCCATGGCTACTTTGCGGTATCCCAGACTCAACAATGTGGGCTTCAATAAGCACATGCTCCCGAAAAAACGATGAAAAATTGACGAAGATATGATCATTTCAGTTTCGTGGGTACCCGGGTACCTTGGCGGCATTCCACGTAATAAAAAAACAAACGCCACTCCCCTGACCCTCCTCACTTGAAAATTCGGCCAACCCCATTAATAGATACATTAATTAGATAATATTTACGATTTCTGGATCTAGCAGAGTTTCTACTTCCTATTCTCAATAATAATTTAAATATCGAGATTCGAAATCGAAAAAGGTACCCGGGTACCCTGCCGGTCACATAAGGGTTAATTTTAACGAAAAAATGTATTAAGAAGGATTGAATTTCCAGCTATTGTTATACTTGCAGTAACGTTACTGTTTCTAACTAATTTTGTTAGTTCTAATCTAATTTGATCTTCAACTATTTTTTCATTTAACGAATGAAACCTACCTTCACGTAAGTCTATTGTCGTGGCGGTTGAAACAATAAATTTTTCTTCAAATGAATATGTGAAACATAACGTCGGACGTAATGCGCTGGACAGCAGATCTGGCCCTCAATCCAGCGCAATATGTTCGAAGTACGTCCAACACACGGTTAACGAAAAAATCAATTTTCGCGTGACAAAAAAAAAAAATCAAAATTCTATCTTCAAAATAACGGTTGAATTAAATTTCAGTCAATGATGGTTCAATGGGAAAATCCTATTGGAATCTTATTGGAATCGTAAACATACGATTCTAATAAGATTTTCTCATCGAATGTCGAACACTGTTAAAAGCTTTGAATGGTCGACAAAAAAAACCCCACACATTAGTGTCATTCGTATGTCGATCCTGCCGGCATGCACAGGCTAACATACGAGTGCAGGCCGACGGCGGACAGCCGACCGCACCAGACGGAGCGAAAGCAGCATCAATCGTCATCAGTCCGGTCCGGTGAGAAGATCACACGTTTACGGTGGCGTGCGGGTTACCGCAAAGTGGGAGCACGTCGTGAAAGTTTGTGGAGTTCAGGCCGCAGAGTGATTTCCCCCACGCACAGCAAGCACCTAGCTAGGAAGTACCGCAAGTGAAAGTGTATTTTGTGCCGGATTCACTGTGGCCTAAGTTGCTGGAGAGCACCCCGACCGGGTTAAGTGTAGCGCACTTCTTGCCAGCTGACAAACAGCAGCGGCTCGTGGCTCGTCGAGATCTAACAAAAGGCAATCCGCAACGCTGGAAGGAATTTTCCTCGGAGTAGCTAGCCTCCGCCAAGGAAAACACGTGCATGGTGAGTTAATCACAAGATGGCGGCCAATCGGCATGACATTAACGCATGGAAAACTTTACAGCAGTGCGATTGGTGTGAAAGCGACACTGAGGGCATCCATTCGAAGGCAGTCGGTGAACGGACGATCAAAAGGCCCCGCAAAGGGTAAGTTACAAAAAAGAAGATCACAAAGCACATCCGACTAAAGGCGCCTCTGCGTTCCACAGGGCCTTTGTGTTTTCTTTATTTTCTTGATTTCCCGACAGCGTTTGTCGTTTGGAGCGCTTTTCATTCATCGCTTTCGCATCCATCACCGTACCGTGGATTGGTGCAACTTTGGACCTTCGAACTCTTCTAACAACTCGGTAGCGGCTGCATCCACCGCCCAACGGACTGCGGAGGAGCAATCGGGGATCGCCGACGTGTTTTCGGTGGCCAGTGGACCTCGGGCCAAAGTGTATGTTCCAGAATCGGAATCGGATTTCCGGTGACTAACGAAACTCGATCCGCAGTGCTTCGTGGGTGAGCCAAGGTCGTCGTGGTAGTGGCAGCTACGCCGGCGCGAAGCGACTTCGTGAAGGTGACAGCAGTTTGGAGACAGAGGTTCCCAATCCGGGGGCGATCAGCAGCGATGAGCGGGCAGAAGGAAGCGCCTGGCGGGTGCGCACAGTGAGCGATAGGGCGATGAAGCGGTGCCGTGAGTATCACCCTAGTCTAAGCAAATGATTGTAAGGGGGACAAAGCATAGATTAAGCTACAAGCAGCTAGAGTTAGGATTCAGGCGGTCATGATGGCTAGGATGCAAAAGTGGAGGCGATATACGCACACTTTACACGCGGTTAAATAGGAGCATGTACGCATATGGCCTCAACTTTAGCATCTTTTTCAACATCATATAAGACTTTGTGTTAGCTGGGTATCAGGTATCAGTAGGTCGGCTCTAGAGGCACGTTCTCCTCCATTCGGGAAATTTGTGCCATCGCCATGAACACGAGCCTATTCATCATTTACCTGACGGAGAAGGGAAGGAAAAAGGATAGGACATGGGAAAGGACAGGTAAGGGAATAGGATCGTCATACTCGCAAAAGCGTACCACACTGGGTTCACATAGCGTCCTGAAAAGGACACTGTAATAACGCATAAGCGTGCCACAATGGGTTCGAACAGCGCCCTGAAAAAGGCACTGTGATATGCATAAAGCGTAAAGAGAGCCTATAGCTCTTTACCACAGCGGGTCAAGAACAACAGAACGTGCTGAAGATTCAGGCTTCTGAAGTCAGTTTCACTTAATAAGTGTTTCCCGAGTACTCGGAAACGCAATTGCGCAAAAACTGGACAGTTACATATTAAATGATACGAAGTTCCATAATCGGATTCACAGCTATCACATGCAAATGAATCAGCTTGCTGAATATTCGCCATGTGATAACTGAGTCGGCAGTGGCCAGTCAATGCTTTGACCAGCATGCTGCAATTCTGCTTTGACAGATTTGTTAGATACTTTGCCACCCCTAGAGATGGCTCAGTACAATACAATTTTGTTTGACGACATGACTCCAAACTATTCCAATATTGTTTGTGCTGAGTGGCAGCCCACGTGTCAATCCGAAGCTTCACCCAACACTTGGATACCGGAATAGCTGGCTCAGGGCCAATGAAGTCATGTGATGCTCCAGTGCGAGCTAACTCATCAGCCAATTCATTTCCAGCGATGGAAGAATGGCCAGGTACCCATACAAGGTGAACAGCGTTTGCTGAATTCAGCTCCTCAATTTGAGTTCGACAAGCGATAACTATCTTCGACCTGGAGTTGGCCGAAGCAAGTGCTTTAATAGCAGCCTGGCTATCTGAACAGAAGTATATTACTTTGCCCGTTACGTGCTGCTGAATTGCTGATTGCACTCCGCACATAAGAGCAAAGATTCCGGCCTGAAAAACGGTGCAGTGTCTGCCAAGTGAATAAGACTGATACAGCCTTAGCTCACGAGAATAAACACCAGCACCTGCTCGACCTTCGAGAAGGGAGCCATCAGTGTAACATACGATGCCGTCTGAAATACTTCTCTCCAGATAACCAGATGTCCACTCTTCCCGGAAAGGGAATTTCGTGGAAAATGTCCTATATGGAAAATTACAAGCAATTGTAAGATCACTTGGAGCAAGGACAACTTTGTCCCAATTCACCAAAAGTGGAAACAACGAGGTGTGTGTTAAACTGCGGTTCACAGGAGTTTCCTCTAGTAAACCGAGTACCCATAGGCGGTAAGTGCAAGAAAGTGCTTCTTGTTTGAGATGAATGTGTAGTGGAGCAACGTCAAAAAGAACTTCGAGAGCTGCCGTGGGAGTTGAAGAGAACGCTCCAGACATCGCCATTAAGCACATCCTTTGGAGATGGCCTAACTTTGATTGGACCGTTCTCACTTCGCCCTTTTGCCACCACACAAGGCATCCATAGGCGAATATTGGCCGAACAACAGTTGTGTAGATCCATTTGATATACTTGGGTTTTAGACCCCAAGTTGTACCAAAGGTTCGCCGGCATTGCCCGAAGGCCATACAAGCTTTCTTGATTCTGAACTCAACATGAGGTGTCCAGGAAAGCTTGGAATCAAGAATGACTCCAACGTACTTTACCTGTTCAGTCACATTGATTTCAGAATCAAAGAGACGTAAAGTTCGAACACCATTACGGTTTCGCTTTTCCGTGAAAAGAACAATAGATGTTTTACTCGGATTTACCGAAAGGCCATATTGGCGACACCAACCCTCAACTACCTGAAGAGCGTTTTGCATCAGGTCGAAAAGGGTGCTGATGCACATACCGACTAACAATGTTAGGTAGTCGTCGGCAAAACCATAAGTAGGAAAACCGCTATTATTGAGTTGCCTCAATAGCGTATCTGCTACGAGATTCCATAAAAGTGGTGATAAGACTCACCCTTGGGGGCATCCACAAACACTCAATTTCCTAATCGCCGCTTGACGCAATGTCGAGAAGAGATGTCGGTTTTTGAGCATTTGGTGAATCCAATTGGAAATCATTGGAGATATACCATTACCCCGTGCGGCTTCCAATATGGCATCGAAAGGCACGTTGTCAAAGGCACCCTCGATATCTAAGAAAACACCCAAGCAGGATTGCTTTTGAGCGAATGCCTTCTCGATATCGTAAACAACTTTGTGTAAAAGAGTCACAGTGGACTTTCCAGATTGGTAAGCATGTTGGTTCACATGGAGAGGCACATTGGCCAGATGAACATCACGGATGTGATGATCGACTATGCGTTCTAAGCATTTCAGAAGAAAAGAGGTCAAACTGATAGGTCTGAAGCTCTTTGCTTCTTCATACGACGCGCGACCCACTTTCGGAATAAACTTCACAGTAATATCCCGCCAGGATTTGGGAATATACCCTGTAGCAAAACTGCAAACAAGTAGTTGTTTCAAAACATGTTTGAAATGATCAAATCCCTTTTGAAGCAAAATAGGATAAATCCCATCTGCCCCAGGAGATTTGAAAGGAGCAAAGCTATTAAGTGCCCATTCAATCGATTCTAAAGTTATGATACTCCGAGCCGAAGCTAAAGAATCATAACTACAAGAAAAGACATCAGGTTCATCCGAAGATGTAATATCCACACATCCGGGGAAGTGTGTACTGAATAAACATTCTAAAACTAAAGTGAAATCACCATTTGGCAAACGAAGTTCGTTCACTTGAAAATCCTTAGATTTTGCAAGGATTTTGTTCAATCGACTGGCTTCACTCAGACTGGAAACATTTGTACAAAGGTTTTTCCAGCCGGATCGTTCAGCAGACCGAAGAGCTTTCCTGTAGGCCTTGCGAGCCGACCTGAAAGCCTCCGAACCAGCCGAACGTCGTCTGTTCCAACTCCTTCTACATTGTTTCCTGAGTTTCGCCAGATCAGAGTTCCACCAAGGGGTTCCTCTCGTGGTCTTCACAGACCGCAGAGGGCAGGCTTCCATGATGAAGGCCGTGTTAGTATCAACGGCATCATCTAAATCACTTGGAGTGTCAATTGATGGTGAGTATCCATGAAATTTGGCTGCAACCAAATCGGTAAAGAGATCCCAGTTGGTTGACCGGGGATTCCTGAAACGCAAAGCTTGCGAAGTAACATTCACATGTTCATATAAGATGTAACGATGGTCAGATAAAGATTGTTCATCTGACACATGCCAATTGGTCAGCTCATGACTAATTCTGCTAGAGCAAAGCGTTATGTCTAACACTTCCTCTCTACCAGATACCATGAAGGTTGGGCGGTTGCCTATGTTAAGTAATCCAAGATCTATACTACTTAAGTATTCCATCAAACTGGAGCCTCTCAAATAGATGTCTGAGCTACCCCAGATTATATGGTGAGCATTAGCATCACTACCAACAATTAGCGGAAGGCCTTTTGAAGTGCAGTATGCAATGACTTGCTTGAAAGCATCCGTAGGGGATGGTTCATCATGCGGTGAATAAACCGAACAATAAACGTATTTCCTGTTGAGGTTTCCAACAGATACATCTATTCCCAAGCAACACACATGTTATAATAGAGTTACGACAGCGCAAGTTTTGGTTGTATAGAAGTTTATTGGCGCAATTTTAACATTGTGTTTAAATAACGTAAAATATACTTCTATACAACCAAAACTTGCGCTGCCGTAACTTTTATATAACATGTGTGTTGCTTGGGTTGTGATAGCACATACATCTCTGGTAGTTAGTTCAGAGATGAGTGTAGCAACGATTGCGTTGTTGACAAGCACACATGCTCGAGGCACGACACGTGAGTTTGCCATTTCATTTTTAATAAAAGTAGCAAACACCGGATTCACAAGGTTTCCTAAATAGAAATTCCCCTTAAGAAAGTAAGGTTCTTGGACTAACGCCACTTGGGCTGTACCATTTTGCATAAGTCTACAAAGATTGATCGTTGCTGTTCTTTTGTGCTGAAGATTGATCTGAGCTATCCTAACCGTAGCCACTACCCAAACTAGGCAAGATTAAACTCTTAACAATCACAGCACAAAAAAGAACAGCAACAATAAAGCCAGATCGGTATCGATTTGAGTGCGCCAAAGGCGAGGATTCACAGAATACACTGTGTAAAACGCATAATGCGAAACCATATAGGTGAAAATCTAAACTAATTTTTTTTTTTTCTAACTAAAACTTTTTATTTACGGATCATTACTTAAAATACTAACTACAACCTTATAATGTATCGTACCTCATATACATAAATGGTAATAATTAGGCATCAAATATCTTAGATCTTAACAATTGTTACCTGCTTAACATATGTTAAGACACGTGCTGAAAAATGTTCTAAACATTTTCCTATTATTCCACCTTGCTTCTCGTATAATTTTTTGGAACGAAAATAGGCTGGGGTTTCTATAATGATGGATATTGTATGCTATAGCCTCCGCTACCAAGTAGAGAGCAGCGTTTTTAGAATGATTTTTCTTAGTTATGCCGTAATACAAAATTTCGTCTGGTGACCCTAATTTCAGCTTAAGTTTTTGTTTGATAATATTTGTAATCCAGTTCCATATAATTCCCGACTTGCTGCATTCCTTAATTCAATGGATATTTGTATCAGGTTTGTTGCATATTTCACAAATATTATTGTCAACTCTGTCAGTATAATTGTACATTTTTGCTTTGTTTGGTATAACATCATTGAAAATAAGGTAAAGCAATGACCTAGTTTTTAGACTGAGGAAGGAATGATTGATATTTTCCCAAATGCAGTCCCACCAGAGTTGCGGAAACTTTTGTTGTATAATGGGTTGGGTTTTTAGTTCATCAATGAAGTAATTATACAATGTCCTATTATTTTCAGTACATGAATGGTTTTCAAGCTTTTTCGCTTCTTCGATCCATTTCTTTGTGTTTATGGATGAATTAATATTACAATGTTTTAGCAAGAAATGGTTGGTCTTCGTACCACAGTCATACAAAATATTCCTAATAAAAAGTGCCTTACACTGACTCTCTGGGTCTATAAGTTTGAGCCCCCCTTCACTATAATCGAGATATAATTGATTCCTATTTACTTTGAAGAAGTAGGAATTCCATAGAAAGTAGCCCGTTCTTTTCTTAATTTCAGCTATGTGCGAATTATTAGGTGGTAACATATGAGCCACATACCACAGTTTTGATAGTAAGTATGTATTCAAAATCATTACTCTTTCGATCAGACTTAAATTTCTTGCACTGTGGTTATGACATGCAGTAGTGAAGGCTCTTAGCACTTTATCAAAATTAGACCTAATCATGTCCTTATAATTATCTCTAATTATTATACCTAGAATATTGAATTCTTGTTTCTCTTGTATCATTTGGGGCCCTAACGAGCAGTTATTGAACCTTAAGAATCCAGATTTTTGGAAATTTATTCGGATTGCTGCTTGTATGGCAAAATCAGTTACTATAGACATCACAAGATCAAATTCTTCATTGTTTCTTACTATCAGTGTAAGGTCATCAGCGTACGCCATTATCTTATAAAATCTTCCCTCTATCATTAGTCCCATCGTTGAATCGTACAGCTGCCGGATCAGAGGTTCCACGTAGAGTGAAAACAGCAACATAGATAATGGACACCCTTGACGTACAGAACGAAAAATCCTGAACGATGTTGTTAGAGCACCATTCACCAACACTTCACGGCGTGTGTATGGGAAAGGTTTATAACAAAAAATTGGGCATCGCCAAATTTTTCGCTATTCAAAAATAGAGACTTCCAGCTTTCATTTGCACGGTCCCTCAAAAAAATCCACCGAGGGATCTCGAACAACTTTTTCAGAATACTGTTTTTCCCCATACAAAATGAACGGTTCCAAATTAATCCCTATTTCTACTTAACAAACATACCCAATTTTTGTATGAAAAAGTTCCCCCGATGGAATATTTCGATGTTGGGCTTGAATGAAAGCTAGTAGCGTCAACTTTCACGTAACGTAAAAATTAGCGATGCCTATTTTTTTGTAATAAATTTCTTATACCAGACACACCGTGACTTGTGACGATGCGTTGCCATACAGCTTTCGTACGAACTCAATGAACTGTCCTGGAAGTTGATATTTCGCCAGTGTTTCCCAAAGCCTGGTGTGATCTACAGAGTCGAACGCTTTCTGCAAATCTAAACTCAGCAACGCAAATTTTATTCGCTTGCTTTGTTGACCCCGTGCAACTACCGTTCTCAGCTTGTCCAAGTTTTGTGTACAAGATTTTCCTTCAAGTCCTGCTGTTTGTCCTTCTCCGATGAGTAGTTCCATACATGCTTTGAGCCTTCTTGCACATAACTTCGCTAGAATTTTGTAGTCTGTGTTCAGAAGGCTGATTGGACGGTAATTCTGTAGATCGTTTCGATTCCCGGATTTGAAGATCAAGACGATGATTCCGTTGGAAAAGTTCTCTTGGATTGTAATAGATCCGTCCAAAAATCCATTGAAAAGTTTCAAAAGATCCTGTTTGAGCAGCTCGAAGTGCCTTTCGTAGAACTCATAGGTAAGTCCATCAGGCCCAGGAGCTTTTTTCCTTGTTGCGCTTTTGATTGTTGCAAGTAGCTCCTGTTCTCCTATTGGCGACATTAGGTTGTTTCCCATGTTTTGTGGTAGCAGTTTGTTGATATGGTTCAAGGCGGAATAAGCTGATCTTTGTTGCTCTTGTGGTTTACTGAACTGTTTTTCGAAGTGATCGTGCACCGCTTGTTTAGTTGTGTATCCTTCCGGAGTTTCAATTGTCAGCTGTGGCGTAATAAACCCGCGCTTCATAATGCGAGACACCTGGTATATGCTTAATTTCTCACTCTCGAGCATGGTAGATGGCTGCACCTTATTACGAAGGCTTGCCAAACGTTGCTCTTCCAGTCCGACTGTTGTGATATTCCCGACTCGGTAGAGCGAGCAGCAAAAGCGGAAGGGCACAGACACTGGATGGCTATTGCACCAACAAATACAAAAGGCATAGTCTCATTAATATACATGTATTGAGGAATGTTTCATGGTATGCTACACTTCTCCCTACTATTGACCTAACTGTGTCTTACTGGATACATTGATTTGCTTAAGATTAGGGGTACTCACGGTACCATGGCCACACTCTCCATCGTCACGCATATTGCCAGCTGGCGGCTCGCCGGTCGAACACTATCCGGCGGTTCGTGCTTCTTCCTGCCGTACCATACCGTCCACTGTGCCGGAGCCGTGTGGGTCTTCTCGTCCCTTTGCCAGCCAGTTGGAAACAATCCCTTCGACTTACGTCACGGTACACCCAGTCGCTTGAGCCATGGGGTGCGCTCCGGGTCGGCTTTTCTGAGGTCACAGTGCTACACCATTCAACCAGTCCGGATTGGGCCGTTCTTCGTATGCTCACGTCGCTCCACTTGAAGTCGCCCACCGGTGGTGCACTAGGCCGACAGGCTCCTTCCAATGCCCGCTGACGTCAATGGATCCGGAGGTGAATACCCACCGTCCCGTGGATTCCGTTTCCGATGACAGACGAAGTTATCCAGACGGATGGTACGCGCGCGGCCTTGGGTACGCTGCAGCTTTCTGGCGACGCGCACGCTCCGGACGATGGCCACTGCCGGATTCCGGTGGCCTCGCTGATAGCTTCGCTAATGGCAAAATCCGTTCAACATCAAAACCCCAGTTGGGGTTCGATGGGTCTTCCGTTGTTGCGTTTCCTCTCCGCTTCGGATGTGTGCCGAGCCTTCGCTTTTTGCCAGCCGATCGTGGGGATTGAGAACACGCTCTAGCTGCTTCTCGGTGTTTCGCCTGCTGTTTTGTTGCCGGTTAGCTGCTCTACGTTTGGCCGCTCTTCCGCACGTTCCCTAATCGGTGTACGATCCGTGGAAACCAGACCGTGCTCGTCCCGTTCGATCAGACGTCAATTTGCCGTGTTTGATGCGGTTTGCCTTTGGGATTCTGAAGTTCCTCTACTGCGGTTCAATTGGCGTCCACGAGGAATTATTTCTGGATGCCTCCCGCGACAAACGCACCCGACGCCCGCGAACTGCACGTGAGAAATGGTGCCGTGTGATGACCTGGCAGAAACTTCTCGATGGCGATCTGGCGCTTTTGTGTTTGTGACGGTGATTTATGCGGCGACGCGGTGCAGCAACGCGTTGGTTTGACTGACAGCAGCAACATTCGTTGTCGGCATAAGCATTTGTCGGTGTAATTGGTTCGATTCAATTCGGCAGTTGGCGTGCGCGATTGAGTGGGCATTGTTTGTGGGATCTTATGCTTTCAACTTATCTAGACGTATGCCAATTCGAAACCAAAATAACTAAAACGTAACACAACCTTACCACAGGCGCAGAGTTTTTTGTGAGCGCTGACAGGCAGCTCACAAAAAACTCTCAGTCTCACTTCCTCAAGAAGTCGCAGAGAGACTTGAGCAGATCCGATGGTTATCGCTTGAGAAGACCTCAAGATGTTGATAACTACAGCAAAACTAACAAACGCGAACCTTGTTGTTCGCCAGATCCAAAAGCTCAAAACATAATCAAAACAAACATAACGGCAGCGAGTCCTGCCAAAGGTGATCTGAACGCTCACAAATGAGCAAATGTCTCTGCGCTAGTTCTTGTCCCATCTTCTGTGCTATGCCGTTCCTGTGGCAAAACCCTCAGTATGATCTATTCTAGTTTTAAGAGCTACAATAAAACTAAAGATCAAAACATGTAACGAAAATTACGGCTAGTGTTGGCTAATATATGAACGTTTACAGTGGATGTTGTCAGTCACGATTGAGTAAAGGTCGGATTTGGTCGTCCTGAATCACTACGAGCCCAGAAAGGAGGTTTTACCGCGCCCCCCGGTCGCGTTGCTTTTATGGAAGTTTTTCGTAGTGACCCCCATGCAACCGACTACCACTTAGTTCAAGACCTGTGCCTGGAAGTTTGTCAATGTCACTCGGTGGGATTCTCCACAGCAGTTTTGGTGCCCGATCGGATGATCGGCGGCGTATCTGCGAAGCTGCAGGTCCTTCAACTCCGTGGTCGACTACCAAGGGTCCCTCACTGTCTGGCGGTTCGTTGTGTTTGAGGTTCAGACCGTGTGCGACAGATGATTCTGATGTTTTGGTCCACTGTGCTGCAAGGAACGGCGAGGTTTCGCTTGATGATCTTGGTCCTCTAGCCACTGCCGTAAGACGTGTTTCGGTGGCTCGTAGGCTCGTCGTTAACAGCTCCCTGCTCGCTGTCTGCATAGCTTGTCCGTGTATGGCATTTGGCGTCACCTTACTAGCTTTCGGAGTCCCAATCTCCCTCGCCGGCTGTGTCCTCCTACCTTCGCTGTGCCGACACTTCTGTTGGTATTTGGGGCCGTCCTCCAACTTTCAGGGTTCCAATCTCCCGAGCCCTCCGTAGGCTTCATGCAGTCGCTGTTTATGGCATTTGGAGCCTCCCTATTCGCTGAGTTGCTTTCAGGGTCCCAATCTCCCGAACCTGCCGTAGGTTGTGGTCTTATCGCGTTGTCTCAATTTCTGGTATTTGGAGCCTCCCTACTCACTGGATAGTTTTCGGGGTCCCAATCTCCCTCGCCCACCGTAGGCGCTGCTAGGTACTCCTCCTCTCCCAGTACTCCCAGCTGCGATTCCGCTGCGCCCGATAGTGGCCGTAAGCTTCAAGCCGCGTCGAACCGATTGTTGGTCGTCGATCTCCGACTCTCCACTCCTCCTATCCAGAAGCCAGCTGGTGTACTGCAGAGATCCCTGCTCCCCGTTTCCAAAGACGCAGGGTGCGATTTCTCACGATCGCGAACGGCGCGCGGTACACTTCTTGGCGCGACAGAAGTGTTGGTGTACCGCTGATTCTCGCTGCTGATGAACCGTTGTCTTGACCGCAAAGCGTGTTTTTTACTTCTTGCGAAGTTCGTAGTCGACAAACGAATTTGTGTACATAGCTGTATAATGGTCAAGGTGGAGAGGTAGTTTATGAAAAGCTGTTGCTCATCACACCTGACTGTGGACGCTCGACCTGGTTTGGGAGCTCGACTGGGATCTAATCCGAGATTGACTAGGCTCCGTTGTCTGATGAGTGTCGCTGAACGACGAACTAGACTCCACTGCAGAGATGATTCTTGTGCGGCGCAGCACCGTCAGGGTCCTCCGTGTTTCCGGAGCGCGTTGTTTTTCTTCTTCACTGCGTTCCTTCTGCTACCCTTGGGCGTTGTCTGGTTTCTCGCTCTGCACCATGGAATCTTGACCGCTTCGCGTATTTTGGTGATTCTCCGAAGATAATTCGTAGTTGACAGCTGTTGCTGCTTACATAGCTTGTGGAATTATTTCGTTAGTCTGGCTTTATGTCTTTGGCATGATACTGTCCTCGCTTGCCATCCTTCACGTCTTCCAGCACGTAGAGATTGCTTCCCAGGATCTTCACCACCGTCGCCGGAGCGAATTTGGAGTCGAGTTTGCGGTTGATGTGATCCACCTTGGAAGACTGCGTGAAGGTTCTACGCCAGACGAGATCACCAACCTTGAAAACGATGTCGCGTGTCCGCAGATTGTATCGCTGCTTCGTCTTTTCGTGGTTGTTCTTTATGCGCTGGATGATGAACTGGTGGATACGACGAATCGCCGATAGCCGTACGTCCTGCGCCACTTTCGGATCGTCGGGCGTGTTCAACTCCTGCTGAGTATACAGATCAGTGTGCAGTATCAGCTCCCTACCGAAGTTCGCATAGTGCGGGCTGACACCGGTCGCCTCGTGCTTCGCTCCGTTGATGGCTGCTACGATCGCTTGCAGGTTTTCGTCCCAGCCTCGGTGATCTTCATCCAACAGGGCTCGTATGCAGGTGATGAGGACTCTGTTCACTCTCTCGGCATTGTTCACCATCGGACAGTAGAACGCAGTCTTCATGTGAATGATGTTATGCTTAGCGATCAAGGCTTTGAAGGCAGCCGACAGAAACTGCTTCCCGTTGTCCGAGAGAATGATCCGTGGTCGAGAGTAGCGTAGGAAGACTTGCTGTTCTAGGAATTCCACCATTTTAACGGAGTCCGCAGATCTCATCGGATGAACGACAACGTATTTCGTCACCCAGTCCACTACGACGAGCATCACTGTGTTTCCGGCACGAGAGCGAGTGAAAGGACCTACGAAGTCGACCGACACCAATTCCCAAGGTACACGGGCAGGTTTGGGACCACCCATGTTCGGCATCATTGTTCTATTCGGCGCTTTGCTGGCTTTGCATGTCTCGCATCCCCTCACGTACCGTGCGACGTCCTCCATCATCTTCGGCCAGTAAAAGTGGTTCTGCAGCTTCTGCCAAGTCTTCTGGAATCCGAGATGCGCTCCTGATGTTGAGTCGTGGAACTTCGCAATCACTTCAGCTCGCTGATTGAGCGGGACAACCTTCCTCCACCGGTGTGTCAGCGCGCCTTCTTCATTCCTACAGCTGCAGTTCTTGTAAAGCTCTTGATTCACCAGACGGAAGTCCGGAAACTTAGCCCCGTCTTGCTGCACTCGTTCCGTTAACTTCTGGTACCACTGATCGACGGAAGCATCTGCAGCGAAGACCATCGTGCTGACAATTCTGGACAAAGCATCCGGTACCGTGTTGATTTCTCCCTTCCGGTATTTGATGTCGAAGTCGAAGGCGTTCAATCTGAGTATCCAGCGACTCATGAGTGCTGTAGGGTTCTTCATTGATCTCAGATAACTCAAGGCAGAGTGATCGCAGTGTACCGTGAACTTCGTGCCCTCTACGTACCCTCTGAACTTCTCTATTGCCCGGATGACGGCCAAACATTCACGTTCTGTCACAGAATACTTTCGCTCTGACGAGGACAGTTTCTGGGAGAAGTAGGCAATAGGATGTTCTTCCCCGTCTGTTTCCTGCGTCAGTACTGCACCAATCGCTACATCGCTCGCATCGCATGCAATGGCAAATGGTTTCGTGTGATCAGGCATCGCTAGGACTGGTGCTGCTACCAAGGCTGATTTGAGTTTCAGGAACGCGTCTTCTGCATCTTTCGTCCACCGGAACTTGGTTTTCGTCTTCGTCAGCTCTGTCAGCGGTACTGCGATTCTGGAGAAGTTCGCAATGAACCTGCGGTACCAGTTGCACATTCCTAAAAACCGCTGTACCTCCTTCCTGCATTGCGGAGCTGGGAAACGCACGATGCACTCAATCTTCTCCTGATCTACGTTCCATCCGCTTTGATTCAGCACATATCCCAGGTACTTCATCTCCTCCAGGCAGAACTTCGACTTTTCGGCGGAGATAGTCAGTCCAGCGTCCCTTAGCCGCTTTGCCACTTCCTTCATCAGCTTGATGTGCTCGTCGAAGGTGCGTGAGCAGATGATTATATCGTCCAGGTAGTGGAACACGTGAGGTTCCAGGTCGGCGAAGATGTGCGTCATCAGCCGTGCCAGCGCTTGACTCGCTGTGCACAGTCCGAAGGGGACGACCTTGAACTGGAAGTGACCTCTTTGCGGCACTGTAAAAGCTGTCACCGGCCGGGATTTCTCTTCCAATGGCATTTGCCAGAAGGCATCTTTTAGGTCGATCGCCGAGATGTAGGTGCATCCGCTGAGGTTGTTCATGATTGCCGATATCTGTGGGATGGGATACCCCTCGTTAACCATCACCGAGTTAAGGTGACGGGCATCCAGACAGACACGGTACTGACCGGTCTTCTTCTTCACGGCAACCAGCGGGTTGTTCCACGGCGAGAATAGTGCCTCTTCTATCACGTCGAGCTCCAGCATCCGGTCGATCTCCTTATTCACCTCGTCGAGAACGTACTTGGACATGGGATAATAGCGCTGTTTTCGTGGCTTCGCTTCTCCAACGTCGATTCGATGTACGTACCGGTCTGTTCTTCCGAGTCTTCCGGGTTCGGCCTTCGGGAAGTGGCTTATGGCTTCGTCCAGTATCTGCTTCTCTTCTTCTGACAACGGTTTCATGGATTCTTGTTGCGGCGCGACCTCCTTTTCAGCCTCCAGGTTTATCGTGCAGCACACAGGTTTAATGCTAAAGGCGTTCCAGAAGTTCATCCCGAAGATCACACAGGTCGGCAACGTGGGAAGGAGCAACATCGACACGACTTCATTTTTGTTGTTGTAGGCTATCGGCAATCGGGTGTACGATTGTATGCGATGCTCAGTTCCGTCTGCCGTCTTGATGCCTCCTACCAGAGCTATTTGCTGCAAGCCCAGCTCCTGCGCCATCTTTACGTTGTCGCCTCCTAGAATCGAACAGTTGGCACCGCTGTCGAGTAATCCGGTAACTTGTTTTCCGAGTATGTCTACCACTGCGTGCGGACGATTGTCGTTGTCGGGGTTGATGATCAGTGAGTTGATCTGAACTAGGTCAGGAATTGTAGAGGGATCGTCGAATTGAGGCGAGGATGTCCTACCCTCTGTTACTGGCTCCCCGCTTGCGCGTTTCCCGAGCGTTGAAGACAGGTCGGGCAACTTCGCAACGAGAATCCCTTTTGTCCACAGCGATAGCAGAACAGTACTGCCTGGGGTTTGGCGCAGTCCATGAACCGGTGTCCTCCTTCGTCACAGTTCCAGCAAATCATCGCCGCCGGTGGATCGCGAGCGTTGTTTGCCTCAGGAACTTGGCGATGATTGTTAGGATTGGTCGCTGGCATTTGTGGGAACTGTTGGTTGGGCGACTGTCTTCCTACTGCTTCTCGACGGTCGAATCTCAGCTTCAATGCGTTCACCTGTTGTAACAGGACTTCCATCCGCTGATCCATCTTTTCTTCGTCCTGCGACACTTGTTCTGCTTCTGCACCGTAGGCTGTTTGCGAACTGCTCTCTCCATAGCTGTGAAAGCTTTCCGTTTCCAAAGCGTGGACCTTTCCAAACCTTTGGAGCGGCTGTTGTGGCTTCGATGAACGTAGCGAAGAGTTCGGTGTAGCCAGCGCTGGTTCAATCAGTGTCCCATACGGTAGCGAGATCCGTCGCTGATGATGCTGTAGTTTCCGGAGTTCGTCTAGTTCCTTGCACGCCTTCACCAGCAGACGTATGGAATGGTGTGATGCGGCAATCGGAGCGTACGTTGAGTTCATGTTCTTCTTGATGATGAACAGTTTCTCTTGATCTGTCACCGGCGGATCCACGTATTGGAAGAGAGTGGATATATCCTGGTAGAATTTGGAGAACGGCTCTTCTTCGCCCTGCAAGCGATGGTATGCTTCGGCCCGCAGAATGTAGGCGTAGCTCGCCGGCAAGAATTCTTGCCTGATCAGCCGCTTGAAATCGTCCCAGGATACCAACTCTCCCGACACGTAAACACTGCTGTACCAGTTGAGCGCGTCGTCCAGAAGCAGATGTTTGACGTTCCTCAGCAGCACATCCTCCGTTACTCCTTCCGATGCAGCGAAAATCTCCACACGTTGCAGAAAGGTGTTCAGCGACGACCCATCCTTCTCGCCTTTGTATCTGAACGGCCAGTTATGGATGGCCTTCAACGTTCTTCTTTCTTCTAACAGCGGTCTTGGAACGTGTTCTTGCGGTCTGTAGTTCAGCTGTCGCAGTAGATCGGTCCGCAATTGGTTGTAGGCACCTCTCGCATCAGCTTCGCCCGCTTCGGTTCTTATCGGCTCATATGGCGGTGGTGGAATGGTGCTGCCCATTGTTGGTTCTCGCCAGCTGGAGTTTTTCTGCGCTTCAAACCTGTTGTTCGGGACGACTCGCTGACCAACCGCGCTCCAACCTCTTCCTCGCGTGGTACGCATGGCTTCCAATGATGCAGCGCCTCTCTCGTTGTCGTGGAGTGTTGAGCTGTCGCGTTGAGGTCTAGCTGCTGTCGGATCGGTCACTGGAGATGCTGTATGTCGCTGTTGTCGCTCAGCGTGGATGATGGACGCTTGATTCGATGCACCCGAATGGTTGACTGGATTTCCATTCTCGTCGAATCCTAGGAAGTCTCCTTCAGTCACGGTCGAAGATTGTGTGGTCCCTTTTGGAACTGCACCGGTACTGCTTCTGTTGGCACTGTCACTGTTCACTGGTCTGGCACTTTTCTTCGTTCTTCCTAGCGCATCGTCCACATCTTCCAGGGAAAACTGCACTAAAAGCGCCACGGCTGCGTGTGTGTCGAGGAGAGCTACCGGTGGATCCACGATGGATAGTCTGTCCCGATAGTGCACTAACCGCGACCGTAGTAAACGAACTGCTGGGAGATCACCGCGCTTCAATGCTGCTTCCACTTCGGGTATTAATTCGCGCACGCGAGATTGACATTGACTGATATTGTCCCCCACATCCATAACGTGGGAGGAATTGTCGTAAAGTATTCCTTTTATCTCATCTTCCTGCATAAGAGCACGCAAGCGAACGGCTCTAGCCCTGCGAGGAAGTGCTCCGAGATTGTTTACGTGGCGCAAGGCCAGTTCGTAACTGATCTCTTCTTCTGACAGGCTTGCTGGATCCATGATCCAAAAGGTCTTAATTAGCCAACTAGACAAAAACTAAAAAAGTGGTAGGTTCTACAAATGTGCTACAAAATAACAGAATTGTGCTACAAACAGAACACAAATTCTAAATCTACAAACCACAAACTAAAATGGTTCGTTTTGTTGGGCGCCAATGTTGTGATATTCCCGACTCGGTAGAGCGAGCAGCAAAAGCGGAAGGGCACAGACACTGGATGGCTATTGCACCAACAAATACAAAAGGCATAGTCTCATTAATATACATGTATTGAGGAATGTTTCATGGTATGCTACACTTCTCCCTACTATTGACCTAACTGTGTCTTACTGGATACATTGATTTGCTTAAGATTAGGGGTACTCACGGTACCATGGCCACACTCTCCATCGTCACGCATATTGCCAGCTGGCGGCTCGCCGGTCGAACACTATCCGGCGGTTCGTGCTTCTTCCTGCCGTACCATACCGTCCACTGTGCCGGAGCCGTGTGGGTCTTCTCGTCCCTTTGCCAGCCAGTTGGAAACAATCCCTTCGACTTACGTCACGGTACACCCAGTCGCTTGAGCCATGGGGTGCGCTCCGGGTCGGCTTTTCTGAGGTCACAGTGCTACACCATTCAACCAGTCCGGATTGGGCCGTTCTTCGTATGCTCACGTCGCTCCACTTGAAGTCGCCCACCGGTGGTGCACTAGGCCGACAGGCTCCTTCCAATGCCCGCTGACGTCAATGGATCCGGAGGTGAATACCCACCGTCCCGTGGATTCCGTTTCCGATGACAGACGAAGTTATCCAGACGGATGGTACGCGCGCGGCCTTGGGTACGCTGCAGCTTTCTGGCGACGCGCACGCTCCGGACGATGGCCACTGCCGGATTCCGGTGGCCTCGCTGATAGCTTCGCTAATGGCAAAATCCGTTCAACATTAAAACCCCAGTTGGGGTTCGATGGGTCTTCCGTTGTTGCGTTTCCTCTCCGCTTCGGATGTGTGCCGAGCCTTCGCTTTTTGCCAGCCGATCGTGGGGATTGAGAACACGCTCTAGCTGCTTCTCGGTGTTTCGCCTGCTGTTTTGTTGCCGGTTAGCTGCTCTACGTTTGGCCGCTCTTCCGCACGTTCCCTAATCGGTGTACGATCCGTGGAAACCAGACCGTGCTCGTCCCGTTCGATCAGACGTCAATTTGCCGTGTTTGATGCGGTTTGCCTTTGGGATTCTGAAGTTCCTCTACTGCGGTTCAATTGGCGTCCACGAGGAATTATTTCTGGATGCCTCCCGCGACAAACGCACCCGACGCCCGCGAACTGCACGTGAGAAATGGTGCCGTGTGATGACCTGGCAGAAACTTCTCGATGGCGATCTGGCGCTTTTGTGTTTGTGACGGTGATTTATGCGGCGACGCGGTGCAGCAACGCGTTGGTTTGACTGACAGCAGCAACATTCGTTGTCGGCATAAGCATTTGTCGGTGTAATTGGTTCGATTCAATTCGGCAGTTGGCGTGCGCGATTGAGTGGGCATTGTTTGTGGGATCTTATGCTTTCAACTTATCTAGACGTATGCCAATTCGAAACCAAAATAACTAAAACGTAACACGACAAGTACTGACTTTACACTGCTCATCTTCTCTTGTACATCCAAGCCATCAGACTGCTGTCGCATTAAACCATTCAACTGACTGTAGCAACTTCCTTTCTTTATTGCATGAGCTCGGTTGAATTCAAAGGCTTTGGACTTGTAGAAACTTTTCACTTTGTTCTTAAATTCGTACGACCACCATTCCGAAAAGCTAACTGCATGCTTGCGTCTTTGCTTTAGACTGGCAAATACTTGAGCAAATTCCTCAGATGTCTCATCATCTGCTAGCAAAGAAGCATTTATTTTCCAATATCCTCTACCCATAGCCGGAGGAATATTTTGGGAGCTGACTTCGAATTTGAGAACTACTGCGTGGTGATCAGAAAATGGAACTGGCATTGTAACGTACTTTTTAACTTGTCGAACGAAGTCTTTACCACCGTAGAACCTATCCAGACGAGATGCCGAATTAAGGCGCAAGAAGGTGTAGTCCCGATTTTTCAACCCAAGGTCCTCGAGTTGGAACAAATTGATGAGATTGCGTAGTCCTTTTGAGAAGGGTTTGTACTTCCCTCTACAATCAACTGCATCCAATATACAGTTGAAGTCGCCCCCTATTAGAATCTGCTGTCCCTTATTCAGATGCGGAGCGATAGTGTTCTGGAACAAATCATCTCGTTCAGCACTATGTTGCGATCCCGAATGCCCATAAACATTAATGACGTTGAGACCACCGATAACCACGGAAATGAGTCGGCCGGTGGGACACATTATGATCTGCTCAAATGGAATAGTTTTTCTTATAAGTATCGCTGTTCCAACATTCGCATCGCTACGGTTAACAATCGCGTGATGTGAAGGGATGAAACAAAAGTCGTCAAACGCAACTTCTTGTAGTAGTACAATATCCACGTCGTTTTGTACCACAAAATCTCTTAGCAATTCTTTTTTGGAGCACACTGTTATCGCATTAATATTGACCGTAGAAATATTTCTCACAAAGTTCATGTCACTTGCATTCAATGTTGTATACGAGATTCGAGTTCCGAGTAGACAGCGACTCGAAGTATCGTTTAATGTTGATTGACATTAAATGTCAGAATCAGCATTTATCGGTTGCAGCATTGGAGAGACTCACCTTCACACCACTTCGTGATCGCGATCGCTCCTCCTGCTGGCGTCTGGACTTTGACCTGGTGATCCGTTCATCGCTTCGCACCGCAGCTGCAATTACTGCCAGTGGATTCGGCCTTTCCGCATCTTCGTCACACCGCTTCTGTTTACGAGTCTTTCTGGATCGGTCAACTGTAACAAACATGACACCACCATCGTCGGACCCGGATTTGCTGCTTGCTGTGAGAGGTCTTTTGTTGGTTCGCTCGTTGTCCTCCGCAGTGAGCTCGTCTGTTGTGTCTGGTTCCTCGTCAGTGTTTGCCTTGGAATCAGCCTCAGACTCCCGGTCCTCTGGCACACGGACGGTTAAGGAGCTCCCATCCACCACCCTCTGCGCCACGCCGTCATCCTTCGCCGATACCAGTTTCACCATTGACAACTGGGGTTCTTCGGTGATTTTGCTTGATGCCGCGGTTCCGATCACTGCACCGGCGTATGTATTCTTGCTGGTTACTGGTTTTTCGCTTGGTGATACTGCCACCCCGGATGCACCACTTTCTGGTAAACGTCGTTTATTTTGGGGGCAGTCTGCCTTCAGATGGCCCTCCTCCTTGCACAAAAAGCACCGCTGCTTCAGTCCTTCGTAATACACCCTAGCTCTTCGATTCGCGACGTACAGGGTTGATGGTATCTCCTTTTTAATGTCCATATGGATCCCTCGGACACCGGTAAAGAGGTCCAATTCGAACTCCGCCGGAAACCTCTCTCTGGTCATACGTTTCACCGTACCATATCTCCCGAGCACCAACGATACGTCCAGCTCAGATATCTCGGGCGGCAAGTCAAAGACACGCACGTAACGTATGCATCCTCCAGCCACCGTCATTCGTACTTGCACTGTGTCGCCATTGGAGTACTGGAACGTATGTAGCTCCGGGTTCTGCAGTAGCGCCTCCTTCATAGCAGCCTCTGTTTTGAACTTGATGCAGATAACCCGTTCATCGGAGATCTTGTAGCTTGACTCCATTATTGTCCGCTTGTCTGCATCGAAGGCTTTCACAAAGCGGGCGATCTCCACCAAAGTGGGACCTGCCGCACCCGCCGGGAACTGGAATACCAAAGTGTTCTTGATGATTCCGTTCGACATTTTTCCTGTGCTACAGGATAGCCAAAGCACAGCTAGGAAAACAGCCAGAAAAAAGAAAACAAATCTAACTCTCAGTGCAGCGGATAAACAAAAGTGTCTTTTCGCTTCGGCTACTGATCGTCTACTGTTAATTAATAACATCTTCATAATCCCGCCCTTATTCAGCCTCAAGTATGAGATTGAAGAAGGGCAGCTGATTGTCTCGGAGAAACACAAGGTCCGCCGCGCTATTGCTCCGGTTAGCACAGTAAGGGCAAATACTGTGGAGGGTGCCCTGGTACTCCACAGGCTCCGTTTGCGATTAGGTTTTTATAAGACCCCCCTAACCATTCATTCCTAGGCACGGTAAGCGTAAAGCCGCATAACACCATGAATTAGGGGTCACCTGATTAGTGGATTCCTACCACTGGAACAGGCGGTCCGTAGTGCTATTCTTAGCCAGTTGAACTAACCGCTACCGACACTACACAGCTATCTAGGCTGATCGGGAAAAAAAGTTAATATTGGTGATTAACTTCATACGGGCCCGAAAAGCCGTCAATGGCCTCCACTTTAGCATCTTTTTCAACATCATATAAGACTTTGTGTTAGCTGGGTAGTAATGTTACTATAGACGGGGATACTTTCGAGGTGGTGGAGGAATTCGTCTACCTCGGATCCTTTCTGACGGCTGACAACAACGTGAGCCGTGAAATTCGGAGGCGCTTCATCAGCGGAAATCGGGCCTACTATGGGCTCCAGAACAAACTGCGGACGAAAAAGATTCACCCACGCACCAAATGCACCATGTACAAAACGCTAATAAGACCGGTGGTCCTCTACGGATACGAGACATGGATCATGCTCGAGGAGCACCTGCAAGCACTCGGAGTTTTCGAGCGACTCGTGCTAAGGACGATCTTCGGCGGTGTGCAGGAGAACGGTGTGTGGCGGAGAAGGATGAACCACGAGCTCGCTGCACTTTACGGCGAACCCAGCATCCAGAAGGTGGTCAAAGCCGGTAGGATACGATGGGAAGGGCATGTTGCAAGAATGCCGGACAACAACCCTGCAAAGCTGGTGTTTGTAACTGATCCGGATGACACAAGAAGGCGTGGAGCGCAGAGAGCACGATGGGCGGACCAGGTGGAGCGTGACCTGGCGAGTATTGTGGCGTACTATTGTTGATTATGTCTTGTCTTAATGATGTTGAACAAATAAATGTATGTATGCATGCCACTAGGACTTCCCGTAAATTTTCTGTTTTAACATTTTTGTGGAGCCTTGGTTGAAAAGTTTTGTAGCTATTCTAAACATGAATTAAGTTAAAAAAAAGTTTATTTTTCGATGAAAAAGTAATTTATTATGATAGAAATCAATTTCAAAAGAAATTGCCTACTTTTAGGTGTCTAAAGAGCAATTTCAAAATTTGTTTTGCATTTTAACAGTCAAACTCACTAGTTGTAAGAGTTTTGATGCGTTATTCGGGTTTAGAAGAGCAACGGCACTAACGACAATCCGCGATTCCGCTCAACTTGTACTTAGGCGCGTTGGTTTTGCTGAAAGACAACCGGCTGCACCCAATGCAATGGAGTATCGGACGAATCGTAGAAATTTAGCCAGAGAGCGATGGACGCATTCGCGTAGTTAAAATTCAAACAGCAACCGAAATGTTCAAAAAAGCAATCACCGAGGTGTGTCTTCTACCAATCGACACTTCAACGATAATCGAAAGCGAAAAGAATAGGAAGGATCTGGTGACCAAGAAAAGCGTTTCAACGACGGAAGTACCAAGGATCGCATGGTACAGTCGAAGGTATAGCCTATTCGACATACAGTACCTACATTTTGCTGAAATCGGATCAGCCACTGGGTAAAAGCTTCGATGACTTTCTCATCAAACTGCGAGCAGCATTTCGAGACTGCGATTTCGACACGAAGGTATGAAGATTAAAGACGGCTTGCTGGCGAATAAAATCGTTCTCGGAATTTCCAGTAGAAAAATCCGAGAAAAACTATCGAGTGATCCGAAGCTGGCATTAGAGAAGGCGATCCAGATTAGCAAGGCAAGTGACTAGTCAACGAAAACGCCGAAGGAAATGGATTCGGATCGGAATTGAGGCTGCAGCACAGTTAGGTCGGATGATGATTAGGGTAGAGAACCACTTGGGCAGCGGCCGGTATTTTTGGCACTCTTCGCTATAACTCAGTGAATTCCAAACTAATTGACTTGACATTTTGTACACGGCTAGATACTATACGTATCTCATCCCGTTCAAAAAATTGGGTCAATTAGTTCAGAATTGGCTGAGTTAGAGCTGAAAAGTGCCCAGAATGTGGAGCCTCGTGGTCGTGCGGTTAGCATCACCAAGCGTACAACCGTATTATGCCATGGAGTGAGGGTTCGATTCCCGCTCCGAGCGATGAAACTTTTCGCAAGAAATGTTTCTTCCTCGTATCCACTTGTACCGTAAAACGGGGTATCTTTGATAATGCGGGTAGCTTTGATAGTGCGGCAGGCATTGTGTAATTTATCTTATAACTATGATTCCTTCAACCAGTTAAGAAAAAGGTAAACGTAAATCAATTTTATACATATGAAAGTTCATCTTAGTCGTATTTTCATTAAAATCTAGTTTATATAAAACTTTTTGGACAAAAAATAAAAATTGTTGATATTTTTGTCATTTGTCAACCCCTTCAAACAATCTGCTATACGACTTCGTTACAACTATTTTTTCAATTAATGGACGCTTATTCTTGATAGATTCATCATAGTAGATTCCAAATCTGGCCTTGAATCTCTTAACGAAGTGTGTTTTTACGAAATGGAAGCAATTTTGTAAATTGGGATGTTAATCTCCATACATTGATAAACGCCCAAAAGTATGCAATGCCCTTGTAATTTCATGTAGATAAATATGTGTTGTTAAAAATTTGTTAATAAAACATTAGAAAACTACCCAAAAAAAGAAAAATAACCATGAGTAACATGTAATCATAAGTTGATGTACCGTTAAGCATTTATTATTACAAAGATAATGATTTTTGATAGCTAAATTTATTGTAATTTGCACTCAATACTTCACAAACTCATTTTTATATGTAGAATATAATAAAAAATCAATGTTTTGATATAAAAATTCTATCTAATATATTTCACAAGCTTTCTCTCATCATGTCCGTACTCCTAAGATTTCAATGTGTGATTATTTTCTGAGGTTTGTTGTGTTTTTAGGGCATTATCAAAGTTACCGTAATCCGGGGTAACATTGATCAGAATTCTCGATCTTTCTTCAATAAATCTTTTGTTAAAGCAAACGTTACATGTTTTATATTTTTAAAACAAGTACTGGCCCTGTGAATATGTGTTGAGCTATTCGAAAAAGTATTGTGTCACTTTAATATATGTTTAAATAAACTTTTTAATCTAATTTTTGATTTTGTTGATTTGGGGTAACATTGATCACCTAAGTGAACAATGTTCGATAGTGTAGAAAATACCCTTACCTGCTGAATTTTGGGTCTCTGTTTTCGAAAATGTTGTTCAAATTCTTACAAATTATGCACTTTTTGAGATATTTTAAGATTAAAATCCCCCAAACCGAGAATTGATAGCCTTCTTTGAACAAATCGTGTATTTTATTGAAAAAGAGCATTTCTTTACAAGTTTCGTTTATTAAACCCAAATATAGGATATCAACTTGAAGGTATACAGTGATTTCTAACCTCATATCGTATCTAATGTTTTTCCTAAGCATGAATGTTTGACAAGGTATCTCATTGCGTTACGAAACACAGTTAAGGTAAAATCGAGTTATTTCAATGTTTATGAAATTTAATTTTCATGTATTATATGTCATTTATTAGCTGAATAATAGCGGATTACGAAATTCCATTCGAGAACAGAAACTGATTCAATGACAAATGCTTGTTTGAACATTTCATGAGGTCGGTCAAGCCGATCAATGTTACCCCGCTGATCAATGATACTCCGTTTTACGGTACCCCAAAATGAAAATCTGATTTTCGGTTATATGAAAAACTAACAGTTATCCAAAATATTTCAGATTATCGAATCTTTTAATTGCAATTGATAACTGATACCCCAGTACTTGTTTTAAAAATATAAAACTCGGGGAAATACTGTTACATGTAAAAATATTGAGAAAATTTGCTGAAAAACTATCAAAGTTACCCCATTTTACGGTACTCATAATATATGTCGTGCCCGTTCTCTAGTGTTAAGTTTCGTTCAGTCTGTACAGCCTATGGCTAAAGACGGTGTCCGTGTCTTAACAAAAAAGTAGGACCCCTGCCGAGATGCTTCCACTTCCCTATATGGTCCAGTGCAGACGTTGCGGATCGAAGCGCGACAAGAAAAACTGTCTGGCGTGCGGAATGCTGTGGGAAGTGTTGTTTCACGAAGACGAAGAAGTGTTCTCCAATTAGCTTAGTGGTACGTCCAAGGGTACGTCCTTAGGTCACCAATCAGGAGACGGCGGGACCGATTCCCGTACCGGTCAGTAAAATTTTCCCAACTCTCGGAGCATTCTTCATTACACCAACAAAGCTAGCCATGAAAATGTGTGACACTTCTCAAGTCATTTTGACAGATCACGCACATGCTCGAAAAAGACGGATCATATATTCTACTTTATCGATCTTGTTGCCGTCGTTTTCAAGCTCATATTACATCTGTCAAAATGACCTGAGAGTTGGCAGTCATTTTGAGGTTAGGTTCGTTAGTGAAATAATTCAATTCTTCATTACACCAATCAACCTAGTCTTGAAAATGTTTGAAAATTCTCAGTTCACTTAACAGATTACACACAAGCAAGATAAAGACAAAAAATCGTTTTTACTTTACCGGCCTTGTTGCCTTTTTGTTTTTGCTCATGTTACATCTGTTATGTGACCTGAGAACTGTCAAACATTTTTGAGGTTAGGTTTTGGGATGTAAAATAGGAAGGCAGGCAAAGAATGCCCTTTAATCAACTGTGAAAGCAACAATAAACACTTAGTTGACGAGACGCAGGCCAAGTTCTAGTGGAAAAGTTGAGCCACTAAGAAGAAGAAAAATGAAGGAAACAAAGAGAAGTAGCCGAAGAAGGAAAATAAAGAATCGAAGAAAGCAGAAGCGATGGTGAAAAGTGATAAAGAAGACTCGTCGGAAGCAGGAAAGGACCTGTACCTACCTGCACGCAGTGGAAAACGACAATATTGAAAATGCTCGCAACAGAATGCAAGGCATGATGTCAGTAATAAACCAACATGGGACACAAATTGAGAAAATTAAAAATTATCTGGCAAAGGATTTCAGCGTCCCTTCAACCGAATACCAGCGCAGTGGCAACCTCGTCGCAAGCGGAGGCGCAGGCACCTTTTAGGGCGTTGATAACACGGCAAGATGCTATCATTAAACAAATGGCCGATGACAGATGGCGGCCTAAGCTTGCGCAAAGAAGCAACTCAGTGAAATACTTGCACAAACCGGATTTTTTACAAAGCAGCTCCAAAATGCTAAGAAATTGAGCTTGAATGTAATTGCAAAGATCAATGCTGCACAATTGAAAAAAGAAGAAAGAATTTGAAAATCACGATTGAGAAAGCCGTTGAAGAGATGCGGGACGAAATAATGAATAGTTTGTAAGACCCTCATCATCCCTTATAGTGAGAAATACGAAGGTAGTGTGGAAGCTCGCAAGTCTCCAATGTCGAGTTGGAAGCAGTGGCGAAAAAAAAGTGAACAAAGCCCCGGGTCCGGACGGAATCCCCAATTCTTTATTACACCAATGAATCTAACCTCAAAATGACTGACAACTCTCAGGTCATTTTGATAGATGTAACATAAGCATGAAAAGGACGACAACAAGATCCATTATGTAGAATATATGGTCCGTCTTTTTCGTGCATGTGTGTGGTCTGTCAAAACGACCTGAGAAGTGTCAAACATTTTCATGGCTGGCTTTGTTGGTGTAATGAAGCCTTAGGAGCTTTCCTAGCTTGCGTTTTGTCTAGGAATTTTAAATCCGATTTAGGCTTTAATACAAAACGTTTACATTTTGATGTCCCTGATAGGGAACGATTTATTTATCTGGTAATTCATTTTTGCCTGAAAGTAGGCAATCAAAGATAAGGTTGCTGAGATCTCATGGGGCTCTGTGCATTAAACTTAGGACAATGCTTATCAGATAAAATAGTACATTTAACACACAAATAAAACTTGTAAACCGTACGTTATACGCAAATTGTTTTCAATTTACGAAAGCTGGCATCAGCTGCTGAGAGAACCAACCATCGTCCACAGCGCGAAAATCGGGAGGCTACGGTGGACGGGTCACGTCATCAGGATATCGGATAGCAACCCGACTGAAATGGTTCTCGAGAGTCAACCGACCGGTACAAGACCGGTACGTGGTGCGCAGCGAGCTAAGTGGGGCGACCAAGTGGAGGACGATCTGCGGACCCTACGCAGAGGCTGGAACTGGAAACAAACAGCCATGGACCGAGTGGAATGGAGACGGCTACTACCTATGTACAGCAGACGCCACCCAGGCCTTAGTCTGCTAGGTAAGGTAAGTAAGCAGTGCAGCCATTCTTTCAGCAACGGATACTTAACGAATGCTGATAAACTCACAATATCCGGCTGCTATCGGATTAGTCTGGAACGAGGGCGAGCTCGAACTGCACCCTCTGGAAGACTGCTGGACTACAGTCATCAGCGAAGCAGCCGAGAGGTATATGCAAAGAAATCGAAGGAACGAATGGTTTGACGAAGAGTGTAAAGAGATGATGAAGGAAAAGAACGCAACGAGGGCGGTAATGCTGCAGCATGGAACCCGGCAGAGCATAGAGTGCTACAAATAGAAGCGGTATATGAGTCATAATTCAATGAAAGTTTAGGCACAACAATGCTTGATGTTTTACGATTGCGGTGGTGACCTGTTCAGCCTGGTTTACCACCAACAGCGCATTGGACACTGATTCCCCTTACCGTTCTTCGAAAGTCAATTCCTAAGCAGCACTATTCCTTCTCTTACGTCGATCGAAGCCAAACAGCCAAGGGTTGGAGGTGGAAAAAACAACGCGGAGACAAATTTTTATCGTTTGAAAATTTTTCTATTTCCACTTCGGTCGCTTCGGTTGTCATAAAGGAAGAAACAACACAATTAAATGATAAATGAAATATTTTTTTGCTGCTGCTCCTCTCGCGCAGTTCTTTCACGCTTCACATGGAGTCAAGACAAGGAAAAGTCCTATTCAAACAATAATCAATTAACAACACAAGAAACAAAACTGCCATTGTGAGACGCTCTCGCGATGGCGACTCGGCTGGAGGATGAGAAAAACTAATGATGGCACGAGGAAAAAATCTACCATTGGAGGAAAAAAAAATGGACCAAGTCCTATAACAATTATAACATTTGTGTCTCGAAGACAAGGGGCTTCCAAAAAGCTCACTGGCGACAATGACACACTCTCTTCAGCAGCAGCAGCAGCAGCAGGGGCGAGAATCATCGATCCTTGAAATTATGATCCTTTTTTCTTCGTCGTCCTTTCGTCATTATTGGGTCGCGGATGTTGCCTTTCCGTCAGCACCACCACCGCACCGAATCGCTAGAAGTTACAGTTTTTTTCCCCGAACTCAATCAACGATTATTCATTAGCGAGCCGGACGGACGAGGAAAGGATGCGTAAAAAATGAAGGACATAATTAACAATTTGTTTGGCGTGTTGTTTCGCCGTAGCCTGAGCCTGTCGAATGGCGACGGAAACGGACAAATGTTTGACAAAGTGCCAGTTTGACCATCGATCGTAGGCGCGGAATGGAGTGATTGATGAGAGATAGGCATGGTGAGTTCATGGTTCAGAGGTGTCATCATTTAACTCTGTTAAAATGTGACAGTGTAGATAGTTATCGCTTGTCGAACTCAACTCGAGGAGCTGAATTCAGCAAACGCTGTTCACCATGTATGGGTGGGTACCTGACCATTCTTCCTTCGCTTGAAATGAATTGGCTGACGAGTTAGCTCGCACTGGAGCATCACATGACTTCATTGGCCCTGAGCCAGCTATTCCGGTATCCAAGTGTTGGGTAAAGCTTCAGATTGACACCTGGGCTGCCACTCAGCACAAACAATACTGGAATAGTTTGGAGTCATGTCGTCAAACAAAATTGTATTGTACTGAGCCATCTCTAGGGGTGGCAAAGTATCTAACAAATCTGTCAAAGCAGAATTGCAGCATGCTGGTCAAAGCATTGACTAGCCACTGCCGACTCAGTTATCACATGGCGAATATTCAGCAAGCTGATTCATTTGCCTGTGATAGCTGTGAATCCGATTATGGAACTTCGTATCATTTAATATGTAACTTTCCAGTTTTTGCGCAATTGCGTTTCCTAGTACTGGGAAAACACTTATTAAGTGAAACTGACTTCAGAAACCTGACTCTTCAGGACGTTCTGTTGTTCTTGACCCGCTGTGGTAAAGAGCTATAGGCTCTCTTTACGCCTTATGCGTTATCACAGTGCCCTTTTCAGGACGCTATGTGAACCCATTGTGGTACGCTTTTGCGTGTATGACGATCCTATTCCCTTACCTGTCCTTTCCCTTGTCCTATCCTTTTTCCTTCCCTTCTCCGTCAGGTAAATGATGAATAGGCTCGTGTTCATGGCGATGGCACAAATTTCCCAAATGGAGGAGAACGTGTTTCTGGAGCCGATCTACGCCTTGCAATACCTGTGGTTTTACAACCTTTTCTTGAAATAACAAGCATTCCTCAACGACTTCCAATTCATTCCGATTCGTAAAAATATCAACAAATTGCTTGTCTATCCTTTTAGGCCAACCATTGAGCATAAAACTCACAACTTTCTGTAAACTAGTATCCTTTTTTGTTTCTTCAGCAATAGCTGAGAAATCTATAGGCAAGTTGTCCCCAAAATTGATGCTTCTTACAAATTCTTGGTCATGTGCACTGGGAACTGCCACCACCTTCAATGGGAATCGCGAACAGAAATCCGCATTGCCCATTTTTGCGGAAGGACGGTACTGTATTTCAAAATCATACACTGATAGTTCTAAAATGTAGCGTATGTAACCCCACTAATGGTTTGTGATCGGTAAAAATTGTAAATTTTTGACCATACAAATATTTACGGAATCTCTTAACTGTGCATACAAGTGCAAGTGCTTCTAAATGTAATATGGGGTATTTCTTATGTGCTGCATTTAACGAAAAAGACGTGAAACAATTGGTTTCTCAACTTCGTCAACAACATGAGCAATTACTCCACCCAAACCATAGCCAGATGTATCTGTGACTACAACAATTGGTTTCTCAGGGTCATAGAATTCAAGAAAGTTAGTTTCAAGCAACAACTTTTTAGAGTTTTCAAAGTCTTCATTGCAATTACTGTTCCATACAAATTTCACGTCGTTCTTCAATAAATTGTACAAGTAATAGGGTAAAAAATATAATTTGGACATGTATATAATTTGGACATGCACGGCGATGTATGCCTTGTTCCGGAGAGCTAATAAAAGTGGATACTTCTAAATATCGATTATTAGATCAAACAGACCCTATTCTGATGACTTACGTTGAAAATACGCTTAACAATTAAGAATTGACTTCAAAATTATCGAAAATGTAAATTATTCCACTAAAACCCCTCAAATGCACAGGTATGCAAGACGACATACACTTCACAGCCATATACAATATTCACCTCAAAATGGTTGAATTACAGTAAGGACCCGATTTTGTCAGCCCCTGGTAGCATTTTGGGCTGACAAAATCGGGTACCTGACAAAATCGGGACATTTTTTAAAATCATTTTTTTTATTCATGAAAAATTGTTCTGAGCACGTCAGAGACGGAGATCGGTGTGGCGGGTCTGATTTGGGTCCGTTTAAATATTACGTAACGTCAATGAGGGGCGGGGGGAGTCCAGCGCTGTTTTACGCTTCATACAAAATTTTTAAATTTCTCTTTCAAAAATAGTTACGCGGTGGAGGGATAGCGGATAGGGTCTTGTAAAATTTTGCGTTACGTAATATTTGAACGAACCTTTTGTGGTAAAAAAAATCGAAAGGGTGTTAATGGCACAGAAAAAAATGGTACTTGGCAAAGTTAACTTTCAGTGCTTTTTGACAGCAGAACTATTAAATCTTTTATTTCTTTTTCTTCTTGTCATAACATCCCTACTGAAACACAGCCTTCTCCTAGCTTATATCAATTGTGGTCTACAGAAGACAGTTGACACTGGTTAGCGCCGTTTAAATCATAACATCTAACTTTAGCTGTCAACAAATGAAAATGAACAAGCATCTGATTAACAAGTATAGACACTCATAATGTCAGAATTGGCTACGTTTCCACTGCCTTTCCACTTTAATTTCCAGAGCCTAATCTCTAAAGAATCTCTGGAGAAATCTTTAAAGAAATGTTCGGTGAAATTTTTAGAGAAACTACCCGAGGATATACGGAACGTAACCCTCAAGACTTTCCCGAAGGGATCCCGTAAGTAGTTTCTGCAAAACCCTGTACAGGAGCTTCGAATAAATCCCTCAAGTAATTTCTGAAAGAATCCTTACTGCAATCTCCGTAGAAATCTCTAGAGGCATTTCTTTAGCATATTCTGAAAAATTATTAAAAGAATCCCTATTGCAATCTTTGAAGAAATTTCCTTGAGAGATCCATGGAGGTATTCCTGAAAAAAAGTACTGGGGAAATATCTGGAGCAGTTTACGGAGAAACCAAAGCAGAAATGAATTGTTAATGTCTAGCATGAATTTCAAAAGAATTTCCAACCAAATTTTCTAAAGGAATTTCAGAAGCAATACCAAGGGATTTTCGTAAACAGATACCAAGAGGTAACCCTGGAAAAATCTCAAGCGGGACCCCGGGAAATTCATAGAGGATGCCCAATTGGGAAATCTAACAGAGGAATCATAGTGAAATCTCTAGAGTAACTCTTGTACGAGTAATAACTGAAGGCATTAATAGAGGAACATTTTACAATTCCTAGAAGGATCCCTGAAGGAATCCTAAGAGAAATTCTTGAAAAATCCCTAGGAAAATTCATGGACTTATGCACGCAGTAATTCATATAGGAATTATTTCAGAAGTATCTACTGACTGAATACAAGGGATAGACAAAATGATTGATTGATTGATTTGTCTTTATTAAAGAGACTTTCAGCCCTATCGACACGGCACGGGACGGCAAAATTTTCACTTTTCAAAAAATGGTCAAACAGCTGTAACTCTTCGTAAAATGCATGAAAAAATCTAATATTATTGATGTAGGTTGTTCAACTAGTTGTGTATCAATGGTCCAATTTTGGGAAAGATCTAGAAAAAGTCAAAATTATCCGATAGTCAACTTTGAATGGTTACATCTCCGGATTCAATTAACCAGCTATTACACAGCTATTTGACCATTTTTTGAAAAGTGAAGATTTTGCCTGTCCCGATCATTTTGTCTATCCCCTGTGTTTAGGCCTAGTAATATCAGCCCTTCTGGCAGCACGGACGAGTTCCACAGAGCCTTATCACTAGTGGTCTCGTTTTATCATTCGTAGATTGATCCCTTCATTATCACTGCTAGCAGGTAGAGTAATAGGAACGATCGGATCTAGATCGTATGCGATACTCACCACTGTCCCTCGGTATTACTGTGCATACCGGGCAGTAGTCAGTTGTATCTAGACCGTGCGCGAATACACGTCTATATCGTCGGAATAAAAGTTCGTTTTCCTCAGTTGGAGTTTTTAATAAACAGTTCGTAGTGATTCTACTTAACGCGTTTTCCAATCCGTGAAACGAAAGTGCCTACGTGTCCGAAGGGTTTCTCCGCGAGCCGGTCCGAATAGCGTACACCCTGTACATCACTAGAGGAGTTCCTGTAGACATTACTGGATAAAGTCCTACAGGAATACCAGCAAGAATTCCTGAAGGAATCTCAACCAACAGGAGTTTGTCAACCTGGGGGTATCATAGGAAGAATGCATGAACAATTCTTAGGGAAATATCTGAAAAGGTTCTTATAGAAATTCCCAGAAAATTTCTTGGAGGAACTTCAGTAGAAGTTCCTGGACTATCTAAACATATTTGTATGGAGTAATGTCAGCAGGATGTCTTGGAAGAATCGCTAGGAAAATTCCTGGATAAATCCACGTAGCAATTGTAGGAGGAATTATTGGAGAAATCCTTGGAGAAACCCCTGGACACATAGCTGTAGGAAATCAAAAAAAAAATTTTTTTTTTTAAAAATGCTGTAAGAAATCAGCAAAACTTTTGGAGGAATCCTAGCAGGAGTTCCAGAACAAGTCTCGAGAAAAGCTTCTGGACAAATCACAGGAGGAATGCCAGAAAAAATCTTAAAGAGACACACCTTAATGAAACGTTATAAAACTCCCGGAAGAATTCCTTTAAAAGCTTCCGGCGGAATTCTTGGAAAATACCAGCAAAAATTCTTACAAGAAACCACGCAAAAGTTCTTGAAGAAATTGCAGAAAGAAGTTTTGGGGGAATCCCATCTCGAATCCCTAAGGGTTTCCAAGGAATACAATTCTGACAGCAATTTTTGAAGCAAACATAGCAGGAAATCTACAATACAAATCTCATAATAAATCTAGACCAACATGTAAAAAAGAGCGGAACAACCATTGCATGTCTCAACTTCTACCACCCTATCTAGGCGTATTTCAATTTATTTATGCAAACTTATCCCGTTATCAGATAGAGGGGAGTCTGCTCTATCTGTTACTGGTCAGAGATTACATCAAAAGGAAGGGAGAAGCAAAAATTCGAAATGATTGTTGCACCCTTTTCAAATGTTAGTCTATCTGCATCAACCCAAACAAGTAAATCTAGAGGAATCCCAGAGATGCCGGAAAGAAGTAAATGGATTGACTTGTGATCACAACAACAGGCAGCGTTTATTGTTTGTTCTGTTCCAGAGGAAATTCAGAAGAATAGTCTTTAGGCCCATATAGCCGATGTGATAAGCGCACGTGCAATCAGCAAAACCATGCTGAGGGTGACGAGTTTGATTTCCGGTTAGCTCAGAATCCATTTCATAATCCACATTTCCTTAACTACTCTGTGTATAAAATATCTTCACGACTACCACACGATATATGTACAAATGCAAAATAAACATTGGCTGTGGGGGATCTCAGTTAAAAATTGCAAAAGTTCTCATGAAATACTAAGCTGAGGAGCAGGCTGTGTCCCAGTTGGAACGTTATGCCAAGAAGAGAGAGATCTGGAATCTTAGCAATTTAAAACAATATTAGTTTAAAACATGTGCGAGAGTTGGGTGCTAAAATTGCCTTAATGTGTAATGTTTGCAAAACAAGTTTGGCCGTTTTCAAAAGTTACGCGAGTTTTGTTCATTGCGTAATTTTTCTATGACGCGTAAAGACATCAACTGCATTAATAATGATTATAAAATTGCAATTCTGAATGAAATAAAAATTTATTTTTTTACTTTTAAAAAGGCTGACAAAATCGGGTCAAAAAGCTGACAAAATCGGGGGTAGACAAAATCGGGGGTAGACAAAATCGGGGGCTGACAAAATCGGGTCCCCACTGTAATAATTGTAAGAAATTTAAAAGCCTTTTTGCAATGAAAAATGTTCAATAAAGAAGCATTAGGCAGCCAATTCTTAACATTCATCTAGAACGTATAAAATAGGTGGTGTCCAAAATACATTACAAGTTTTCTACTGTAAATATATTTTGGTCATCTGACGAACTACATGGGGATGCAGTGCGATTGCATACTTGGAGGCGTATTCTGTGGATCTGGCGATATTTCCTCGATTTTAACAAAAACTGTAATAGTTATCAAAACAGATGCCTGTTAAGCGGAGAAATTTGATTATTTGTAAGAAAATATTGATTAATTTATGGCACTTCCATCATTTAACGGTAATCATGGCTAAACATTGAGATAATTGCCCTGTCCAAATTATATATACATGAGGGTGTCCAAAACATATAATCGGTGTCCAAAATGCAATTCTTACAGGCGATCGGAAATTGCGATTTTCTCAGCTTAAAATGCTTTCGTTAAGGTTTTTGTAACCAGGAACGCAAAGAACAATCATATTATGAACGTATTGGTATTTTTGTAAAATAATCAATTGTTTTCTAAGGAAGCTAGGGGACGATTTTTTCAACGTTGTCCTCAGCCTGTCCAAAATACATGAATTACCCTACAACTTTGAAGACAAATTGGGAATAAATTTGTTATAATAATTGATAAGTCCTAAAAAGGACTTCAATTCAGTCACATTTGTTGGAACTTTTGCTTCCCGTATTGTTGCAATTTTGCTTGAGCATGGTGTTAAACCTTTATCACTTATCATATGACCCAAATACTCTAATTCAGTTACGAAAAACTTGCATTTGTCCCAGTTAATCTTGATATTTGCTTTAGACAATCTATCTAAAACTTTATAAAGTTTAGCTTTGCAATCATTTAAGTATTTTCCTGCAATAAGTACACCATCCAAATAGACGCTAACGTTGTCAATACCTTGCAATACTTGATCCATAACTTGCTGGAAAATAGATGCACTAGAGGAAGCCCCTTGCAGCAATCTATTGTAGGTAAAAAGTACCTTGATTGTGTTAATTACCATACATTTCCTTGATCGCTTGGATAAAGACAGTTGTGTATATGCGCCCTCCAAATCAAGAGAACATAAAACCTTGCATCCAGCCAAACTAGCGAAAATATCCTGAGAAACAGGTAAAGGATAAGTATTTGGAATGATGAGCTTATTAATAGAAACCTTGCAGTCAATTACTAGTCGTATGTCATTATTTTTCTTCATGACAACAACTACAGGTGATGCCCATTCACTGGTTTGAATAGGATTAATTACTTCCTCTGCTTCAAGTTTGTCCAAATATTTTAAAACTTTCTCCCTCAAACGATAAGGAACGTCGTAAGCCTTTTTAAAAATAGGAATGTCAGTTTTTAAAACCAAATCAGCTTCAAAATGTTTGATTAGCTTAGAAAAGTCCTTGACAAAAACGTCAGAAAAGTTAAGTTTAATTTCAGCTATTAGTGCTTCACTTTGATTCAATGAAATGTTGTTCAATGGCATCAAATTGCCAAAAAAGTTTCTCCAGTTGGGAAAGAATTCGTCCAACCATGGTCGACCCAGCAAAGGAATAAACTGGTAGTCACAGTCAAGCACTAAAAGCGTCAAATTAGCTGATTTACCATTATATTTAACTCTAACACCAACTTCACCAGAAACTTTTAACCTGGAACCATTTATCACAATCAGTTGCTTTGAACTTTTGACTAGAGGAAGGTCAAATTTAGAAGTGAACAAATTTTTGCCCATCACTGTAGCAGAAGATCCACTGTCAACCTCCATTTGCACAGTGTTATTTTCAATAGAAACATTCAATAAACAGGGATCACTTAGCTCATTAATAGAAGTAACATGCATACATTGTAAATCACATGAATCATTGTCATCCGAAGCCCAGTTACCGGATCTCAATCGGTCCAGTCGCTCGGCCAGCTGGCTCAAGCTTTCGGTGCTGCTCTCTACCTCCTGGGTTTCGACGTGGTTGACCTCGCTGTTCCTCTCGTTCTTCATCTTGTAGCACTTCCTGCGTACATGGCCGCTGCGTTTGCAGTAGCTACAATAGCGCTGATCTACCGGCCACTGCTCGTCACCTCGCTGTACTCTGCGATTAGATGGGCCAGCAGATGAATTTCGGTGTCTTGGCTGCTGCGATTGGGAACCTCGCTGGAACCGAACTCGGGAATCCTGTCGACGGGAATCCTCGACCGGCCGGATTTCTGGCCGCGCACCGAGTCGGCTTTTCACCGGGCCACGGTAACTCTGGGCTAAGTCCCTCACTCGCTGCGGAACTGCTCCTCTTCATCCAGTCACAGGATATCTATTGTTCACTGAACCTACCAAGCCGACTCTTTCGTTGTTTGCTATAGCTCTCGTATGAGTCGCCGCCATTTCCCAGGTCGCGATAATCTTTTCTGCTTGATCAAGGGTCAATTTGGCACTGTCCTCAGTGAGGAGGCGATGCTTAAGATTGTTGTCGGTCAAGCCAACCAGAAGACGGTCCAAAATGAGACGATTCTTTTGGTCGCCGAACTCGCAATGCTCAGCTTGGAGCTTCAAAGTAACAACAAAATCGCTTGCCGTTTTACCAGGTTGTTGCAGCTTTGAGCCAAAATGATAACGCTGCAGTAGAACAGAATCAGTTCTATCAAGACGTTCCTTGAGCCTTTGAACTAGCTCATCGTAGGCCACTTCATCCAAAAGTACCTCTGGACTTGCAATTAGAATACTTTTTCAATTATCACTTTTGGGAGGGGAATTTCTGGAGACTCAAAATACACTTGTTGATCTGTTGACGTTTCAATGTAGAAGAGAGCCAGACGGCTCGAATAATCCAATTTATACATTTGACAGCAGTGTTGCCTGCAATGCTGCGCATACGCTTACGTAGGCTTGTTTTTGCGATAATGATTGTTGATGACTGAAATACACTCTAGAGTGTATTCAGTTAAGATGTTACATAGTATGCATTACTCTGGAAATAAGCCCAAGTAACAATCAACATGCCTTGAAGGTTGATTCATGTATTATCCTGATTTTATACGAGCATGCGAAAAAGCTAGATGTTCTATATTAGTTTTATGTGGTAGTTTTTTTACTTGGCACCTTTGGCATTCCATAAAACTATCATATAACTTCTGCTATAAACATCTTCAGTTAAAGACTAGCAGGTAGTCATGGATTGGTTTTATCACTTATTACATACCATTTCAATAAAACTTTCATTTGCGGTTGTTGTTGGAGAGATTTTTTTTGTAAACAAATGATTGTTTGTGTTGTGTTTTGTGCATTTATAATGCTCCATTTTATTTTTCGTATACAATGTCTCGTCTCAAACGTGGGGCCGATGCGGAAACTCAATATGAGCATTTCTACGATTCTGCTCATAGGTGTAAGTAATGTATCAACCAACATCGGGCACGATGCATTTGTAATGTTCTAGAATTTGCCCGTTGCGGAGATATATGTATAGATTCCGGCGCAAAAAATGAAAAGGCTTACTTTTCCCCCTTTTCCCACACTAAAAATAAGCCTTATCATTTTTATTGTTTGTTTTCAATGTAACACTATTGCCAAAGGTGCACTCAATAACGCAGCATAAAATATTACCTTGCATGCGGTCTGTTTTTATATCTGTGGGCCCACGCAAGAATAATTCACGCAACTTATTTTCGCACAGGAGTTTAAACTGGTGGAATCTCCGTAATATTGTTTTCGTAATATCACTCGTTGTTACGGGAGATATCGCCGTCGCTTTGAATACCCCTCGGTCCAACAAGAACGCGTCGCGTTAAGTTCAACAGATGTCATTGTATCTGCGTGTGACAGCTCGATGGCAGATTGATAGATGATGAGAGTGCAGATTGATATAAGGAAACCAGATCAAGTAAAAATCGAATTTAGATTTGTGTTCGGAAAAACTAGTTATTTGTAGTAGTATTTGATCACAAAATTGAATTAAAACGGATTGATTTATTTTTATGCCGTTTATTGTAAGTAGCTATTATATGAAGGTGAATTACATGAACTAAATTACACATGATTCTGTAGGACACTATTACTCCGTAGCAAGGTCAGGTCTGAATGATTCAGCAAGAAAAGACCTTTTGCTAACCTCAAGTATGTATGAAACATCTGCGAAATCAAATAATATATTATATGAAAAGATTATATTCCAGAAAGACTCAAAGGAGAGTGATTTTGAACAGATCTTTGTTGGTCTAAATTAGGAGTGCGGACCAGATATGTAAGTTTCGTATGAAATTGTGTTAGTAAAATACTAAATAAATGAATTTAGCTTTTAGCGCATTTATAACCAGAATCAACGGTTTTGCTGCTCAAAAGATCCCGAATACTCTTGTACCAACACTCGTCGTTAAAACAAGAGGAATTGAGAGAATTCACAGCCAGCTTTGCATTCAATATATGACCCATTTCTATATAATGGTTTTACAAAACGACGGTTGAAAACGTAAAATAGTTAGAAACAAGACAGAGTCGTGAACCGCTGCCCAGTTTTTTTTCGTTTTGTCCAGTAAAATAGTCAGTATATGTTATATGTATTTTGAATATTGTGAGATGTCTATAGACATTATGATGTGTTCATTTTGAAAACTAATTTAAGGAAATTGATGAACACCAAAAGCTTGACGAAAATAACAGTTTGCAGAATTCCCATCGACATAGGTTTCGTTCAACGGTGCGATAGGAAGTAAACAAAGTTTCGGATTCAATTCGTGAAATGCGCGTAGGAAAGTTGTTTGAGCGTTTGAAGTTGTATTGTTGTTTTTTTTTTTCAAAATATTGTGCCTTTCAAAAGTGCGGTTTGACCGTAAAGTGGTGGAGAAAATTGGTAAAACAAACCGATTGCTTGACCGGCCTGAGCTCGCCTTCGCGAGGAATTCAGCAAAAATAGTGCTCAGTGCGGGGACAAGTGGTTCATCAAAAAAATTGCAAATGGCGTGGACCTAGAATGCCGACCACCCCAGATTTATAGAAGAAGAAAAAATCGTTTAAGGACGTCGTTCAGTCGAGGAAAATAAATTATTATTATTAGCTTTATAAGGGAAATTTTTCAATCCGAGGCTGGTTCATCTCCAAGAAAACATATCGATATAAATATAATAGTGTAAATAAATAAAAAGACACAAGAAAAACGAGAGAAAAAGTGCTCAATTAAGATATTTGAAATCGAAAAAGTTCCAAAAGTGTAATTATATAGGAAGAGATAAATTAGTTAAGTGAATAATTAAGAAAAGGAAAACAAATCAAAAGAAAACACGGAAATAGAACAAGGTAAACAGAACGAGAAGATTACGCTCCAAAAGTTCGCTACGAAGCTCGGTTGTGCGGCTACATTGAGCCTCACAAGAATTGAAGAAACCAATCAAGCCATGTCAGAAGTAGTGTTCCTCGAGCCACTAGACTTTGAGTATCCCTAAGGAGTACGACGAGGAAGAGATTCAGAGGAACCTGGCAAAAGCGTGCCGATCCTCAAGGTGGAAAGAATCATGAAGCGGTGGCAACAACGAACGGAAGAGCTGTTGAAAGAATGTTAAGCTGGTCGTCAAATGAGGAAATGTTACCGAATTGTTCGACTGTGCAAGGCGAGCGAATGCAAGGAGAAGCGCAGGGTTGGAGGCAGACTGTCTGATGGGGTACATCAAGGGATAGATCTTCGAGATAATCAACGAAATAATCGAATATAACCAAAGGTTCCAAGAGGAAAAAGAATCAAAACGGCTAGTAAAATTGCAATCATCCAACACGACATCCAAAACCTGACACCTACCACACGAAACAAAAGAAGAATTGTAGGAATACACACATGACGAAAAATGCGGTGGATTTCGCATTGCTATAAGAAATATGGTTAAAAGAAGACGAAGAAGACAGAATGAAGAACTACAAACTTGAATCATTGAGAAGACCAGCAGACGGATACGGAGGAAGAATGCCGGATTTTTCTATCCTGGAGGCAGTGAGTGCCGAGACGGTGTCCAGCCATTTTGTCGAATTCCGGATTGTCGATTCTTATATGATACATATATCGATATGAAAACATTTACCTTCACCAGTACTGTTGAAGTGCTTCAGCTGTGCACTAACCGACTGCTTTTCGATGAAAGGTCTGGTAGGTCGGTGCTTCTGGGTCGATGCAATCTTGAGGAATTTATACATTAGTTTTAGATTTTTTTTCCTCCCCTGTTGGGGAAATTAAGCCACTGCGTCCAATAGGCTGAACTTTTGTGGCATGTCCCGTTTTGATATTCGCATCTAGCCAGCTAATTACCATGTGTCTAGTAATCAGCTACTGCCACGACGCGTCGTCTCTCAGTCAGGTGCAATGGAATTGATAAACTCCAAGATCTTCCCAGGTTCTGCAGACCAGATCTCACTGGGTTGCAAGCATCCACTAATTAGAAATCTTTGCCTGCGCGTGTATAAAGCACCACAACTGCAAAGCAGATGTTCCGAGGTTTCACGTTCCATATTACAGAAACGACAGATATCACTCTGAATATGGCCAATATTTTTCAAGTGATACCTGCTCGGGCAGTGTCCAGTAGACTGGGTCAACAAAGTCGATTTTTCGGAACAAAGCTTTTTCGACTCATTTTAGCGTACAAAGTAACTGTGCAAAATTTGGGAGCGATTGGTTGCTTCCCCATATTCCGCATTGCGATTGAAATTTGTATGGAATTTTGTATGGGAAAACGTACTTTTTTGCATTTTTCTCATAAATTGAAATTTTTCGTCTAAAACAATCCAACCAATGACGTTAAAGTATAGCCTAGGATATGCCGAAAAACTTTGTCGAAGACCGCAAAGTGATCCGACACTTGTGAAAAAAGTTATAACGTACAGATTGCCCGGTGGTGCTTAACAGTTAACATGTAAAGGAATAACATCAATAATAAAATCTCAATTTTTGGTCTAACTTTCAAGGCGAATAACTTTTTTCACAAGCGTCGGATCACTTTGCGGTCTTCGGCAAAGTTTTTCGGCATATCCTAGGCTATACTTTAACGTCATTGGTTGGATTGTTTTAGACGAAAAATTTCAATTTATGAGAAAAATGCAAAAAAGTACGTTTTCCCATACTAACTTCCATACAAATTTCAATCGCAATGCGGAATACGGGGACGCAACCATTCGCTCCCAAATTTTGCACAGTTGTTTCGGACGCTAATATGGATTGAAAAAGCTTTGTTCCGGGTTGATACGATCAAATTTAAAGTTTCTCCATACAACGTTGACCCACTCTAGTGTCCAGTTACTAGGCCAGTGTATGTACATAGAGCTCTCTTGTTGAGCTCTAAGAGCTTTTTGGTTTTATAAGCATTTGGTGTTATAAATCGTTTTGACTGATTGCAATTTTTGACATCCATCCAATTGGATATCACCCTCTGCTCAGCCCAGCGTTTCAGATCCATTTTAATTGTACAGTTTGATATACCACAGAATGGTTCTGGGCCAGCAAACTGTAAATTGGAACCACTTTTAGCAAGCTCGTTTGCCAGTTTTAGATAGGTATCCTGCCATTACTTGCATTAGATAAATACTCACCAGTTGGTATCCGAATTCCTCTTTGTAGTGTGGAAACTTCTGCAATAACTTAGCAACCGATTTTTGTTTGTGCGGGTGTGCTCACCTGAAGCTGAAACTCATTCGCCATTTGTCCAGCACTGTTGACTACGGCTGTACGTTTAGGATTAACCACTGAGCTCCTTTATTCAGCGCAAGAACCCTTTGCGGGGTATGGCTGGGTTTCAGTTCCTTCACGTGTTCGTCTTCGCTTACTTCTTCCTTCCGCTTCTTTTGCTTGAGGTTGCCGTTCTTGTTGGTTATTTTGCCGCCGGTGTTTTTGCAATCTCCCCCTCTCGGAATGCAATTACTTTCCTGAAAATTATTCTTTTGGTGATTGTGGAGATTGTTGGTCGACTCTGCTTGACAGTTCTAACTGCTGATTACCAGTTCATCGCGTACTCGGTTTAGTCGCAACTACCACAGTGTTCTAATCGATTTAAAATAATCATATCATATGTAAATACCTCCTTCTCTGATTTTAACAGTTTAATTATGGCCAAGTTGTAGTTTTCCAGGTGATCAGAACGCATGTTTCGGTTTAACGAAATACGGTTGTAGGCCACTATGTCTGCCGACTGTTGCTGCTTTGTCTGAAAGTTCCCCGTGTTTCGGTCTGCGTAAAATATCCTTGCCTTTCTCGGACGAAAGCAGTTGTCCGTTGAGCCACTCAGGGTTAATCGTCATCAGCCTCGATCTATCTGGCTGCTATTGCTGGTCTGGGTACAATTGCACAGATGGAGATGAATATTTATTTACGTCTTCAGCCACTGCATTGGTTTTCTCCGGCTGCGAAGTATCCAGTTGAAATTACGGCGAGAGTACCCTTTCTTCCACCAGAGGTTCAGGTTGGCTATCTTCGACGTCGATACTTTTTTCTCGTATTTCCTCACGATTACAAAATGCTCGTCAGCTTTTGGCAGTGACGAACTGGATGCCGCCGCTTCTGATGACTCTTGAAGCGACCTTCCGTCGAGTAGCAGTTCTTCTATCTGTATTTTCTAGGATTAGACCCTATAAAAAACATTTATTGGAAAACTAAATATCACACGCACGAGAACTTACTTTTCCGCTTCCTCCACGAGGTGATACGCTTAAAGAAATTCTCGTATGATCGTTGGCTCCAAATGCTCCTTCAAATCCTACAAAAAGAGCGTCAGCAGTTCGTAAAGTCGAATGTCGCACTCTGTAGTGATTGTTATTATTGTTTGAAGTACTTTTACGATTTGTTTCAGTAACGAACGCTTCAAAATCTCTAGCAAACCGCGAGGAATATCCAAGTGTGCGAGTTCGTCCGGCGCCATGTTGATTTGTTGGTAGTTTTTTCCACACTGGAAAGGGGTGATACACAAATTATGTCTCGTAAAAATTGACATTTTTCAACCACCTCCTTCCCTCCCTATGTCACACTTTTTATATGGGACCACAATATTTTTTGTAAAGGTCGTCACGCTCTGCAAAATCCCTCCTGCCCCTAAAAGTGTAACGTAATTTGTGTACGGCCCCAAAGTCACGTAACGTCAATACGTTACTCTACACTATACTGCTAAAAGCTTTCTCAAGCTTGTCCAAAAGGTGTGGTGGATGCGAATGCTCGTGATAAGCACTCGCAGAAGCGGACGAGGTAGCCGTCAGGCGAAGCGCTGTCTGGCAGTGCCCGCAAAGACAGGCGAATACTTACCCCGAAGGTCGGCAGTAATGTCGGCAAGTCGGACCCCAGCCAGGTGTCCCGGAAAGCTGGGAAAGGTGGGCCTGAAAAGGCTGGCCCGTCCCGGAAGGATGGGAGCAAGGGGCTACGACCGTTGGTAGGCCCTCAGCAAACACAAAGTAGAGCGAATCAAGCGGAGGACCCCCCTTGGGCGAAGGTCGAGCGGAAGAAGACTGCTGCTGAGTTTAATGATTGCTGATATCAAACGTACGATGGCAAGATAAAACAAGCGATGAGCCGGTGGATGAACGAAAGTTTCGACGAAAGGGATACACGAAGAATACATAAAATGGGTGGAAGAGAAGACAGCAGTCGTCTACGAAAAAGTGAGAACGAGAGAGATGAGAAAAATGGCCAGAGTGAAAACGAGCCGGATAACAGAAATGAACGGCGAATTCAATTGCATTGAAAACACGACGACTATGGAAATTCTCGACTACTTGGAACGGACTGTCGGACTCTCATGTTGGGACCAAATTTCAACGTGGAGCACAACAGAAATCTTCGTACATCGAGCTTTGTGGCAAGTATTGAGAAAAGTATCCAAAACAAAGAAAACGCGGACGAGATAAGGTCGGATGTTTCCAATGCGATGATCAACCACATCAACTATCATCGACGACCCCGTCACCATCCGGAGGAGTGGATCCAACAGGATGTCATCAAGAGCCGAAAGTACCTGCAAGCAAACCCGAATCTGGTGATCACACGAGTTGACAAAGGCAATAAAACGGTCATCATGGAGGCGAAGAATACCACGGAAAGACGAAAACCCTTCTCGATGACGAGAACACGTACAAGAAGTTACGGACAAATCCAACGAACGGTATTATCGACAAATGGCGTAGAAAAGAATACACTAAGGTCTTTTTTTACACGGTTTTTTTACACGGTTTTTTTTACACGGCTTTTTTTACACGGTTTCGCGAATTAACACGGTTTTTTTACCCTTCTTACACCCATAAGAAGGGTATAAATACCGCTTGGAAAACCGACTTTCGATCCGAGGCCCGCAGGGCCGAGTCTCATATACCAATGAATTCAGCTCGACGAACTGAGCAAATGTCTGTATGTGTGTGTGTGTGTGTGTGTATGTGTGTATGTGTGTGTGTGTGTGTATGTGCGTTACAAAAAAAAGTCACGCACGTTTCTCAGCCGTCTGTCAACCGATTTGAGTTCTCTTGGAAGCAAATGAAAGCTACTACATCCTAGTAGAACGCTATTGAATTTTTTTTCGATTGGACGTTTGGTTACCGAGATATCTCTCGAAGAGTACTTATGAGTCATATATCTAAACTTTTTAAGATTTTTGACCAAGTATATCATATTAAATATTTCGGCCGTTTGTCAATCAATTTAAGTTCTCTGGGCACCAAATGAAAGCTACAGCATCCAAGTAGATCGCCCAGAAATTTTATTTTGATTGGACATTTGGTTACAGAGATATCTTTCGAAGAGTACTTAGGATTTATACAACTAAACCTTTTGAGATTTTTGACCAAGTGTATCATAACAAATATCTCAGCCGTCTGTCAGGGGTGTGGCATTTCTGGTAGTTTAGTCCATGGTCTATGATGCCATTTTGGAAACCAATCCACTAGATGCCAAATCCACAATATTTTCTAGAACTTTTGGTCAATTACACAAAATAAATATGTTAAATACAAATAATACAACAATAATTTTAATAAGTGTAAGAAGGGTTCTGTTCACCATAGGTGGATTAAGTCGGGTTTTTACACGGATTCGCGAATTAACACGGTTTTTTTCAACTTTCTCGCGCTAAGTGTCTAGAAGGGAACTTTTACTATAAGGAAGAAATTGGATTTATGGGAAAGGGTTGCAAGGGAGTTGAAAAGTGGTATGAGGTGAAGGCGGATGATGATGTAAGAGGTCTGCAGGAAAGGGATGTGTGGGGGGTCTGTTTCTTGAAGGAGGGGGGGGGGGGGTTAATATATGGGGGGCTAGGAGGGGTTAAATGGGGGGTTTCCTAAAGGTGATTTTTGGAGTATGGTTCAGCGTCCTACAGGTCCATGGAGCATAGTTCTGAAGAGAAGTAATTTTATTCAAGGATATTCTAGGGCATCCAAGAACTTCCGCGAATAAAGGCCTTAAGATCTATAAGCGTAATGGATGGGTTGTAGTCACATTACTGATACGGTGCAACATCCTAAAGGTCCTCAGAGCAAAGTTCTGTAGAGACGTAGTTTTCAAAGATATTCTAGGACCTCCTAGAACTTCCGAGAGTTCAGGCCTGAAAATCTACGAGCGTAATCAATTAATTGTTTCTATATTATTGATGCGGTGTAACACCCTACATGTCCATGGAGCATAGTTCTGAAGAGATATTGTTTTCAAGGATATTCTAGGGCATCCAAGCACTTCCGCGAATAAAGGCCTTCAGATCTACAAGCGTAATTAGTTACATTACTGATCCGGTGCAACATCATACAGGTCTTTAGAGTCTAGTTCTGTAGAGACGTAGTTTTTAAAGATATTCTAGGACCTCCAAGAACTTCCGAGAGTTCAGGCCTGAAAATCTACGAGCGTTATCAATTTATTTTTGCTATATTATTGATGGGGTGTAACATCCTACAGGTCCATGAAGCATAGTTCTGAAGAGAAGTTATTTCCAAGGATATCTTAGGGCATCTAAGAACTTCCGCGAGTAGTGGCCTTAAGATCTACAAGCGTAATCGATGGATTGTAGTTACATTACTGATACGATGTAACATCCTACATGTCCATGCAGCATAGTTCTGAAGAGATGTTGTTTTCAAGGATATTCTAGGGCATCCAAGAACTTCCGCGAATAAATAGCTTAAGATCTACAAGCGTAATCGTTGGACTGTAGTCACATTACTAATACGGTGCAACATCTTACAGGTCCTTAGAGCATAGTTCTGTAGAGACGTAGTTTTCAAAGATATTCTAGGACCTCCAAGAACTTCCGAAAGTTCAGGCCTGAAAATCTACGAGCGTAATCAATTATTTTTGCTATATTATTGATGCGGTATAATATCCTACAGATCCATGGAGCATAGTTCTGTGGAAAAGGAACTTCCCAAATATGCTCTAGGTTATCCAAGAATTTCCACGAATAAAGAATTCAAGATCTACAACCGCAAAAAAATGGGTTTTTGTTAAATTACTGATACGGTGTAACATCCTACAGGTCCATGGAGTATAGTTCTGAAGAGAAGTTATTTTCAAGGATATCTTAGGGCATCCAAGAACTTCCGCGAGTAGTGGCCTTAAGATCTACAGGCGTAATCTATGGATTGCAGTTACATTACTGATACGGTGTAACATCCTACATGTCTATGCAGCACAGTTCTGAAGAGATGTTGTTTTCAAGGATATTCTTGGGCAACCAAGAACTTCCGCGAATAAAGACCTTAAGATCTACAAGTGTAATCGTTGGACTGTAGTCACATTACTAATACGGTGCAACATCTTACAGGTCCTTAGAGCATAGTTCTATAGAGACGTAGTTTTCAAAGATATTCTAGGACCTCCAAGAACTTCCGAAAGTTCAGGCCTGAAAATCTACGAGCGTAATCAATTATTTTTGCTATATTATTGATGCGGTGTAATATCCTACTGATCCATGGAGCATAGTTCTGTGGAAAAGAAACTTCCCAAATATGCACTAGGTCATCCAAGAATTTCCACGAATAAAGAATTCAAGATCTACAACCGTAATGAATGGATTTTTGTTAAATTACTGATACGGCGTAACATCCTACATGTCTATGCAGCATAGTTCTGAAGAGATGATGTTTTCAAGGATATTCTAGGGCATCCAAGAACTTCAGCGAATAAAGACCTTAAGATCTACAAGCATAATCGATGGATTGTAGTCATATTACTAATACGGTGCAACATTCTACAGGTCCTTAGAGTATAGTTCTGTAGAGACGTAGTTTTCAAAGATATTCTAGGACCTCCAAGAACTTCCGAGAATACAGGCCTGAAAATCTACGAGCGTAATCAATTATTTTTGCTATATTATTGATGTGGTGTTTTATCCTACAGATCCATGGAGCATAATTCTGTAGAAAAAAAAAACTCCCCAAATATGCTCTAGGTCATCCAAGCAATTTCCGCGAATAAAGAATTCAAGATCTACAACCGTGATAAATTGTCGGGGCCCGTGGCGCAGTGGTCCACACGTTCGCTTCATAAGCGGATGGTCATGGGTTCGAACCCAGCCCCGGCACTTGCAATTTTTCGTCGTTGCTCTTCCTCTCAAGAGCAGCTGGCACCTGACCCTCTTCGGAGCACATAGCTCTAACGGACCCGGAATTTGGATATCGGCGAACCGCAACTCATAAATGGACCCCCAATCGGACTGGAAAAGGAACAGCAGCCACACATCAGCATCATCGTGCTCATCATTCTACCATGGACAGGGTAGAAGAGTGAAAGAAGCACAAAGGCAACCAGTTCAATAATGTAGAATATAATAGAATACATTTAGGCGCTGTAGTTGAAGTGCAGCGTCCAATTGGAATCGCTCACGTAGTACCCTAGTGGACAAAAGAGCTGTAAATTAGGTTAAGTGTTAAAAAAAAACCGTAATAAATGGATTTTTGTAAAATTACTGATACGGTGTAACATCCTACAGGTCCATGGAGCATAGTTATGAAGAGAAGTTATTTTCAAGGATATCTTAGGGCATCCAAGAATTTCCGCGAGTAGTGGCCTTAAGATCTACAAGCGTAATCGATGGATTGTAGTTACATTACTGATACGGTGCAACATCCTACAGGTCTTTAGAGCATAGTTCTGTAGAGACGTACTTTTCCAAGATATTCTAGGACCTCCAAGAACTTCCGCGAGTATAGGCCTGAAGATCTACTAGCGTATTCAATCAATTGTTGTTACATTTTCTAGCGTATTCAATCAATTGTTGTTACATAGGTAATTTCTATGGAAACTTCCTTTACTGTTAAAGTTTTTCTTCAGACAGTCTTTTAGGAATCCCTTTAAAAATATGTTCATGAACTCCTCCTGGAATTCTTTCAGAGCATCTTCCATGAATTTTGGTAAGACATTTCTCTTGGAATGTTTCTAAATATTTTTTAATAAATCCTTGTAGGAGTTCAATCATGGGTTTCCGAGGGAGAGTTTTCAGCATTTTCTTTAGCAACTCTTTCTAGAACCATTTCAGAAAAATCCCTAAGATAGTTTCACATAATCTTGAAGGGCTTCGTTCAAGAATATTTTCTGGGATTTCTTCAAGAATTAGAAAGACAATTTATTCTGAAATTCCTCCAAGGGTTTTTTCAGAAATTCTTCCATGAACTCCATTTAAATCTTTCTAAGGAATTCCTTTTGAAATATTACTTGAGACTCCTTCAGTAGTTTAAGCGTTTCCCATAATTTTCAGTAAAAGATTACCTTTTCCATGGATTTTTTGTTATTTTCATTTTCAGAATTTTCGAAGAATTCTCAGTGGTTTGAGATATTCCTCCACAGATTTTTACAGAATTATTTTATGAAATAACGTAAATCATGTAGGAGTTACTCTTCGAGGGTTACCTGAAGGAAATATTTAAATAAATTTCTGATGAGATTAAATTTTATTGAAACTATTTTAGGAACAATCGTTTATAGCTCCTGGATAAGTCCTTGGGGAATACCTGGAGGAACTCCTGAGATTCGACACAAAAGTTCAGTTAATTGGACGAAGTGGCTTAATTTCCCCAATAGAGGGGTAGGAAAAAAAGTCCTGAGATGGATTTAGAGGATTTTTAAGTAGAATTTTATGAGAAATTTTTGGGAAAAATCAAGGAAAAAATACTGAAGAAGTTTCTAAAAATCCTTGAAGGCATTTCTAAAGGACACCTCTGATAAGTTTCTGAAAGAACCCTTGAAAAAAATCTTCAGAAATCCATAAAGAAATCACAGACAAAAATACTAGAAGAATTCTTAAATAAATTTCCTAATGATTTTTTGAAGGGTGATTTGGAACAAACCCTGAAAGAACTCATGGACATACTTCTAAATAGAGGAGCTTGTGAAGTATTCGTAAGGGAATCACCAAAGAATTTTCTAAAATTGTTATTTTTTTTTTCAAGGAGTCTCTGAAATTTGGAGAATGCTGTGCAATAATTCCGAAAAGAATTTCTGAAGATATTCTTGGAGAAACGTTAAGAAATAAATCCTGAAGTGAATTCTAAAGAATCCTTGAAGAAAGGTTTCTCAAAATCTCTAGAGAAGTTTACGATCCTACTTGTCGAGGAATATCTAAGGATCTTCTAGGAAGCCCCTTAGAGGAACCCTATTCAGAATTTTTTGGAGAAACTCCTGATAGAATCCCTGGAGTAATTCCTGAAAAGCACCCTAACAGAACACCTACAAACATTTCGAATTTTACCATGACTATACTGGTCTAAAATGAGTTTTATTAAAGAATATCCTTAGACGAGACGTGCGACGTTGTGAATTTCTATCTAGAGGAATCCTTTATAAATTTCCTGGTAAACGTCCTCAAGGGTACTCTCTGAAATTTATAGCATAGTTCTTATGAGGATAGTTTTTATTGAAACCTCTGATTGACATACGTTTAAACCGTTTCACAAAATAGATGAAAATTGTAATTTAGATACAAGAAAGAAATTGTTCTGTATTGACGTTTTTTTAATGACTACAATTTGCTCTTCACTAAAAAAAAATAATTTAAAATTTTGGTCACGCCGATTACGCCGCCGCCGCCGCCGCCGTATAGGACGAACGGCGTGCGCCGCCGCTGCCTCGAATTACTATACACGCCGCCGCCGGTGAAAATTGCTTCGGCGCACACGTCTACTACAGGTCCTTGGCGCAAGATTCCGTTAACGTGTTCTAGGTCATCCAGAACTTCCGCAAGTAAAGGCCTAAATCTACTAGCGTAATTAATCAATTGCTTTTACATTACTTACATGATGTTATACAGATTTATGGATCACGGTTCTATAGAGAAGTTATTTTCAAAGATTTTCTAGTTAATCCTAGATCTTTCGCGAGTTAAGGCCTTAAGATCAATAAGCATTATCAATGGACTTCTGTTGCATTACTGATGCGGTGCAACATCCTACAGGTCCATGGAAGACAGTTCTGTAGAGTCTTGATTTCCAAGAATGCTTTATGTCTCCCAAGTACTCTTGCGGCTCATGGAAGTTCTTGGAGTACCTAGAAGATGTTTGACAATTATTTCTCAACAGAATAAGGTCCCTGGACCTTTAGGACGCTATACTGTATCAGTAATGTGACAACAAACCATTGATAACGCTTGTAGATCTTCAGGTCTAAACTCGCGGAAGTTCTTGGGAACTTGTATTGATTGCGCTTATAAATCTTAGGTCTTTACTCATGGAAGTTCTTGGAGGACCTAGAACATCTGTGGAAATTATTTCTATACAGAAAAATGGTTCATGGACCTGCAGCATGTTACAACGTATAAGAAATGTAACAACAATCCATTGATTACGCTTGTAGATCTTAAGGCCTTTACTCGAGGAAGTTCTTGGAGCTTCTAGATTATCTTTGGAATTTATTTCTCTACAGAACTATGCTCCCTGGACCTGTAGGACGCTACACTGTAACAGTAATGTGGCAACACACCATTGATAACGTTTGTAGATCTTAAGGCCTTTACTCGCGGAAGTTCTTGGAGGTCCTAGATTATCATTGGAAATTATTTCTCTACAGAACTAGGCTCCCTGGACCTGTAGGACGCTACAATGTATTAGTATTGTGACAACAAACCATTAATAACGCTCGTAGATATTCAGGTCTTTACTCATGGAAGTTCTTGGAGGACCTATTTGGAAATTATTTCTATACAGAAAAATGGTTCATGGACTTGTAGCATGTTACAACGTATTAGAAATGTAACAACAATCCATTGATAACGCTTGTAGATCTTAAGGCCTTTACTCGCGGAAGTTCTTGGAGGTCCTAGATCATCTGTGGAAATTATTTCTCTACACAACTATGCTCCCTGGACCTGTAGGACGTTACACTGTATCAGTAATGTGACAACAAACCATTGACAACGCTTGTAGATCTTCAGGTCTTTACTCGTGGAAGTTCTTGAAGCACCTAGAACATCTTTGACAATTAGTTCCTTACAGAAAAATTGTTCTTGGACTTGTAGCATGTAACAACGTATTAGAAATGTAACAACAATTCATTGAGTACGCTTGTAGATCTTAAGGCCTTAACTCGCGGAAGTTCAAGGAAGACCTAGTATGTCTTTAGAAATGAATACTCTTCAGTACAACACTCAATGGACCTTTGGGATATTACAACGCATGTAGCAAGAAATTATTGGCTATGTTTGTGGATTTTCTGGCCTTTACTCGCGGAAGTTCTTGGAGATCAAAATTGGAGGTCATGTTTGAAAATGATTTATTTACAGAACAATGCTCCGTATACCTGTAGGATGTAGAACAGTATCAGCGATGTAACAACAATCAATCGATTACGCTCGTAGATATCAAAGCCTTTACTCGCGAAAGTTCCTGAGTGTCCTGGAACATCTTTCTCTACACCACCTAGCTCCGTGGACCTGTAGAGTGTTGACAGTCTCCTTGATCCTTCGTTTCGTCCGTCTATACAGTCCTTATCACCCCAAAATATCCTCTACGATCTTTCTTGGAAACAGTATGCACTCTGCTCCCCATAGGCCATCCCTTGTCTCCTTCCCCACTAACCCCTAGATTCAACCCTTACTACTAACCCCCCCCCCCCCCCCTTTTCTTATTACTCTCTAAAACAAACCTCGGATATCAAATATTTTCAGATTTCCCTCAGTTTTTTTTTACACGGATTCCCGAATTAGCACGGTATTTTTATACACGGTTTCGCGAATTAACACGGTTTTTTTTTACACGGATTCGCGAATTAACACGGTTTTTTTTACACGGTTTTTTTTACACGGGACGTATCCCCCGTGTAAAAAAAGACCTTAGTGTATATCGACTTCCGAACCCGAACTGAAAGAATCGAACTGCAACCCACCTCGGATCTACGGACTACCTAAAGTACATAAGGAAAACAGACCACTCCGACCAGTTGTTTCCACCGTGAAAATTCCACGATATAATCGGCAACCTACAACATAGCCGGATACCTGTCGGACATAATAGGAAATGTAGTCGATAACTCAAAATTGTCACGTCCGCAACAGTTTCGCGAACAAAATAACAGGAGTGCAGACAGAGAAAGGAGAGAAGCTGTTGTCCATGGACAAATGTACCAGTGGACTACGCTCTGATGGACCGGGCTAGAAAACCACACAAACATAGACAAAGAAAGTTTTATGAAGACGGTAAAGGTAGTACTCGAGTCAACCTTCTTCGTATACCAAGGTACAGTACATGAACAGACATACGGAATGGGATCGCTACTATCCCCACGCTACTATCGCCACTATCCAACGTAGTTGTGGAGAAACTAGAACAGGAGTGCATAAAGAACCTGGAGGTGAAACAAATACGAATGAGGGTTGCAAACGGTACGTACCTAGATGATTGCATGTATGTCGCGAGAAGCGAACACATACAAACGATCGTAGACACGCTCAACAATTTCCACGATCGTCTACAGTTTGCAGTAGAACATGAAGTGGGCGGGAAAATGAAATTCTTGGACATGATGTTAGAACGTGTCGATAACAAAATTACTACGTCATGGCTTCCCAAACAACCCGACGGTAGGTATCTGGATTTCAAATCGAAAAGCGCTCATTGACCGAGCGATCAAAATATCCTGTGGAGATAAACGTGCGGAAGCACTAAACCACACGACAGGAATCTTGCGGAAAAACCACTACTCCACATGGTTCGAAAACGCGTGCGAAAGAAACGTGTACACAAACATTACAACTCCTTGGAAGAAGCAGGTACGTCAGACCAGCCTCAAAAGTTTGTGTCAGCTCGCTACATACCAAGTTTGAGTGAGAAACTAAGGAAACCCCTTCAGCGGAACAACGTAATCCCAGCTTCCCGACCACGGAACAAAATTAAACACATGGTGTTTAGCAAACTGAAGGACCCGATACCACCAGGGAAGCAAACGAAGTTAATATACTCGATACCATGCGGAACCGACGATGGAAAAGTGTATATAGGACAGACGAAACGCATACTGGAGGTACGGATGGTGGAACACCGCAACGACTGCAGGAACCGACATCCAAAATCGGCTTTGGCATCGAAGAGGGCCACGTGTTCAACTTCGAGAAAATGACAGTACTGGAGCGCATCGAACACCCAGAGGTCAGGATGATCGCAAGGGGTCGAGGTGAGGGCTCTCACACAAGAGGCGACTCTGAAAGTGAAAACCTAGACGAGATCACCGAAGTGGAACAGCTCGTTACGGCATAGCGGCAACAGTGCGAGGCGCAGGTGGCCGCAGCAGCCGTTAGGCTACGGAAGGGGCCGGCAGGGACACAGGTAGCTTTGGTTCAGCTACCTGTGGCGGACGTAAAAAGTCCGTTAAAGTAGGGAGGATTAAGATAGGCTGGTGCGTATGCCATCTGACGTTCCCCGAGCTAGTGGAGGTTTGTTTCAGGTGTCTGGAACCAGGACACAAGCCATGGGACTGCAAAGGCCCTGGCTGGAGCAAACTTTGTAGGAGATGTGGCGCCGAAGGGCATAAGACACAAGGCTGCACGTGTCCACCGATGTGTAACGGGAAATCCGTGAACAACAGGCATCCAACGGATGATCCATGCCCGGCCCTCAAGAAATTCGCAGTAAACAAATCACAGTGCAGCTAACGCAGCTGAACCTGAACAACTGTGACGCGGCTCAGCAACTGCTTTGTCCGGCGGTTTCTGAGTGCAGAACGGATATCGCCTTCATAACGCCCATATCGAGTACCCGTCTGCAACGGCCTACTCAAAAAAGGCGGCGATATGGATGATGGGAATACCCCGTCCAGGAAAAAGTGTCTACTGGTTGTGCAATCTTAAGGATAAGATTCCGGCTGAGGAAAAATCAGGAATTTACCAAATTCCCTGTAAAGATTGCGCAGCCGTGTACATCGGACAAACTCGCCGCAAATTGAAAGTTCGCCTGCGTGAACATAAAAATGCGGTGGAGAATGGTAGGCCGAACGAATCAAGTGTAGCCGTACATGCTTTGACTGAAGAACACACAGTGGATTGGGAACGAGCAAAACTATTGAAAAATGTAAGAAAAACATCACATTTGAATGCTTGGGAATCAATGTTCATCGCCACTGTCGACTCTCCGCTGATGAATGAAGATGATGCGCCAATATTGTCACCACTCTCCCATTTTACGAAGCTGAAAATACAGTAAACATTTTATCTCATCTCGACGTGTACTGTGTAAAGTACGAATATGTGTGAGCGACTCTACGTAATTAGTCGGACATCGTCCCGTCCATGGGCTGCATCGAACCCGAAACAGGTAGGCTCAAAAAGGTAAATTAAAAACCCTTTAAATCGTTTGTAAGAACAATACGTGTTGTGTCCCTTCTCGTATCGTGTCCCGTGGGTGTAAGGTGCGTATATTCGGCTGTAAAGCTTTTGCGTGGAGGTGATCATGATGGGCTACGCACCGAATGGCTACAAACTCTGGGACCGCAAACACCGACGAATCATCGTAGCCCGCGATGTCAAGTTTGACGAGACAAGGTTCCCTTATGCTGCTGATCCGGACGAAACGTCGCAGAAACCATTGGTGGTAGTATTCCCGGTCGAACAAGAGGAGGAAAATGGACGTGTTCAGCCTGTCGAAGTCGAGGCCGGTGACGATTTTGAAGATGCAGATGATCAATTTTACCACAATGAAGCTCGAACCGATGATCCAACACCGTCAGCGCTCCCTTCGCATCTAGTGAGGCGCAGCGAATGGAAGCGCACACTCCCCGGTAAGTTTTTGGATTACTTTGTTGGCTACGGAGCTACTTCTGGCGGTCTACTTTACACAGATATCCCACAAACCTATGACAAGATTACCGGACGAGAAGACAGCGAGGACTGGCTACGGGCGGTGGACAGCGAGCTCAAATCCCTAAAAGCGAACAACGTGTGGCAGCTAACGACGTGTCCAGCAGGCGTTAAACCTCTCAAGTCGAAATGGGTGTTTCGGTTGAAGGAGGACGAGAACGGCAGGCCGGTCCGATACAAAGCAAGATTAGTAGCGAAAGGCTATCTCCAAAAGCTAGGACGAGATTTCGAGGAAACCTACGCACCAGTGGTAAGGTTGGCCGCGATTCAAGCTGTAATAGCTGTCGAAGTTCACCGCAAGTTTTACTTTCAACAAATGGACGTACGGACTGCTTTTTTATCTGTATTAACAAAATTTTTAGCCCTAGGCTAGTTCATCTCGGGACCCACGCTTTACTTCCCTTCCGAAGGAAGAACTCACATTTTGTGAGTTTGTCGGGAGTGGGATTCAATCCCAGGTCCTCGGCGTGATAGTCAAGTATTCCAACCATCACACCAGGTCCGCTCCACAGTACGGACCAGGGATAGGGTGCGACTCAAAACTCTTTGCGTGCCGCACACGCTGCTACGAGACAGCACCACAAACTAGAAGGAGACGAGTACGCGCAATCGGCTTGATGGCAATGGCTTGATACTACGCATGATTGGAAAAAAAATCGAATCAAACGACCCGTCACTTGTCAACCCTTGACGAGCTTAACAACTTTGCCGAAAACACAAACCCTTCAATTAATTTATTAAGTGATTTTTTCTGTTTGGTGACAAGCACAGTCCCAAGCACCGCGCATTACTCCCTGCGCCGTAGAGCTAGTGCTGCGATTGTCTCCCGCACAATTACGAAAGCTCTCACTCATACGTCTCTTGTCTCTCGGCAAAACGGGAGACAAGCACTTGAGATTGTGTGAAGCACACGCTTTTTTCGCACCGCACGGTGCATGCCGCCAATCCCTGGTACGGACTGCTTTCCTGCATGGCCGTCGCAAGGAAACCATCTACATGGATGTTCCGGCTGGTGTTCAAGCAAAGCCTGGTCAAGCATGCCGGTTGATCAAGTCTTTATATGGTTTTAAGCAATCACCTCGATGCTGAAATGAACGGTTCAACGAAGAGCTTCTCAAAATGGGATTTACTAGATCGAAGCATGATTGATTATTGCCTTTACGTGAAGCTGAACCCCAATGATGAGCTGATGCTTATCCTGTACGTGGACGATCTGTTGGTTGCAGGACGGAATCTATCTTCGGATGAAAAGCTGAAGCAAGACCTGGCCTAGATTTTCGAGCCGGCCTTTCTGATGGGCCGTTTCCAGCAAAACCCTGCGACTCAACATTGGCAAGCCTTGAAGCGCGTAGTTCGGTACATGCAAGGAACAAAGGACACGAAACTACTGTTTCGACGGGATGCATCCATTTCACCATTAACCGGGTATGCGGATGCAGATTGGGCGTCAGACACGAATGACCAGAAATCGGTAAGCGGTTATTTGTTCCAAGTGTTTGGATGTTCAGTGTTCTAGTGCAGTAAAAAACAGCCTACCGTAGCAACGTCATCCAGCGAGGCTGAGTATGTTGCTTTAAGCATGGCTGCCACTGAAGCAATTTGGCTGCAAGGAATTTTGGAGGACCTGCAAGAAACTGTTAAGCCTGTTACCATCTTCGAAGACAACAGGGGCTGTATCTGCTCTGCATGGCGAAGAATTTCGAAACAAAGCGGACAATATCATTTTCTGCGTGACCATGTGGCTTCTGGATCTTTGAATATAGAACCCATCAGGACCCACGACCAATTAGCCAACGTTTTTACCAAGTCGTTGGAGTTCTCAAGATTCAAGACTCTTCGGACTAACCTAGGATTACCTGTTTGAGAGGGGGTGTAATCTAGTAGCCAACCAGTAAGTTGTGTAACAACGCTACCCTAGAAACCCCCTACCCAAGTAACACACTTGTCACAGAAGAGTCACGGCGGCGCAGGTTTTTGTTGCGCAGAAGTCACTGTGACTTACTTCTAGCAAGTAAGTATTTATTTGCTAGACGTAAGTCACAGTGACTTCTGCGCAACAAAAACCTGCGCCGCCGTGACTTTTCGGTGACAAGTGTGTTACTTGGGTAGTTACTTAAGTTGTTTATACCAAATAAATGATATCGGCAAGCTTAGACGTTTTCTTCAAAGCCTCTGGAGTTTTCCCGACAAGTAGAACCACTACTCTACAGCTACAGTATCGATTACAACAACAGCAGGCAGCGGGTAGAGGAAGAGGTGGCTCACCCAAAGCCAAGCCCTCGTAGGTGAAAGACATCATACTTCGGCGTACTTGGTTTAGACGGCAACGAGCTGGTAGCGGTGCTCTCATGTGCGTGCGATGCGACCATGCCTAGGCGAGTCCACTCTAGAAGTGGGAGGCCATCGGCTTACTGTTGGACCGACGGGCTAGGCGTCGCTAGGCTGAAGACTGGGGCTGACGATTAGGAGAGGGTAACCGATGTGAAATTTCGGGGATAGCAAAGTCCCTTAGCGTAAGGCCCCATGTCCGGACAGAGTTCCGAACTTCGCTATCGCAGAGGCTCCCGAGATGTTCAGGACTGCTATACAAAAATGCCAGGACGAGGGAGTTTTCCCGGAAGTATGAAAGAGGCTGAGCCTGGTTCTGTTGCAAAAGCGAGGAAACGACCCGGAGACCTATCGATATATAGACAAATATGCTTGATCGACACGGTGGGAAAGATGCTCGAAAAGATCAGATCTATATATATAAAAATGAGTTTGACTTCCCTTTGAGGCAACAAAAGTCACGAACGGCTGAACCGATCAGAATGAATCTTGCATGGTTAGATTCGTATTCACCCAAGTAACAATTTCAATTCCTTTTAGATTTGATTATTTTTATGGAAGCTTTATCACAGCATGACCAATTCATGGAACATTTGTAGTTGTTTTTATCAAGAGAAACCATCTTCGTTCGTTTGCGGTTTTTAAGTTGTCTTCAAGTTAATTTTGAAATTCGCGCATAAAACAACTGAATTTACAAGAGCATTAAATCTTATAATAAGTTTTAAGGTGTATTTGAAGTTATTTTCAACACATAACAACAACATATTTTATTAAAAGTTTATTCAAGTGCATTTCATCTGAATAATCCTCCTTTAAAAACTTCTTGAAGCCTTCTATTCTTGAGGTAGAGCCATTACTCTGGAACAAGAACTATGCGAAATAATAATACGACAACGAACTATTTTTCAATCCATATAATGAATGTAACAAATTGGTTGAAAAACCGCGTTTCCATGCAAATATAAACACATAAACATGTTTGCTCACTGATAATTTAGCCATTCTTGTGCTAAAAAGTAATCTTGTCAACGAAATAATGATTTTACGGCCAATCAAAAATGCGAGTAGTTGGCTGCTGTCGTCCTGCCTTCAACCAGTTCCTCACACAGTCCACAGCTGTGCGAATCGAAAATGAAATGGGTACTTACTGTGACTCTGCTCAAGCTGATGCCAAATAACGTAATTTTAGTAAGTTGTACTTCATTATTAATTGCAAAAATACAGGGAAACAAAATAGAATTGGCAAATATTGACGCGAAACACCGCGAAATGTACAGAGACAACTTTCTAGCATCGAAAACGTAAACAAACAATTGTCAAAGGCTGTTACTCTTGAATAAAACGAAAAAGTTTCATTTAAGACGAACAAATCTGCCTTAAGATCATAACTAGTCAAAACAATCTTCAATAAAGGCTGTAGCTTTCATGCAAGGTGACTTGGTTCCATCATTGTTTTGAGGGGCTTTGGATTAAAAGTAATAACAATTGATGGCGGCTGCATGAGTTTTGTTCGCATGGAACGGCAGCCATGTTTAGATAGAATTGAAAAAGTGGCGTAGCCTTTTGTTTTTATAGGAAATTTATATCTTCGTATATTAATGATTGATATTACTTTTGGGGCGCTTTGTTATTTTCGTATGTTTTGGGTGGCATATCAACGAAAAAATGGGTATGGCACGGACAATTTTGATTCCCTGTCATCAATGATCTGTCAGGCAATTTTAATGCTTTAGTCATTTCAATTTGATTAAAATTAATTCGCAGTTCAATTAACATTTCATCCATGAAACAAAACTTGTTTGCATCTGCATAATGCTTAGGTTAAAGATTTCATTTATTATGCACTATTGACACTTTTGAGAAGGACAGCTAAAAGATCAACATGCCTCAAGCTATTCTTGTTAAAGTTTCATGAAGTTCTTATAATCAATCATCAGTGCAAGTACATAAATACAACTAGTTTCAAAGCAGTCTTCAAAAGTAGCTTTGAAGATCTCCTGAAGAGTGGGCCCATATAGCCGAGGCGGTAAACGCACGGGTATTCAGCATGACCATGCTGAGGGTGACGGGTTCGATTCCCGGTCGGTCAGGATCTTTTCGTAAAGGAAATTTCCTTGACTTCCTTGGGCATAGAGTATCTTCGTGCCTGCCACACGATATACACATGCAAAATGGTCATTGACAGAGGAAGCTCTCAGTTAATAACTGTGGAAGTGCTCATAGAACACTAAGCTGAGAAGCAGGCTTTGTCCCAGTGAGGACGTTACGCCAAGAAGAGGAGAGGAGGAGTGGGCCAGATTAGTCTTATGGATGTTTTATGCCTAATTTATCTCAGATTTGCAGAACAAAGAGCTTTATTGCTAAGTTTTATTATTCTATCTTAGAAATTACTTCAGGATTGTCACAAAAGTATAATTGTTACTTGGGCATGGTGGCTGTGTTTATATGTAAAAAAAGTTAGGAAAATGATCTAAAAATGTAAGAAAATATACAAAATACTGGTTTTTTATGACCTGGGAAGGAAATCAGCACGATCGAATTGAAACCAATCTAGAGTCCGTTGCTGCGATGTCCTCAACAGCTGTCAAACCACCACAGCTTGGCAAGACAAAGTTTGCCGGGACAGCTAGTTCTTAATAGAATTCTGAAGCACACCGAGGGTGTAGACTAGAGTCCCGGCCCCGGTGTTATGGAATGTCATGTACGACTAGGTGTTGGGGTTGAAGTTCCTTGTACGAGTTGCAATCGTCGGCTTTGCTGACGACACTTCGCTGGAGGTCTATGGTGAATCAATCAAATAAGCTTCATGAATTCATGAACGGTCTCACGCTTCAGGAGAGTGAGAAAGAAGACAAAAAGTATGTGAAAGAAATATGGGAAAGAAATACATGACCAAGCTTTAGATAGAAGTTCGTGACCCTGTGTGTATCAGTGAGTGGAGGTGTTAATGTATAAATTTCGTCAAAAATCATGAGCCTCACTATTTGATCTCTTACGGTGACAAAATCTGCAAACAAGCGTTAGACTGGAATTTCTCACGATACATTTGTCCTGGCAACAGGACAAGGCGATGGCGAGCAATAGCTCAGGGTGGAGATCTTTCACGTTGGCATTTCATACCTCCATGGTTGCAGAAGACTAACTTGAAAATGTTTTCTAAATTCTGCAACGTAGGTATGACCAGTTAATCCACCATTCCTAGCTCACATAAGTACATTGTCAGAAAGCAATTCTTCGGCCGGTCATTAACTCCGACGGCGCTTCTCTCCTCCGCTCTGACTGACTCGGTTGACAACCGTGTTGGGCCTTACGTACGGCCGCCGGCGCAGACACCGCCCAACATATCATCTCCTCCAAGCGGATCGCACTTTCGTTTCGCACAGCAGACGATGATAGATGATTTGCAGATTGAAGGTAGTTATTCTTACTAATTGTCTATGGCAAACGTCTATAACAATCCGGCCGTTCCTCATACAGTCAGTCACAACAGCACCAACGGCACCAACAGCAATGGATGGTTTTAAGCCTTTGGGTATTCCTGTTTAGAGCAGAGACAGATTTTTAGACCGACCTTTCGGTCCTGTTTGTGGCGTTGTGCGGTGCGTCGCACGTCTGTCATTGCCACACCGGTAAGATTCTCCGCGATGATTAATTGTAAATTCTTTGTCTTGTCACACGCGGATAACCTGAAAACGTGTACCTTGTATTGCTGCTGCGCGCCAAAGTAATGGCGAAGGGAACGCGTGCTTGTCTGATGGGTGGATTTCGGCTGCCTTATATTGTGCAACATAGTTCTAGTCGTTATTTTCAGCACCCACCGTTGTTGTCGCTACTGCCCGCCGTCGTCGTCCTCGTCATCGTCAATCGCCGGCCCTAAACATCGCATCGGTTTTGCACAGCATCAGCAACGCAGGGAGAGACCCATTTGGAAGTCAACAGTCCGTTTCGGATAGGTGTACAATCTAAGGGCAGCGCACACAATACGACGACTACGGCGGTGCACACATGAGACTCCTTTCTCTCCTTCCTCATCCGCGTCCTGTTTGGATCTGGATGTGACCGACCTGGGGTTCATATTCAACAGCATACGACAGTCAACGACAAGACGACTGACAACCCGCCGCAAAACACGACTGCAAGATAAATTCCGATTGTTTTCAAATTAAAATTTAATGTCAGCTTAGAATGTGCACCTGTGACTACGGGTTTTTGCCTCGTTGGAAGAAGGGTTTTACGATATACGAGAGTGTTAGCGGAAAGTCCTTATACCTCACATAAGCAAGTAACGAACCGTTGCGTTGCAGATGGAATGAACTGAATTTAGGTAAGTATCATCACCCGATCTGAAAGGAAATTGATTATCAAATTTCAACCTGTCGCTGGGAACATGCTTTGTTTAGATTCGAGCTCCCCCTCCCAAGAAGACTAAGCTAGTTTCTGCTGCCGTCGCTAACTGACTCCACAGATGTTCTACAATTCTAGGGCGCGGTGGCGACTAAACAAACAAAACATGTGCAACCACATGCTTCATCACTTCAGCACTCCACGGTTTCACGCGTCTTTGTTGTCTTTGGACCCGCCGAGGAGGAATGGTAGCTTATCGAGTGCGTCTATAATATACACAATATACGCACGACTATGTTGAAAAGTTCTTATTTCTAAATGATGCAGGTAATCCTACTAAATACTGCCTTGTGATTGTGAATTTTCAATGTCAAACAAACTTTTTGCCAAACGAAACAAGCGACGACGCCAATCTACTTGATGACGTTGAAATAGTATACTCTGACGCCCCAAAGACGAAGAGAACGGGGCCAAAATTACGCCACCTATCAAGAATGCGCCCTGGGAACTACGCCGGAGTGACGACCAGATGTGTGTAGGTATCTACTAACAGTAGTGACTTGTCGATCGTCAAGAACAAAATAAAAAAGAACAACGATCTCATCATTATTTGGAGACAAAGAACTCGCTTTATGGTCGATTGAGTTTTTGTCACTTGTGCCGGTGTCAAACGGAAACCTTGCTTTACCGCACCGGCTCTCGGATGATGTTGCGCGATTGACAATGAGTTGATGGAGCTCCGTATTTACTTTTCTTTTTGCAGTATGTTGGGTAGCATGTGATGATTTAATAACTAGACCCAAATAAAAAAAATAATGGTGATGTGTCGACCATTCCCATAAGAACATAAGGTGTTGGCTGTGACAAATGGCCCATTTTATAATTTGTACCTGTAGCCTCCGGTAATATGCAGGGATAAGTATGGGAGCCACTTTACGGACGGACGTAAGGTAATTAAAAGGTGGAAGTAGGATTTCGATGAGCACCTGAAAGGCATGGAGAACATAAGTTAAAAATGCCAATCACCAACTCAAAACCAACAAAGCAGTAGATGGTATCGCGATAGATCCAGAATAGTTGACCTCCTGGTTTCACTAGTTGATAGTCAGGATCTGGGATACCGAACAGCTGCTGTAAAAGCGAAAAGTAGATGGCCGATTCACAAGAAGGCGACCATTTGGAATGTAAGAACTTCCGGCATACACAATTTTAAAGGCCGACTACAATGTGCTAATCATCTTCCATGGTTTGTAACTGAATAGTTTCGAAAGAGTTTGTAGTTATCATCAAGCGCTATCATCGACTCTGATCACTACTGGGTGATGGTCAAACTACGCCCAAAGCTTTCCGTTTTCAACAATGTCCGGTACCGGCGAGCACCACGGTACAACCTTGAGTGACTGAAGCAACCAGTTGTCGCTTCAGCATACACGCAGAATCTCGAGGCAGTGTTGCCAGACGAGGGTGAGCTCTATATGGCACCTCACGAGTCTACAGGCCTGCTGGAGAACAGTAAAAGCAGCCATCAACAGAGCAGCCGAGAGCACCACGTAAAGCACGTGGAAAGAAGTCGACGGAACGATTGGTTCGACAAGGAGTGCTGAGCAATTTTAGAGGAGGAGCATGGCGCCCGACAATCAGACCCGACTTTTTCTGGAGAAAAAGCACCACCTGGAAGAAGTGGGATGCGAAGGTGTGACAGAACTCTGAATACTCAAGAGCTTGTCCTCTAAGTCAAGACGGAAACGCTAGTATTGGCTATTGTGCTAGTTGGAAGCCTCAAAGGAAATTAGGCTTAACGGATGTACCGTGACAAAACCGTGCGCGGCTGGCTTAATCTAGCCAATATGAAAACTCAAAGATGCTCAACATAATAATCAGCAGAAGGTAGTGCTTAAAGACTCAAACTAAATATTTCATTTTTACTTATATCTATTGTACCTGACTCCTAGAGATTACATACAATAATCCTGCATATCGATGGGGGCCCCGTTCTGCTTCGGAAGCTGCATTTCTCCTATAGCTGCCTCGACAATTCCGCGCGCTAAGAGAGATGTCGCACCTTCTTCACCAGGATGCACCGGCTACGTCGCTTGTTACGTGATGCACCGTCGGATACACCGCAATAGCAGTTTGTTGCTTCGCGTTTTGTCACGCGCGGCGGTATGTCGCACGACGTAGTGCTGACGAGCTGCACCGATGTTGCGGCAATTGCAGGTATCACTCTCCTGACCGATGTTGCACTACTCAATGCCACTTCATGTCGCAGCCTCGTACCTCCCTTTCTCTCGGCGATGCCTACAACCGACCAGCGTGTGTTGCCGATGTCGATGATGCGACGACCTTGACCGTGAAATCCTAGTCACGCAAACTTTGGTCTGCAAACAAAAGGCCCTCTGTTGCAGAAGGCCTTTTCTAGTACTTGAGCGTTGTCGCTTTTCAGTGAGATGGTTCGAACCGTGCCGGCCAGTGTAGATTTTGGGATCGTAGGTTTTCAGCGTTGCCTTAATCAGCCTTTCCAATACCTTACCTACATACAGCCTTACGAAATTGAGTAAGATCTGAACAATGCAATGATCATTGTGCCTCAGTGATGCTATAGTGTGGTTCGAGTTTTCTCGCCAGTGCCAGTGATAAGTATCAAATTTAGTGCATGATCGCAGAAAATGCGATACATACACCGAATTATCGCAAAGACTACACCTGCACAAGTAGAAGGTACGGCGTACGACACAAAGATACGTCACCGATCCACGTGTTCGCCCGCCCACACGGACAGAATTACAGCCCGTTCTATAAAGTTTCCATTACATTCACGAAACACGTCTTGCCAGCTTTACCAACGGAGGCAACGCTGGAAAACCTACGCGGGCATTGTTAATAGTGTAAATACGTTACGGCCATGAACACTTGCAGTTATTTGCACAACTACGTTGTGAAGTAAGATATAATGTGTTTTGTGATTATTCAGTTATTCCAAGATCGATTGGAATTTCTCTGATCGATTTGGAGGTTTTGTTTGAGTTCGTACTAGTGCCGCCAAGATCGAAGGTCCAACTATATTGGAAGAATCTCTTGGAGCCTAGCTACAGTTTTTTTTGCAGTGTTGCGTATAATTTGTAACAAAGGAATTGAACAGCTCTTCCGTTCTAAAGAAATACGGTAGTTCTATCACAAGCTCATCACAGCCCGCAACGGATCGTGTCACGGGTCGAAATATATAGGATGAAGACGAAAAAAAAAAATAGGATGAGGATGGAAGCCTCCTGACAGACGAAAGTGTGGTAATTGGAAGGTTGAAGCAGCACTTCGATGAGCACCTGAATAGTGTGGAGAGCACAGGCATGGAGGCCAAAGATAGCCATAGAAATGATTGCGTCAGTACAGCAGGAAGCATCAATGAGCCTACTCCCACGTTGAGGGAAGTTAAGGATGCTACCCAGCAGGTCAAGAACAATAAGTCAGCTGGAAAGGATGGTATCGGAGCCGAACGAATCAAAATCGCCTACAAAGTGCTATCCCAGATCATCTTCCGTTGTCTTTTACCTCAAATGAATGAAATTATGGCAAGCTATCAAGCTGGCTTCTTCGACGGCAGCTCGACAACCAGATCTTCTTCGTGCGGCATATCCTCCAAAAACACAGCGAATTCCTCGATCCCTACGCACCACCTGTTCAGCATGATGCGGGAGATAAAAACATACGCCAGTTGACTCTTCGTATTCATGTGTCCAAGCTTGCGATACTCATTGATGAACTCCTCATATTGATCATGCAGAGCAGGATTACGAATCAGCCGCGCTTGTAGAAGATGACACCGACGAAGTATTGCGATTGTCGCTAAGTTGGTCCAAGATGTTTTCCTTGAAAAGCAAACGGACTACATATCTTCCTTCTGGGGTGCGTGACACGGTTCGTCATGAATGTTCCTCGCAGGCTTGCTCTTCGACGGAATATGCTGTGGGTGAATTGTCGTCCTCGATTTTCCAAAACCTTTCCGTTAGTCAATGAACGTCGGCGAAGGTAGCGATGTTCGCCACGACTGGGATACTGTTGGTAGTAACGGTTGACTTTCCTGTGATGACCCGCAATTTACCACACTGGAAGCTGTTCGCCTAGATGGATGCGACCTGGTACACGGAACAGTTCTAAAAAGATAGCTGCATCTACTAGTTGAATTGCAGGTGGAAAATTCTACGACGAGGTGTCCACGGACGTTACAGGTAGGTGACTCTGAGAAGAACAAGCATTTCAACGACGAGTACTCACCGACACGCGAACGTATGGTGGAGAACATTGATAATAAAGGCTATTTCGGTGTATGGTGATTGTTTTTGTGAATACGAGTGTATTTTGTGCCGCACCGAACGACTCGAGTCGGCAGTAAATAATATCCAACGGAATCCCAATCCCAAGGCGGCCCAAGATATGGATCCCAGCCATTTCAGGATTGACCAACAAGGACAATTTCCGGTACTGATTCCCAAGCTATCGATCAGGTAGAGATGATAGTGTTCCTAACAGACGAGGCACTTCCGGAGGCTGACCTGATTGGCACCGTGACTTTAAACTGAACGAAAGGCTGCTGTTCTCACTTGAGCAGAGGACGGAGTATCCACGACCTGTTTTGAATGAATTGTAACACAGTAAGGCGTCGCTGGATGAGTTCAATCAAGTCCTTGAACTTGTCGGTTGGTTGCATCGAGTCGGGTGCTTAGCATTCGAACGAGAAAAATATCACAACGCTCTGTGGTCCACTAAGCTGAGAAGTTCAGCTGCCGACTCACGTTTTAACGTCGAAAAATCAAAGAATGTATCCACGTAGGTTTGCTTCAGTCTAGCTGGGTTCTGGAAGTGCTTTAGAAGCGAATTTCAGCCACGGAGAAGTTATTGCCACTTATTGGAAACGATTGGATAAGCTGAAGCGCCGACAGCGAGAGCGATGGGCGAAAATAACTTTTGTACATTACAGAGATTAGTAGACGAGTGATCTAATACGATGTATAAATCGTTTAAGACGAGCCAGTTTAGAACGTTTAGAACGATTCCAACGCCGTCCGTTCTTTGATGTGAGCCTCCAGATAATTCTCGTCGAGCGACTCAAGTTCGCTTTGTGCAGTGCTGTAATCTTCCCACAGTTTGGTCAGGTTTTCCAGGCTCTACTTCCCTTCTGAAGGAAGAACTAACATTTTACCCAAATTCAGCTACGGTGTTTCATGTTAGAAGATACTCGATGCAGGAGTAATGGCGGTGATGATGGTCGATCTTTCTATAATCACCCGGGGAGCACGTGGCAACTCGTGAGCACGGGATTCCCGGGCGTACGGAATATCAACGTATTTAATTGTATAACAACATAACTTCACTTTCACTGATGCTGTTGATGGTGTCCACTCGATGACGTTTGGATGAGCAAAAAACGAGGCCGACACATGTCGCCGGTGTTCCTTTTATCGAGATATCCAGAATATCGAGAAAAAGGTGTGCAGCCATGAGATATCTCCTTAATTCTCCTTTCGGGCCATTATCGCATTCGACGAACAGGGAATAAACATGTTTTGTAGAAGTCTCTGCTCACAAATTCGTGGCGTCCTTATGTATTTTGTTCCCTGATTCGTTATCGACGCCTTTGTATAGGGCAGTGCAGTAATAGCTGTGTGCGTGAGATTATTGGGCGTTGCACTTAACCTAACTACAAACGTTTTCTTTTTTTTAAACAAAATTCAACGAATACTACACGCGTCAAATCTCATCAATACTAGACATTTAACTGACACTTGTTACACCGATTAACCCAAGTAGGTTTCGCGCACGGCGGAGGTCCTCCCTAAATACCCCTTCATGCCTTCATCGTAGTATTATGTCTTTCACTTTCGAGTGATTGGCCTTGGCCTAGCCACCCCTTCCTCTACGCTACCCCGCTGCCTGCTGTTGTTGTAGTCGATACTGTAGCGAACCGCCAGGTCATCGTTGTGAGTGTAGCTATCGTCTACTCTCCAGTTCGAAATACTTGGGCGCTGTCCATAAACTACGTAGACTTTTTTTCGGCCATCTCAGACCCCCCCGTCCCCCCTTGTAGACTTTTGTTCATACAAAATTTTCAAAATTTGTATGGAGCGTAGACTTTGGCCAGACCCCCCGTCCCCCCTAAGAGTCTACGTAGTTTATGGACAGGCCCTTGTCATGCCAGGACTACAAAAAGTTCCGTCAATAACACAAGTTTACAAAATAAAACGAAAGTCGTGAACTTCTGTCAACGACCAGAATTTTTGAAGCACAATTTAGTGCTGATTTCAAAACCGACCTTTAAAAAAATTTAAGTAGAACAGTTTTTGAGTTTTAGTTCAATATCGAGTTTTGCAACTTTTCAAAATATGTAATTTACTAAAATTCGAATATATTGCGTTTTGTTCAACCAATTTTAAATCTTTCTCCATAAATTAAAAGCTGAATATAATACCATTCGATCATCTGAATGCAGGTTTTGCGTCAGACTGATGAAATTCAAGATATTGGCGAGTTGTGGGGACGATCTCCTTAAATTTTAGCAAATTTTCCAAAAATATATGAAGAAATGTATTTTTTTTTCAATAAGAAAAAATCAATTTAAAATTTTTTTCTCGACGTTTGTTTGACATATCATATGTAGGCGAGTTACAGTAAAAAATTCAGCTCAATCGGACCATTGATTACGGAAAATGAGATGTGTGAAATAAGCGACTTGCTTAAAAATAGAACAAAAATCGATTTTAAATCATCAACCTTGTATGGAAAGTCGAAAAAATTTCGTCTCTACTGTAATTTTTTTCCTTCGCATTTTCGAACTCAGGGCATGATTCTACACCAAAAATGATCATCAGCTTACCGAGTTCAAAAATGCTGTAAACTAGTGTAATCGACTCCACACCTTTCCGACTAAAGGTACTCTTGATACCGACATTAGCCAGGTCTGCATCTTGTGTGGCTAGTGTCTCTAGAGGGATCTAATCCCGTTGGTTCGTAAAAAGGCTTTTCATTCCACAACCCAGGCATTGTAGTCACCCACTATTACCACCGGCCTTCGCCCTGTCAGCACGGTCGTCATACAGTCCAGCATCTGCTTGAACTACTCGTTCGACCACCGCGGAGACGCATAGCAGCTATAGGAGAAGACCCCTCCGTTTACTTTGAAGACCACGAAGCCCTCATAGGTAGTAGACACCAACTCCTGGACGAGGTATTTACCCGTCGTTCATATCGCCGTCATTTTTCCGAACCCATCGGGTACTCGATATGGGTCCGCTATGATGGCGATATCCGTCCTCCACTCAGAAACCGACTGACAAAGCAGTTGCTAAGCCGCGTCACAGTGGTTCAGTTTCATCTGCGTTTACTGCACTGTGATTTGTTCACTGCGGCTTTCTTGAAGGCCGGGAACCTTGGAGCACCCGTTGTATGCCTGTTGTTCGCGGGTTTCCCGGTCTTTACAGCCTCATGACTTGTGGCCTGGTTCCAGATACCTGAAGCAAACCTCCAGGGGCTCATGCAAGGCCAGTTGACATACTGACCAGCCCACCTTCGGCTTCCCTACTTTAATGGACTTATTTGCGTCTGCCACATGTAACTGTTCCAAGGCTACCTGTGTCCCAGCCGGCCCCTTCCGTAGCCGAGCGGCTGTGAAGGCCACCTGTACCTTGCACTGTTGCCACAGTGCTGTGACGATCTCCTCCACTTCGTTAATCTCGTCTAGGTTCTTCGCCTTCAGAGTCGCCTCTGCTGTAAGAGACCTCACCTCGACCCCTTCGCCAAGGACCTCGATCGCAAGTCTTTTGTAGGCGGCACCCTTCCGTTCCTTGTCGCGCTTGAGTTCAATGATCACTTTACCTGAACGAGTACGTCTTATACTGTGCGCTTTGGTTCCCAGATCCACGAACTTGGTGTCGCTTCAAATCGCCACCACGACGCCCAAGTACTTAGACTGTTAGGTCTTGATGCCGAGCGCGTCGCTTTTCTCGCGCTTGACACCTACCTTCCTACGTCTTCTGGGTTTGGTGTCCCTGCGCTTGTGCCCATCTAGCGGTTTTTTCTGCCTCCTATTCCGCTAAAGCTAAACCTTCGTCCAATAGGGGTCCTCTCCCTCGTCTGCCCTACGTTGTGGGCCTAACAACGGTCGCAACCCCCTGTTCCGATTCATCCGGGACGGACCAGCCTTTTCAGACCCATCCTTCGCAGCTGTCCGGGATGCCTGGCTGGAGTCTGACTTACGGCGGGCATTACTGTCGGCTTTTGGCGTTAGTACCCGCCTAGTCTTGCGGGCACCGCCAGACAGCTGTTCACCTGACGGCTGCCTCAACCGTTTCTGCGAGTTCTTATCACGAGCAGGCGCATTCGCCGCACCTTTTGGCCTAGGTATCTGCGAAAGCATAGGCCTCCGTCTGGGTAGACTTCGTAACCTTTCGCCGGTTCTGCCGCTGCTGTAGTTTTCACGAGTCTTTCGTGATCTTGCTTGCCATCGTCCATTGACTTCCTAAGTCGCAACAGAGCCGTTTTAAGGTCCTTGCTTAAGTTGGATTTCGTGGATACAAAGTTGTGGATCTCGTCAAACTGCTGCTCCGCCACCTCGATCGCGGGCAGCCCATTACTCTTATGATTGTTGGCCCTCATCAACCACGCTCCATCTAGTATCTCTACCGGCCGGCGTGCCGGCGAATGGATCGGAGCTCCCACGCTGAAGCTGTGTGCACAGCTTCCCGCTCCTATCTGCTCGCTTCTCCTTATCGGAGCTCTCGCCAACCCACTTCTTGTGAAGGGGTTAGCGTTAGCTTCGCCACTACCACATTTATGGTGATAAGCACCAACGCGTAGTAGCCGCGATTTTATCTGGATTTTACCAAATCCGAGATTTAATTTAATACCTCGTTTGCTAAGCACCAAAATGAGTAATACCGTATCAGGATGCAGCCACTTTTGACAGCACTCGAAAATATGAGCGTGTGTGCGTGTGAGAACAACTGTGTAAAAGGAATGCATATTTTTACTTCGCCTATGCACTTTCGTAAACAAATAAACAACCGCTGATACCCGGTCAGTCCCAAATCTGCATTAACATGTCTAAAGGGTCTAACTCGTTTTGTAAACAAACATTGTTTCTGTCGCTGTAGGGCTCATCTCGATCCACCCACGCATCTGGGGGCCGTTATCAGAAAGAACGAAGATAGATCTTTCTGATAACGGCCCCCAAATGCGTGGGTGGATCGAGATAGACCCTACAGCGACAGAAACAATGTTTGTTTACAAAACGAGTTAGACCCTTTAGACATGTTAATGCAGAAATTATTTAATTGCGATACTGCTAGCTGCTAGGAAGACATTGGCGAACGGCGAAGATTTTATTCCTACTTACCGAAGATCGTAAACCACGGGTGTAGAAGAAAACATTCCTGTACAAGGTGAGTGATGAAATATACTAGTGGAATTGAGCGAAAGTTTGAGATGATTGCTTATCCATTTGCAGCTTTACCTACAAGGACAATTGCTGCTGCAGGCATGGATTACAGTGCGAAGGAGTCCGGTAGTGTAGCGCTTGAAAAGGAACCACCAGCATCAAAAGTTAACGGCGGTGTCAATGATCAGCTGGTCATTCATCAGGGTCATCATCTCCGGAGGTGGGCTCCGGCAATGACTCATCCTGCAAGAGAAAGCTGGTGCATTCGTGTGATGAAGCGCAGCCCATAATGCATTACCCTGAATTGTGAGTTATTGTTCATAGAATTGAAGAGAAAAGTAAACTGAATAAAGAATTTCAGTTCGATTGAGATTATGGGAGAAAAGTCGTAGGAAACAGAATGCAAAAAAAAAACAACTGGTCGCTGGTTTTCGCTGTTTTTGTTTTGATCCGTACGAATGGACACTGGTGCAGCAAATTACAGGCCAACTCGGGGAACTCGGGTCTGGAATGCATCCGGCTGGAATCGGATTGCTACCCAATAAATTGTGCTGTTCGTCGTCGTGTTTTGCAGCGGAAAAAAACAAGGCATCGGGAAAACGTCGCAATTGTACGTGGCCTTTTGGATGTCCAGCCATGGTGAAGACGACTGGTGACTGAGTTGAGTTGTTCCTTCCATTTTTCCAAAACTGCCCTGACGATTGAGGTCCGAGGTGGACAGATTTCAATGCAAATAGTTGGTGAGGCAACTCTCATCCGAGAGAAATTCGTACAAGAGTTATAAGGGGTACAATATGAAAACAAATTGTGTGTTCAGTCCGATTTTAGAACCAGCATATTTTACGAGGTTTGCTGGTTGCGGGAGTTCTTTCAAACATTCTTCAGGAATACCTCCAGGAATTTCACGGGAATTCCTTCAGAAAGTCCTCGGCAAGAGAAATTCATCCGCAAGTTCCTTGGGAATTCCTCTGAAAATTTTCCGGGAGTTTATCGAGAATTTCTCCAGGAATTCCTCAAGGAGTTCCTCAGAATTCCACCAGAAATTCCTAGAAGAATTCATCGAAAATTCCTCCAGGAGTTTCTAGGCATTTTTTCTAGGATTTTCTCGGAAATTTCCCTAGGACTTCCTAGAAAATTTCTCCAGGAGTTCCTCGGCATTTTTTCCAGAAGTTCCCTGTGAATTCAACCAGCAGTTCTTTGGAAATCCCTCCAGGAGTTCCAGGAGTATTTCTGAAGGAGTTCCTCGGAAATTTCTCCGGGAGTTTATCCAGGAGATCTTCCAGAAGTTCTTCAGGAATCCCTACAGGAGTTCTTTGGGAAATCCTGCAGGAGTCTCCGGGAGTTGCCGGGAATTCCACCGGGAGTTCCTAAGGAATTCATCCATTCGTTTCCCGGGAATATCTCCAGGAGCTCCTCGGAAATTCCTCCAGCAGTTCCATGCGAATTCCTCAAGTAGTTTCAGATGCTTCATGTGACTTCCACCACCAAGATTCCTCCAGGAGTTTCTTGGGAGTTCTCCAGGAGTTCCTTGGGAATTTTTACAGGAGTTCCTGCACATTTTTTCTAGAAGTTCCTCAGGAATTTCTCCAAGAGATCCTCAGCATTTTATCCAGAAGGTCCAGGAAATTTCTCCAGGAGCTCCCTGGGAAAATCTGCAGGAGTTTCACCAGAATTTCTCTAGGAGTTCCTACAGGAGTTCTTCCAGAAGTTCCTCAGGAATTCCTCCAGGACTTCTACCAGAAGTTCCTCAGGAATTCTTCCAGAAGTTTGTCGCGAAATCCTGCAGGCGTTCTTTTCTCCAGGAGTTCATTAGGAATTCCTGCAGCAGTTCATCGAAAATTCCTCCAGAAGTGCATTGGGAGTGCCTCAAGAAGCTCCACGGGATTTTTCGGGATATTCCTCCAGGACTTCATCAGGAATTTCTCCGAGAGTTCATCGGAATTTTTCCAATAGTTCACTGGAAATTAATCCAGGAGCTCCCAGGAAATTCTTCCATAAGTTCCTTGGGTATATCTGCAGGAACTCCTTGATGCATTCCCGAGGAACTCCTGGAGAAATCCTCGAGGAACTCCTGGAGCAATTTTCGAGGAACTCCTGGAGGAATTCTTGAGGAATTCTTAGAGGAATTCCTTAGGGAATCCTGGAAAAATTCCCGAGGAACTCCTGGAAGAATTTCCGTGGAACTCCTGTAGGAATTCCCGAGGAACTCCTGGAGGAATTCCCGAGGAACTCCTGGGGGACTTCTCGAGGAACATCTGGATGAATTACTAAGTAACTCCCGGAGGAATTCCCGAGGAACTCCTGAAGGAATTCATGAAGAACTCCAGGAGGAATTCCCGAGGACCTTCCGGAAGAATTCACGAGAACCTCCTGAAGGAATTTCCGATAAACTCCTGGAGGAGCTCTGAGGAATTCCTGGATGAATTCCCGAAGAACTTTTGGAGGAATTTCTTTGGTAAACCTGGAGGAACTCCTGGAGGAATTCTCGAGAAACTCCTAGAGGATTGCCCGATGAACTCCTAGAGGTATTCCCGAGGAACTTCTGAAGGAATTCATGAGGAACTCCTGGAAGAATTTCCGAGGACCTCCTGGAGGAATTTTCGAAGAAGTCCTGGAGGAATTTCCGAAGAACTCCTGGAGGAATTCCCGATAAACTCCTGGATGAATTCCCGAGGAACTCCTGGAGGAATTCCCGAGGAACTCCTGGAGGAATTCCCAAGGATCTCCTGAAGGGATTCCCGAGGAACTCCTGGAGGATTTCCCGAGGAACTCCTGGAAGAATTCCCGAGGAACTCCTGGAGGGAACTCCTAGAGAAATTCCCGAGGAATTCGAATTCCTGAATAAATTCAGGAATAAATTCCTGAAGGAATCCTCGGAAAAATTACAGGAGGAATCGTCACTTCGGAGGATTTCTAGAGAGTTTGCTGGAGGAAATTCCGAAAGAAATCCTTGAAAAACTCACGAAGGAATTCCTAGAGGAACACCTGGAAAAATCACCGGAAGAATTCCCGGAGGGATTCCTGAAGGAATTTCTAGACGAGACCCCGGAGGAATTCCTGGACGAGCTTTCGGATGAATTTCTGGAAGAACATACGGAGCAATCTTTGGATGAACCGCCGGAGGAATCTGTGGAGGAATTTCTGGAAAAATCCTTAGAGGAATTCATGGAAACCTTGAATTTCCTGGAGAAATCACCGTAAAGATTTCTAGAAGAATCTACAGAAGGATTTCTATAGGGATTCTTGGAGGATTTGTCTTTATTATAGAGACATTCAGCCCTTGGCGGAATGCTGGAGACACCTCCGATGGAATTCCTCGAGGAATCTCTGGGCGAATCCTCGAAGGATTTCCTGGAGGAATTCTCTGAAGGTTTGCTAAAGAAATCCCAGAAAAAACCCAAAGGAATTTCTGGATTAATCTCCGGCGTATGATGAATACTTGGAAAGTTCCGCGTAGTAATTGCTAGAGGAATCCATAAAGGAATTGCTGAGAATTTCTTGGAGGATGCCCCGGAGGAATTGCTGGAGAAAGCTCTGTAGGAATTGGAGGATCAATTCCAAGAAAACTCCCCGTATTTCTAGAGGGATTCCTGGAGGAATTGCTGGAGCAAGCCCAAGTGAAGTCCTTGGAAGATATCCTGGGGGAATCTCCGAAGAAAATGCTGGAGTGTCCGGAGGAATTGCCAGAGGAATCCTCGGTGGAATCTCCGGGAGGATTTCCTGGAGGAATGGAGCGACTCTACACTGGAGGAGAGTTTTGACACATTTTGATTTTTCGGAAATTTTCGAAAGAAATGGTTATGGAAGAAAATGATGTTTTATTGAAAAGTTATCTTGCCCCACAAGTCTCTATAATTTTCTATAACTGGTCCTCCCATTTTTATCTGTTCACCTGGATTCTCGAAGTGTGCATGGTTCCACTCTCTCATTCTGACTTGTACCGTACCCGCAATCCATCGACTCGCCGGGCGTGGTCTTTCCATACATAATGAGCAGCAGCGACGAACCCAGGCCGTTTCGCACTCCATATCAAACCAACGTTTCAATGAGCGCTCCCTACTTCCGGGTAATGGAGACAATAAACGAATGTTGCATCTCGTTTCTCGGTAGTTTTCTCGGAACTCCGCCCGTATGTTTTCCAGCATCTTCAAGCATTCCACGAGACCTTATCAGCCACTGGATCCAATGTTTGTGGTAAGTCTCTTGTTACATGCGGTCGTTTAAATGAAAACACCATCCAAGACCCGACTTCGACCATCCAATTGCAGAAGTTGCGTTCGTCCCGGCAAACTGGTTCCGGTGAAATCTGGTCATCCTTCGGATTGTATATCGCCACCAGATCTATCGGATAACTTTCTGTGAACAAAACAAATCCTCAATGAATATATTTCTTGCTACATACCTCATGAGGATCACAAACCGTCGTTGGCACTCGGAATCCCCAAATGACGAACAAAAAGTGTTAACAAAACCCAGATAAAGGGCTGAGAATGTGCGGAGAATCACAAAAAAGCTACAATTTTACTGCTGAACAAATCGATTTGTTTTTCCATGGTCTTCTATTTTGACACTTCGGTTCGCGATGCAGTGGTGTGCGTGTAGTCAAATTCAATTACGCAGCCAACTTTTTGCAAATCCGAGATTAATTTTAGTGCGCCGAAATCGGCGCACTAAAGTAAAATCTCAGATTAAAATCAAAGATAGTACCGATTGGTGCTTAAGAAAATCAAGGATAATACGAGATTGGCGTCTAGTACACTGTGGAGCTTACCGCCATTAAGTTTGAATTTATAGTTAATCTCATGAGTAGAACGAGAAAAGAGGTCCACAACGCCAGAGTCCTGAATTAAGGGCTATTCTCATTACACCGGGCTGGGACTGTGCCGGGCCCCGGCCGTGCCCCGGTCATTGATTTCTTACATTCGATTTATATGGCTAGTTTCACATCACACCGTGCCGGGGCTCGGTCGGGCCCCGGCCGGGCTAATGAGAAGCACGCCATAGATATCGTTAGAAAGAAATCGATGACCGGGGCACGGCCGGAGCCCGGCACGGTCCCGGCCTGGTAAAGTGAGAAGACCGCTTTAACGCGGTATTTAAGTACCCACAGGCTCCGTTAACGATCGAGCACCTTTTTACCACTTCGATCATTCATTTCTCGGCACGGATCGCTTGACAACTTGAATTGAGGTTAGTAGTCCTATTTTTAGCCAGCAATACAATATAAAGGATTGTATCAAAGATCCAAAGACCGATTTCCTAGATTCGGCTTTAATCCCATGAAGTAACACTTCAACCATTGACCTAAAACCTCTTATGTCAATCATTCACTCATCACTTATCAAGCACCACCGACTCAGTCAGCAGGTCCCTATAACAAATGACGCCACAAGTGACCCGAAGAAACTGTTCCTCATTTACCTCCCTTTTGCTTACACCATTCATTGAACCAATGCAGCTTGTCGCCGAACATGTGCTGTGCTGCAGTGCATACATTTGTACTGCATCCACTTGAGAGTCAAGAACCTAGATGGATGCAACTCGGAGGCCGCGACACAAAGCGCGCGAGGAAAAACGCATATAAGAGAGAAAACTATTTCATCCCCATTTGTTCGTTTCGTAATTGATTTGTTCGCCGGATTAAGTGCATGACGAAATTGCATTAATTTTATTTCGCCTTCTGGTTTTCTCGCGGCGGTTGAGTGACATGTGGTGGCATTCCAGATTCCACCAAGCAAGTTTTCCGCTGCCTCCGAAGGAGAATCGTAAAGCGGCCGTTCCGCCCGTTTCCAGCGCGATTTTTATTGACTTGCTCGAATAGTTGGTTGGTTGGTTGGTTAGGGCATTGACAAACTGTCACACGCTGGAGATAATCAATCATTTTTATAGTGCGGCTTATATGCATGTGGAAATTCGGAGTCTGTTTTGAGAAGGAAATATGTTTATGGCTGGGAATAGTCTTTGGGAAACTTTTGTTTCGATTATGTCACTGCCGGTGGAGGGAGGTTGTAAAAGGTCTTAAGCCAAGCGGTTTTGGGAGCATACTAATCAATTAATTTTCCCAATTTCCTTCTCAAAGGGTAAGCTATCGAAGGTTCTGCCTTCGTTTGACAGTTTTACTAGCGGTGTGATGAGTTTATGTGGAACTACAACGGCAACGTTATGCAACGTTTGCATCACCACACCATTGTGAGCCACCATCAGCGTCGCTCGTTTTCTACAGCTAATGAATATTACATCCAATTCTTTCCTGAGGGAAAGTTTCGGAAACAAGCATAAAAAGGTTTGTCGAATGATAATTTATGGCCTCTAACTAGCCTAATTATATGTGAGCCACAGAATGGGGAACATCGAAAGGCACATTCAGCACAGCAAACATCAAATGTAATCTTGAAAGGAATGGATTTTAATGGAAATGTCCCCGAGGCAGAATTTTCTTTTTATTCGAATGAGGGTTTCATTTTTTTTTCGGTGCATGTTGCGAATTTGTTTCCTTTGGTCCAATGATGGCTAATGAAGTGCATTTGGGCATTCAAACTATATGCTTGGCAAAAGGTTTTTGCAGCAACTGACGGAATAATCTGGCCCATGTACAAGTATAATAAGAACAATTTACTGAAGTCGTCCATCACCTAAGCCGAATGAGTGGAGGGGAATACCTCCAAGAGTATCTTCTAGGATAGCTAGGAAGTTATTTTGGAGTCTTGGGGATCCCTCCGAGAGTATATACGAAATCTTCAGAAGCTCTACAGATTCCTCCAGAAATACCATTTGAATATTCTCCAAGAGTTTTGCTTGGGGTTTCCCTTTCGAGTTTACAAGAGGCAATTCCTGTAAAAATTCTAAAGATTTATTCCTAGGAGAAGCCCCACGTGGAACTCCTTTTGAATTCTTCAGAAGAAACTTCCTCAAGAACTTCTCCAGACATTTCTACAAGAATTCCTCATAGAAATCGTCCAAACATTCGCCAGATATTTTTTTTAATAACTCATCCAAAATGATATGAATATTCATCATTTTTCCGCTGATTTATTAAGGAGTTTTCCAAGGCTTTCTACAAGAATAATTTTTAAGATTTCTCCAAGAACTCTTCCGGAGGTATTCCTCATAAATTTTCAAGGATTGTTGAACTTTCCCTCTGGAATATTTTTTTAAGATTCCTGTCAGATTTTTTCATGTTCAATTATCTTTTCAAGAGTTCTTCCATAGATTTCTCCAGAGTTTTGTTCAAGGATTCTTTAAAGGAATTCTTTGAAGAATTTAACTTGGCATGGAATTTTTCCAAGGATTTTCGCAGAAATTTTCTCAAAAAATTGTTTCCAGAAATTCTAAAAAGCTTACATCTTTTTGCAATTTTCCCAAGGATTTCTCCGAAAATTCTTTCAGGGTGTTCTGCAGAAGTTACTGGATAGATTCTTGGTAAGAATTCCAGGAAATATCCTTGGGCGAGCTTATGGAATAATCTTCGGAAGTATTCCTGAAGCGATTTTTGAGTTATTTCTGGAAGTTTTCTCGGAGAATTTTATGGAAAAATATTTGGAAAAACTCTTGAGGGCACCTTGGAGGAAGTAATAAATGAAGCAATTGGAGCAACTCCTGAAGGAATCCTTGTTATAATTTTAGGAGGGCTTCATAAAGGAATTTCAGGGAATATTGCAAGAATTCCTGCATAAAGCAATCCCGAAGTATTTCTTGGAGTATTTTTTGGCAGAATTCCTGGAGGAACTGGTTCCGTTTTGAAAAAAAAAATGGAATTTCTGGAGAAACTATAAAAGAATTTATGGAGAAATCTTAGCAAAAATACTTGAAGGGATTCTTAGAAAAAAAAAATTGAGAACTTTCTGCAAGATTTTTCGGAGGAATCCTTACAAAATACCTGGATGAACCATTTAAGAAATCCGGGAGAAACCCTTGGAAGAAATCCTGTAGGATTGCTCAAAGACTTTTTAGAAGGTTTTTTGAAGGAGTCCTCTAAGATTTTCTAGAGGAATCCTGGATGATTCCTTCAAAGACTCACGAATAAATCTTCGTGGCGATTTTCGGGATTTCCGGGACAATGCTTAGTGAAAATTTTAATTGTCACGTATCCGGGGTATTCCTAGAAAAAATTTGGAAACATTATGGAAGACCTTTCAGAGGGATAACTAAATGAATTGGTGGACGAACATAGGAAAGAAATTCTGGAAATACTTCTGGAATTTAAATAGAAAGAACACTTGCGGGCAATGGAGGAATTCCCAAGAAGAACTCCCAGAATAACTTTTGCTGATATCTCATAACCAAAATCTTGAAGGAACCCACAGTGGGAACTTTGAAGGAAAGTCTAGTATCCCTGGAGGGATTCCTAGAGGAAAGCGACAGCACCTGGAGGAATCCCCAGATGAAATTACCGAAAGCGTCTTCAGAGGGAACCTTTGAAGAAATTCCCAGAGGGAACCCTTGGAGGAATCTCCAGAGGGAATTCCTAGAGCAATCTCTAGAGGGAATCCTTGGAGAAATTCCCAGAGGGAATTCCTGAAGAAAACCCCATTAGTGACTCCTGGAGAAATATTATGAAAGAACTCCTGAACGATTTCCCAGACGGAACACCTAGAGGAATCCCCAGAGAGAAGCCCTGAAAGAATCCCCAGAGGATACTCTAGGAGCAATCCCCAGAGGGAGCAACTGGAGGAGTCTAGATTCCTCAGCGGGACCCCTGGGAAACTCCCCAGAATTCCAGAAAGTTCAGAGAGAACTCCTGAGAAACTTCCAAAGGGAATCCCTGGAGAAATCCTCAGAGGAAACCACTGAAGTAATTTCCAGAGGGAATCCCTGAATCCCCAGAGGTAATTTCTGGAGGAATCCCCAGAGACAAGGCCTGGAGGAATCCCCAGAAGAAATTTATAGAGCAATCCTCAGAGCGAATAATTAGAGGGATTCCCAGAGGGAACTCCTGAAGAAATACCCAGAGAGAATCCCTGAAGGAATCCTCGGAGGGAACTCCTGAAGGAATCTCTAGCGAGAAGCCTTAAAAGAATCCCCAGAAGGAACTCCTGAAAAAATCTCCAGCTGAAACCTTTGGGGAATCCCCAGAGAAAACTTCTGGAGCAATCTTCAGAGAGAACCCCTGAAGAAACTCCCAGAGAGAATCTCTGAAGGAATACCCAGAAGTAACTTCCAAAAAATCTCCAGAAGGAAATCCAGAAGAAATTCCTAGAGCCCTGGAAGAATCTCCAGATAGAACCACTGAATAAATCCCCTGAGGACACTTATAGAGGAATCTTCTGAGGTAATACCTGGAGGAATCTTCAGAGGGAAACCCTGGACGAATTTCTAGAGGAATCTCCTGGAGGAATCCCCAGAGGAAACCTATGATAGAATCCTCACTGGGAACCCCTGAGGAACTCACCACAGGGAAATCGCTGGAGGAGTCCCCAGAGAGGAAGGAGTTTCTGAAGCAATCCTCAGAGGGAATGCTTGTAGGAACCCAAAAAAAACCCCTGAAAAACACTCAGAGGAAATCCATGAAGGAATCCCCAGAGACAACCCCAAAGAGAATTCCTGGAGGAATCCCCAGAGCGAACTCCTGATGGGATCTCCTGAGGAAACCCCTAAGAAATCCTCTGAGAGAACCCCAGGATGAATCTCAAATCCTCAAAGGGAAATCAACACCTGGAAGATTCCTCAAAGAGAAGCCCTGGAGGAATTCCTAGAAGAAATGCCATGAGGAATCCCCAAAGGAAACCATTGAACGAGGAATCTTCTGCAGAAATACCCAGAGGCAACCTGTTCGCGCGTATCATTACGGCTTTCGCACACTTTACTAAAAACTCGCGAATGACTTATTAAAAACAACACTGATTTATTACGCGAACAGAAACGACGGAAAGGCCTCTTGTCTTCGCGTCGGTTTATCTTCTGTCGGCTTTTCGGGCCCGTATGAAGTTGATCACCAATATTAACTTCTTTTCCCGATCAGCCTAGATAGCTGTGTAGTGTCGGTAGCGGTTGGTTCAACTGGCTAAGAATAGCATTACGGACCACCTGTTCCAGTGGTAGGAGTCCACTAATCAGGTGACCCCTAATTCAAGGTGTTATGCGGCTTACCGTGCCTAGGAATGAAATGAAATGGCAAACTCACGTGTCATGCCTCGAACATGTGTGCTTGTCTACAACGCAATCGTTGCTACACTCATCTCTGAACTAACTACTAGAGATGTATGTGCTATCACAATCGATCTACGTATTGGAAATCTCAACAGAAAATAAGTCTATTGTTCGGTTTATTTACCGCATGATGAACCATCCCCTACGGATGCGTTCAAGCAAGTCATCGCATACTGCACTTCAATAGGCCTTCCGCTAATTGTTGGTAGTGATGCTAATGCTCACCATATAATCTGGGGCAGCTCAGACATTAAGGGCCCATATAGCCGAGGCGGTAAACGCACGGGTATTCAGCATGACCATGCTGAGGGTGACGGGTTCGATTCCCGGTCGGTCCAGGATCTTTTCGTAAAGGAAATTTCCTTGACTTCCTTGGGCATAGAGTATCTTCGTGCCTGCCACACGATATACTTATGCAAAATGGTCATTGGCAGAGGAAGCTCTCAGTTAATTACTGTGGAAGTGCTCATAGAACACTAAGCTGAGAAGCAGGCTTTGTCCCAGTGAGGACGTTACGCCAAGAAGAGGAGGAGAGGAGCTCAGACATTAACTTGAGAGGTTCCAGTTTGATGGAGTACTAAAGCAGTACAGATCTTGAACTACTAAACATGGGCAACCGCCCAACCTTCATGGTATTCGCTAGAGAGGAAGTGTTAGACATAACGCCTTGCTCTAAATTCCATGGATACTCACCATCCATTGACATTCCAAGTGATTTGGATGAGGCCGTTGATACTACAACGACGTTCATCATGGAAGCTTTTGAAGAAGCATGCCCTCTACGGTCTGTGAAGATCACAAGAGGACCGCCTTGGTGGAACTCTGATTTGGCGAAACTCAGGAAACAGAAAGAGTTGGAACAGACGCCGTTCGGCTTGTTCGGAGGCGTTCAGGTCGGCTCGCAAGGCCTACAAGAAAGCATTCCGGTCTGCTGAACGATCCGGCTGGAAAAACATTAGTACAAATGTTTCCCGTTAAAGCTTTGGTTTGGGCTTTGGTTAGAGTGAAATCCGTCGGTTAAATAAAATCCTTGCGAAATCTATAGATTTCCGAGTGAAGGAACTTCGTTTGCCAAATGGCGATTTCCCTGCCTCTGGGGAGGAAGTTCTGGAATACTGAGTTAGTACACACTTCCCCGGATGTGTGGATATAACATCTTCGGATGAACCTGATGTCGTTTCTTGTAGTAATGGTTATCTGGCTTCGGGTCAGAGTATTGTACATAGCTATAGATTTGATTGAGTGGGCACTAAATAGATTTGCTCCTTTCAAATCTCCTGGGGCAGATGGGATTCATCTCATTTTGCTTCAGAAGGGATTTGATTATTTCAAACATGTTTCGAAATAACTACTTGTTTGCAGTTTTTCTTCAGGGTACAGGGTATATTCCCATATCCTGGCGGGATATTACTGTGCTGTGAAGTTTATTCCGAAAATGGATCGTGCGTTGTTTGAAGAAGCAAAGAGTTTCAGACCTATCAGTTTGACCCCTTTTCTTCTGAAATGCTTAAACGCATTGTCGATCATCACATCCGTGATGTTCATCTGGCAAATGTGCATCCCCATGTGAACCAACATGCTTACCAATCTGGAAAGTCCACTGTGACTCTCACCTACACGTCAATTTACGATATCGTACGAGAAGGCATTCGCTCAAAAGCAATCATGTTTGGGTGTTTTCTTAGATATCGAGGGTGCCTTTGACAACGTGCCTTTCGATGCCATATTGAAAGCTGTATATCTCCAATGATTTCCATATTTTTTGTTTAGAGAGACTTTACCCTGAAGGGTCATTCGTCTCTAGATTTCCTATTGGATTCACCAAATGCTTGAAAGCCGATATCTCTTCTCGACATTGCGTCTAGCAGCTATTAGGAAATTGAGTGTTTGTGAATGCCCCCAAGGGGGAGTCTTGTTACCACTTTTGTGGAATCCCGTAGCAGATACGCTATTGAGGCAACTCAATAATAGCGGTTTTCCTACTTATGGTTTTGCCGACTACCTAACATTATTAGTTGATATGTGCATCAGCAATCTGCACCCTTTTCGACCTGATGCAAAACGCTCTTCAGGTAGTTGAGGATTGGTGTCGCCAATATGACCTTTCGGTTAATCCGAGTGAAACATCTATTGTTCTTTTCACGGAAAGGCGAAACCATAATGGCGTTCGACCTTTGCGTCTATTTGATTCTGAAATCGATGTGACTGAACAGGTACAATGTGACTGAACAAGTACGTTGCAGTTATTCTTGATTCCAAACTTTCCTGGACACCTCAATTTGAGTTCAGAACTTGGTTCAGAATCAGGATAGCTTGTATGGCCTTCGGGCAATGCCGATAGCTTGTATGGCCTTTGGTACAACTTGGGGTCTAAAACCCAAGTATATCAAATTGATTTAGGGTTCATTCAAATATTACGTAACGCAAAATTTGACAATTTTAGACCCCCTCCCTCCCCCACGTAACAAGTTTTGTATGGGAAATTTTGGAATTTTGTATGAAGCGTAACACAGCGCTAGACCCCCTCCCTCCCCCCTTAGCGTTACGTAATATTTGAACGAACCCTTACACAACTGTTGTTCGTTCAATATTGGCCTACACGGAACTGCCAAACTACCCAAAATTGAGTTCTTTTGACGCTATCCCATAGTTCGGCCCAATAAGCCAAATTTGAGTAAATCGATTAAACTCACACTAGGTAAATTGCCTTCACCTCCAGCAAAAACATTTACTTAAGAGTAGGTAAATTCAACCCAAGACCCCCCCCCCCCTCATTCAACCCAAATTTGAGTAAACCTGCATTTACCATAAATTGGCTTATTGGGCTCAAGGACCCCCGTTGGGTAGATGCTTCTCTGTTTGTTTTTGACAACATCGGTGAGCCAGAGAGGGAAAACAACCTAACTTTGGGTAGCGAGTTTATTCGATATACTCAGCTTTGAGTAAAATCGACCCAAAAATTAGGTAGTTTGATTTCTCCGTGTATGGATGTCTTGTGTAGTGGCAAAAAAGTAAAGTGTGAACGATCCAATCAAAATTAGGCCATCTTCAAAGGATGTGCTTATGAGTATGCTATGGGCGTACCGATCACTGCAAACCAGTGAAAATTCGATAAAAAAAGCAACCCTGTCCTTATTTTCGCTATTTTCTCTACCCAATTTGCGATGCCCCTCTTTCACTTCCATTACAGATAAACTCCAGAAACTCCCAGCATTAACTTACTCTGAAAATTTCCCGTCTGTATACTTCTTTACTTTTTTTCTGGTTGCAGGAGCACTTTCTTTCTTTCATGTCGACGATTTGTATAAATAAGATATTACAACATGTATGAACAAGTACATTGCGGAACATTTGTGAACTCTGATCCATCTCGTTGCATTCAATTCGGATATTTTTCTTTTCGGGGGAGAGAAGGGGGATGTTTCACGGTAGCAAGGAGTCGTTGAACGCTTACAAGACTATGGTGTAATCAAAGGAGGGGACGTATAGTATCGTTTCACATTAGCTCTAGCTAAGTAAGATGAATTGGAACAGATCTAGCGGAAAGAAGTGGATGAGATTGGATACATATTCGCAAACATACATGCAATGAGCTATGTTTTAGACAATTTGGAAAAAAGGGAAACAAGTTTTGCTGGAAAAAGCTCACTATCAGAAGGTGGAACCATGACTGTAAGCATTCATAAAGAGATTGTACTGATTTTGTCAAAGTGCATGAGTAATTTGTATTTCATACCATATCATTTCATATAGATTGTTCGATTCTGTGTCGTCAACGCCAGATGTCCTTTATGACGTTGCTCTCACTTTTCAGTCACCTCACGGTTATTCCATAAAACGCTTCCTTTTTTGGAATTCTCTGAAGCCTCGTCACATAATAACTGTTCAAAGTGAATATCCAATTTTCATAATCTCAGCGATGCATTAAGTAATCCAATAATAATTGATCACCAATCGCTGGAATCCAAATCCATTAGCACTGGGCGCACTCACTGACTGGCAATTTCAAATGAAAGGGGTGCGCCTGCCGTTCCTGCCTATCAGTCAGTCAGAAGTAACTGCTTGTGCCAGATATCGCTCGCTTGACCTTTACGCGGGGCAGCCAGCGCAATCTTAAACAGAGATCCGTAAATTACTTTTTAATATTTCAATTTGATCGCTAAATGAAGGAGAAAATTGATGCTTCCATTGTCATCACCCTCCGGTTCTTGGCAGCGGAGGTTTTTTTTTCCTTCCCGAGAATTTCACTCAGCTCTCGATTAGTTCCCCATCAATAGCTGGGAAGACGAACGGCTTTCTGAAATTGATACTGGTTGATAGGTTGATTTCTTTTTTCCGCTGTGCTACGCTCGTCCTTCCCGGTATCAACGCTGCCGCCGATCTGGGTCCTTAAAAAACAAAGAAGGCAAATTTACATCTCACTGCATTCTAAAAGGTTTACGCGGAGGAGGTTGAAGAAAAAAACTGAAATCGAATAGGGGGTAGATCATTAATTACAAATTTACGCCTGTGCTGCCACGTCGAAGGGGATTATGCTTTCCTCGAAGGAAATAAAAGACTGAAAACAGCTCCCACACGAAAAAAAAAACACAGTGTGGCAGAAAAATACTGATGGTTTGTAATGACTCATGATGGGTCTCCATCAAGAAGAGCACAGTGGTTCTCAATTTGTCTATGTTTTGTAAAATAAATAGGTGGACTTTGGGTACTATCGGCAGGTATGTAATTTTCTTCGATGGAGGTATTTGTAGGCCAAATTGCCTGAAACTTGGTCGTATAATTTAGCTTGGTTGGGAAAGATTTAATCCCAACTTAGAGTTCTACAGGTTACAATAGCCCTATGACGAAGAGAACAAAACTGCCGAATATTCGTAAGTTCCACTGTGTTCTGAGAAAATCTGCAGCCTCCATCAGGTTCTCTTGCACACCACCAAAGATCGTTCTTGAAAACCCCGGGTGATTGCAGGTCTTTCTCGAGCATGGTCCATGTTTCGTGTCCGTAGAGAGAGATTCTCTTGGTAGTCACGACTTTATTTCCTCAACCATGCTACATGTTTCCACTGGCTAAATGTCCCAATCTCTTGTACCATGTATCCGCTTTCATCTTGTCATTTCCGACCAACGCTGCAGCACAGACAAACAGACAAACGCTGGCGTAATTTCCTTCGATCATGTCCCAACCAGAGGAGCGCGGATCGTTTTTCTTTGCATTTGACATTTCACGCTAGCGTCTTCTGTTGACGAAATGACACAAAGCAGTGATTCGTGAAACATTTTGCACCAGGTGATGGTAGTGTGAACTGGGCAATGGATTTCTACGAAAATTGTTCAAGGTGTTACGTCTGTTTGTCTGTGGTTGTACGGCTGACAAACCTTGACTTCTCTCGACTGAACGAAGTTTCTAGTTCCAGAGACCATTGCACAATGGTCCGAATCCACGTTTTAGCAGGAAAAAAATCCGTATTTTTGTTTTCGTTAATTTTAGGCGTTTGGTGTCTTCAGAGAAGTTGTTTGCATTTATTTGCTGCATCTTTTCCAAAAATTATTGATTAGGGTGGTCCTCGTCCTAACTCAAATCTGGAAAAGATTTTTTTTCTTCAGAAAAGTTGTAGGCAATGCTATTTCGAGCAACTTTGCTGAATATGCCGTTTATCTAGCTCTTAATTTGAACATTGTAGGTCAATTTTAAGTTTTGACTTAGGGTGAGCCCCCCAAAAACGGTTTTTTCGCAATAACTTTTTTATTTAATTTTTTTCGAAGATGTGAGCTTCGGAGCATTTGAAGAGCAAGTAATGACGCATATTTGTTCTGAACATTGCATGTTGCTAGGTCTTTTCATTCAAATGTTATGGGAAATTTTGACTTAAAAACAACGATGTCTTCAAATGCTTATATCTCATGGAGCTGGTAAAATAAAAAAAGTTCTTCAAGCGGCATTTGGAAGGTCACATATAAAGCCAAATGTGGAGCAAATGTTACAAGAACGTTATTTTTTAAATTGGAATATATCAACTATAAAAATCCCCTTAAAAAATCGAAAAACTACTTATAACTCATAAAATTTTAAAGATAGAGTCAAACTATCTTCGGAAAAAATGTGGGCTTTCACCAAACCTAAAAGTTTCCCATACACTACTTTTTTGTAAAACGTGAAACAAAAGCATGAAATTGATAATTTGTTTTTAAAGAATATAATCGTTCTGATTTCCTAGAAAAACATAGCATGTACCCCTAAGAATCAAATTATCAATTTCAAGCTTTTGTTTCACGTTTTGCAAAAAAATCGTGTAGGCATGGTAAAAACCTACATTTTTTCCGAAGACAGTTTGACTCTATCTTTGAAATTGTATGAGTTATAAGTAGTTTTTTCAATTTTTAAGGGGATTTTTGGTGTCGATTTATTCCAATTTTAAAAATAACGTTCTTGTAATATTTTCTCCACATTTGGTTTTATATGTGACCTTCCAAATGCCGCTTAAAGAACTTTTTTTTATTTTACCAGCTCCATGAGATATAAGCATTTGAAGACATCGTTGTTTTTAAGTCAAAATTTCCCATAACATTTGAATGACAAGACCTAGCAACGTGCAATGTTCAGAACAAATATGCGTCATTACTTGCTCTTCAAATGCTCCGAAGCTCAGATCTTCGAAAAAAATCAAATAAAAAAGTTATTGCGAAAAACCCGTTTTTGGGTGGCTCACCCTAAGTCAAAACTTAAAATTGACCTACTATGTTCAAATTAAGAGCTAGATAAACGCCGTATTCGGCAAAGTTGCTCAAAATAGCATTGCCTACAACTTTGATGAAGAATCGATCGCGTATGACTTGAAATTTAAAAGTTGTATTCCAGATTTGAGTTAAGACGCGGACCACCCTAATCAAAAATTTTTGGAAAAGATGCAGCAAACAATTTCAAACAACTTCTCTGAAGACACCAAATGCCTAAAATTAACGAAAACAGAGATACGGATTTTTTTCCTGCTAAAACGTGGATTCGGACCATTGTGCATTGTCCATTGTCCCATGGGCGATAACTTCGCCACCATCCTGGATGTAGACTTTTTCATTGATAAAAGTAATAGTGATATTTTATCGGCGTAGCAGTCTCTTTTGGAAATCAAAAGCTTTGCTTGTTTCAATGTCCGACGTTTCGATGTATTTAACGCCTTTTTCAAGGATTCTCTTGAGGATTCTAAAAGTGATTACCTACAAGGATTACATTAATATCGCATAATTAAGGAAACTTACACAAATATTACATAAATATTAGCAATTTTTTCAGGAGGCTTTTGTTGAACAGTGGTTATTGGAGATTTAAACATTCGAACTACAGGGGATGTCCAAAATGTTTGGGATAGGCAACTTTTTTTTCTCTCACAAAAAAGTTCAACATGCTATAACTTTTCATTGAGTGCATCAAAAAATCTCAAATTTTGACTGTTTATCACTCTATTATATGTGCATGATTGATACAAATTTGGGCTCGATTGAATAATGTTTCGCAAAGTTAGAACCGTTCGGGTAAAACACTAATTTTAAGACAACTCATTTTTGAGCTGTCATATCTCGGAAGCCAGTGAACCGAATTGAATGAAATTTTGAACGTACACTAACAATATGTAAATGCTTCACAAACTATCAAAACATAGGTACTTTTTAAACGTTGCAAAAAGTTATCATAACTGGACACTTTTTGGATTTTTCTCGAAAAAATGTAATTATTTTTACATAAATTTCAATAAATTTTAGTGTTGATATCCAAAGATTTTCCACTTCTGTTCTCAAGTTATCTCTGATCAGATATATTAGAGCCTATTTAGATTGAAGGAAGAACACATTTAGTAATTTTTGTGTGGTATTGTAAATTTGACTTATTTTCTTCTATATGGGTAAAAATTTCAACCCGGTATAACTTAATTCGCCGTGAGAAAATATTACATTTTATAACGTCGTATTAAGTATCAATATATTGTTGATAAACGTTAAAAAAAATTCATTCAATTTGGTTCACTGGTTTCCGAGATATGACAGTTCAAAACTTAGTTGTCTAAATAATAGTGTTTTACCCGAACGGTTCTTACTTCGCGAAAAATTAATCAATCGAGCCCAAATGTGTACCAATCATGCACATATAATAGGTTGACAAACAGTCAAAATTTGAGATTTTTTGATGCACTCTATGAAAAGTTACAGCATGTTGAATTTTTTTGTGAGAGAAAAAAAGTTGCCTATCCTAAACATTTTGGCCATCCCCTGTATAAATATACTATACTACCAAAACATTAATCATCTATACAAGGCCACAATCTTCTAAACAATAATAGTTACCGGTACTAAACACTTAATCCTAACACTTAGTACAATATTATCTTTTCTTCGTCGTAAAAATTATTTATCCAACTGTCATTTCGGTTTTATTTTACTAACTGATGTTGCATGCAAGTTCGTTTTCAAGTTTGGATATTGATTGTCGGGTCACGATCTTCTTCGGGTGGGTCATGTAGTATTCTGTCTGTGTTGTTGTGTTCTCTTCTTTGGTTCCAAATTGTGTGTCACACACCAGCATACTGCCAAGGAATTGTTTTATACTTTAGTTAGTTGTTGATGCGGATGATTCCGCATATTGTTCTTCTTCTGCTTGACCGGTAATGGCCGGTTTGGCCACAACCAAAGCAAACGTTGAAGGTTTTGATCCACTTCGGCACTACATCCTCGCCTACTACACCACTGACCACTCATCACGTTTTCATCGGCGTCCAAAATCATTCTTTCGGTTTCACCGAGTGGTTTGCGACATAGTTCGTCATTCGGCAATACAATTAGCATTTACATGTTTGAAGCGACTCGGCATGGCGATCTACGCGTTGATAGATTTTATGCGCCTGTATGAGTCTCGCTTGCATGCGTTCCAGCTCCCGGATGATAATGCCGAAATCATCAAACAGACGTGGCAGATTCTCAAATTTCTTGTGTTTCAGAAAGAAGAGGGGTAATTCTCTCTGAGACCGGCCCACTATTTACACCTTGTCTTCAAAAATATTTAAGGTGCCGATTTTCTGAAAGCCCTCGCTAAAAAAGTAAGAAAAATGCATTTGGTTACTCAAATTGATGGACCCCCTGTTAGTTAGAGCCACAACATTTTTTGCAGACCCCTCGATTTTGGTCAAATGGTGGCTCATTTAAACCGTTATAACTCGAAAGTTTCTCCAAAAAACACCTCAAAACGAATTGTTGTTGAAAAGAGGAAAGATAGAGCTACTATTTACAATAATAAAAAGTTGGATCGGCCATATTGGTTTTGGCCGCCATCTTGGATTTTTATACCAAAACATTTTTTTCACCATGAGGGCAACCGCCGATTTTCAAAATTTGTGCATCAATTGAAAGCTGAGACATTTATACATAACATATCAAAAAATTAGAGATGCCTTTTTCTTCTTTCAAAAGTTATCTGCCGTTTTGTAAATCATGCCACTTTTGAGTACTGGCCCCGGTGCCAGCCGTTTACATAAATGCAGCGTTTTTTCGCAGTGGTTACGAACACGAATTTAAATTCTGAGGCCACTAATAGAAAGCTGAAGGTTTAAGCTTTTCAAAACACTATAAAAGTTATGAAAACAATGTCCGATTCATTGAGAAACAGTCAAAAACGGAAACGACCCTCCGATATGGCCAAATTTTGCGGCACGCACCTTTGTGTATACATGCAGGCGTAAACTCGGATGCTGTTGCATGTCGTTGCCGAGGCGCATGGAAAAATGTATGGAGACAAAGTGACTTAATTTACAAAACTGCAGATAACTTTTGATAGGAAAAAAAGACATCTCTAAATTTTTTATATGTTATGTATAAATGCCTCAGCTTTCAATTGATGCAAAAATTTTAAAAATCGGTGGTTGCCCTCATGGTGAAAAAAATGTTTTGGTGTAAAAATCCAAGATGGCGGCCAAAAATAATATGGCCGAACCAACTTTTTATTATTGTAAATAGTAGCTCTATCTTTCCTCTTTTCAACAACAATTCGTTTTGAGGTGATTTTTGGAGAAACTTTCGAGTTATAACGGTTTAAATGAGCCACCATTTGACCAAAATCGAGGGGTCTGCAAAAATTGTTGTGGCTCTAACTAACGGGGGGTCCATCAATTTGAATAACCAAATGCATTTTTCTTACTTTTTTAGAGAGGGCTTTCAGAAAATCGGCACCCTAAACATTTTTGAAGACAAGGTGTAAATAGTGGGCCGGTCTCAGCGAGAGTTACCCAGAGTCGATCTCGCATCGATATCTTCACTTTAATTCCCACCTTTGGTAAGTGTGCACCAATACACCAATCGCCTTTTTAGCATATTCTAAACTTATCAACTTAAAGAGCACTTAGTTATTTGCCATCACAATGAATTCATCTAGGGCGTCCATATAATCTTCCATTCGCTTCTTCATCTTCTCCTTTCTGGCTGCTTCTTGCTGAGCCGTCTCTCTTTCCAGCGACCGGGCCTAGTCTTCTTCTTCCGTGGTCCATAGTAACGTAAGACAAAGCCACATTTTGTTCAGATGATGTTCTACGCACAATTTCCAAGCCGGGAAATTGGCTTCGTTCCCATCGAACACACACGAATGATCTACGCGGTGCAATGCTGCTACATATGGAAACTCTCGCTCTAAAGGGACACGACTCGACCTTAACGATGGTTGACTACCACCCATTTTGGCCTTCTCCGGTAACCCCAGAGGCATTTTACCCCACCTTACTCATCTTCAAGAGCGAACCAATGAGATCTTTTCAAATATACTTGGAATTATACTTCATCAGTTATCTTTGTCTATTGGTCTCTCTAGTCAGGTCATTACAATTCGTCATATTAGATTATCGATGTACAGTATTCAATCATAACATCATTAGAGTATTCCAGTTGCCCTGGCATCACGTCCACTAATACGCTTTGGTGTTGGTTAGCAATAACAATGGATCATTGAAGCCGACTTTTCCGCTACTCACCGCATCAAAACAAAAGCGCCACCGTATATGTACGGTAACACAGTGACAGCATTCGAGTTACGTCAAACACAAAAGGCTACGGTGGCGCTATCTGTTCATTTCATAGCGGCCGTTTTAGTTGTGTTAGTGATCCATTCTGGAGTTCGATTTGAATAGGTCGCCAATGACATTTCATCAAAGCCTAACTGGCATTGTCGATTTCTCTTCATCGATCATCTCTTTGTGTTATTACAGAATCTTTATTGAGTTTTCCAAACAATCTTCGATTAAAATATGTAGGAGACGACTATATCTTGCTATAGAGCCAAGAAGAATAATAGTTTATTTTGTTTTCATCAAGTAACTAAAGTGATTAGCGAAATCGAAATTAGAGAATCGCCTTTAGAAATTCATTCAGGAATTCCTCCAGGAGTTCCTCAACGAACTCTTCTTATGATTCCTTCAGCAATTGTTCAAGAATTCCTTTTGCGATTTCTTCAGTATTTCCTCCAGAAATTCCTGCATAGATCCCTCCGGGAATTCCTCCAAAAATTCCTCCAGGGATTTCTCCGAGAATTTCTGCAAAAAACCCTCCAGGAACTTCTTCAGAGATTCCTCCAAGAATTTATCCAGAAAATCCTACAGGAATTCCTCCAATTCATCCAAGAATTTCTCCTCCAGGTATTCCTCCAAAAAACCCTCCAGGGATTCCTCTAGAGATTCCTTCAAGGATTTCTCTAGGAATTCCTCTAGGAATTTCTGTAGGAATTCTTCCAAGCATTCTTCCCGGCAAGCCTCCACACATTCCTTCAGGAATTCGTCCAGGCATTTCGCCAAAAAAAATCCGAAAATTGATTCAGAGATGCCTCTAAGGATTTCCCCAGGAATTCCTCAAGGAATGTATACAGGAATACCTCTAGAGATTCCTCCAGGAATTGCTTCAGGGATTTCTCCTGGAATTTCTACACTAATTCCTCCAACAATTCCTTCAAGAATTTATCCAGAAATTACTCTAGGTATTCTTCAAGGGATTCCTTTTGAAACTCATCCAGGAATTGTTCCCAAAATGTCTTTTGGAATTCAATCAGAGATTCCCAAAGGAATTTTTTCAGTGATTGCTCTAGGAATTCCTCCAGCAATTTCTTCAGGAAATCTCCCAGATATTCATCGAGGAATTCCTCTAGGAATTCCTCCAGATATTTCTCCAGGACTTCCTCCGGGGATTCCCCCATGGGTGCCTCCTGGGATTCATCTACGGATTCCTCCACAATTTCCTCCAGGGACTTCTCCACCCAAGTAACATTTTAAGTTTTGTTCGGCTCTACAAGAGATCTTCATGACTAATTTTATAAAACTTGCCATAAAACTGATTTATACATCGAAACCTCTTGATAACCTCTTTAAGAGCATTTTCCGGCTAAGTGGACCACTCTCGGAGAGCTTTTGCAAACCGCATTAAGAGTAGCAATAAAACCGTTTTAAAACCTAGTTGAAAAATTGCCCATTCTCGATTGTTGTTGTTTTTTTTTCAACAAAAACTTTGACAGCTCAGATGCAGAGAAGCTTCTTCGATGGCACGTAAAGTTCAGGACGATACAACATTCGTAAGTAGAAGTCATAATTATTTCAAAGTAATATTTGAGTAGTTATTGTGTTGGTAGGCTAATGCGCATTCAATTTTACCGTGAATATTGGGGTTGCAGAATCATAAAATTAATGCGCTTCAAAAATAGTGAATATTATCATCTTGGAATGAAATAAATCAATTTACTTATTTAGTAAAACTATCTCGAATTACAAGAAAAATCAGCAGAGAGTTTATTTATGTGAGCATGTTATGGAAATGTTGGCAAACTATCAATTCATTGCTAATTTGAGCAAAATTAACTATTTTCCATTCATGTTAGCTAATTCTTCAATATGGCGACAACCATAATCAGCGAAAATAAAACGAAAGCAAGTTTACTTTTATAATGACCGCAATAAAACCTAGCAGTGTCGTGGTTCTGCTTTTCCACCAACAGATGTCGTTACTAATCGAACGGATCGCCATCTGTTGAGAGTTTTAACAGTTTTATTGTGGTAATAATGATTGCCAGAAGGTTTACATATCGGAAAGTTTTGTTTACTCTTAAAATCTGTCTTTATGGATATCTTCAAGTATACTATAAAACATTTTATCAATGGTTTCCATAAAAACAGTCATAAAACTGTGAGTTTTAATTATTGCTGTAATAAAACCCTAATAAAATCAAAGAAAACCAATCAGCAATGAAATTGTTACTTGGGCAGTTATTCCTTCAGGAATCCTTTATTGTATTCCTCCAAGAAACCCTCCGGTGATTATTTCAGGAATTCCTCCAAGGATTGCACCGGGAATTCCTCTAGTGATTTCTTCAGAAGTTTCTCTCAAGATCAATTCAAATATTAATTCATGGAATCGTTGAATACTCAGCTCAGCTATTTCAGAAACCCTTCCATCTTTTCCAGGTATGCCTCTGAGATTTAAATAGGAATACCTGAACACTTTTTCAAATTACTTCAAGGATTTCTAGAAGAGTTACTCCAGCGATTTGTATTGGAATTCTTTAAGATGATTTGGGAGTGATGCGAACAGGAGCCAAGGAACTCCTCCAAGAAGTTTACATACACATATTTTTGTAAAAGTTTCACGTTAATCATGTTCAAAGTTACTTTGACTTATTATCTTTTGAATGCGACCTAAGGTTTTGAAATCGGACGCAAATTGACAAAGATATGGACCTAAAAAAATTACATGTTTTTGAGGGGATGACCCCAAACTTTTGATCGGGAGTGTAGGTGTGCATGCGATCGTTGGAGAAATCTCTTCCGACATTCCAGAGGGATTTTTTGAAGGAATCCATTGACAAATTTTTGGAAGAATTCCCAAAGAACTATCAAAAGGAACACTCCCAAAACATCCCTGAAAAATTCTTAGAGGTATTAAAATAAATGAATCTCTTTTCCACACCGACAGTCGAAGTGCATAGTCACAAACACGGAAAGCTAAAACTTAGTGCCTATTTTCGGAAGTTACCCACATTGTCGAAGCCTTGAGAGAGTGGAAAAGTTAATCCTTCCTCCGAGAACTACGATAGAACCAGGTATGCCTGATCTATATGCTGTAACTCAGTTGAACTTGGACCCAGTAGCACGCGAACATCCTAACCTGTAAATATAACCCTCTTTCCAACCAGGACTCAAGACCTTTGGACTCAGGATCCATGTCCACATGAAGGACCTGATTGAGTGACCACCAAAAACCCTCCCAAGGTCGAGAAATCCTTGCAGACAGGGACGACTCAGGGAAACTCGCTACAACTCGACTCCCCAGACGACCGTTCCTGGGTGTAGAGACGAGCCCCAGCCAACAACGGTAGAACCCCAGCCCTTGACGAGTTCCCGAGATATCTTTTGCCCGTAGTAACTCCGAGGACGACCAACCAAGCGTGGATGTGCTCCGAGGAGCAGTCGCAAGCCATCCTAACCTCGGCTTCGTCCCTACAGCAGTTCCAGCCGGCCGGCCCACCAAACACCTATATTCACCCACATTATAAGGTAATCGTGAATAAACACCTAGTAGTTACATTTCAAAACCTCGCAGTTGTTCCTTAATTAGCTTCCCGATAAGCCGACTTTGAGTATATAGGTCCCAAGCTCTGGTTTGCCGGTGACCTAAAACGGTAGTCAAGGGTCCGTCTGACCCGCAAGTAACAGATTCTAGAGATTCTTTCGGAAACCCCTCCAGCAGTTTCTTCAGGATTTTACTCTGGGATTCCATCAGAAATTCTTACAATACCTCCTCCAGGAATTTTTCAAACATTTCTCCAAGGAATCCATCAGGAATTCATCCAGGGAAGACTCTAGACATCTAGACATTTCTTCTTGAATATATTCCAGCAATTCCTTCAGGTGAATTCAACGAATTTTTCCAATGATTCCATTATTTGAAAGTTCTCCGGAAATACCTCCAGGAAATTCTTAAAGAATTTCTCCAGGGATTCCCTTTCAGGAATGCTTAGAGCAGTGGTCACCAAACTGCGGCCCGCGGGCCGCATGCGGCCCTCGACTAGGTTTTGTGCGGCCCGCGAACTGATTTTGAAATGTATTAAAAAGTGGCCCACTCATAAATTCCATAATGAAAATCAAAAATTTCATCATATTTTAAAACATTTATGAGAATGAATGTTAACTACTGAAATTTTCCAGTATCTAAACTTTCTGAATTTCGCTAAAACTTCAGGAAATGGACAAGATACTTTTCACTCCCCTAGCAATACTTTTGGGAATTTCTCTTGAAATATCTATTCTGAATCGGTTACAAATATTTGCACACATTGCTCAGAAAATCATGTCTGTAGGTTTTTCTTCATTGACTTCCTGAGAAATCACACAAGAAAAACTTTTAAAAAATCATCAAGGACTTCCACAACAGTATCCCCAGGCAGTTTTTCATAATTTCTTTCGAGAACCCTGAAATCCCTACAAATCATTCTGAAGTTTCCCAAAATCCACGAGAAGTCCCCTATTTTTTTTAAGCAAAGGGTTCAATATAATTTTTGGGAAATCCTTAAGCTGCAGTAGGGGGAGCGACACTAGTTTTGCCAAGCCAAGAAATCACAAAACAAGATAAAAAAAACCCGCACAAAAGTTTTGACGATTTTTTTTTGTCTATTTTCGGCTTTTTTTTTTGGGCTTTCGGCTTGGCAAAACTAGTGTCGCTTCCCCTGAGCTGCAGTAAGAAACTCCATTCGGATATTTGTCAAAACTGGATCCAGGTGTTTTACAAGAAATTTGTCTATGTTCGTGTCTAGGACTTCAAAAATTGTGCACTTATAATTTGCGCTATAAGTTTATCCATAATATTGTTAAAGACGTCCATATTTTTCTAGTCATCGTCACCATGGCTTATTTCCGTATGACTTTTAAATAACTGTTCTGAAATAATTTTCCCAACATTACTGTAACAAGAACTACAAAACCTGAATTTTACGGTCTTGAAAAAATCTCCTGATAACTGCAGGTTGTTTAGTTTTTTTGCTCTTGTTCAATATTTTCAAAAAATCAAACAAATGGATTTTGTGTTGAATCTTCATACTTATTAAAAAAAAACACTTGAATGACTTGCGGCCCGCAGACTCTTTTCAAAATTCAATTTTGGCCCGCAAAGACAGTTATGCTGAGGACCACTGGCTTAGAGGGATACCTCGAGAGTTTTCTCCAGTGATAGTTTCTAGGATTTTACGAGAATACTTCAAGAAATAAGGATCCTTTCTGAAATACGTCAATTGACATTTCTATAAGATTATTCTCTGAGATGAGTATATGCAGCTTATGAGTTTACAAAACAATCTTTGGGGAAATTCCGGTGAGGATGCGCTTGGAACAATTGAAGGTTTATTAGGAATACAGCTTCAGGACATTTTAAGAAAACTAAAAAGCATAGACAAACTGGATGGAAGAACTTCTTTTTGTCATAAAAAAATATCTTGGTGCGGGTTTCCATTATGCTGGAAAAAATGTTGAAGTTAGTAGGAATAAATTTCCTAAGGATGCACGCCCACCTCCACCCGACAAAAAAGTTGGCTACGCCCTTGCTCTAAACAAAGGCATGTTCTCCTCCTGTAAACCATGTGGGCCAAGATTTGACCGTTTCAGACCAATCACCCTCTCCCCCTCGTAGACTATAGTACATACAAAAATTGGAAAATCGTAAGATCACACGCAAATTTGTAGAAGCTTAGTTTTGAAGCCAATAGTACAAGCATAGACAAACAGACGTATCACTTCGAATAAAGTTCGAATAAAATCATCGTCATAAAAGCATAATCGCGCAATGCTAATTACGCTGCGTTTCGCAAACCCACTAAGTAGATGGCGGTAGTGAGCAAACGTCAAACAGGAGCAAAAACTATGCGAGCGCCATTAGCGTGAGATTTACGAACCACAGAATATTTGAATAATTCGTTAAAAAGGGAAACGATGGGAAATTGGCAAAGTGAGACGTCTGTTTGTCTGTGATACAAGGTTACTAAGCAGAAATTAATTTCGTAACTTTTCTTAATACTGTTAACATCTTCAATCAGTAAATGTTGCATGTTAAATATCGTTTCCGTTTCTGCATAAATCCGAAATTTAAAAAATCGATCGTTTCTAAAACTTTATCAAACAAATTGAGAACCCCCGCATCGAAATTTTTTCTCCTACCTCGGATAATGTAAGTGCACGTTAAATGGATGTTTAATTCAATTATCACCTATCGTTCTTGGAATGCCTCGGCGTTTCTGCAACGGCTGGTGAGGGTGGCGCACTAATCTGGCCATCAGAATTGCTCATCCTGTTCAGGACTATTAATATCAATTTTTTAAATGTACCATGCGTGTTGACAGCGATCCGTGCATAGCACGGAAACTGCTCGTAAAGTGTGTCCCAGAATGAGCTCCTGATTAAAACGGTCGCGGATGATTCGATTACTTCCCGTCCGAAGAATCCCTGCGTGCATCGAAGTCCAACGTGTGTCAATAATCAAATTACATACGACGAGGACGACGACGATGACGGTTCAATGTGTGCCTCATCATCTCGTGGTGGGTGTCGTCATCGTCGCCGCCAGTCGCACTAGATTTGATTGGATTTGCCTCGGAAGTCAACTAACTGTTTTTCCCCCATTTGGCCGTTGACAGTTGTAAAAACAACCAATTCACGGCACTTCACCCTTTATAGGAATTCGGCACGGTGGCGCGGCGGTGGATAGGGCTAGGGACAACGGAAGAAAGGAATATTTATTCATTAAATGACTTACTTTTGCGGCTTCCACTGCCTGGTTGGAGGGCGTCCCTCCGCTCGAGAGGGAAATGTGATTCGCGTACTTGTCGGTTAGGAAATATGTGGAGGAAAAACTCCACGCCGAAACTGGGTGTGGAGGATGCAGGAAGCAGAAATCACAGCAACGTTACTTGAGTGGATCTATCCAATCAAGGGAAAACGTTTCACGGTTATTCTTTTAGGGAAATGAGAGAAGGAGAAACTGTCAAGAATAAAAGCTAAATAACAACAGTGGATGAGCGTTGACAAAAACTTGATAGTGTAATAGTTTCCCTGACTTCTTTGGCTTTAGTGCTGTCATAAGAACGGGCTGACTGACATGAATGCTAAAGTCGTTGCTGGAAGGGTATTTGAGCGCTAGACGCACTCAAGTAATGGCTTCATTATGCTGTGCCTGTATGTCAATGGTTGTCCGACTACGGTGAACAACTTATGGAGCAGGATGAGTTGAATGCAAAAACAGTTTTTTGTATCGTCTTGATAAAAGAATATTTTTCTTTTTATTCTAGTTTGGAGTAAGATGAAGGTAGCGACAATTCAAGAAACATAATGCGCTCGCAGTGTTCTCCAGCTCCTGTCCCTTGAAACTAGAAATAAATCTAATAGATCTACATAAACACCGTAACCGAGCAATAAACCTCTCATAAGACTAAGCAGACCAATCCTAAAGGGGGTGTTGAAGAGTTGGTTTCAAGATCATTTACACAAACTATTGATCAGGGATGGGAATGTCATGGAATTCGACAGAAGAAAATGTCGTTGCATTGCTTGCGCGCGCATACACCGCAGAGCTATTGTACATCATCCGGGACAATGCCACTATAGACATGAAGGTTCTTTTGCAGGCGTAATCAACATGGCTACCGATGGTAAGCTTATTGTCGATCATTACCCCAAAGTGTTAGACGGAGCGCTTCAAAGCGCTAGTGCAATCGCATACACTGATCAGAATCACCGTTTGCTTTTCCGACTTCTGGTTGTTCACAATTACCACCACATTCCAGATTCCTGGATCTCATCCACGCCTTCACAACTGCGATCGATTTGGCAGTAGTCAACTCAACTTCTTCGATCAATTCACCGTAGACTTCCAGCGTAATGTCGATAGCGAAGCCGACTATCTCCGCCCCCGCTAGAAACTCTAACCTCTACACCTCGTCGTACATGACGCTCCATAACACCGGACCGAGAATGGTAACTTGCGGGACTCCTGAGGTTATGTGAAAACCCTTCCGACCCACCTGCGTGTCGTAAACTAGAACTCGATTCTGGAAGTAATTTCCGAGAATCTTGTACAGGTACTCGGGTATCCCCAGATGCAGGAGCGCATCGGCAATAGCCGCTCAGCTGACACTATCGAACGCGTTCCTTACATCCAGGGTCACTACTGCACAGTGCGAATCCCCCTGCTCCTACGCTGGAGCACTATCTCGGGGGTTTTTGTAACCGACAAGATAGCGTCTACGGTGGACCTCCCCTTCCGGAAGCCGTACTGGTTGCTCGAAAGACCATTTTTGCCCTCAGTGAACCTCAACATTCTATTGAGGATGATCTTTTCGAGCACCTTCCCCGCCGTGTCAATCAAGCATATTGGTCTATATGCCGACGGGTCTCCGGGTGGTTTCCCCGCATTTGGCAATAGTACCAGGCTCTGCCTCTTCCAAGCTTCTGGGAAAACTCCCTCGTCCAGGCATTTCTGCATAGCAGACCTGAATATCTCGGGAGCCTCTGCAATAGCTACTTTTAAGGCCAGGTTCGGAACTCCGTCCGGACCTGGGGCCTTACCTACGCTAAGGGACTTAGCTATCCCCGCAAGTTCCACATCGGTGACCCTCTCCTCATTGCCAGCCCCAGTCCCCGGCTGTCCTACGAAAGGAGGCCAAGGACCAGGATCATGACGCGGAAAAAGTCCTCCAATGATCCCCTCCAACATCTCTGGAGATTGCTCTGTAGGAGCCATCACACCTCTCGTCTTGGCCATGACGATCCTGTAGGCGTCACCCCACGGGTTCATATTGGCACTCTGACAGAGACCCTCAAAGCAGGCCTTTTTGCTTGCTCTTATCTCGGTCTTAAGCGCGGCTATTGCAGCGGCGAACACCACCCGCCGTTCATTTCGCTCTTCCTCTGATCGTGCTCGCTGCATCCACCGTCTAGCCCGTAGGCAGGCACGGCGCAGGTCCGCAATCGCGTCGGTCCACCAGTAAGCCGGTGGCCTCCCATTTCTAGGACTCGCCTAGGCATGGTCGCACCATTCGCACGTGAGAGCACCGCTACCAGCTCGTCGCCGTCTAAACCGATTATGTTTCGCTCACGGCGGAGCGCCTCCCTAAATACCTCTTCATCGAAGTATGATGTCTTCCACCTGTGAGGGCTTGGCCTTGGTCTAGCCGCCTCTTCTTCTATCCGCTGTCTGCTGTTGTTGTAGTCGATACTGTAGCGAAGCGCCAGGTGGTCGCTGTGAGTGTAGCCATCATCTACTCTCCAGTTCGAACTACTTGTTAGGCCAGGACTACAAAAGGTCACGTCAATAATTGACTCCGCTCCGCTTCGACTATATGTACTCTTGGTACCGATATTAGCCAAGTCGACATCTAAGATGGCCAGTGTTTCTAGCAGGATCTGACCCCGCTGGTTCGTGAAACGGCTTCCCCATTCCACAGCCCAGGCATTAAAGTCACCCGCTATTACCACCGGCCTTCGCCCTGTTAGCACAGTCGTTAAGCGGTCCAGCATTTGCGTGAACCGCTCGATCGGCCACCGCGGAGGCGCATAACAGTTACAGAAGAAGACCCCATTTACTTTGGTGACCACGAAGCCCTCATAGGTAGTAAACACCAACTCCTGCACGAAGTATCTACCCGTCGTCCATATCGCCGCCATTTTCCTGGTCCCATCCGAGACCCAGTTGCCGTTGCCGGCGAGTACTCGGTATGGGTCCAATATGATGGCGATATCCGTCTCCCACTCAGAAACCGCCTAACAAAGCAGTTGCTCAGCCGCATCACAGTGGTTCAGGTTCAGCTGCATTACCTGCACTGTGATTTGTTGTTCACTGCGGCTTTCTTGAAGGCCGGGCACCCTGGACCACCCATTGGATGTCTGTTTTTCGAGGATTTCCCGGTACAGATCATGCAGATGGGCGGACTCGTGCAGCTTTGGGCCTTATGACCTTCAGCGCCGCATCGCCCGCACAGTTTGCGCCTGTCGGGGCCTTTGCAGTCCCACGACTTGTGTCCTGGTTCCAGACACCTGAAGCAAACCTCGGGTGGCTCGTGGAATGTCAGGTGACATACACACCAGCCCACCTTTATACTCCCTACTTTAACGGACTTTTTAACGTCCGCCACAGGTAGCTGAACCAAAGCTATCTGTGTCGCTGCTGACCCTCTCCGTAGCTTAACGGCTGCGGCGGCCACCTACACATCGCACTGTTGCCGCAGTGCCGTGACGAGCTCTTCCACTTCGGTGATCTCGTCAATGTCCTTGACCTTCAGAGGTGCCTCATGTGTCAGAGCCCTCACCTGCACACCCTCACCAAGGACCTCTTCTGCCAGCATCTTATAGGCGGCGCCCTTGTGCTCCTTCTGGCGCTTCAGCTCCAGGATCATCTCGCCCGTACGAGTACGTCTAATACTGCGTACGTCGGCTCCAGGACCCTCAAGCTTGGCGACGCTTCGCATCGTCTTCAAGACGTCCGAGTACTTGGACTGTTCCGTCTTGATGACGATCGCGTTGCCTTTCTCGCGCCTGGCACCTGCCCTCCTACGTCTTGGCTTGGCGTCCTGCACTACTACCTGCGGATTCGCCTTCTTCTTCCTCTTCCGCTCTACCTTCGTCCAAGGGGGTCCTCCCCTTGCGTCGCACACTGGAGTAACAGGGTCCAATTCATGGCCAAAAAGTTTTAACACGTTTTAATGGTGTATTATGTATGCACTAGCGATAAAATTGTGAATTTAGATATTGAGGAAGCAATTTGGATTAAAAATAGCCATATTAATCCACTTAAAGGCTAGAAATGATTTCTTATAACCTCTCCAAGGACAACGTTTATTTTCACCCCCAAAAATCGCTTGAAGCGTCGAACATTTTTATTTGACAACAGAGAACTGAAAAATAATTATATTTCCATGAAAAATATTGTTTGGAAACAAGGACCACCTCGTTTCATAGAAATTCTGTGTGAGAGAAATTCAATCCTTTTATAAGTGTAGATAACGTGTTTATGTCTTCAGCAAAGTTGTAAGGAGTGTCATAATTGGGAAACTTGTTGAACAATTGTTCTATCTTCACAATTTTTGGGAATATGGGTCGTTATTTTTGAGCGGTCCCTTAAACTCAGTTTGAATGTTGTACCTTTTTCTAGATATTTTGGGAATCACATTTTCATTTTGGGGTAACTTTTATAGTGCCCTGGAAAACACATCAAAACTCAAAAATTAATCATGGATTGAAGTTTTAGGAGTTTGAACATGATGATAAAAGCCGTGTGGAATATATCAGATTGAATTTTTCTATTAAAACATGGTATTTTAACACAACTTTATAAATAAAAGTAAGTTCGTGGAGTACTGAGTGAAAAACTCAATGAGTTTAGCTATAAAAAACAATATTTATCTGAAAATATTGTTTTAACGGTGCATCAACATATGATTACATGCTATAAATAGTGAGCTCTTTATTTGAGTTGTTTTTGATTTTTTTTAAACAAATTTTGAACACAACAGTTCTAGCTACATTAGATTACTATTGCATTGCATACATTTAGGCGTTTATCGGTGTATGGAGATTTCTGCCAAAATTTACTAAAATAATTCCATTTGACATATTTTGTTAAGAGATAGAAGACCAGATTTGTATTCTGCTATGATCTATCTACCGAGAATATGTGGCCGTTCATTGGAAAAGTAGTCGAAAAGAAGTTGTTATATCAAAATTAAACATAAATTGTAACTAAAAACTTGTCAAAAAGGTATAAATTTCAAAATGATTTATTTTTTCGTCTGGTACTTTCTGGTACCCGTTCTCTTGCGATTCACATAGGATATGCCTTATATTTTATTGTAATTCTATCCAGATCGCGGAATGCTGCAGAATCTGAAAACTTTTTGAATGCTGAAAATGGTTCAATATTCACAAAAAAACAACATTTTGAAAACTCTTCTTTAAGAGAGCAAAATAAATGAAACCAGGTGAAGTTTTTAGTTTAAATGATACACCCTTATCAGGAGAACTGTGTTACATACTCAGTTATTTTTTTTAAATTGTCAATATTTCGATAATTGAAGTTCTTCCGATGAGTTATGAAGCAAATGAAAAAAACAGTAGAGAAAATCGTCAAATTTCGGCATTTATTCTTAAAAAAATATGCATCCCAAAGTATTTTATTGATTGCCACATGATGCATCATTACTTCATTTATCTTTAAAAAATATTAGACCCTGGAAAACCCTGAAAAAAATTTTTCGACTTATGGCCAGGAATTTGGCCCATTTACGCCTGTGTGCGTCGCCCTGCTCTGTGGCTGTTGAGGGCCCACCAGCGGTCGCTACCCCTCGTTCCCGTCGTTCCGGGACGGGCCAGCCTTTTCAGGTCCACCCTTCCCAGCTTTCCGGGAACCCTGGCTGGGGTCCGACCTTCCGGCATTATTACCGGCTTTCGGGGTAATGATTCGCCTGGCCTTGCGAACACCGCCAGACAGCTCCTCGCCTGACGGTTGCCTCGCCCGCTCTGCGATTGCTTGCCCCGTTTGTCGCGAGCAGTCACTTCCGCCTTATTCGGACTTCCTGCGAAGGAGAAGGCCTCCGTCTGGGTGAACTTCGGCACTTTCTCAATTGCAGGCTCCGCTGCTGCAGCAGTCAGCAACGCGAGTGCCGCGTGCTCCTGCTTGGCATCGTCGATCGACACCCTATGTCGAAGCAAGGCCGTTTTCAGGTCAGGAGGGTTGTTGGGTGCGTCAGGCCTCAGGACTTTCGTCCCTGCTGCCCCATGGCGTTGGTTTACTGGGTTGGATCCGAACACGCGCTTGGAATGGAGTCCCCGGTAAGGGCAGGTGCAAGCCTCACAGTCTGCAACTTCTTCTGGTGCCAACTGATAGGGCCTGAGCAAGTCAAATCGAGGTACACGCAGTATCAGTTCTTGATGCTTGCATATCAGTTGGGTGCGGGCGTGATAGTTGGAACTGCCTTCCGAGGACAAAGGTAGTGGTAAGGACCACCCAGAAAGCTGGCAAAGTGCCAGCACGCTACCTTGGTGCACTCCCCAAAGTGAGTCATCGATGTTCGTTGCCGCATGGCTACGCAGCTAACCTTGAGAGTGCGATGTGCACTAGCCCCTCTCTGAAACAATGCCTTCTTGGTAGTAAATTTATATGTACAATTTTTGTATTTCCATCGTATTTTCTAACTAGTAAACTTCTTCATTGTATCGAAGATTCTGTCACTTCCTGTCAAATACGTTGAAATATGTTCCTGTCCAAACCGGTGAACCTATCTCTCCCACTGTAACTATGTACATCGTATTGGCATATCCGGATTGCCCATCCACCGTCAACAAAGAACTCCGTTGTTTTGTTTCCCCTTCGCCAGTAGGTACCGTTTTTTGCAACAAATTTATCATCCTAATGTAGATATTTGCATAAATCCGACATCATCCGACGAGCGAAAGCAGTTTACGGAGGACCTAAGCAAATGCTTCTCTGTGCAAATCCTGGCGCTGCTGGCTGGGTGGGTAAAAAGAAAGCACACCAAACAAGCAATCCGGAAGAGAAGGAGGAAGAACCTTTCTCCTTACAGGGAAAGCAACCGGCGAGAACCAACAGCGATCCTTCAATTTTTCTAATCTTTTAATTTACTAAATGCATACGGAACGGAGATTTGCTGCTCGGGGGCCTACGAACTCCTTTCAACCACGTTACACACCGCGTCGCTTTTTTTTTTCTGGTGTTCCCTGGAATACCCACATCGCACATGTGTGGTGTCATAAAATTATTACTTTCCATAAATCTTACTTACCCCACCGCTGCTGCAGCTACAAAGTTCCACGTTGAAATTGCCTCTTCGTCGTCTTCCCCTGATGGAGAACTCACCCATCGCATCGTGGTTCGTCGTCGGGTTCAACCTTCGCGCCGTTTCTATCATCATAATCCATTTCCGTGAGATTGAGCTGCTCACTTAAGGTTGACTTCAACTCTATTAGCCCCGCATGCCACTTTGGCATATTAGTAATAATCCCAAGTATACACATTTATCGTTTTTCATGACGAGACGACTCTGATGCTCTGGCTGGAGGAAAAGGGGATAAGAACGAATGCTCGACTGGTTGCAGTGTTGTTCGCTGGATGTGAATCCGGGTCGGTTACACACTTTTATTGTCCTGAACCGCGGTTGAGGACGACAGAGGAGGGGTTCGGAGATGTGAGAAATCTCAGATTTGGCACAATCTTCAAAGCGGGTGGAAGTTTGCAAAACACCATTCGTCAGCCCCCTGCACGAGGGCACCGGTTGAATGACATTCTTTGCCACCCTCCGCTTGGAAAATGTCAACGTCAACGCAAACTTTGTGCTCACTTTCAGGCCATCAATGATGCCGATGAAAGAGAAGGTATTTCTCGGTGATTGTAATACCTCGTCTTGACTCAGATACATTACGTATACACTGGGGGTATGCGATACACAGAAGCTGTGAACGTGGGTGTTCAGCATGACCATGCTGAGGGTGATGGGTTCGATTCCCGGTCGGTCCAGGAACTTTTCGTAAAATAAGTTTACTTGAATTCTTTGGTCAGAGTATCTTTGTAACAAGAGCTACTTCCCAGCCAACAAACGATCGCATATGATGTTGAATAGGATGCTAGAGTGGAGGCGATATGCGTACTCTTTACACGCTGTTAAATGAAACCATGTATGCATATGGCCTCCACTTTAGCATCCTATTCTACATCATATACAATTTCGTGTTGGCTGGGTTATTGATCGAAAGCAAGGATAATGTAAAGGGAGGTGCAACTACATTCAAATGTGCAGTGACAGTAAAATTCATGGCTATTGTCCTAATCAGTTCATCGCCTTTACATTCTTCTTGCTCATCATAAATACTGTTGCAAGGTTTCTACTGATGGGGAAATAGGTGCCCTCAACATTCCCAAAGAGCTCAGGGAACGCCACAAAACTGAGATCAAAATCTACAAAACCAATATTTTGCACGAACTATATTTATTTTTTTGTGCTTTACAGCTGATTTACACTTCTTCTCTTAGTTCCTAATCATATCTCTAATCATATGAAATATGATTTGGCATGCAGTCTCTCAAATCAAAGGAAACAGAGGTTATCTATTTTCCGACGTTTCGGCGCAATGTATTTTGCCTTCTTCTTCTTCTTTTTGATGGAGCGGATGATACTGGCCCTAAAGAGATCATCCGCTCCATCAAAAAGAAGAAGGCAAAATACATTGCGCCGAAACGTCGGAAAATAGATAACATCTGTTTCCTTTGATATGAGAGACTGCATGACAAACCATATTTGAAAGAAAACTTTCGACTGTACATCAAGATCTTATCAAATGTTGAATTCTCACAGTGATTGATGTTTCTGCTAGCTTGACTTCTTTGTGGTTGACAGGCACCGCTTTTGTACATAGCTTGAACAGCCTTGAATCTCGCTGCTGGAACAAAAACTCCAGTAGTTGATTGTGGAAACCACCGACGGATTGGAGTTATTCCTCTATTGGCTTTTCGGTCTGGATAAATTAGAGGCGGGGTGATAATATTTCATCCGACGTTTCGACCCTTGGTATGGGTCTTCTTCAGGGAGGTTATAGGGGCGTACCGGTATCCCTTCCCTATAACACCCCTGAAAAAGACCCAAACCAAGGGTTGAAACGTCGGATGAAATAGTATTGCCCCGCTTATAACACAGCGCAACATTTTTTTTTGTCTCAAGAGCAAACTTATGTGTCTCCGAAGGATTTTGGGCCGCTGAATCCGAATCCGGGCTCAGATTTGCTCCAACACGCCACAATTTTGAGCTATACCTCAATTTATAGGGCAAAATATGCGATTTTGGGCTATTTTGACTGCAAGCCATTAAGCATGGACATATTTTTTTTTAAGCAATCAAAAGGTTAATTGGTCAATTAACATCTAAATTAACGGCTCATGCAAAATATTTCGTTTTACCTAATCAAATTTGATAGATTTAAGCATTTTATGTTAGTAGCAAATCGAAATGATGCATCAAATGTTCAACCGCTTCGAGGCTGTAGCTGGCGCTCGTTTGAATTTGCGCAAAACTGTGGCGATAAACGTTGGATTTTGCGAAGGTAACACCATCAATACCCAGTGGCTGCATACAGTCAATGTAGTTAAAATTCTGGGGATTACATTCGCAAATTCGATTCGCTTAATGACTACGCTGAATTGGAATGCGCTAGGGGGGAAATTTGCGCAACAAATGTGGCTACACGGACTGCGCACACTTACCCTCCACCAGAAAGTTATAATGTTGAATACGTTCGGCACTTCCAAGTTATGGTACGTATCGTCAGTGTTGCCGCCGCTTGGAATACACACAGCGAAAATTACCGCAACGATGGGTAAGTTCCTTTGGAGAGGGATCGTCGCCCGCGTTCCGATGATGCAGCTTGCTCGCAGGTTTTATATCCTTCAAAAGAAAAATATTAAAGATGTTGACAGTCCAAGGCTTGTGCAGTCTCAATAACCACCCGTATTTATACTACCTTAGGTAGACATAATAAATCATACCTAGACATTTAGGTACTGTCATGAATAGTATTTCATGTAGGTAGATATCCTATGCACACAACCATTAGGTAGACACTACAGTCAAATGGACTGTCCCTTTAGAAAACTACAAAAAAACAGCTTCAAAAAATAACATTCATCACCAAAATAATGATAGCACAAATAAACAGATGAGTCCGTCACTTTCAAAGAATCTATTCGCTAACAAAACTACAAAAACAAAAAGACGATTTCGCTATCCCAACATCGGCAACTTTATCGAAAAATACTAATAACACAAATCCATTCACCAAAACATAACATATGATCGAGATGAACCAGCCGAGGGCTGCAAATCTCGATAATAAAGAAAAATAATAATAATAATAATGACATATGACAATTCCGCCACAAAAGAACAATTTCGTTCACCACAAAAAATAACATTTCGTTATTACCAAAACAAAAAGACAATTTCATCAATGCAACATAGGCCAAAAAAGAACATTCTGTTCACAAAATAATGGTAATTCTACCATAAAAGAACAATTCAGTTCTCCACAAAAATAACAATTTGTTATAACAACAACAACCTGAAAAAGAAAGAAAAATCTCGGGAATAACTCAAAAGAAATCACACGCTCCTTGATCCTGGTCGCCACTTTTATATCCTTCAAAAGAAAAATATTAAAGATGTTGACAGTCCAAGGCTTGTGCAGTCTCCCTTGTGTGGTCCAATAACCACCTGTATTTATACTACCTTAGGTAGACATAATAAATCATACCTAGACATTTAGGTACTGTCATGAATAGTATTTCATGTATGTAGATATCCTATGCACACAACCATTAGGTAGACACTACAGCAGGAAAGAGCACGGAGGGCTAAACCTTCATCTGGTAGCGCTGAAAGCCAAATCATTAGCCTTGAACCGTCATCGAAAAGAGATCGATTCCCTTCCTTACTACAAGTTGCTTCTTTTCCACACTAATCCCAGCCCCACAATATCAATAGATCATCCTGGCATTAAGCAAATCCTTTCAAACTATTCCCAAATCCCAAACCTAATCCAACAAAACCCCTCCGCCGATCTCATACACCGGTACTACGTTGGACAAACGGAAGTATCAAAAGTGGAAAGGAACAACCCAGCAATCAACTGGCCACGTGCGTGGCGTAACATCCACGACAAACTGCTTTGCTCGTCCGAACGGTCCACCTGTTGGTAAATGGAAAGCTGGAACATCGAAAACTGCTGTTCGTAATGCAGAGAGTGACTAGCGAAAACTGCATCCATTGCGACGGACGAACACCTGAAACGCTCCAGCATAAGTTTTCAACCTGCGCTCGTGTTGGACCGGCCTGGACGGTCCTACAGCGGAAGCTAGCATGCTAAATGAATGGATGGAGGCGACTATCTTTGAAGACCTGATGAGACCTTCTCTGGTAGGAATAAGAAGAACAACACGAGTTAAGATTTTGAAAATTTTTGTTAAATACATCACTTTTGTTAACGAGTGTAATGGAGGAATCGATGTTAATGAACTCAATTTTCATATCAATCTAGAATAATTAGTTTTCAAACTTTATTTTTATATATAACTGTATAATTTAATGAATGAATAAAACCAAATTTTATGAATTAAAAAAAAAGTATGAAAACTTGCATGCAGCTTTTGGAGGGTGACTCGTATGGGAAATATCGTACTTAACATAAATCGCTTAAAACTATCAAATTCGATTTGGTAAAACAAAATATTTTGCATAAGTCGTTAATTTAGATGTTAATTGACCAATTAACCTTTTGATTGGTTAAAAAAAAAAAATTCCATGCTCAATAACTTGCAGTCAAAGAAGCCCAAAATCGCATATTTTGCCCTATAAATTCAGGTATACCGCCAGTCGGGGTGACATTGGGCCTGGGGGTAACTTTGGGCCAAAAATCAAGAAAGATGTTTCGCTCAAAATACTAAAATTTATCAAAGTGATTATCAAAAAGTGGATGGTAAATGGTAAATATAACTTGCGTAGACCATCCGATGTAGAAAAAAGTCACATTTAGTCAATTTTCTATTAAGGAAACTTGATCTGAATTTTATGGTTAGGTGTACTGTACAATATCGTTGTTTTAAAATGCCCAGCAGAAAACAGCTGAAAACCGAACATGTAATGAATTACTGTTTTCTCGGTGTGTTGGGTAGTTGTTTTAAAAAGTATAATAAACTTTCTTGGTTTTGTATGCTATTTTGCATGAAAAACTTATTTACTCAAGCTGTAGTACAAATACTTCGTTTTGGGGGTGACTTTGGGCCATATAAAAGCAATGCAATCAGCACGAGAACCTTACAAATGTGAATTAAAACGACTGAGAGTATTCACATTTTTTATGCATAATACGGTGAAAAATTTTGGAAATAAATGTTAGATTCATGCAAAATTAAAATTCACGCATATCAGTTAATAGGCAGATGATAAAGAAATATTACATTCCTCTTTTGAGAATGTTAGTTGGAGTTATATTTATGGGATAGCGGATATATTGTGTAGGAACGTTGATCGTTTACAATGAATGTGGTAAAATTGTCACGTTTGTTTGTCTGTGATGTTATTTTGAAGTGACTAGACACTGATAAGTTGTGGGCAAGTATCTATATATTTCATAGTTTCGATTTTCAAGCGATATTATCTCACATTGAACTGTTTTGTTTGATTTTTAGTGTTTGGCCCAATGTCACCCCCTAGAAGGGGTGGAATTGGGCCAATTTAATTTAAGTTATATCATTGTCAAAATTAAAGTTAAAGCATTTTCACTTCAAACAATCCTAAACAGTATAAAAATGAACGTGTCTACCGAATACAACATTCATTTAGAGCTAAAACATTGTTGTAACGACCTACAAAGAGATGTACTATGCAATTTTGGCCCAATGACACCCCCACTGACGGTAGCTCAAAACTGTGACGTGTTGGAGCAAATCTGAGCCCGGATTCGGATTCAGCGGCCAAAAATCTGTCAGAGACATATAAATTTGCTCTTGAGACAGACCAAAAGTAAATTTTTGTTACGCTTTGTAATTTATCCGGACCGAAAAGCCAACCATAGAGGGGAGACTCCAGTAGATGTAGTCATCAAATCGGTGTAACTGAGGTGCAGAATCCAGTTGGAACTTGTTTGGCCTTCTGTGTGATTTAATTATGCCCAATTATGGTGTTTTCTTCAGCGTTCGCTTCTTCGTTGACAGGCACCACCGCCTGTTTTCATATATGAAATATAGCTTGCACATATTCGCTTAGTCTGCTTTGACGACCTTTGTGTGGATCCTTCCCTTCTTGCTGTTCATAACATCCTCTAGCACGTACAGGTCCGTCCCGATGATTTCCTTGACGATGGGCGGAACGAATTTCGGCTTGAGCTTGTTGTTAATTTGATCGGTCTTCGAGAAAACCGATATCATTTCCCAACATGTTTTCGCCGGTTTCGGGTTTCCCATCTGTGGCATCATCTTCTTGCCCGATGCATTGCACGCTTTGCAGGTCACACAGTTTCGGACATAGACGAGAATCTCCTGCTGCATCTCTGTGTAGTAGTGGGCGTGTAGCCTGTGCCAGGTTTTATAGAAACCAAGATGCGCTGCTGCCGGTCCGTCGTGGAATCTTCGGATCAGCTGGAATCTCTCTTCTTTCGGGATGACTTGCTTCCACTTGTGGTAACCGCTCCAAATTTGTCCTTGGAGCGGCAGTTCTTGAACAGGGTGTCGTTTGCTATGCGGAAGTCCGGAAACTTATCTCCTTCGATCTTCGTAGATCTAGGAGGAACTCCAGAGGAACTCTCGGAAGAATCCCAGGAGGAACTCCATTAGGAACCCCAGAAGGAACTTTTGGAGGAATCCCAGGAGGAACTTCTGCAGGAATCCCAGGAGGTATCCTGGAAGAATTCCAGTAGGAACTCCTAGAGGAATCCCAGGAGGAACTCCTGGGAGAATCCTAGGAAGAACTCTCGGATGAATCTCAGGAGGAACTCTCGGAGGAACTCCTTAAGGAACCCTGGAGAACTCCTGGAGGATTCCTAGGAAGAACTCCTTTAGGAACCTCAGAAGGACCTCCTGGAAGAATCCCAGGAACAAATCCTGGATGAATCCTAGGAGGAACTCCAGAAGGAACTCTCGGAGGAATCCCACGAGGAACTCCTTTAGGAATCCAAAAAGTATTTTCTAGAGAAATTCCAGCAGGAACTCCTGGAGGAATCCCAGAAGGAACTCATGGATGAATCCCAGGAATAGCTCCTGGATGAATCTTAGTAGGAACTCCAGAAGGAACTCTCGGACTAATTCCTAGAGATATTCCTTAAGGAATTCTAGGAAGAATTCCAGGAGGAATGCCAAGAGAAACTCCTGGATGAATTCCAGAAGGAACTCTCGGATGAATCTTAGGAGGAACTCTTGGAGAAATCCCAGGAAGAACTCCTGGAGGAATCCCAGGAGAAACACCTGGAAAAATCTCAGAAGGAACTCCTGGAGGAATCCCAGGAGGAACTTCTGGAGGAATCCCAGGAGGAACTCCTGAAGGAATCCCAGAAGGAACTCCTGGAGGAATCCCAAAAGGAACTCCTGAAGGAATCCCAGGAGGAACTCATGAAGGAATCCCAGGAGCAGCTCATGGAGGTTCATTTCATTTATTTAGTTAACATCAAACTCATGATAATACTGAATCAACAATTTGCCGCTGATAGAGGTTATTGATAATAAATTGAATTGAATTGAATTGATAAATCCCAAAATGAATTTCTGGAGGAATCCTAGGGAGAACTTCTGGAAAAATTCCAAAAGCAACTGCTAGAGGAATCCCAGGAGGAACTCTTGAACGAGTCTTGAAGCAATCAATCCCAGAATAAACAGGCTGCTGGATAGACAACTCATGGAGGAGATCCCAGAAACAACTTTTGGATGGATCTGGAGAATCTCATTAACAAATACCAACAAAATCTCATCAACAAATCCCATAGAAATCCCAAGTACAACTCTCGGACTCCTTCCCGGATAGTCTCGTGGAGTAATTCATAGGAAATCATAAAATAAATCTCAGGAGGAATCACTAGCAAAGCATTACGGCCACAAATTGTTCCGGATTCTCCCTACTTATAGCTGAATCCGGATATTCGTCTTATCATTCTCACCTTCACTGATTTTCATTCATGTGACCCGAAACCCAAAACGTAAACACCGGTTTTGACAAAGCAAATGCTATGTTCGAAATTCAAACTTACTCTGAGTAAAGTGTAACAAGGTTACATAAAAACCAAAAATAAACTTTTAATAAAATAAAAGATCCGACCCTGCCCAATTAAAAGACTATCTTCACGTAGGCAAATAACGTTCCGTGTCTCTGGGCATTACTGGTTAGAAATGTCAGGCGAGCAAAATTTGATGATTAGTGGTAGGTAGATTTATGCCACCGGAAAAGATAAGCCGATTCGGCACAATAGGAACCCGAACCAAAAAAAAACGAAAGAACTTCGGTTCGATATATGAGGTCCAAGGTTGAGGACTAAGCAATTGGCTTCTTTAGCGGTGTTGAGATAATTCCATATTCAGAATCTGCAGGCAAAACTGAGCCGAAATCCAAATTTTCATGAATTTTGGTGCCCGGGAACCTATTTAAAAATCAGTTTGAAGTTTGTATGGGAGCGATTTGTTGAATCACCCCTCGTCGCATTTTGTACTGGGCGGAGCTGTCAAGCAGTTGGCCAGCTGTCAAAAGGTGATTTCGAAAAATCTCTTCGAAAGCGATTTTAGATACCAAAATGAAGTTCTAAAAATCTGAAAAAAATCATGGTGGTTCAGAAAAAAATGCCCTTTGTATAAAATAAAAAAATCAACACATTTTTCTTAATTTAAAAACCCAATTGACATCTGTTGAATATCAACTGTGAGACTGATCACACGACAAAAGTGAGCTCGCCTAAGTCTAAAAGTGTGAAGCCGGTTGTTAGGAGAAACTGTAGACGCTTTATAGCTATACGTGCGCGGAGAAATTTGTGATATTGAGAAAGGGCCATAGCAGGTTGAATAGTAAGACGTGGAGTTCGGAATACGTGAACCCGTCGAAAAAGGTAAACTGATAATTGCTGTAAAAGTGTGTATCTAAATGTATATTCCGTTTGAAGGACAGATTCCCTTCAAACAAGGGTACGCCCCTCGGGTCGTGAGATCGAAGAGGCCGAGTAATCGCTCGGACCCCCTGCCACGAGTGAGTCGACGTAAGCACCGAGACCACGTGTTGAACTAACGGGCGGTCGAGCACCCCGCTTGCCCCGATCCAAACCCCACGCCGTCTGACGGCGACCACAACAACTGCTGATCGAGCGTTTCGTCACGACACCAGCGGCACGAGAACGCCGCTTGCAACGTAACTACCCTCAAACCACGTGACGTCATACGGTTACGGTGTGACAACTGAAGTCGTGCCCCGAACCCGAAGGCTCGGACAAACTACGCCGCACGATAACACCGCTGTCCCATGCGCACGCACAGTGGGAGAATCATCAGTCACGTGCCCAACGCACGACCAGGTCAGAACTAGGCTATAAGACACGGAAACCAATCCCCAATGTGTAATTCCCCCTACTAACCCTAGACGATAGAATAAAATCGAAGATGCATCAAGTTCAATAGTCTAGCCTGGACTGAAATTTGTTGTTGTGATCGGAATTGTGGGTGGTTGATACAGGTTTTAATTGCATATCGCGTACTCGAACAGTTTGAATCAAGGGGAGTGACATATCCTTTTCTAACCGGAATATCCGCATTTATCCGTTTCTAACCGTCGCTAACCGCGTCTAACCGCTGCTCACTTAGCAGCTCGCTTAGCAACGGTTAGCGACGGTTAGAAACGGATAAATGCGGATATTCCGGTTAGAAAAGGATATGTCATTCCCCTTGGTTTGAATTGACTATATTAAGTTATGTTTTTTTGGGTTCGCAACTGTTCTGCCCGCCTTTTGAGTTGAATAGAACTCGCCCTGAGGTCTCGAAGCCGGGACGGGTCTTTCAGAGTTTCTTGCTTTCTTCACGGTAGTTTTCTACCTGGCGCGAAAGTGAAGATAGTCATCCTTCAAGGTCCCAAAACACCCGACCCGTTACAAAAGTACAACTTTTTCATACGGATTTGAGTAAATGCTCAAACAGTTTACTTTGCTCAAGTCAGGTTAGCCTTGAGTAAACACTCATTTTTATTTATATCACTGAATGTCTCGGAGCAGATTATAATGTCATCCAAGTAATGGAATACCAGCGGCTTCAAGTCGGCGAAGAGGTATAGGTCATAAGTCATAAGGCTATCTAGAGCTATTCTTTATTACACCAACGAACCTAACCTAAAAATGATTGAAAAATCTCAGGTATTTTGACAGATGTAACATGAGTATGAAAAGGACGGTAACAAGATCGATAAAGTAGATTATGTTATCCGTCTTTTTCGTGCATGTGTGTGGTCTGTCAAAATGACCTGTGAATTGTCAACCATTTTCATGGATTTTACACCAAAAAACAAGCAAAATTTAAGCGCATATACATTGTTGAGATTCTTTTCCTTTTAATTCATAAAAGTAATGTTCATAACAAACAAAAATGAAACAGTATCGAGTGAAATTTGTGCAAATAACATTTCGAAATTCCTCATTGAACAATACTTTCGTGAAAATTTCCCTTTTTAGATTGGTGTGTAAGGCGTTTATGGTTTGAGGACGTCACTATGACGACGCCGCCGTCAGTCCATTGTTTTCGCATGAGATAACTTCGTAACTCTCAAGCAAGCCGCGACTTCGATTTGGTAGTGCGAAGATAATACTCCCTCCTTCTTTGAGTAGTATTAAGTTTACCGAGAAAAGCCAATAAAAATATTTAATCATAAAGTCATGCGGTAATCAAACCTAGAAAATAAAATGCCAAAACATGTTTTGTTGGCGATACTAATTCGCCTAATTCACGCGATGCTGGATACATCGAAATCAAGTGTTCGTATCGTACACGAAGTGTCTACCGTGTATGCACCAAACTTTGCGCAGTTAAGAAAAATCAAATTTCTAATCGTTATAAAAAATACAAACAAACAAAATATATCATGAACAACATGCTCATACGATAGACTAATGATCTTTCTTTGAGTCTGCAATATAAAAAAAAAATCATAATAATAACCAAAAAATACTTAAAATAGATAAATTATTTCATTGCCTTGTTCCTAACTTTGCGCACAAAATCTTCGATTGTTCCTAACTTTGCGCATGTTATGAATTGCCCAAAAAATCACCAAAAATACCATTATTTAATGATGATGATTAACCTGGGCTTGTTAGGGGAATATCTGTAAATAAAAGAAAATCGGGTTAAGTACGGTTCCTTTGAATTCCACTAAGAATTTGCATCCTTTGACAGATACGTATTTCGACCTCAACTGTAAGGTCGTCTTCAGTGTCTTGTACTTGACTCGACTGTTTTTCCATTAAACTAAAGTTATACAGGTAGTGTTCCTTTAACTGATCTTTGTTGAAATACTTTGTCCCACGTGGCAGGGGGAACGGAGGCCGCCGGAGTTCTTGAATTCGTCTGCGGTTTGTACTAGGCACCTACCGTGTGAACAATTCAAACTTCATGAGGGGTTTTCCAGTGGCTAGAGATCAAAGGTAAAAGCTTCCTGATAAATGAAGTGACCGTTATGGATAGGGAACGATCCAGGTGGACCGTGATCTGGCGAGCATTGGACGTGGCTGAGGACGGAGAGCGGCAGCCACGAACTAAGTATTGTGGCGTACTATTATTGATGTATGGTATCACACATACCCTCAACTTTCACTTTCACCACCCATTTGTTGGTCGTGCTCTGCAACCTGCTCTCTCTGGCTGGATATGAAAGACAAATCCGGTGGAAATTGATTTGATTGCCGAAATCACTATCCATTCAAGCGCGTCACTCTACGCGCACCGTTCTGGTTATGACGGTGAACTTGTACACGGCGAGCTGTCAGCTGTGGTGGGTGGATAGACGAATGGATATTATCCTACGCCTAGTGTGTTCGAGAATGACACACGAGCCGTTAGAACCCTCGGCTGTCATAATGTCATATATGCATGGATATTGGATGTGCTTTTACGGGACGACGATTCTGATGATGACAACATGACGATGTGAATTTATTGAATTCACTTAGCCAAAATGAATTGCTTTGCACCCTATTTCGGTGAGGCTCAATCATGTTATTTTTATGCGGAAGCTGCGATGCATTTATCATAATTAAGGTGCCTGGCGAGACGGTGGAACTAGGAATAAGTGACGTTAAGAACCTAAAATTTACTGTAACATGTTTGTAGATTACATAGGGGGAAATATTCTTGATGAACAGCGTTTGGTATTAGTTCCTTTGAAGAACATTTTTTTTGTTGTCGCTTCTAACTAAATTTTGGGAGAAAGCATGATTCACAGGTATGTGTTCTACAGGGGATACTCAAAATAACTGGGACAGGCAAAATTTTTACTTTTCAAAAAATGTTCAACTCGCTGTAACTTTTCGAAAAGGGCATCAAATATTCTCAAATTTTTACTGTAAGCTTGTCAACTAGTTGTGTATCAGTGGTCAAAATTTGGGAAGGATCGGGCCATTCTACACAAAGTTATAAAGGTTCTCGAAAAAGGTATAATTATCCGATAGCCAAGTTTGAGCTGCTATATCTCCGGATTCAATGAACCGAATGCAATGAAATTTTGATCATTTATGACTTAAATAATAAACTTTGAAATACAGTTGACTTAACTTGAAGTTATTAATAAGAAAGAAAGTTATGGCGATTTCATTTATTCCATGTTTTTCCAGTAAATTTATCTATTTTTCATATGCATCCCATTACTTTTTCAATTTAATGAAGGCTATTTGGTTGCTTTTCTTTGAAACATAAATATATTCAATTCAATTAGAGGGAATTTAAATGAACTATAATTACTATCTCGAATTTTGAAATGATGATGAAGTTTTGGAAAAATTGGTGTTATATTAGAAAAATAATCTTATCGAAATAATTTTCTTCCGTGTGAAGAATTTTAAGTTTAGTCAAATGTTTTAATAGCTCATTATATAAGTCATTAATGATCAAAATTTCATTGCATTCGGTTCATTGAATCCGGAGATATAGTAGCTCAAAATTAGCTATGGAATAATTATACCTTTTTCTAGAACCTTTATAACTTTGTGTAGAATGGCTCGATCCTTCCCAAATTTTGACCACTGATACACAACTAGTTGATGAACTTACAGTAAAAATTTCAGAATATTTAATGCCCTTTTCGAAAAGTTACAGCGATTTGAACATTTCTTGAAAAGTGACAATTTTACCTGTCCCAGTTATTTTGAGTATCCCATGTACAAGCACTTGCATAGTTATTAAATGAAAGATTTATTTGCTATTATACTAAAATTCGATGAAATTTTCATACAAAAAAAAAATAATCTGCTCCGGCCGAGAATCAAACCTTCAGCATGGCCTTGCCGGAACCTGCGCGTTTACCATTTAGGCTACATGGAACATGGGTCCTGGGCTGAACAAATTCGTTACAATTTTCACAAATTCTGCAATGATTTCAATTTCTCTAGTAACTGCTTTTACGGCAGGTCAACAAATCTATGTCTCTTGAAAATCTTGTAGCTACCATACTTGTCTTGAGAATCATTTGTGGACCGATTTTGTTATCGAAATTTGCAAAAGACAACATTCAAGTCATATTCACGGAAAACCGTAATGTGAAAATTATTCCAGAGCAGCTCACAGGAGTAGGTAATTGATTCTCAACCGTTCGTCAACACGAGCGTGAAAATTGAATGGCACGATTGCGATTTCCTTCCGGCAATTTCTGTCCATTGCAGCCAGCGTCCTGCTGGAGCACAATGCAATGCACAGCACACACTATAGATACAGTAGACACCAGACCAACCTTTTGTCGTTATATCCCATTGCTCGCACTCATCTACCACTTTCGATTGGACAAGATCAAAATCAATCGTTAAGGGCAAGCGACTACACGCCAAAAAGCTATGTCGACACGTGTCCTATCGAGTCGTTCGTCGGTTCTATTGCGTTGCATCCATTTGTGTGAAAAGGTTGCATGGCAAAAATCCTCCACCGTTCGTTGGGGGACGTTCACTGCGGCAGTACGGTCGGCTGAAATATTAATATAAATATTTACCCGCTATCGGGTAGGAGCAATCTCAGTCCGAAGGTACCCAGAAACTGAAAACAAGACAGCATTTTTGCTGACACGAGTAAATTTCAGTGCTGACTGTTTTCGATTGCAGGACATCCGGATTGGCACACGGCGCGCGCTCCGGTAGGAAGACGGAGGACATCATCCCGATCGAGAAGGCTAGACGCGCGCGATTTATCCGCTTGAATCCGGAACGCGTCGAGATTCCTGTTGATAAAATTAATGGTTTTATTGATGATTTACAAGTGTTGCGAATCGGGAGGGATGGTCGATTGTCCTTATTTTTTCGGGAAACATCGGCGCCGCCGTCGTCGCTTAATTTCACGGCTCCGGAAAGGTTGGGACGTACGCATCTGTGGACCACCGAAAATGTCTTCGCAAGGGACGCCCGTAGTTAAGTTACCTTCAATTTAATTTACTAATATATGTGCATAAATTTGCAGTTTCGTTACATACATCGCAGAGAGAGGTCTACCTCTTACAATTTTGCACCGTAGAGTTCATTAGCTAGCAGCATGCTTGCGAATGTCCTTCGTTTCGTTCGTACTCATCTGCTTTTGCAAAAGGATGACAGCACAAAAAAAAAATAAGGGGAAATGTATCTTAATTTACGACTTACCGTTCAAATTATGCAAATGGAGCGGATGTAGAGGGATAGTTGACCATATGTGGTATGAATTAATATGTTAAAATGAACATTTTGAACTTCTTTTATTTAATCGTACCGTTTCGTTCGTTCATCTGTACACAGACAATCAGCTCGCATAAAAATGTTTGGATTTCCCCAACAATATTACGCCACCATTCTCGGTTTGTGGCTGCAGCTCTCCATCCTCAATCCCGGTCGATGGTCGGCAGATCACGTTCTACCTGGACAAACCATCTTGCTCGCTTTGCTTCGTGATTTATTATACCAATAGGATCTGTGACGAAGTCCAATTTGACAGGGTTGATGTACCTACTTGCAACATGCCCTGCCCACCGTACTCGTCCAGCTTTGACCACCTTCGAGATGCTGGGTTCGCCGTAGAATGCAGCGAGCTCGTGATGCATCTTTCGTCGCCACATACAGTTCTCCTGCATATAATATCTGGTTGTTGTACACGGATGTATTTAGGATTCGCGAGGTATAACACTGAGATGTATATTGTTGCACACTCGGATAAGAACTGAACAGATCTTTATTTCAACATCTATTCGAAGTGCTGTGGCCAGTGCTGAAAAATTCATTTCGTCATATCTAAATTCAATCACCTACAGCTCATTTCAGAAGCTAAACCTGAGAATATGGTATATGAAAAACTTGTGCGGCTAGACCAGTTCTGCAAGAAAGTTACGGAAAAACCACTATTTTTCGAATATTTAAGGTAAATGTCACGGACTACCTTCTAAAAATCCCAATGATATTCACGGTGAATATCATTTGGCATTTTTCAAAGGTAGTCCGTGACATTTACATCAAATATTCGAAAAATAGCGTTTTTTCCGTGACTTTCTTGCAGAACTGGTTTAGCCGCACAAGTTTTTCATATACCATATTCTCAGGTTTAGCTTCTGAAATGAGCTGTAGGTGGTTGAATTTAGGTATGAGGAAATGAAATATTCAGCACTGGCTGTGGCACTCAATCAGTCACATTATAGTGGTAGTCACTACAGTTCTTTTTTCTCGAGATTGCTTTTGCAATTCATTCAAAATATTATCCACTCCATTATCCACTTGATGGTCCCAGAACTGGTTCCCGGGACCGGTTTCCAGCACCCCAGAAATGTGGTGAACTCTCGCATTTTCTATGATCATGCTGTGCGATACATCAATATTTGCAGAATTTTGACACCTATACATCAGTGGTTATGTCAAATACCAAAAGCAGGATTAGCAACTTTGTGGTCCCGGAACCGGTTCTCGAGACCCCGGAGATGTGACCAATTCTTGCGTTTAGCACGATCTTGCCATCTGGCACATCAAAATACACAGAATTTTATAGAGAACTTATCAGTTTTCAAGCCTGGTTCTGGAAAGAACATTGCCCACCTGGTGGTCCCGGAACTGGTACCTGGAACCGGTTCCTAGGATGTTGGAAATGTGGTCAATTCTCACATTGTCGATGATCATGCCGTGCGATACACCAAAATTTGCAGAGTTTTGAGGTGAGCACATCAATTGTATGTCAAATGCCCAAAACTGTATTGGCCACTAGACGGTTCCAGAACCGGTTCCCTGGACCCCTGGAATGTGGAGAATTCTCACATTTTGAATGACCATGCAATGCGGCACATCAAAATTCGCAGAATTCCATCGATAATTCATCAGTTATCAAGTCAGCAACTTGAAATAACTTTGTCCATCTGTTGGTGCCAAAAATTGGTTCCTGAGACTGGTTCGTAATGTGGTAAGTTCTCCCAGTGTTTCTATTTTCTATGATCATGCCGAGATTGGCCTGAAAATGTGGCCGATTCTCGCAATTTTGCATGACCATATGGCACATCCAAATTTGTAGTGTTCCATAGAGAATTTTTCCGTTTACAAGCCTGGTACTGCAAACAGTATTGTCCACCTGATGGTCCCGGAACTGGTTCCCAGGACCCTGGATTTTTTTTCTGTTCTTACATTGTCGGTAATCATGCCATGTCAAATGGTAAAAGCAGAATTGGACTAAAGACGGCTCCGGAACCGATTTTCTAAACTCCTGGAATGTGCCAATTCTCACGTTTATGTCCATACTATCCAATATATCAAAATTTGCAGAATATTGTGCATAATTAATTTATCAGTTTTCAAGCCGGCTACTGGAAACATAATTGGTAGTTCTATTATTTTGATATGCCGCATAGCGTGTTCATACGTAGTGTGAGAATTGTCTACATTCCCGAGGACCGGAGAACCGGTTCTTCGAACCAGGTGGACAATACAGTAAAACCTCCATGAGTCGATATTGAAGGGACCATCGACTCATGGAAATATCGAGTAGTGGAACAGAAATCCTGTTGAAGGCATTTTAGAGGGACCATCATAGTAACCCAGAATAGTTATTTATGCAACAAGTTGCAAAATGATGATTTTTTCGGCACGAGTCGTACATTTATCCAACGAGGCTTGCCGAGTTGGATAAATACGACGAGTGCAGAAAAAATCGAGTTTTGCAACGAGTTGCATACAACATTTTTTGTAATTACGAAAAATACCTATCTAGTATAATATATTCTCGCAACACAATCATGTATCAGGAGGAACCACGTGCAAGCATCCATGCTCATCAGTGTAGTTTTTTTATTCGATCAGGTAGGCTATGGTGTAGCTTTTTATCGAGCTCCCGTTGTCAAACAGTTGTTTGTTGGCAAAGGCAGAAGTCGCAAAAGTTCCTCCACCAGCTACTTTCCCACCCGTACTGCCATCGGAATCAGAATAAAAGTCGTCTAGATTCATATTCCTGCTGAAGAGTGGATGTAAAATTACCAGCTGAATCTACGGACAACACGAAATTCAGTGCAAATTGTGTGCTGGCAAAAGTGCCGAAAAGTGCTACTTTTCGACACCTTTAAGAGTGCCGAAAAGTAGTACTTTTCGGCACACCTGCATCAGAAGAGAAAAGTAGGCCTTTTCATGACACTTCAACCAACTGAAAAGTGAAGTTTTTCAGAACGTAATTACAAAAATAATTTTTCAGTATGGAAAAATTTACCTCCATGAGTCGATATCGAGTCAAGGAACATCGACTCATGGAGGTTCGACTGTACTTACTTACTTTCAGTCCTGGGCACCCACGGTGGGACAGAGAGCCGAATTGAAAGAGAAGCCATCGCCTTGACCTGTGGCCAGGTCAAATTTCTGTCGACTTGCTTGATTTCGCTATTGAGGCTGCGCCGCCATGAGCCTCTGGATCTGCCTCTGCTGCGATGTCCTGCTGGGTTCCAGTCTAACGCTTATTTGCAGATTTCGTTTCCGCCCCTGCGTAGAGTGTGGCCGACCCACCTCCACTTTCGATCTCGAATTTCTGTCGCTATCGGCTTTCGATGACATCGACGATGGAGCTCCACGTTGGAGATCCAATTGTGAGGCCACCATGCACGAATTATATACCGCAGGCATCTATTGATGACCCAGACAACCAGGAATCGCATAAGGATGCACGCTATACACCGTATAAAGTACTATTTTAAGTCACTATCGTATATATGTACGGCTGAGGGACAATTTTCATCGCATATGATGTTATTTTTTGAACTTTAAGTAATACTGCGATGTATCTGGTAAAATCATATAAGAGTGCAAATTAACTTTTCGCATGACTACATCGTAGTAGACGACATTCCGATGTTTTGTTGCGACGAACTTTGCTTATTCGCAAAAGCGTTCGAGTGAACTCGCAAAGTGTCAATTTGAATTCGCATAATTGCGTACTGCGATGATTATACGACTTCGCTTGGTGCTTTTCTAATTATGTCAGTTTAACTCGCATTGGTGTACAAACTAAATCACATAAAAGTGAAAATAAACTCGTTCAAATGTACATACAAACTCGCATAAGCTAGAATCGTTAACGTTGGCATATTGCGATGTGATATGTGATAACAATGAAAGAGGTGCTGTCGGAGGAGTGCCAAAAAGTTAAAAGAAAGTGAAAAGTCATCATTATGGTTACAAAACAAGTAACAATGTCATCATTTTTATTTTGTTGACCTTATAATTAACAATGGGTGGTGCTAGCAAGGAGGAGAAGTGGTAACTGTGCGGGAAATCATGCCACAGCATTTTGATTTCCAAAGAGCTTGCCGAACACGTACAGCGCACGGAAACCAAGTGCATTTCAACAAGCACTGAGGTGAGTTAGAATGTCATGGCATTTAATCAGTGTGTTTCATAAGTAGTGTTTGGTGCTAAGTGTGAAGTGCGGCTCGATAATCCAAAGGTTATTAGTTCGATACTTAGGTGACAAGATTTTTTTATTTCGAATATTTTAAGTCGCATAAGGTGCTATATTACGTCGCCATAGTGCATACCGTACATCGCATAAGATATCGCTTCAAGTCATATAGCGTCATTATTTTCCCGGCAATGCACGTATAGCGCCTTCACTTCTGTACGCATAAGGCACTTTTACAGCATCTTATGCGATGTAACTTTACCGTATAAAAGTACGTATAACATGAACATAAACTTCATTATACGTGCAAATTCGTTGTCTGGGGAAGACCTGCAGCCGTTGAGTGTTCTCCACTGATACACACAATTTTTCACTGGCGTATAGCAGCACAGATTTCACGTTCGAGTTGAAAATTCGGATTTTGGTGCGTCGACTAATCTGTTTGTTTTTCCATACATTTCTTAAACTCGCAAAAGCAGCCCTCGCCTTCTTGATCCGTGTACCTATGTCGATCATGGTGCCGCCATCGGCCGCCAATTGGCTACCAAGACATTGGAAGCTTTCAACATTCTTAACTGATTGCCCAGCTACCAAGTACAAGACACTGAAGACGACCTTTCAGTTGAGGTCGAAATACGTATCTGTCAAAGGATGCAAATTCTTAGTGGAATTCAAAGGAACAGTACTTAACGCGATTTTCTTTTTTATTCACTAATCAATATGTCAACTCTTCACATCACCCACTTACTTATTACATCACTCCCTAACAGGCTCGCTCATTTACTAACACCTGCACTCAGGAACTAACCCACTCATTGAGTTATTAACTCACTACGTCACTCACTAATTCACTCATACTCACTAGCTCACAAGATTTCTCACTTACTCACAAACTTATTTATTTACTCACTACCTTCCTAATTCGTTCATTTACAAACTAACAGGCTCAGTCCTTAACAAACTCACTCACTTACACACTTGCTTATTAACTCACTCATTAAATCACACATTCACACACTAACAAGCTCACTAATTCACCAATTCATCAACTCACTAGCTCATTCAGTCATATACTTAATAATTCTCTATCTCACTTACTAGCTCTGTACATCATTCACTTGCCTTTTAATTCAACAATCCATTGATCAACTTGCCTACTCAATAACTCTTATGCTCACTATCTTACAATCTCATCCATTTACTCATATACTTGCTAATTTACTAGCTCACTCATTTTCTTCCACTCACTAACTCACTAAGTCATCAACTCACTAATTTACCAACTCCTCACTCCTATTTTACCAACTTGCTGACTTACTCACTCATTCATTACTTCACACAGCCTGCCCATATTCGCATAGTTGACGTAAGCGCTATTGTAGTTTTCAACACACTTTTGAAATTTTAGTAACAAATAATTGGTAGTTCATGATTTCTTTCCATGTTGACTTCTAACTAACGGTAAGATCTCGTGTTGTACATGTTGAATAAAACTGGTCACTTATACGCAAATACGACAGATATTAGCTTGTGTATGCTGACTTTGTCAATGGTGGTTACGTCGACTATGCGAACATGGGCAGTGCTGTCGGGACCCGGCAGAGCAGGGGGAAGCAAGAGTAGCCGAAAAACGAATCCACCGCTAAAAAGAGCATGAGGAAAATGTGATTGCCCAGGCGCAAGAGAGTATCGAACATAATCATATGTGGAGATTTTACGAGTCTGTCAATGGCGTGCGGAGAAAAACTGCGCCTTCTCCCGTCATCCCGAGCAGAAGGGAATAACAACAGCATAAGGAGCTGTGTTATTTATGCAAAATAACTGAATAATAAAATCGATTATTTTTAAGTTATTACCATAACATATTGTGTTATAAACTTGCCTGTCATAAGCGGCAAAATAACAAATTCCATAACAAAAAAATATTCCTGGAAAACCATTTCAATAACTTGTTTTGTTAGTTTTAATAACAACTTAATAACAGTAAATTCGGAAAATATTTCAATAACAAATTTTGATATTAATATGTTATTGGTAATAATCGGAGAGCACAATTTGTTATGATATCAAACTCTTTACTAAATAAGTTATAATACTTATTATATAAAATTATTCGTTTTGCCTCACAAACCCGCCAATAACATGTGGTTCATCACTTTGACGTAAGAAATATTTTCAAATGATCGAAAAATACTATATTCAGCTTTTAATTCATTTTAATAGATTTGAAGTCGCAAGATAATCGAACTTTAGTAATCTCAATATTATCAAATACGATGAACTTCGATTTCCACCTGTTCATTTAAAAACTGTTATACTTTAATTGTTTTCGGAGCACGTGCGACCTTTGTTTTTTTTCAGCATATAAACTGTAAAATTTTTAAAATGCTCAACAGATTTTTTCTGGGATATTGGAAATATTATACAGATTATTACGATTTTCCTGGAAAGATTGTTTTAATTCCTCCGATTTTTCCCTGGATTCAAGAATTATGTCGAATATTCCTCCTGGATTCTGCAAGAATTCCTCCAAAAATTTTGCTATAGTTTCTCCTGAACTTCCTTTGATGATTCCCACAGGACTTTCACCAGAATTTTTTTGCAATATTTTTTCTTAAATTCCTCTATTTATTTCTCTAAGGATTCCATCAAAAACTCTTTTTATGTTTATCAAATGACTTTGTCATAAAATTCTTCCAAAAATTTGTCGACAGATCTGGTAATAAACTTTTCCATAAAAGACTTTAAAAATCTTCCAGAAATTTCTCCGAGAGTTCTTTGACGGAATCTTTTATGGATTTTCAAAGACTCCTCTAGAAATTCCTCCAGAATCCTGCATAGAATCCCTTCAAGGGTTTCTTCAGAATTTGCCTGTGATCATTAGTCCTGAAGTTCATCTTATGATTTCTCTGAAAATTTCCTTGAGGATTTCACCATGAGTTTTTCCGAAGGATTCTCCAGGAGTTTTTTAAAAGATTCTGCCAAAATTCCTAATAATTACTCAGAAGAATTAACTTCTGAATTTCTAAGAAAATTGCGCCAGTAGTTCTCTTGAAGACTTCTCCAGGGATTTATCGAAAGGTTCCTCCAGACCTTCCGAGTGCTTATCCGAAAATTATTTAAGGAATTCTTAAAAGGAGTCGTTCAGGAATTTCCTTTTTAACTGAATACAAAAATTTAACAACACAAAGGGACAGGTCATAATTGTCGAATTGTTGCTGTGATTTCAAAACTTGTTACTGTTGTGCTATTGCTGATAAGTTGATCTATAGTACAACAATAACTAAACTTGTACTTCAACAAAACATGTTATTTAAATGTAATTTAGTTAATGTATATCAATAGCTCGATTATAACAAAATGAGATTGTCCAACAAATTTTTTTATGGAAAAGCTATGCCTTGATAATTTAATAATAACAAAACAAGATATAAAAACAGGATATGTGATTTCGTAGTTATTAACTAGACGAGGTCAAGACAGCTATTAGCGGACTGAAGCACAACAAGGTTGCTGGGAAGGATGGACTCCCGGTCGAGCTTCTCAAGCACGGCCGTGAGCAGTTGTTATTGATGATATGGGAAGAGAAAGAACTGCTCGCTTGTTGGTTGGATGGTCTCATTTGCCCTCTATATACAAGAAGGGGCATCGACTGGAGTGCGCGAATTACAGAAGAATAACAAAGTTTTGTCCGGAATTCTGTTTCACAGGCTGAGGCCGATTGAGTAGTCCTTCGTCAGCGAATACCAGGCGGGTTTTCGTGAGGGCCGATCAACGACGCATCAGATAGATGTTCACCCTGCGACAGATTCTCGATAAATTTCGGGAGTACAACTTGTAGACCCATCAACTGTTTATTGATTTCAAAACGGCGTACGGATCAGTTAAGAGAAACGAGCTATGGCAGATTATGATCGAAAATGATTTTCCGACGAAGCTGATTAGACTGATTCGTGTGACACTTGACGGATTGGCGGAATATGTACCAACTTCCGTGAAAAAAAAACCAGAAGATTTACAAGCGTAATCAATGAACTGTTGTTACATTACTGATACGATGTAAAATCCTATAGCTCCATGAAGCATTGTTTTGTGGCGAACTAATTTCCAAAGATATTCTAGATCTCCTGATAACTTCCATGAATAAAGGCTATAAGATCTACAAGCATAATCAATGGATTGTTGTTAAATTACTGATGCGATGCTTCTGTGAAGAACTAGTTTTAAAAGATGGTCTAATTTTTCCAAGAACTTCTGCGAGTAAAGACCTTAAGACCTACAAGCAAATTCGAAGAATTCTTGTTACATTACTGATACGGTGTAGCTCCTACAGGTCCAAAGAGCAAACAAACAACTAATTTTCATAGATGTTCTACGTCCTCCAAGAACTTCTGCAAGAAAAGGCCTTAAGATCTACAAACGTAAATGATGGATTATAGCTTTGTTACTGATACGGTGCAACATCCTACAGGTCCATGGAGCGTTGAGCTAAAAAGAGCTAATTTCCAAAGATGATCTAGGTCCTCCAAGAACTTCCACGAGTAAAGGTCTTATGATCAATAAGTGTATTTAATAGATTGTTGATACGGTGGAACATCCTATGGGTCAACCGCGACCACGATAGCTATGGAGCTATCGTTAAACTCAAAAAGCGAGATGCTTTGAAGATTAAACTTGAATTCCAAATACCCGAATGACAGACGCTCGGATTTCATTCGCCCGGAAAGATCACTCGCCCGTAAATACCGTATTCCGTTATTGCACCTCTCTGAAACCCCCTGAAGCTCCTCAAACCGACAAAACCTCAAGGAAATATCTGGTAACACTTAAAGGTTCAATTATTTATTTAGGTTGGCTTTATGACCTTCATGAAATACAACCCATTGATTACGCTTGTAGATCTCTCTCTCTCTTCTTGGCGTAACGTCCACATTGGGACAAAGCCTGCTTCTCAGCTTAGTGTTCTATGAGCACTTCCACAGTTATTAACTGAGAGCGTACTCTGCCAATGACCATTTTTGCATGCGTATATCGTGTGGCAGGTACGAAGATACTCTATGTCCAAGGAAGTCAAGGAAATTTCCTTTACGAAAAGATCCTGGACCGACCGGGAATCGAAACCGTCACTCTCAGCATGGTTATGTTGAATACCCGTGCGTTTACCGCCTCGGCTATATGGGCCCTTACGCTTGTAGATCTTAACGCCTATATTCGTGGTAGTACTTGGACGACCTAAAACGTCTTTGTAAGTCACTATTCCACAAAACTATCTTCTCGCATCGCATCAAGTTGTAGATCTTAAGGCCTGTATTCACTATAGTGAAAGTACAATAGTACTATGAGGTCCTAGAGCATCTTTGGAAACTTGTACACTACGAGTTTATGAAACTATTTTGACAGTTTTTTTTGTGAAATTTTTAGTACAGTATATAAACCAAAATATTAAAAAACTTTATTTCCTGGACACAACCTCATTTATATTTCCCCTCTATCGAACGATTCCTCTTCAATATTGTGTTAACAATAAAACTGTCATCGCAGCATAACACAGCAGCCCCGACATCCTACCATAGCCTCAATCCCTATGACTTAATGCGTGACTTGTTGTTCGTTCCGTTACCTCACCGTGGCACAACGAAGGACGTCGGCGCACTGCTTTTGACAACAAGTCACGGTAAAAGTTACAAAATCCAATTGAATCCTCCTAGTCAGCAGCTCAAGCACCTCGCCCCACCCCATCTACAATCCAGATTCACGCTCGGTCACATTTATCCATCCACATCTCCCGGCTAATGATACTTTATGGGAAACTTTTCACAGGGTGCTTACCGTTTTTGCTTCCGCGGGACGAAGACGGACGGTTCCGCGACTGCTGATGCTCTCCAATGAGATAATTTATGAATCCGTGTACGCAACGAAAATAAATCAAAACCTGCATATTTTCTCCGGGATTTGTTCCCGTGTATGGTTCTTGCTTTCGTTGTTGTAACCAGGCAAAAGATTCGATTCACGCGGGTCGTCGTCGCGGTGGCGTGTGACTGTCACTCGAAGCCAAACAACTGTGAACCGCACACGGTGCGGTGCAGACCGGATCATTTTCCTCCACACCACCACGGCGGCGAAGTCGCTTTGTTGGATTTGCTCTGCCATTGCCGCTACCACCAGGTTGCCTCCTCTTAGTCATAAGAGGGGAGGAAGCTAGATTTGATCAAGTCCGTCCGGATTTCGTGTCGGCTTTGTCTTCGCGCTGGCTCAAGCATATTTCATAATGGTTTGACATGTTAATCTGGTGGATATTCCTGTCCGCGTTACGGAACTGCTATGCTGCGGCATGGAACTCTTTTTTTTTCTCTCCAGCTCTGTCGACGACTTGTTTCCACGGTTGGTTTTCCATTATAGCTCCAGCGCCGTCCTACAGAATGGCGCAATTTATCCACCGATGATTTAACTTTTAACCTAATTTTGTCATAAATCTCCCAACTGGCAGGAACCTGATACGGCAGCAACCGGCAATCAACGGAAGCTGCAGTCAATTAAAATAGTTGATGTGGTAAATCAGTGGCAGTTTTTGTTTTCCGGAATGTGATTTAGGGAAGCGATGGAGTCGGATCTCTCTCTCTCTCTTCTTGGCGTAAAGTCCTCATTGGGACAAAGCCTGCTTCTCAGCTTAGGGCCGATTTCTTCACCTCGGCTTAACGCGTAAGCCAGGCTTACCCATACAGTTAAACCTGGCTTAACGCCTAAGCCAGGGTGAAGAAATCGGCCCTTAGTGTTCTATGAGCACTTCCACAGTTATTAACTGAGAGCTTCCTCTGCCAATGACCATTTTGCATGCGTATATCGTGTGGCAGGCACGAAGATACTCTATGCCCAAGGAAGTCAAGGAAATTTCCTTTACGAAAAGATCCTGGACCGACCGGGAATCGAACCCGTCACCCTCAGCATGGTCATGCTGAATACCGGTGCGTTTGTAACCGTACGCATAAGTATTCTTGAGGGTCTGGTATCCACGGCACGGTCAAAGCTGGGTATAATGTGTAATTCAGAACCCTTTGAAATCGTTTAGCCTTTGTCCAGCAACTCCTATCCATATACCACCTCGTTACACTGGCCGGACTCCTAGAGAAGATCGGGGAACCAACCCCTGTGGAAATTGTGGTTGTTGACCTTGGCTGACTGGATAGGGAAGAGGAAGCTTTGCTTCAGCAAACCTGAGCGTCTGTTCGCCAGGTCGAGCTGTTTACAGCGTCTTTTCTCAATGGCGGCTGATCGACCTCAACTGTGCCCTATGGTCCTCCGCCAAGTAGAGGGTTGGTGTCCGGCCCTACGAGCTAGCCGTTAAAAAGAATGGAAACGAAAAATCAGCAACAGAACAATACCAACCGAGGCCAATGGCAATCACCCTAGAGAAAAAGAATTTACGATTGGAACTTCGGTACGTGAAACTGCCGAATCGCAGTGCCGATTTATCAACTTCATTGGGAGCACCCGCATACTCGTCGATCTACTGAAAGACCGCGGGTTCGGCATTGTAGCGCTGCAAGAGGTCTGTTGGACAGGATCCGGGGTGCAAATGTTTAGAGGCAATGTCTGGACCTATCTCGGCACTAACATCGACTCCGTGCGATCACTACCTGGTGATGAGTAAACTGCAACCAAAACTCTCCGTCATAAACAATTAACAGTACCGGCGTACGCCCCGGTACGATCTAGAGAACAACTGAAGCATCCGGATGTCGCCTCAGCATACGCGTAGAATCTGCCTTCAAAGACGCAGCCGAGAGCACCATCGGGCTTCATGGGAATTTGAGGCCGGGCATAAAAAGATTTGTTGGAATTTTAACCTTTCAGTACTCGCGCCAATTTTTGTAACGCGAGCAGTCGCGCGTTGTACTTTGTACAACACCCATACATTCTGAAATATCTAAGGATCCTGATTGTTTAGAGGAGGACTGTCTTTGGCAAAGTTGTTGTAAATTTTATGGGCTACTTGATGCTGACAAAGTTGATTCGTAATACGTCCACTAGGCGGCACTAGTGAGCAATTTCATGATATATCTTATATCTCAGGATCCTGATGTCTTAGAAAGATGGTGTCTTCGGCAAAGTTGTTTGGTAGGTAAATGGCTTACAGATTATTGGCCGTTTAATTGGAAATTCCACCACTAGGCGGCGCTAGTGAGCAAATAAACTTTATATTTTATGTATCTCGGGAACCGGATAACTTAGAAAGATGGTGTCTTCGACAAAGTTGTTTGGTAGGTCAAGTACTTACGGATGATTCGCCGTTTAATTTGAAATTTCATCACTTAGCGGTGCTAGTGAGCACGTAAATATTTCATATTATGTATCTCTGGACCCTTATTACTTAGAAAGATAGTGTCTTCGGCAAAGATGTTTGGTATATCAAGGGCTTATAGATGAGTGACAGTTTGGTTTCAAATGCCTCCACTAGGAGGCGCTAGTGAGCATGTAAATTTTTAATCTCATGTAGCTCAGGATCCCGATTAAAAAGGCACGAGACACCGTCATCAGCCAGAGGCTGTACAGACTGAACAGAACTTAACACTAGACCATGAACACGACATACATTACATGCACCAGTGGATAGCATGGTGCGGTTACACGCTTGGTAACGCTATCCGAACGGTCACGAAGCTCCACTTTACTCAGAAAGATGGTGTCTTCGGCAAAGTTGTGTAACGTTCCAATCTGTTACAGCAGTCGACGACTTAAGCTTCACCTTCTAAAGTTAGAAGGGCCGAAGACTGTGATCTAATCCCGGCATGAGATTCCTCTACTCAAGGCAGGTTATAGTTATTCCAGATGACAAAGTTACTAATTTGAACGAACCAACTAAGCCAACTCAATCACGTCCCAAACTTACCAACTCAATACGCCTCCCACACAGTCGAGGAGAGCATGTGTCTCGGCTAAAATACAACCAATTCGTTCAACGTCACAACCCAAGTATCCACAAGCATTATAACATTGCACGAATTAGACTGAATATCAACCTTTGCAATGCGAAATGCAGTAATTCCACACTTGTCATGCAATAACCCTTTAGATTGGCATTATCAATGTGATGATGCATTGCATTTTTCTTTACATTCGGGTTTATTAAAAGGTGATATAAGATAATCCAATAATTCAACACTGCAAAAACTGAATAAATGCAATGTACAAACTAGCAAAGTTTGCTCTAAGAATACAATTATAAAAGCTTGACTCTAATGGTAAACAAATGAAATCAAGAAGATTGAATAACTTTACGGTCAACTCTAGCGGTCTTCAACATTTCTGGTTCGACTCCCGACCAACTTAATCCCCGTTTGAGCCACCGATCGACGACAGCAAAAGCTATTTAGAGATGAACTTTTCTCTTTTCTGTAGGCTGCAATCACATGCCAATAACGATAGAAATCACAATTAGCATATGAGCAATGTGCGAAGGGTGTTTTAGTCGAGGTTTTTATTTTCTTATGTTGATTAAATATCTTCTGAAATGCATTATGTAATTTTCAGTAATTTATCGGAATGTGATAGTTTACTGTATTCTATTACATATGACATAGTCGTTTTACCCTCTACTACAATGATTGAGATAGAAGAACATTTTCCTTTTAGTTAATGAAATATCTGTTGTTATCACTGCAGCAGAAACGGTCCAAGGTGCCAGCGCGTATGGAACTCATCTAGCGGTCATCAACACTTCTGGTTCGACTCCCGATCCGACTACAAAAAAATAATGGTTAAAACATTAATGTGTGAGGGCATCAGTACCGTCGATAACGAAACGGTGCTAAAAATAGATTTTTGTTTTGGTTTTTCGTGTTGCACGTATCAAGCATGTCAAATGCAAATATACAGCACATGCATTTATATCACTTTAGCAATGGCTGTCAGCGTGCTGCAATATGTGGCACTAATTTGATTTTAGTGGGGCCCTTTTCGACTTTAATATTGCTTCAATGGGGTGTTTAAAGTAATGCAGCATTATATACATAATTTTAATTATCAATATATGGCAAAATTGATGCACTTATATACGGCTTCGTGGTTACTTGGGAAGCTATAGCGCGCTAATTAGAAGTAATTTTCAAAACTCGTTTATTCACGCAATCCAAATCAAATTACATCAACCTTTTCTTGAGTTTCACAAGATTCTGTTAATGAGTTTTCTGGCGCCTTTTAAATTGACTTGTGACGTCACGTCAAAACTAATTTTATGCTTATAATTTTAGGTAAGCTAAGTTTTCTCTTGAGAAAAGTTCTTCGTGCACAAAAAAAGGAGAAATATCTGACCTTGATACGCCGGGCCGAGGTCCCACGTCGTCCTCTAGGGTCGTCAGCAAAAGGATCTACTCACCAAACGATTCCCTTCAAAGCAGTCCACGTCGAAGTCCGAATCCGCCCCGCGCGTGCGATTGTCTTCAGGGTAGATATGTCCCCGGAATGGTGGAGTATCGAGCCGTTTTACGTAGCTCCTATCGCACAACTAGTTTGGACGGGTTCACGATTCGGATCTGGATGGACGAGGATTCGGTTACCTGTTTTCCGAGCCGACGTGTCTCGACTAACAGTCGAGCAGTTCGAAATGATCCGCACCGATGACCAACGGGCCTTGAAGTATGCTTGAAGTTCGGTGGCAGGGACTCTTGAACGGAAATGGTTCAGCACTCGCTTGTGTTACGGGTGGGCAGTTTAGCAAATCCGGGTCCTAGGTCCCAGGAGTATGGTGACAAAAACCGTGGTCGATTCAACGCAACGTCCACTGGCGTCTGCTTGGCCTCACGGGCCTGGATTTTGGCCACTACTGCTTCACCGGCACAAACTGACCCACACTGGCTGTCCTCGTTGAAGGGCTTGGCCTAATCAACGAGTTATTTCAGATTATTTCTCACGTAGTCTTCACATAAGGTCACATTAGAGCTTACCTGTCTCAAGTCACACACTAATTCACGGTGTGGACGAGTATTTCACTACAAAACCCGACCGAACTCAAAAAAAGATCAACTAAAATATCAAACACATTGGAATTAAAACTAAGCTTTAATTTAATCGCGACATTACTTCGAATTTAGTTGTAAAAAAGCGAACGGTATTTTCCAATATCGATTTAATATTTGAATTTCAAATTCACCACTTAGCTATTGCTCGAACTCGAACTCTACACTTATAAACTCCACCAATAATGACGATCGGTCGCGGTCGGATTGGTATATTACCTTAAACTAAGACGTAATTTCCCACTCGAGGGTGTACGGAGAGCGTACAAAGCATTTTGTGATTGGGTTTCGTTATGCCAGAGAAAATAGCTTTGTAATCCGCTCAAATTTTCTCCAATGCGCAATTAAATCCTGGAATTTTCCACATGAAACAAATTCGAGCAGATTTCGAACAACCGCCTGAATGTAGACTTACTCATGCTGCAGTTTATTTTATTTCGATATAAAGTTTAGCTCACGGTTCAAATAGTTGTTCACAGGTGGCGCATGGCTTTATGCAAACTTTTGTAAGCTTGCAACATATTCGTTTACACTCTAAAAAAAGTATTATTTTTTAGGTAACATATTCTAAGGGTCGAAAAGAAATCTCTCATACAATTTCTTATTGAAATGGTACAGATTCATCGTTACAGTTGTTTGGTAGATCAAAGACCAAATGGAGGAAAAGTTACCTTTCGTGCCGACCTTCTAAAAGATCGAAAACTTACAGATAGTTGTCCGTTTGAATCGTAATTTCACCACTAGATGTCGCTAGTGAACATAAACAATGTATATGCATGCAATAGTTCTCAGGATCCTGGTTACTAGAAGAGAGATGGTGGTTTCGGCAAAGTTGTCAAATAGGTTAAGTGCATTTGGTTGATGGGTCGTTGAAATCAATATTTCGCCAGTAAGTGGTGCTAATGAGTATGCAAATTTTATATCTTATATATCTCCGAGTCTGATTACCTGGGAAGTTGATATCTTTGGCAAGGTTCGTTGGTAGATCAAGGGCTTTCAGTTGATTGACCATTTGATTCGTGCTTCTGCCACCAGAAGACGCTAGTTGTAAATTTGCAAAAGCATGAACGTGTTATTATTCATCTAGAAAAAAAAATCAACGAGCTGTAAATTTGTATACTTCCGAAAGTTTTCAAAGTTTGAAAATTACACTACTAGTTGATTATAATTTGTTTAATTTTGCACTTGATTGATTAATTTTACATGAAGTTAAAGCGCTTAGTAAAATATTCAATATCTGACCGTCGTATTTCAATATACTCTATCTTAAGGTTGTCAATGTCACAGGATAAGTACATCCATCCTTTAACAATGTCGAAGACATCATCTTTCTAAGTAATCAGGATCTTGAGATATGTGAGGTATAAAATGGGAATGCTCACTAGTGCCACCTGGATGTGAAATTGCACGTCATATTTGTCTTCATCAGTTAGTGTTTGATCTACTAAACAACTTTTCAGAAGACACCATCTTTCTAAGTAATCAGGGTCCAGGGACATATGAGTTATAAAATTTGAATACCCACTAGCGCCACCTAGATGTGGAGTTTCAAATCATACGGCTCTTCATCAGTTAGTGTTCGATCTACTAAACAACTTTGCTGAAGACATCATCTTTCTAAGTTATCAGGATCTCGAGATATATGAGTTATAGAGTGTCCATTTCCCGGGCATTTTCCTTGTCCCGGGATTCGGGATAAAAATTGTAGCATATCCCGGGAAATCCCGGGATCCCGGGATTTTTATGAAATACAGATTTCAGTGGAAAATAATATTAATTTCAAATTGTCAGCTATTGTCTATCCATTTTGTTGAATGGGGAATTATTGTACTGCCAGTAGTCACTCATAAAAACAGCTTTTTTAGTTTTAGAAATCCGATATATAATAGGGACCCTAAACTAAATTGCAATATGCTGCTGGAGAGCTAGCAGTACTTTTTTGATTAGTTGCAAAATATGAATGCAATTTGCCCAAAATGCTTTTAGAATATGTAGATATTGTTTGATATAACTCTTGACTGAGCTTCTAAAGGGGCAAACATGTTTCTGTAAACTAGGTATTTTCTCGATGATGTGGATAACCATACAATACATGCCCACACAAAGTTTAATAATTATCGAGTGAGTAAACATTTTGTTTACTTGATTGTTGCAGAGGATTTCGTGATTTTGTGGTGCAATTATAGAAGTCGTCAAGAGAATGTGTTGTTAACAAAAATTGAATCGTCCTCTTGCAGGCTCCATCAAGAATTTTTGATATTTTACGCCAATAATGGGCATACAATCATGTTGGAGAAATGTAGTGTCAGCCCCTGGTTTAAGATGTTTGTATGTGTTGTAAAACAGCTGACGAAGCATAACTGCTAATGTGTGTTTACTTGACAATGTATATTATGTTTGTAAAATAATCAGTCCGTACTAATCTGTTGCCCCGAATAGATGTAAGCTGAAGAAGCTATACGTGTCGATCTTTCTTCGTCATATCACGAATCTCGCAACGGTCCGGAACCGTGTCTACTGCGTTGAGTATTCCATCAAATCATGCATTCCGGGATTCCCGGGAACTCCGGGAAATCAAATATTAAATCCCGGGATACGGGAAATCCCGAAATTGCCTAAATCCCGGGAATTCTTGTCCCGGGACGTTCCGAGATGGACACTCTAATGAGTTATAATATTTGAGTACTCACTTACGCCACCTGGATGTGGAATTCCACATCATACTTGTCTTCATCAGTAAGTGTTTGATCTACTAAACAACTTTGCAGAAGACACCATCTTTCTAAGTAATCAGGGTCCTGAGATGTATGAGTTATAAAATTTCAATGCCCACTAGCGCCACCTAGATGTGGAGTTTCAAACCAAACGGCTCTCCATCAGTTAGTGTTCAACCAACCAAACAACTTTGCCGAAGACACCATCCTAGACACCATCTTTCTAAGTACTCGGGATCCTGAGTTATATGGGAAATAAAAATTACATGCTCACTAGCGCCGCCTACCGGTTGAAATCTGAATTTCTCAGATCACCTCGCGAAGGCCCTTGATATCCCAAGTAATTTTGCCGAAGACACCATATTTCTAGATCATTTAGATTTTGAAATACACTAATTCACATTCAACTGTCTATCTTATCTTAAATATAGTACGTTCTTCATATTACGATTTTCAATTTTCCGCATTATAAGGAGTTATACTGTTTTCAAAAAAGGTCTTATAACATTCCAAATAAGATTCCTGTAGAATACATTTGGGGTTGACATCTATAGAAAAGATGGTTTCAAAGTAATAGTCGATAATTCTCATGTGTTGTACAAAGTACAACAGCGCGATTAACGGAAGGTTAAAAGGATTTCTCATAGATTTTAGGGAGTTTCTGGTGTTCCTGTAGTCCGATGTTCTTCATGGACGTTTGAGGATTTCAGAGAGATTTAAACTGAGTTTCAGAAGGTTTCAGAGGGATTCAGGGGATTTAAGAAAATTTTCTGGAGTTTCGGTAAGGGCTTCGGGGAACCTTCCGAGGACTTGGGGTGAGTTTCAAGCACTATTGATGGCTTTCAGGTAGTTTCACAGGGTATCAATTCCCCGTCCTGGTTTCAATAAGGTTCCATGTAGGTTTCAGCAAGGATTTAGAGTTCAGAGGTTTCTGGTAGCTTCAGGGAGATTACAGGGGGCTCAATGATAATTTCAGAGAACTTCAGGAGAGGTATAAAGACATTTCAAGTTTTTCAGGGTATTGAGAGATTTCAGAACTATTTCTCCTATGAGTTTCAAAAAGTTTTAGGGGGGTTATCAAGGGCTTTGGAAACTTTCATTAGCTTTGGGCGGGGGTTTTCAAGGAGTTTCTGCGTCTATCAGAGAGTTGAAACCCTCTGCAGTAAAAGGGTTTTAGGAGGAATCAAGGTGTTTTAGTGTGTTACAGGGGGATTCTGCAGTTGCAGGGGGTCTCTTGAAGGCTTCAGAGGTATAAATACTTCAATAGGGTTTTGGTTGATTTCATGTGGGATTTCCAAGAGAATGCAGAGCGTTTTTAGGAACGTACAAGATTAGATAGCCGCCATCGAAATCGGTCCACTCCACGTTCAGAACACTTGTTCCATTGCAGTGCTGTGATAGAGGATGGCGCCCGCGGAAACTGTGTGGCCAAGCCAGGATCAACATCGATCCTGTCGGCTCCTTCACACCGGAGGATAGCTGCGGCACCGTGTAATGCACCCTTCTCATTCACAGCAATCATCAGTATTGAATCGGTCTGGTAGAGTTTACCACCGATTCCAGGAACGTGCGCTCTCTGGTGTTAGTAATCGGCTATAATATGCCGATGAAGAAGGCAAGTAAGCCAATATGATGTAAATCACATTGAAGTAAGGCAAGCTTAATAATACAAAGCTGAAACTTTTACATCGTCAAACTCGCCGAAAATTGATGGAGATGCAAAGCAGGCTTTGGGGATGAGGATCGGCACTTTCTGGTCACAGATGAGTGGCACGTTGCTCCGGGTCCGCGTTCTTACTCCGATCCAGGTCACAGAGTGTGCAGCGGGAGAGGGTGCGATGAGCCGGGGTCCGCGTGCAGGCGTGGGTGGAGGATCTTGAGGCACGTCCCGTCAGTAGTGTTGGGTACTTCACTTTGGGTCTCAGCAACGCCTTCGTCCACGGTCACGGGTCGGGTAGCTGGGTGGATTGGCCGGGAGGGCCGACGTTCACTCGATGCCTTGAATTGGTCTCGATTAGCGACTCCGGTCGGAACAATATGCTCGTCGCTCTGGGTCTCCACGACGCCTGCTTTAGAGGTCACGGATCGGGTAACCAGGTGGACTGACCTGAGGGCTTGAAATGGTGCCGTGGATGGAAGGATTCGTCTCGTCGTTCCGGTGAACTGTCCTGGTGGCTTGAAATGGACTCGGATGGACGATTCCGGCCGGAAGGATTTGTCCCGTCACTTTGGGTCTCCGCGACACCTCGGATCGGGTAGCCAGGTTGACTGACCTGGAGCTGATGTGCACTTGATGGCTTGATATGGCTTGAAATGGAATCGGCTCGACGTGGTTTCTTCACCTTTTTTCGGTCGTTGCAATAGTTCCCGGATGGAAGACGATTTGCCACAATTCCGGGGATCCGGCCCAACCACTAACCGATCGAGGAATCCCGTAAAAAATACTTTACGTTCCTCTGGCGGCGAAGAAAACTCCTTGACTTGGAAAATTAGGTATCTATGTCGTCTTGGGCGCTACGTGCTCTACCACTGCTCGCCATCGACTTTCGACGCGATATAGACCCGTACTGATGTGACAGACAGAGAAACCCACGAAAACCATCATAAAAAGCCATCGCACATCGTACAGGAAATAGGTCTGAAACGTTCGACAGACAATCGAAAAGTGCACCACCAACAACCGCCACGTGCCCGACACAAGCCACGCACTTCAAATCTCACCTCCGGTCGGTTTCGTTAAACGTGATTACAAAGACGACCGACCCAGAAAAAAAGCCCGAAAGAGCTGAGATTCCCGGTGGTAGGTACGCCGAAGAAGGAGGCATCTGTTTCGTTCCATTAATCACAACAAATGCAATTAATTTTCATCCGTGAATGGCGAAAATGATGCAAAACACTTGCATCCCAGGAGGGTGTTTGAGCGCTTGATGCCGCCGCCGGTTTCGCTGGATCCAGCGAGGGGAGGGGCGCAAATCATAAAAGCATATTAACAAACATCAGCCAAACATAAACAATTTATTCACGGAAAATGTATAGGATTTTTTTCCTGGTCGCTTCGCTTCGCAGATAGGGGATGATGTTCCCAAAAGGTTCGCACACACCGCGCACTCCGCAGAATCATAAATAAAAATGTTCAATTGCAGCCTCTTCGCCCCGTTCGCATCGAATCGACCACCGTACGGTGTGAGATTTGCTGCACACACTTTTCCCACATTCACGGGAGCGTGAAAAATCTTTTTCTCCCTGTTTTATATTCAAAACATGGCGATGATGCGATGGTGGTGGGGAGGTTATAGGATATGCGACGGCCTGCAAGTGGTATGTCGAACGAAGGTACCGTTACCTCTGCTTTCCTAGCGCTATAGCGCAAGCACACAATCGTACCATTATGCTATTATGGGATGATTCGTTCTGATTCGCATCGTTTTTCGTGCAAATTCAAGCGTTACAAGCAGTGTAATCACAATTTTACCTCACTCGATTTCATCTCAATTGTCGTGATTTATGGGAGACAATAGGGTCCGTGGCAGCGTTGTAATTGAGAACTTAATACATATTTGCTATATTCGTGTGACTTCTAAACACAGTAGGTTACTTATTATCTAGCGAATTGGAAATTGTGAGTTTGATTCTAGTCGGAGTTAGTGGATTTCGTTCCTCGTGCCAAGTCCATCTTCACCCTCAGTCCGTTGAGGATGATCTTCTCGAGCACCTTCCCCACCGTGTCGATCAAGCATATTGGTCTATATGCCGCCGGATCTCCAGGAGATTACCCCCCCCCGCCTTTGGCAATAGTACCAGGCTCTGACGCTTCCAAACCTCTGGGAAACTCCCTCGTCCAGGCATTTCTGCATAGCAGATATGAGCATTCAGGGAGCCTTTGCGATATATCGCTACTTTAAAGACCAGGTGGACTCGCCTAGGCATGGTCGCAACGCACGCACGCGAGAGCACCAAAACTAACTGAAACTTATCTGAATACCCCTGAAACGTCCCCTGCACCCCGTGGAACGCCCCTGGAATCCTCACCCCGTCCCTCTCAGGAAATACTTTTGAAGAGGAACACCCTGGAAAAATCAGGAAACATGCGGAAATCCCCACAAGAAGCTTCAAATTCCCCTGGAACTCACCTAGAACCCTCTGAAACCCCCTGAATGACCCGCGAGCACCCCTGGGCCTAAAACCTCCGAAAGTCCCCTAGAGCACACCCCTGAGACCCATATAACGCTCCTGAAACGCCACTGAAAACTTTTTAAACTGCATGACACACCCTTAAACCTTCTTGAAATCCCCGCAACGCCCCTGAAATTCTTCGAAACCCGCACGTTCCTGAATCCTCAATAAAAACCCCCTTAACCCTCCTGAAATCTCATACAGTGCTTCTGGAACTATTTGAGACCCCTAAAACATCGCATTGGGAGTCTCCAGTTAAGTGGTTATGATAACGGATCGCCAATCCGGATTCCCGTTCCGATCTGAAAATTTTTCTCGACTCCCTGGACATAGAGTATCATTGTATTGCAAATCAATGTACAAATTCATGCAATGGCAGACAAAGAAAGTCCTTCCATTAATAACTGTGGAAGCGCTCTAAGAACACTAAGTTGAAAAGCGGCAGGCCAAGTTCCAATGCGAACGTCGAGCCATAAAGAAGAAGAAGAAGAAACAGTGCTTAAACGCTCGTGAAACCCTCAAAACCACATTAAACGCCCTGAAACAGCCATGAAATTCTCTGCAACCATCTAAAACCCCATGAGACCCCTTTAGAACAACTAAGATAGCTCTGGAACGCCACTAAAAATACTGAAACTGCCAGAAGCACCCTGAAATGGCCCTTAAACTCTATGACATTCCCCCCGAACACTCCTGGAGCGCCCTTTAAACCCCTTGGAAAGCCCATGGAATGCCCCTAAAGCTCGTTGAGATACTTTGTAACATCTTTAATTTATCCCCCCCCCCCAAATCCTTTACTCCCTCGTTCTCCTTTCTCGAAAACCTAACTAGAAGTCACCTTAGATAAGTTCTTCAAGTGTACTGGAACCTCTATTTTGGTAATGTTTGGCAGTTGGAACTGCCTGAATAGAATTTTTACCTAGATGGATTAATTACCTGGATAAATTTCAGTGTTGCAAAGAACTATAAGAAGGGCGAGTGACTAGGATATTGAAGAATATAGAATTTAGAAAGATTCTGAGGATTTTAAGTCCTTAACCCCACACTACCAGGACCTTCTGTCCGGGTGTCTATAAGCAGATTATCTCCCTTCCCCCATGGTTTAGAAAAAAAAGAGGATTTAGAGGAGTAGGAGTAGAGCCACTTAACTTTATGGAGTCATTATTTGGGGATTTCGGAAGGTGTCTGCTGCGTTAAAGGAGGCCCGAAGATTTCTGGAGACAATTCGAAAAGGTTCAGAGGATTTTCAGATGCCTCACAGGGGGTCCAAGGGGGTATCATAGGAAAAACGTTGGGTTTCAGAAGTATTACAGAAGCGTTTTCGGAGGTTTTGGTGGGTCTCGGGTGCTTTACAAGGACGTTTTCGTAAATTTTCACTAATTCAATTCAAACAAACATCATGCTAAGAGCAAACAAAACCCGGGATTTCTTTATGAATTCCTCCATATTTTTTTCAAAGACTTCTTTAGGTTTTTTTTCCAAGGATTTTACCATAGATCCTTTAAGGTATTTCTGCAGGTATTCCTTAAGGCTTTTTACGGCATCATCAGCATTGGCAGCCATGTTGAATATGTGGCTCGAAATTTAAAAGTGATTATTCTCTGCCACCAAAGCGAATATTCGTCTGAAAAAGTATCATCCTATTTGCTAACTCGCAGTGAATGCGATGATACTTTTTCTGCTGCGTTGCTGCAGAGCTGACAGTTTTTATCACTTCAAAAACGCGAGGCAAACAATCATTGAAAAGCAGAAAGTCAATGATTCGTGTGAAAGCCTAGTGACGCATCATGACACCTTGAGAGATTTCTACATTTCTACAAGAACTTCTCAAGACATAGTTCAAGTAACTCCATCTGAATTTATTCAGAGTATTTCTGGACAAGTTTCTCCCAGGAATACTTTAAGAAAAATTTACCAAAGATTATTCCAAAATTAATACAGAAATTCCTTCTAAATTTCGTACAAAAATCGTTAAGGATCCTGTTGAATTACACCGAATAAACATTTCCAAAATATTCGCGAGTTGATCGCGATCATCGCGGAGCTACTGCGATCACAAACAATAACAATTTGAATGATGATTGATGAAATGACGTTTCACTGGAAAAACGTCATCCTGGTTATACCCACCCTGAACTTGCATGCAATTCTTACATCATGGAGGTGGAATGCTACAATTATTGTTGTTGCACCAACAGCAAAGCGTATTGGTGGAAGTGATGCCAGGGTTACTGGGATACTCAAATAATATTATGATTAAATACTAAACATCGATAATGTAATATGACGAATTGTAATGACTTGACTAGAGAAACCAATAGACGTTCATTCCCAAAAACCGTAATCAACTGTGCTTTGAATTCTAACAGGTTATGGACCCAGGAGTCAACTGGTGAATTCCAAGAATATTTGTAAACTTCTCTTTAGACCGCTCTTGAAGATGAGTAAGGTGAAGGGAAATGCCTCTGGGGTTACCGGAGAGGGCCAAAATCGTTCGTGTGTGTTCGACGGGAACGAAGCCAATTTCCCGGCTTGGAAATGGCGTGTAGAACATCATCTGAACAAAATGCGGCTGCTGCATACGTTACTAAGGACCCCGCAAGAAGAAGACTACGCCCGGCTGCTGGAAGGAGCGACGGCTCAGCAAGAAGCAGTCAGAAAAGAGAAGATGAAGAAGCGCATGGAAGATGACATGGACGCCCTGGATGGAATCGTCTTGATGGTGAATAACCAAGTGCTCAATAAGTTGATTGGATTGGAATATGCGAAAGAGGCGATGGATGTGTTGGTGCACACCTACCAAAAGGTGGGAACTGGGGCGATGATATGAATGCGAGATCGACTCTTCAATCTCAAACACAGAAAAATTGAGAATCTTCAGCGTCTGTGTGATGAGTTCGACATGATCGTCCGGGAGCTGGAACGCATGCAAGCGGGACTCACGCAGGCGGAGAAAATCCACGCGTTGATTATCGCCATGCCGAGTCGCTTCAAACATGTAAAGGGGCCTTGACTGTATTGTCGAATGACGAACTATGTCGCAAACCGCTCGGAGAAATCAAAAAAATGTTTTTGGATGCCGATGAAAACGTAGGTGAGATGAATGGTGCAGTAGGAGAGGATGTGGCGCTGAAGACAAACAAAAGCTTCAACGTTTGCTTCGGTTGTGGTCAAACCGGTCATTACAAAAACAAATGCCCGATCAAGAAGCAGAAGAACAATATGCAGCATCAGCAGCGCCAGCGAGAGCACCAGAATACGCGAAATCAGCAGCACCAGCACGAGTATAGAAATCGTTCGGATCGCCATCATGCATTGATGACCGGAGTTACCAGGAGGCCAGCACGTAAGGTGAGATTTGTCGTCGATTCCAGGGCCAGCGATGCTATTGTGGATTTAGCACCAAATTGATGTCGGAAGTAACTTCATTGACTTCCGCTGCCTTTCCTATGCGTTAAACATAACGTCGGAAGTAGTGCGCTGTATAGTAAATCTGATGCTCTATACAGCGCACTACTTCCGACGTTATGTTTAACGCATGGGAAAGGCAGCGGAAGTCAATGAAGTTACTTCCGACACCAATTTAGTGCTAAATCCACAATAAATAGATGTGGAAGAGATGGAGGAACTGGTGGTGATTGCCACTGCTAAAGCGGGAACGATTCTTCGGGGTACGAAGAGGGGTAAGGTAGGGTTGAGCAGTGTTGTTGGATTGAACAAAATTAAAAAGCTTGAACTGTATTTATAACGTACTTTTAATTCCCGAATTAGAAGAAAATCTCCTTTCGGTTAGAAGGGTTAATAAGATGGGTAAAAAGGTTACTTTTATCAATGTAAAAGTCTACATCCGGCGAGGTTATCGCCCATGGGACAATGGAAAATGGTCACCATAATACAGGGGATACTCAAAATAACTGGGATAGGTAAAATGTTCACTTTTCAAAATATGTTCAACTCGCTGTAACTTTTCGAAAAGAGCATCAAATATACTCAAATTTTTACTGTAAGTTCATCAACTAGTTGTGTACCAGTGGTCAAAATTTGGAAAAGATCGAGCCATTCTACACGAAGTTATATAGGTTCTAGAAAAAGCTATAATTATCCGATAGCCAACTTTGAGCTGTTATATCTCCGGATTCAATGAACCGAATGCAATGAAATTTTGATCATTTATGACTTATATAATGAGCTAATGAAAACATTTGACTAAACTTAAAATTCTTTACACGAAAGTAAATTATTACGATTTCATTATTTTTCTAATATACCACCAATTTATTCAAAACTTCATCATCGTTTCAAAATTCGAGATAGTAATTATAGTTCATTTAAATCCCCTCTAATTAACTTCAATATGAATATGTTTTGCAAGGAAGTAACAAAATAATCGGCATTAAATTGAAAAAGTAATTGGATGCATATGAAAAATAGATAAATTTACTAAAAAAACATACATTTATTCTAACCGCCATAACTTTTTTTCTTATTAATAATTTCAAATTAAATAAACTGTTTTTCAAAGTTCATTATATGAGTCATAAATGATCAAAATTTCATTGCATTCGGTTCATTGAATCCGGAGATATAATAGCTCAAAGTTGGCCATCGGATAATTATACCTTTTTCTAGAATCTTTATAACTTTGTGTGGAATGGTCCGATCTTTCCCAAATTTTGACCACTGATACACAACTAGTTGATCAACTTACAGTAAAAATTTGAGCATATTTGATGCCCTTTTCGAAAAGTAACAGCGAGTTGAACATTTTTTAAAAAGTGAAAATTTTACCTGTCCCAGTTATTTTGAGTATCCCCTGTATGTATTTGGAGCTAGAAACGTCGTACAGTCCGAAGAAGTCAAGGTTTGTCAACCCTACATCGATTGGGTTGTTTAGTGAACAAAATATTGCTATTTTCTATATCCTAATAGGAAGAGCTCATTTTTCTGAGTATAATGTGATTTTATTTCGTTTTAATACCTTTGTTTTGATGGTTAAATAAACAAAACAGTTTTTATTTTTGTGGATAGAATGACAGTTCAATCGATAAAATGGCAGTTCATCCCGAACAAAAAATTTTCCTCATACAAACTTTAAATGCATTTTAAAAATAGTTCCCGGGCATCAAAAATGATGGAATTTGGGATTTCGACAAATTTTTGGACGGAGATTCCGATTATGGAATAATTTGGATACCCCTAAAGAACCCAATTGTCGGAAAAGACAAGGTGAGGGCGGATACATGACATAAGAGATTGGGACATTTAGGCAGTGGAAAGTACAAGACACTGAAGACGACCTTACAGTTGAGGTCGAAATACGTATCTGTCAAAGGATGCAAATTCTTAGTGGAATTCAAAGGAACAGTACTTAACGCGATTTTCTTTTTATTTATTTAGTGGAAATATGTTGAAACTGATTAAAAATAGCATGGTTGAGGGTATCGATCTTGCTGTGGGAAGTGTTGCCAATTTGAAGGATATTTGCGAAAGTTGCCTTGCGTGGAAGCAAGTAAGCAGCAAATTTAAAAATTTGCAGTTGCCCAGATCTAGTCGACCACTGGAACTTGTGCATTTTGATGAGTGTGGATTTGTGGAAGAAGCAACATATGATGGATGATATCGATATTTCGTATCATTCATCGACGATTATACGCATTCAGGGTGTCGACTACCTGGAAAAACCTGGAAATTCAAGGAATGTCAGGGAATTTATTTTTGGACCTGGAAAATCAGGGAAAGTCAGGGAATTTTGTTGATGGTCAGGGAAATTTTTTCACGATAATCATAAAACGATGTGTTTGAGTTATACGTTATGGAATTTGAAAAACTTGCTAAATTGTTTCTTCAAACTGTAACGTCCATGATTCTGATTAACGATCAAATCAATGTATTAACTACATCCTGATTTTTGTAGCATTCAGTTAACGTTATGCTATTCTGAATTTTATCATGAAGTCTTATTTCATAACAAAATTATAAGTCCAATTAATAAGCTAAAAATTAAAAGTACATGACATACATACATACATTTATTTGTTCAACATCATTAAGACAAGACATAATCAACAATAGTACGCCACAATACTCGGTTTGTGGCTGCCGCTCTCCATCCTCGGTCGCGCCCAATGCTCGCCAAGTCACGCTCCACCTGGTCCGCCCATCGTGCTCTCTGCGCTCCACGCCTTCTTGTGCCAACCGGATCCGTTGCAAACACCAGCTTTGCAGGGTTGTTGTCCGGCATTCTTGCAACATGCCCTGCCCAACGTATCCTTCCGGCTTTGGCCACCTTCTGGATGCTGGGTTCGCCGTAAAGTGCAGCGAGCTCGTGGTTCATTCTTCTCCGCCACACACCGTTCTCCTGCACACCGCCGAAGATCGTTCTTAGCACGCGTCGCTCGAAAACTCCGAGTGCTTGCAGGTCCTCCTCGAGCATGGTCCATGTCTCGTGCCCGTAGAGGATCACCGGTCTTATCAGCGTTTTGTACATGGTGCATTTGGTGCGTGGGTGAATCTTTTTCGACCGCAGTTTCTTCTGGAGCCCGTAGTAGGCCCGACTTCCGCTGATGATGCGCCTCCGAATTTCTCGGCTCACGTTGTTGTCAGCCGTCAGTAAGGATCCGAGGTAGACGAATTCCTCCACCACCTCGAAAGTATCCCCGTCTATCGTAACATTACTACCCAGACGGATCCGGTCGTTTTCGGTTCCGCCTACCAGCATGTACTTTGTTTTTGAGGCATTCACCACCAGTCCGACCTTTGCTGCTTCGCGTTTCAGGCGGGTGTACAGTTGTGCCACCGTTCCAAATGTTCTAGCGATAATGTCCATGTCGTCCGCAAAGCCCACAAATTGACCGGATTTTGTGAAAATCGTTCCCCGGCTGTTGAGCCCGGCTCGTCGCATCACACCTTCCAGGGCGATGTTGAAGAGTAGACATGAGAGTCCGTCACCTTGTCGCAGTCCCCGGCGAGATACGAATGAACTGGATAGTTCACCCGAAACCCTTACGCAGTTTTGCACACCGTCCATCGTTGCTTTAATCAGTCTAGTCAGCTTCCCAGGAAAGCCGTTTTCGTCCATGATTCTCCATAGCTCTGCGCGGTCGATACTATCGTATGCCGCTTTGAAGTCGATGAACAGGTGGTGCGTTGGGACCTGGTATTCACGGCATTTCTGGAGGATTTGCCGTACGGTGAAGATCTGGTCCGTTGTCGACCGGCCGTCGATGAAGCCGGCTTGATAACTTCCCACGAACTCATTTGTTTTAGGTGAGAGACGACGGAAGATGATCTGGGATAGCACTTTGTAGGCAGCATTCAAAATAGTGATCGCCCTGAAGTTCTCACATTCCAAATGGTCGCCTTTCTTGTGAATGGGGCAGATTACCCCTTCCTTCCACTCCTCCGGTAGCTGTTCGGTTTCCCAGATCCTTACTATCAGCCGATGCAGACAGGTGGCCAACTTTTCTGGGCCCATCTTGATGAGTTCAGCTGCGATACCATCCTTACCAGCTGCTTTGTTGGTTTTGAGCTGGTGAATGGCATCCTTAACTTCCCTCAGCGTGGGAGCTGGTTCATTTCCGTCCTCCGCTGCACTGGCGTCGTCGTTTCCTCCGTTGCCGTGGGCTCCCGTGCCTACGTTCTCCACGCCGTTCAGGTGCTGATCGAAGTGCTGCTTCCACCTTTCGATCACCTCACGTCCGTCCGTCAAGAGGCCTCCGTCTTTATCCCTGCATATTTCGGCTCGCGGCACGAAGCCTTTGCGGGATGCGTTGAGCTTCTGATAGAACTTCCATGTTTCTTGGGAACGGCACAGCAGTTCCATTTCTTCACACTCCGCTTCTTCCAGGCGGCGCTTTTTCTCCCGAAAGAGGCGGGTCTGCTGTTTCCGCTTCTGTTTGTAACGTTTCACGTTCTGTCGAGTCCCTTGCTGCAGCATTACCGCCCTCGCTGCGTTCTTCTCCTCCAAAACCGTTCTGCACTCTTCGTCGAACCATTCGTTACGTCGATTCCGTTCCACGTACCCGATGGTACTCTCTGCTGCGTCGTTGGTGGCTGCTTTCACTGTACTCCAGCAGTCCTCTAGAGGGGCCTCATCGAGCTCGCCCTCGTCTGGCAACGCGGCCTCGAGATTCTGCGCGTATGCTGAGGCGACATCCGATTGCTTCAGTCGCTCTTGGTTGTACCGTGGCGGTCGCCGGTACCGTACATTGTTGATGACGGAGAGTTTTGGGCGCAGTTTGACCATCACCAGATAGTGGTCGGAGTCGATGTTGGCGCCACGATAGGTCCTGACATCGATAATGTCGGAGAAGTGCCGTCCGTCAATCAGAACGTGGTCGATTTGAGATTCCGTCTGCTGTGGTGATCTCCAGGTGTAACGATAAGGGAGGCTGTGTTGGAAAAAGGTGCTACGTATGGCCATATTTTTGGAGGCGGCGAAATCAATGAGTCGTAGGCCGTTTTCGTTCGTCTGCTGGTGGGCGCTGAACTTACCAATCGTCGGTCTGAATTCCTCCTCCTGGCCTACCTGAGCGTTCAAATCTCCTATGATGATCTTGACGTCGTGGCTTGGGCAGCGATCGTACTCGCGTTCGAGCTGCGCGTAAAATGCGTCCTTGATCACGCGCCTCTGCATATCACCCATCACGATGAAAGCTGTTCCCAGCTCGCGTGTGTTGCCGCAGCTCTGGTAGATGGTATGATTACCTCTAAACGTTCGCACCATGGATCCTGTCCAACACACCTCCTGCAGCGCTACGATGCCGAACCCGCGGTCCTTCAGTAGATCGGCGAGTATGCGGGTGCTCCCAATGAAGTTGAGAGATCGGCAGTTCCACGTACCGAGTTTCCAATCGCAAGTCCTTTTGGTCGCTGGGGTCGTTGCCGTTGGTCTTGGTTCGTATTATTCTGTTGCTGATTTTCCGTTACAATGGTTTTTTACGGCTGGCTCGTAGGGCCTGACACCAACCCCCTACTTTCCGGAGGACCATAGTGCACAGTTGAGCTTAGAGTCCTTCCCTGGCACTCGGACGTAGATCAGCCGCCCCTAACATGGGGATCAGACGCTGTTGTGAGCCGCTCCTCCTGGAGAACAGACGCTCAGGTTTGCTGAAGCCGAAAGTACATGACACTATACTCAATATAATATTTGGTGAATTTTTGGTCCATTATTTGGTGGTATTGTTTTGAGATGCCTTCCTCCTGCATCTTGATGGGTTTCTAATGAATTTATTGGCGGGTAAAGTCTTGCGATGCCCAGAAGTTTGTTGTTCAGACCACTAGTGATTTTTATTATTTTCTGGAGATATCTTTGTTAAAACTTGAGTAGTAATCCCAGGAAAATTTTCACGAGTTGATTGCGTAGTACTTCGTCTGATTCATTCTAGATCTACGCTTCCAGTAGAGCTTGGTCTGCCTCTTCAATTTAGCTATCTTTAAGCACTTCTAAAGGCAATTAAAACCTCATGCACTAGAGAACCGGATACCCAAGTTACTTCACACCTTTTTAATACATTTTTAACTCATCGTGATATCTAAACCCTAAAAAAGCTAAAATATTTTACCCAGATTTTTGAAGTAGTCTTCTTTTGCAAAACACAAATACAATCTCTAATGAATTTTCTAAAACTATTTAGCATATATTCCTTGACAAATCCTTACCAGCAGTGTCGCGAAGCATCAGCGTACAAGTCACAAAAAAGCTGATAAACACCAAACTTGTATCACCCTGTCTCTGCGGTTTCTGATTCGCTCTCTCTACAGTCGCTAACACCAGAAAAGACAGAATCCCATCATAGTCACCCGGTCACCCTTGTTTTGCTACAATCATCCTGACTTGGATACGGCTCATGTGAGTGTCATGACTCTCTCCGTCGCCTCAAGCAGATGCACGCGCAACAGCATGTAAAACTATGCATGTGTATTATCACATGCACGGTACTACGTCATAAATCCTATTCGTTTTGCATAGCTCAATTTAAACGCACACATTGAGCGCACCACGCAGTTCGCCCTGGCTACGGCAAACGCTCTCACTTCGCCCGTTATGCATCGTTGCTTAGAGAGATTGATTCTCTAGCAACCCGCCTGAAGCATACTCAGCAACTGCTATCGCTGCAAAGCTGCGAAGGGTGGAACCCACAACATGTTTATCATTCCAGGCATGACATGCTATCTGGTTCGTATCACCTTGGGAAGGGTGACTCCAGAAAGCGGTTCAAGTGATTGTCTCGTGATGGTCGCGATTATTCGCAAGACTGCTTACCAGACTTTTCACATGTCTTTCACAAATTCTCACAAGTTTTATTTTGTATCCAAACGCCATCTTTAATTGTCTCCTGGCATGATCCCAACAGGAATCAAATGATTATTTTTTCAGATTACTCGTGACATGATTTGGTGACATCTCCTGATAAAAAATATCATAAAAATACAATAAATTTTATTGTTATACCATTTTTTCGAAAATTATTCACCATTAAATGTATTGTAATTTGCACAGCACACTCACCATCACTCCTATTGTTCTATACCATTCGGCGAATGGTAAATGGCACTTTTACAATAAAAAATTATGGTCGTTATGTATCTTAAGGACAAGGTATTTGGAGTACATTGCTCAAAATTTCTAGAGCACCGTTTTTTAGTACCGATGAACGGATTTGGATTAAAATGCATCACGCTGTTGACAACCACTGAACAATTAGCGTAATACATTTTCATCCAAATCCGTTCAACGGTTCTAAAAAACGGTGCTCTAGAAATTTTGAGCTATGTACTCCAAATACCTTGTCCTTAACCATACAATTTTGAGAAAATTTTCATACAATTTTCTGTTGTCTGTCTGTCTGTTGATAAGATTCATCATCAATCTTTTCAAATATCTGCCAAATATCACAAGTCAGACCTCAGGTCGTATGATCCATACCATAAATCGTTCACAATTCATGTGGTCATTAGTATCTGTAAATGCTGGAGAAAAATGTTATCGAGAAATATAAATTCTTTGGTTTTTCAAAGGCGAAATCTGTTTACATAACAACAAATATTATTCCATGTTTATTTTAACATCGGTTCAATTGACCCCATTAAACTAATTGTATTTGTATTGTTATCAGTGGTAGTTATATTCCTGAAAAGCATTTGAAAAGTTTCAGCTATTTCAAGATGATAACTATGTAACGAAGACAGAATTAGGCCTTGTCGACGTAGACTCTTAGGAGGGGGAATTTTACATGGAAAGTTACACGATTCATGAAGGTGTTTTTGAGAAATTAGGAAAGATTTTAAAGTGCATTCAGATATTCCCACTATATTTACTGTACTTATTAAAATTAGTATCAGAAATAATATTGCAGAACTTTTGGATGAATTTCTTGCTGAAGGATTTTTGTAGAGAGCTCGACGGATTTTATTTTGAGATTTTTTCATTATGAACATGCGAAATTTGCGACAAAATTGCAGCCACAAAATCTGAACATCTGAAGTAGTTCTGAAGTGCCCCACACAATGCATACGTTTGCGAGTGCGTGACAGTAGTTTAACACATTTCCCATGGGAAAATTGCCAAAAAAACGCAAACCTCGACGGAACGGACGTTATGTGCTCCAGGCTTAACTAATAAAACAAACATAAGATGTCACCCTAATAATGTTCTAGGAGTAATGTTTTTCGTATATCCTCGTTGTAATTTTGGCGTTTTTTTTTTAAATGTTAGTTGGTCTTCTTAAAGAACTTTTATTCAATTTAGGGAATTTTTGGTGGACTTGTCAAAAGTTGTTTCCAGTACAGCGTATCAGGTAGAAGAATACTGTAAATATGCCTGAAATCTATCGGAAAAAATCTGGTGCAGTTCATTTTTTTTCTATTTATTTTTCCACTCCTAGAAAAAACAGGAAAATTCAGAAAATTGAATTTCATCCCATGAGCAGACACCCTTAGATTTGCATGACCTGGAATTTTCAGTGAAAGTGGCTGGAAAGTCAGAAAAAGTCAGGGAATTTGATTTTTAAAATTGAGTCGACACCCTGGCATCATGGTATATCTGCTAATGGGTAGTATGCTGATCGCAAGAAATTTCTTGGCCTATCTCGATGCGTGGAAAATTCAGGCAAGGAATCGCTCAAGAAATAATAAAGCGTCGCTTTATTCCGGATCCTAGTACGGAGCTGAAACGAAACGTCAAATCAAATGGGGCTTGCTGTGTTAAATTTCTTGACCATTCCGGTCACGGAAAAATGATGCACTGAACGAAAATTACTTGAGCGATTCCGTTTGAAGTGCATACCTCCCATAAAGTCAAAGAATGAAGTCTGAAAAGTTTGAAGAATATGAAGCATTTAGCTCAGCACACTTCGATCAGAAGTTGTCAAGATTTCGTTCAGATAATATTGGTGAATATTACAACAAGGAATTCCAGGATTACTGTAAAACTAAAGGAATTCAAATGATATTTACTGTACCATATACACCACAACAAAATGGTGTAAGTGAACGATTCAATAGAGCGTTGATGGAAAAAGTTCGAGCAATGCTTCATGACAGAGGAATTTCCAAGAAAATGTGGGGCGAAGCCTTGCATGTAGCAACAAATCTCACAAACAGATCACCAACGACAGCATTATAAGAAAACAAAACGCCTTTTGAGATGTGGTTTGGAAAGGTACCCTGACTTGAGTAATCTCAGGATTTTTGGTAGTACAGCTTATAAATTAATTTCAAAAGAAAAGAGATCTAAGTTAGATTCCAAATCAAAGCGTATGGTATTCGTGGGCTACGCGAATAATGGTTACAGACTTTGGAACAGTCAAACAAAATCTGTTGAAATTGCCAGAAATGTTACTTTCGATGAAACACAGCCATCCAATAATGATTCGTCTCATGATCTCAATGATAAGCAGCTGTATCCTTCTATACAAGTACGGAAGAATTACGAAGAAATTAGGATGGAAAAGAGAGATCAAGACCAACAGGAAGAAGTGGAAACACCGGAGACCGGAGAATCGCCTACCATAGAACCCGTTGCGGAAACAACGTACGACGCAGCGGAATCCGATAACGATGCGATGAAGATGATGATGAATCTACGGAGCAGCAAGCAGCATTACGCAGGGGTACTCGTAATAGAAAGCCGCCTACGTGATTCCTTAATTCTGCTAATATGCAACAAGTAATCGATAAATGTGTTCCTCGGTCAATTAGTGAATTGAAAAAAGCTGGAAGACTGGCAGGGCAGCACTAACAAGATGCAATCAATGATGAGCTGAAATCTCTAGACTAGATCAAAACAAAACTTGGGAAGTGGTCAACTTGACGGCAGAGTCGAGGTGGAAATGCAGCGGAATGGCCAACGGGAATTCGGAGCACCGACGGAGAAAACTAACGCGCGGATTGAACAAACTACAAAACGTGTTTTATTGATCGATTCGGTTTTACATCTAATCGTAACGGGTTTCTGTTCTCAACTGAATGAACGTCAACAAGGAATCAATGTGTGTCTGAATGATAAAGGTATGCTAGTCTAAAGGGAATCAAGGGTAATTATAGATGAGGTATGCATTGCCCATTCGACACAACTGTCCAAGTAATGTCAAACCAATACAGTCAAAGTGGGTCTTTGCAAAGAAAGACGATGGCCGATACAAAGGTAGACTGGTGGCAAAGGGATGCTCACAACGTCTTGTGTTTGATTATAATGAAACGTTTGCGCCTGTGACAAAGATGGAGAGCGTTCGTTTATTATTGGCTCTTGGAAATGAGTACAAATTGAATTCCTACCGGTACTTCAACTCGAATTCTTCCGAGAATTTTTCCATGTATTCTTCCAGGGATTCTTCCAGGTATTTCTCCTGGATTTCATCTAGGAATGCCTGCAAGGACTCGTCCAAAAATAACTACAAGAATTTCTTTTGGAATGCCTCCAAGGATTCCTCCTAGAATTTCTGCAGGCATTTCTCCAGGAGTCTTTTTTTAAAGAATTTCTTCTACGATTTCTTCAGTACTTCTTCCGATGATTTCTTCAGAAAATACTCCTTGGATTCCATCAGAAATTCCTGCTGCAAATCCTCCTGAAGTTCTTCCAGGAATCCATTTAGTTATTTCTCCATAGATTTCTCCAAGAGTTCCTTCAGGAAAATCCTCAAGATATTCTTTCTGAAATCCCACCACGGATTCCTCTAGAAATTTCTTTAGGTATTCCTCCAGGGCCCTGTAGCATAATCGGGATGATAATATTAGCTACAAGTTACAAGTTACAAGTACTAATATTACAAGTGCTATTAATTTGTGTTGCATAAAGGCTCAATTTTCCACTAATATTATTAGCACTTGTAATATTAGTGACCATGAAAATACAAGTTGTTTTGATTCATTTACCTATCAAAATTCATCCGACAGTTCACTATTAATTTGAAATGGCAGTTGATGTTTGGTCATATTCTGCATTTTCCGCGTAACATCCGGAAATAACTTCATTTATTCCGAAGTTTTGCATTCTTTATACGATAGATGAAGAAAAGCATATGTTGTTTGGATAATTTTCGGCCACTCTGACGAAATATTTTTTTACAAAGTATGGCACTGCAAGTACCTAGATTTTTAGTAAAATGTCCCAAAAATTTAATGGTAATGGTTGAAAAACAATGTATAAAGATTTAGCAACATGTATTATGCGTCTTGTTATAATCCCAAGTGATCTGGGATGCAAAAATTGAACTTTTACCTACTATTATATGTCGCAACTCGATTCTAGTTAGTATTCAGGGTTCATGATTCCCACTTTTCATCTTCTTCCACATTCGAAGACAGTCAGCAGCGAACGGTTGTCGCTTTAGTTCGTGTGTATGCTTGTCAGCGACGACAGCAAACTCCGGCGAACGGTGGGAAGCCATACTTGGAAATTACTTATTCGTCCACATTCGCATCGCAAGCGAATGCGATTCGTGAGTGAGGCGATTGATATTGTACATACGAATTTATGATGTTTTCGAATTATTTTATTTGCTAACAATACAGTAAAAATGTATGCATTATATGCAGAAATTCTCTTCTACTTATGATAATAGCCGCTTCGATCGCTCACCAGCATTCTTCACCATTCGCCATTCATTCATTCGCTTGCGATCCAAACTGCGACGAATGGCAACGAATATCCATGCCAAATAACTGGCGCATCGCTTCCCACTGGTAATGTGGAGGCGTGTTTGATCACGATAGTCCGTTTGCTGCAACTTTCTCGATTCGCTTCAGCAAAGAGAAGTGAATATGAATGGAGTGAGGCGAATATACCGATCCTTGATGTATATTGTAGCTCTTGATTAGCTTAATGATGCGCAATACAAGCAATTGATTCAAATTTATTTCGCATCTGCAACTTTACCTGTGCTTATGCAGTGACCATAATAACCATAACTTTACCAAGAACCTCCAATCAAAGATGGGTATTGTAGAAATTTTGGAGAACTTGAGAGACTCAGCAGAAATTATATTTTGGATACAAAGTGTACATCAACGCACTTTTCTCTTCAATGAGTTTCGAATACATACTGCCAAATTTAATCGTCGAAAACTGGAATTAAGGTTGACATGTTAGATAAATAATATCTTTTGAGTTCATCAAAATGGTAAATCGATATATTCAAAACTAAATATGACTTCTGCAATACTTTAAATCTAACTTGTAAATTATTTTACAAGACCTTTGAGACTTGTAATCAAAAGTACAAGTCATAGCTAATATTTTATACTTGTTGTTTATTTATGCAACATACACTTGTAAATTCTACTAATAATATTAGTCCATCCGACTTGTAGTATTGGACTTGTAACTTGTACTTGTAGTATTTTTATGCAACAGAAAATTATAAGTTACAAGCTACAAGACTAATATTATTAGTAAAATTTTCATTATGCTACAGGCCTCAGGAGGTTTAAATTTCTGCAGCGATTCCGCCAAGGATTGCTCCAGGAATTTGTCCAGACATTTCTCCAGGAATTCCTCTAGACATTCCTCCAGGCATTCCTCCAGAAATTCCTTCAGAAATTTCTCCAGGCAATCCTCCAAGAATTCCTCCATGTATTCCTGAAGGAACTCCTCGAGGCATTTTTCCCGGAATTTCTTCAGGAATATGTATTTCCAGGAATTCCTCCAGGAATTTCTCAAGTAATTCTTTCAGAAATGTGATTTTTTCATTAAGTTTCAGTTCCGACATTCTAAACAAATCACAACATGCCAGCTATGCTCTTTGTATTTATCTAGTAATATCACCGGCTTCAAGATTGTCTTTTACGTATCAAGGTATCGCCGGACGAAGACGCGCAATTCCATAACTCTCTCTCTCTCTCTTCTTGGCGTAACGTCCTCACTGGGACAAAGCCTGCTTCTCAGCTTAGTGTTCAATGAGCACTTCCATAGTTTTTAACTGAGAGCTTCCTCTGCCAATGACCATTTTGCATGTGTATATCGTGTGGCAGGCACGAAGATACTCTATGCCCAAGGAAGTCAAGGAAATTTCCTTTACGAAAAGATCCTGGACCGACCGGGAATCGAACCCGTCACCCTCAGCATGGTCATGCTGAATGCCCGTGCGTTTACCGCCTCGGCTATATGGGCCTATCAATTCCATAACTGTCGATCATAATTCATCCGCTCGATGACATTAACGGCGACCAATGACCATAACATTTTTATCAGCTACCGGCTACGTACCTAGCCCCGGGGGGAGAAAAGTATTGAAGGCCTGATAAGAAATTCATAGTTTCATAGCCGACCACGGCCTCCGAGTTCGAACAATTTATGACCAAGCAATGACATAATGCGGCCATTGACCGGCCCAAAGGTGGTGCTGGGCTCGCATCGAGAGCTCTATCACTCATTCGTACGGCTCGGTTTATGAGTGGCAGCTATGTGGTCATTACTTGTGAAATACGACCGAAGGTGGTGAGTTGTCCAATCTGGGGAGCAATTTTTTGGCGAAACCTAAAACGAAGCACTTTATTAGGAAAACAAGGACGCACATGTAACAAGATAAGAGAGGCTGTATAGTTTTTGGCATTCTATCATCTGCAATCGACATCAGGAAATCCATTACTTTCTCCTTCCCCTCAACTGGACTGGGCTGAACGTGCCTTACATCCTCTGTACCATCCACACCATACTCTGATTTAAAGATTATCGCACATCCATTAACAACATATTCTCGGTCGTAAAAAAGCAGCCCCGAAGAATTTCGATCCTGGGTCCTGCTGCTGGACAACCAACGTCCTGTCGTCAGTAGGCAGTAACTTCAGCAACAACGTGATGACTCTTCCCCCATCTCGGTAAGAGGTGGGTACCAGTCCAACATCATCCCCAACCGAAACGAAACGGAGAGGAAGTACAACTGCCGGAACCGAAACACGTTCCCTGGAAAAACTGGGATTCCACACATGTAAATAGTAAGCAATAAAATTTTTAATAATGGCTTTTATCTTGTCCACTTTCTCTCGGGCTGGCGGTGGCGGCCGGCAGTCTCAGTAATGGAGCGGACGATGGACGTCCCGTGGACTTTCTCCGTGTCGGTCGGTTGGTGTGTCCTATGGATCCGGGTCCAAGCTGTTGGTGGTCCACTAGCGCTCCGTGGTAATGGCGTAGGTATAACGCAGGAGTGATGGACGGCCGAACGTGAGTGTGTCACATTCTATTTTCCGGGAGGGATTTGGAAGGATTTTCCGTTACTAATTTTTACGAGCTGAAGTCACGTGGAATGCGAACGGGAACATACCAGTTGCACCGTGGGGCGGTTGTCATCCGAATGTTAGCACCGGAGTGACAAATGGGACGCACAGCTCCCTGGGGATTGTTTCGAGTGGAAAACCCAAATGGCGGTGGTTGTGTTCCCATGGGAATGTAAAAATGAGGTTTTCCTTGTTTCGGACTTCGAAAGCTTTTAACCAAATTCTATTCTCGATGTTTTCAGCATATAGAGAGTCTGAATCTAATACCGAAGCTGGAGACATTTGCTGAACCAGAACGAGAGTCAGATTCAGAAAGAGCTCCAGAACCAGAGCCAGGTCAGAACCAGAAATAGAGTCAGAGCAGGTTCCAGAACCAGAACAAAAGCCAATTCCATAGTCAGAACCAACAGTAGTGCCATAGCCAGGAACCAGAAACAGAGCCAGAGCCAATACTAAAACCCGAACCAGAACTAGAGCCAGATCTAGAGTCAAAGCTAGAGTCAGAGTCAGAATCAGAACCATAACCAGTTCCCAAAGCAGAGTCGATGCCAGATCCAGAATAAAATCCAGAGTCAGTAATGTTAGTACCAAAACCATATCCAATCCCAGAACCAGAGCCACAGTCAGAGCAAAAGCCACAACCAGAGCCAGAATCAGACTCAGAGCAGGTTCCAAAGCCAAAAGCAGAGCACGAATCAGAGAACTAGAGTAAGATCCAGAGCTTATTCCAGATCACAGATCCAGAGTCAACACCAAGATAAGAGCCACATCCTATCCCAAAACCAAAACCAAAAGCCTAAACCGAAAGCAGAATCTAAGCTAGAGCCAGATGTAGAGTCGAAGCCAAAGAAACAGAGCAAGTCCCAGAGCCAAATCATAGCCAGGATCAGAGCCAGAACTAGAGAAAATCCGTTGTTAACCTTAGTAAGGTCTTGGAGTCTTTTTTGACCTTTTCCGAATTTCAATTCGCTATATATGCGAAATGTTCATAAAGCTCACTAAATGGATAATATTTGTGACTGAATTCTTCGATTGCAGAACTTGATAATTCCCTAATTCAAGTGAAATATTGTTTGTCTTCCTCAAAAAAGCCCTTCTCCTACCAACTTAGACAAATTTTCATTCTGAAAAACCTGACTTCACGTGAGTATAAGAAAATAGAGCATATCAAGCATAATGTGGACATATCTAAAAAGATAATGAAAAGAAACGATGTGAGTTTCAAGAACAGTGAACATAGACGACCAAAACGTTAAGTGGTGTTAACCAAAATATACGATGAAAGGTTTGTTTGTGAACCGAAGTAAAACTATCCTCAATTCTCGAACTAACCATATTACCATTGACAGTACAGTATCAGACTACAAGAATCGCAGTATATTTTTACATGAATTGCCTCTACTACAGAAAAACAATAAGAATAACAACTGAGCATAAGGATAATATGTCGCGTGTCGAAGCATGAAAATTGAGCTGTCGAAAGACTGCTTCTGGTGATAAATCTAGATAATATGAGCGTTTAAAAATAAACATAGAAGTTCCCTAGTATGTGTTTCTCCAGGTGGTCACTCCGATGGCCAAAGCAGACCAGAATAGTCAAAATAGTACACAATCATGAAGTTATAGCCGTCGAATGCCCATCTTTGTTGCAAAAACATGGAAGTCCCTCAATGCGATTTTTTCCGGTGGTCACTCCGGTGGCCAAAACGGACTAGAACGGTCAATTCTTCTTTTTAATGCCAGAAGCCACATGGCCATGAAAAATCATGAAGTTAGAGCCGTCGAATGCCTATATTTGTTGCAAAAACATGAAACTCCTTCAATACGGATTTCACCAGTGGTCACTCCAGTGGCCAAAGCGAACCAGAATATTCAATTGTTCTTTTTAATACCAGAAGCAACATGTCCATGAAAAATCATGAAGTTAGAGCCTTCGAATGAATATCTTTGTTGCAAAAACATGAAACTTCCTCAATACGAGTTTCTCCGGTGGTCACTCCGGTGGCCAAAACAGACCATTGTGGTCAATTCTTCTTTTCAATGCCAGAAGCCACATGGCCATGAAAAATCATGAAGTTAGAGCCGTCGAATGCCTATCTTTGTTGCAAAAACATGAAACTCCCTCAATACGGATTTCTCCGGTGGTCATTCCGGTGGCCAAAACGGACCAGAATGGTCAATTTTTCTTTTTAATGCCAGAAGTAACATGGCCATGAAAAATCATGAAGTTAGAGCCGTCGAATGCCTTTCTTTGTTGCAAAAACATGAAACTCCCTTAATATGGATTTCTCCGGTGGTCATTTCGGTGGCCAAAACAGACCAGAATGGTCAATTCTTCTATTTAATGCCAGAAGCCACATGGCCATGAAAAATCATGAAGTTAAAGCCGTCGAATGCCTATCTCTGTTGCAAAAACATGGAAGTCCCTCAATACGGGTTTCTCTGGTGGTCACTCCGGTGGCCACATAGGATCACAATGTCCAACAATATTTTTACATATCACAACAATATGGAGCATGTAAAATTATTGAGATTTCATCATGAGTTAACCAACGCAGATGTGTTTAGCGCGGAAAACCGTTCAATTTCGTTACAGTCAACTCGTTGGCCATCTTGTGGGATCCCTGGAACCGGTTCCAGAAGGACGGGACATAACCAGAAACATACAGAAATAGTTCTCGACAGATTGTATTATGGCCTAAAGAAGTTTGATGCAAAAACTTCTATCCTGTAAATAATATGAATGTGCTTTCTAGCACATTATCGTGAAAAACATTACTTTCCGGATGTTCCGGATTTCCGGAACCGGTTTTTAAGAATTAGTCAATATTAATGTCTTTAATCAAAGTCCACGTGAATACCTTTCCAACGATTCTTGAACGGTCCTGATTACTTGTTTGATTGCAAAGTTATAGCTAGCCAAAGTTAGGGCCTCTAAAGCGGCATTTTTCAGTTGAAGCAGGTTCCCGGTGGCCACAGTGACCAAATTTGGAACTCTCCGGGGGTTTTGAAAGCTAGACATGTGTGGCTTTCATTTGGGCCAAAGAAAATCAAAATCGGCCCAGCCACTGATTTTTGAGAGCCGTTCAAAGTTTGGGGTCAAAAATGACCCCAGGGTCTTATTTGTAACTTTTTTTAGGGACTAAGGAAGGTTAAAGTCAGAATCGAAATACAGTGAGTCAGAGAAGGTCCCAGAGCCAAAAGCCTTGCTGAAACCAGATCACGAATCATAGCGTAGGCCAGAACCAGAGCCATAGCCAAAACCAAAACCATTATCGGAGCCAGAACTAGAGTCAAATCCAGAGTCAAATCCAAAGAGGGAACCAGGACCAGAACTAAAGCCGGTAACAGACACAGAATCTGAATCAACACATCCAGTCTCAAAACCAGTCCCAGAGCCAGTTCCAGAACCAAAACCAAAATGAGAACCAGAGAAGGTCCCAGAACCAGAGCCAATTTGAGAGTCAGAACCAGGGTCAGAGCTCGAGTTAGAATCAGATCCAACGCTTAAACCAAAACCAGATCAAATCTAGTTCTAGAGCCAGATTTTAAGTCCAAAACTAGATCCAGAAACCAGAGACAGAGCCAGAGCAAGAAATAATGGTAGAGCCAATACTAAACGCAGAATTGGAGCCAGATCCAGCATTAATGCTAATGTCAGAGCTAAAGCTTTATCCAGTTCCCGAAGCAGAATCGGATCCAGATCAAGAGCCAGATCCAGAGGCAGGGTGGTGACCAGAACCATAGACATTCCTAGAATCAGAGCCAGAGTCAGAGTTTAAACCTCAACCAGAGTCAGAACCAGAAATAGAGTTAGAGTAGGTCCCAGCGCCATAAGCAGAGCACAATCACAGCAAAGGTCAGAACTAGAGCTAAAGTCAAAACCAAACTCATAATCATAGCCAGAACTATAGCCAGATCCAGAGTCAAAGCCAGAGACAGAACCAGGGCCAGAACTATAGCCGGTAACAGATCCAGGGCCAGTTCCTGAACAAGAGCGAGAACAAAATCCAGGACCAATACCGAAACCAAAACCAGAGCCTAATCCAGAGTAGTCGGGGCCCGTGGCGTAGTTGGTCACACGTTCGCTTCATATGCGGATGGTCATGGGTTTGATTCCCAGCCCCGGCACTTGCAATTTTTCATCAGTTGCTCTTCACCGAGAACGGCTGACACTGACCCACTTCTGAGCCCCATGGCTCAAACGGACCCGGATACCTGGAAATCGGCGAACTGCTACTCATAATGGACCCCCAATCGGACTGGAAAGGAACAACGGCCATCCATCATCCTTGCGCTCATCATTCTACCAAGTAGTAGAAAAGTGAAAAAGAATCAGAACCAGAACTAGAGCCTAACGCAGACACAGAATCAGAACCAGTGCTAGAGTCAGACCCCAAAATAGAGCTGCATCCTGTACCAAAACCAAAACCAGAAGCCGAAACCGAAATCAGAATCAAAGCCAGAGCCAGATCTCACAGAAAAAAATATTCATGTAAAATTCAGCGAGAAATCATGCACATAAAGGGAATGCTAGAGTTAGTGCATATTTACATGAGATATCATGTAAAATTACGTTACAATCGTGTAAATTTCCGCTAATAGTCACGTAACCGGTTGGAGTCCATGATGGTTTACGCGATGGTTGGCGGAAATTTACACGATGGTAATGTAATTTACATTATATCTCATGTAAAAGTGCACTAACTCTAGCATTCCCTTTATGTGCATGATTTCTCGCTGAATTTTAATTACATTTTTTTTCTGTGTAGAGTCGAAGCTAGAGAACCATAGCATGTCCCAGAACCAAATCATAGCCAAAAACAGAGCTAGAAGCTAAACCATAGCCAGAACTTGAAAAAAAAACCGAGTCAAAGTCAGGATCAAAACCAGAGACAGAGCCTGTACCAGAACAAGAGCCAGACCAAAACTCAGATACTGAGTCAATACGAATGTCGAAACTAAAACCAAAACCTGAGTTAGAAGCCAGAATTAGATTCAACACTAGAGCAACAACTTAAAAACCAGTCAAAGAACCACTTCCAGAACCAAAACTATAATCTAACCGAAAGGTTAAACCAGAACCAGAGGCTGAACCAAGCAAAGCAAAGCAAAGCAAAGATAACCGTACACATCGTAGTTGCTACTCCGTGATTGACCAGAACAATCGAAGTTGCACAGAGAGCCAATGAATGTGAAAGCTTGGGACTAGCTAACCATTCTCAATGTGCACAATTCGAGAGTTCAGCTATTTAAAGTCAATAACGGCGCTGGCCACGTCCTTACGGTCATCAGGAAAGGGAAGGAATGTTAGTTCGACAACCGTTGCTACTAGAAACCGTGGAATCCACAGCATCCCCACAGTTGTCACGGGAAGGAATGGTGGTTAGTAGGGTAGGGTAAGGTGTGGATCTAGGAGCCACCTCTGTTAGGTGATATGATCCACTAGTTATATGGAAATACACGTCGCGGTCTTCATCACGATTATGCTTTATTTGATCACGATGACCACTGATCCCGGATTTCGTGCTCGCGTTTCCATTGCCCTACCGTGGAAACCGACTGACCAACGAATATTGTAGCGCGATTCTGATCCCGGATTTTTCACTCGCACTTCCATCGCCCTATCGAGAAAACCGACTGACCAACGAATATTGTAGCGCGATTCTGATCCCGGATTTTTCACTCGCACTTCCATCACTCTTACCTGAAAATTGTCAGCCATTCGAAAATTCTCAAGCTAATCTGATTCCGCATTCCACACTATCGCTTGCATGGCTCTACCGAGAAAACCGACTGACCCTGTTTGTGCTGAGTGGCAGCCCAGGTGTCAATCTCTAAACCAGAACCAGAGGCTGAACCAAAACCAAAACCAGAACTGGATCCAGAATCAGAACTAGATCTAGATCCAAAGTCAAAGCGAGAGTCAAAACCTAAGATTGTACCAGTGCCAGAACCAGACCCAGAGTCAAATCCAGAGCATAACCCAGAACCAGAAGCAGAAACAGTGCTACAGTCAGAAGTAGACCCAGATCTAGAGTCAGAATATAGACAGAAGCAGAGCCACAAACAGCCAAACCAGAACCAAAGAACCAGACCAAGAGACAGAAATAGAGTCAGAGCTGAAGTCAAAATCAGAACCAGAGTTAGAGCCTGGGCCAGATCAAAACCAGAAGCAGAATCAACACTAGAGCCACATTCAGTCTCAAAAATAGTCCCAGACCCAAAACTAGAACCAGACACAAAGCCGAAACCAGAACTAGAACCAAAACTAGTCTCAAATCCGGAGTCAAAGAATCAAAATCTCAGACTGAGCCAGGATCAGAACCAGAGCTAGACCATAAGCCAGATACAGAATTAGAACTGAAGTCAAAGCCAGAACCAAAGTCAGAACCAGAATTAGAATTAACACTGGCGCCGCATCCAGGCTCAAAACCTAAACTAGAACCACAACTAAATTAGAGACAGATCCTAGACCAAAGCCATCAACAAGTTAAAACCAGAACCAGAGTTAGAGCCAAAACCAGAAGTCAAAACCAAAATCAGAACTACAGCCTGTTCCAAAGTCGAAGCCAGAACAATAACCAGAGCAAGTCCCAGAACCAAAGTATAGCTAGAAATGTAGCCATAAACAGAGCCAAAAACAGAACCAGAACAGAGTTAGAATCAGATTCAGATTCAAAGTCAGAATCATAACTAGAGATACCATCACCAGCAGCAGAACCAGTGCTTCAACCGGAACTTGAGCCAAATCAAGAGTAAAAACAATTGACAGAACCAGAGTCAGACCAAAGCCAAAAACAGAGTAAGAGCCAAAATCAGATCCAGAGCAAGTTCAAGAACCAGAAGCATAGTTATAAACAGAGTCAAAACCAGAGGCACAGCCAGTGCCAGAACCAGAGACACAGCCAGTGCCAGAACCATAGCCAAACCAACTGAACCAGAACCTGATACAGAGTCAGAGCTAAAGCTAGAACCTGAATCAGAGTCTGAGCCAGATTCAAAGTCAAAACCAGAATCAGAATCAACACTAGAGCCACATCCTAGACGCAGAGCCAGTCCCAGAACCACTTCCAGAACCAAAACTAGAACCAGCACCAGAGACAAAGCCAAAACCAAAACCAGAACAAGAACAAGATCCAGGCATCTAGACGCAGAACCAGTTCCAGAACCACTTCCAAAACCAAAACTAGAACCAGAACCAGAAACAAAGCCAAAACCAAAACCAGAACAAGAACAAGATCCATATCCAAAAACAAAACCATTTACAAAACCAGACCAAAGCCATAAACAGAGTTAGAGCATAAACCAGAAGCCGAAACCAATATAAGAACCAGAGCAAGATCCAAAATAAGCCCAGAACCAGAATCATAGTCATAAACAGCGTCAGAAACAGAGCCAAAACCATAGCCAGAACTAGAATCAGATGCAGAGTCAAAGTCAGAATCAAAACCATAGACAGAGTCATTGCCAGAACCAGAGTCAGACCAACTGAACCAGAACCTGATACAAAGTCAGAGTTTAAGCCAAAACCTGAATCAGAGTCAGAGTCTGAGCCAGATTCATAGTCAAAACCAGAATTAGAATCAACACTAGAGCCACATCTAGTTTCAGAACCAGTTTCAGTACCACTTCCAGAACCAACACTAGAACCAAAACCAGAGACAAAGCCAAAACCAAAACCAAAACAAGAACAAGATCCGGATCCAAAGACGAAATCTTTTACAGAACCAGAACCAGAGTCAGACCAAAACCAAAAACAGAGTTAGAGCTTAAACCAGAAGCCAAAACCAAAATAAGAACCGGAGCAAGATCCAAAGCAAGTACCAGAACCAGAAGCATAGTCATAAACAGTGTCAGAAACAGAGACAAAACCAGATCCAGAGCCGGAACTAGAATCAGTTTCAGAGTCAAAGTCGGAATCAAAACCATAGACAAAGCCATTGCCAGAACCAGAGTCAGTCCAACTGAACCAGAACCTGATACAGAGTCAGAGCTAAAACCAAAACCTGAATCAGCGTCGGAGCCTGAGCCAGATTCAAAGTCAAAACCAGCATCAGAATGAATTCTAGAGTCACATCTAGTCTCAGAACCAGTCCTAGAACCACTTCCAGAACGAACACTAGAACCAGAACCAGAGACAAAGCCAAAACCAAAACCAGAACAACAGCAAGATCCAAATCCAGAGCAAGAGTCAAAACCAGAGATAGAACCAGTGCAGTGCAAGTGTCCAGTGCAATCCCTGAGCATGATCCAGAAGCAGAAACAGTGCCACCGCCAGAACCAGGGGCAGATCCAAAGTCAAAACCAGAAACAGAGCCAGTACCAGAACCATAATCGAGTCAGAGCTTAGATTAAATCCAGAACCAGAGCTAAAACCAGAACCAGAGTTACCAAAACCAGAAGTCGAAATCTAAATCAGAACCAGAACCTGCGCCAGATTCAGAGTCGAACCCAGAACTAGAACCAGACCAAGTCCCAGAACCAAAGCATATCCAGATCCAGAATCAAAACCAGTTTCGGAATCAACACCAGCCACATCCAGTCTCAACACCAGACCTAGAACCAAAACTAGAACCAGACCTAAAGCCAAAACCGGTTCAAGAGACAGAGTCAAACCCGAAACCAGAACCAGAGTCAGAACTAGATTCAGAGTCAAAACCAGAGTCAAAACTAGAGATAGAACCAGAGCTAGTACCAGAGCCAGAGTCAAAATTAGAGCCGGTATCAGACCCAAAGAATGAAACACAACCAAAGGCGTTTTCGGTATTTAGGTTTGTTTCGTTATTGTCTAACGCCTAAACATATGTACCGCGCGTTTTAACGCGCATATCAATTGAACACCCCAAGTTCTCCATACAAACTTCGGTCTTAAACTGTGAAGGCCCGATCCAATCATTTTCAGAAATTCGTGCACTATGACACTTCTGGAGTCCCAAACCCCTGTTCTTTTTTTCTCATCCCATAACAAAATTTAGTGTTGAACGGTGTAATCAACCAAAAAAGAAACAGGGAACTATAGAGCTGATGAACCTAAGAACCAGGAAACCGTAGACCCAAAGCCACTTCAACCCCATCCAGTGTCAAAGAGTCAAAGAGTTTGAAAGACGAAGAGCCAAAGAGCAAAAAGCCAAAGAACTAAACAACCAAAATGCCTAATAATCTAAAAACAAAAGTCAAATAACCAAAGAGTCAAAGAGCCAAAGTCAACTGAAAAACCCAGAGTAGAACTGAAAAACATAAAAACAAAAGAGTGGAACTGAAAAGCCAAATCCAATACAACGTCAACAAAAGTGCCAATGAGCAAAAGAATTAAGCCAAAAAGTTAAAGAGAGAAAGCGTCAAAAAGCCAAAGAGCCAAAAACAAGAGGAACCAAAAAGCAAAAGCGTAATAGCACCAAATAACGGAAGAGCCAAAAATCCAATACACAAAAGTGTCATGAACACAACATTCAAAAAGCCAATGACTTAACTTATAATTCAAATATAAAATTGCTATTTTTAATAGTTTATGAGTCACAGATTTCAAAAAGTCAAACAGCTGAAGAACGAAATGGCCAAGAAATCAAAGCATAAACAGCCAAAGATCTAAATATTCAAAAAGCCAAAGACAAACGAGTCAAAGAGACATTTTTCCCAAAAGCCACAATCAATTATCTATGTAGTGAGCTAAAGCCAGAGTCAGAGAGTTCAAGATCCAAAGAACGTAAGAACCAAGAAGCTAAAGAACCAAAGAAACAAAAAACCAAAAAAAAAACAAAAACAAAGGTTCTAAGACCTATTAACCCAGATAGCCGAAGTATTGAAGCATAAAAGAACCAAAGAGCTTAGAAGCCAAAGTGTAAAAAGACATACAATGAAAGTCAAAATGCCAAAGAACAAAAAACAATGAACCATTGAAACGAAAATAAACAAAACACCAGATCCGGTGTTATTGTTATTGTGTGATTGTTTTGTTAGTTACGCCCTAGTCGTGAATTAATCCGGAAGTGTCAAATTTAGATGTATTCTTTAGTATGTACACCAATGAACCTAACCTCAAAATGACTAACAATTTTCAGGTCATTTTGACAGGTGTAATACGAGCATGAAAAGCATGACTACAAAGTCGGTAAAGCAATAGATATTTTTGTCTTCTCGTGCATGTGTGTGACTGTCAAAATGACCTGAGAATTTTCAACCATTTTGATATTAGCACTTTATTTTGCTTTTTCAGGCTTATAGGGGTATTACTCGGCCAATATAGAGCACGTCAGTTCTATTAAAGCACTCTAAAGCACTTCATGAAGCAAAGCTGGTTTGAAAAACAATAACAATAACAGTAACAGTAACAGTAACAGTAACAGTAACAGTAACAGTAACAGTAACAGTAACAGTAACAGTAACAGTAACAGTAACAGTAACAGTAACAGTAACAGTAACAGTAACAGTAACAGTAACAGTAACAGTAACAGTAACAGTAACAGTAACAGTAACAGTAACAGTAACAGTAACAGTAACAGTAACAGTAACAGTAACAGTAACAGTAACAGTAACAGTAACAGTAACAGTAACAGTAACAGTAACAGTAACAGTAACAGTAACAGTAACAGTAACAGTAACAGTAACAGTAACAGTAACAGTAACAGTAACAGTAACAGTAACAGTAACAGTAACAGTAACAGTAACAGTAACAGTAACAGTAACAGTAACAGTAACAGTAACAGTAACAGTAACAGTAACAGTAACAAGAACAATAACAGTAACGGCAATAAAAAAACGCCTCCCCGACGGGGAATTGAACCCCGGTCTCCCGCGTGACAGGCGGGGATACTGACCACTATACTATCGAGGGCTATGATTGATAAACCTTATTCTACATTCAAAAAAAAAAAAACAAAACAAAAATCCACATTAATCAAATCAATCGGCATAAATATCAAATATCCCAACCTGCCTCATTATTGTGAACTTTCCAAAGCAAGTTAATCGGGCCTCAAGCGATAAGATTATCTCATACGTCACCGCTGCTGCTACTGTTGCTGCTGGCTGCCGTGTAGCAGCGTGCGAGTCCGTCTCCCGACTCATTCCATTCCATCCCGTTCTGCTGTTCGACGGGCATTTCTGCTATGTAGCAGAATCAAAATGCAAAAGTGCTGCACATCCCCTGGGCAGCGGCGGCGGCGAGTTTGCCGCAAACCACACGGGAGTGTGTTCTTCTGTTTTCTTGCAAGAGACTTTTCAAGTTGTGGTTCCCCGTTCGCATGCCATCCGGCCAGCAGCGTCTTTTACGGAAATAAGACTTGAATGAAGCCAAACTTCTCAAACTCCATGTTCACCACCGAAGTTACTTTTGACTGAGGATGGCAAAGCAAGTAGTTCCGATCGTAATTGAAAATCGATGCGGTTAGAGCCTCCGGCAAAAAGTGCAATCCATCGCTAAAAGAGAGCAAAACTATTTCCGAGTATAAGAAAAATTCTTTATTGAAGAAGGCATTTTTCAACTTACGGTTTGTATGGCGAAAGTACATAGTAGAAAAACATTCCGCCCCCGGGTGGACTCGAACCACCAACCTTTCGGTTAACAGCCGAACGCGCTAACCGATTGCGCCACGAAGGCTCTTAAAAAACCTTATACTTCCTGGTGATAGTTTTCCACTTTGACGATATCTGCGACACAACGTTTTGTAAAGCAATTTCACCTTGGAGACTAGTTCGTCGCCCTCGTCGAGTCGTAGGATAAATTGAATTAATCACCAATAATTACCTCTACCACCTCTACGGGAAAAACGTGAAAGTGTGCTCGCTTCACCGCAAGAGTCATCGATGTGGATGGAAGTAATTGTTGGTGTGTTCCTGCTCTGCTCTGCGGTGGGAATTCCATTCGATTGCTTCTTCAATGGCTGCGTTGCTAGGTATTAGAACAGAGGTGCTCCGCGCCATCATTGCATTGCATTGTAATGTACTCAACCTTCATGCATGCCGGTGTTCAGGTATACTACTTTTCAAGATGTTGTGTCCTTCCGGTTTTTAATCTTTCGGCGACGTACTTCATTTTTCAAAAATAAATGTACTTACGGAAGATAACTTACCTTACCGATCAGGCTAAGGCCTGAGTGTCCCCTGCTGTACGTAATAGTCGTCTCCATTCTACTCGGTCCATGGCTGTGTGTCTCCAGTTCCGCACTCTGCGGAGGGTTCGCAAATCGTCCTCAACTTGATCGACCCACCTAGCTCGCTCGTCTTCTTGTACCGGTCGGATGTCTCTCGAGAACCATTTTAGTGGGGTTGCTATCCGTCATCCTGATGACGTGACCCGCTCACCGTAGTCTCCCGATTTTCGCGGTGTGGACGATGGTTGGTTCTCTCAGCAGCTGATGCAACTCGTGGTTCAATCGCCTTCTCCAAGTCCCGTCTTCCATCTGCACTCCGCCACAAACAGTACGCAATACTTTCCGTTTGAAAACTCCAAAGGCCCGTTGGTTTCATCGCCGTCTATAGAAATTCTCGATGGCGGGCGTGGTGATTCCTCCCTGGATCCCTTTGCCATCATGTACTTTGTCTTCGACACATTAATGACTAATCCGATTGAACAGCATGCACGAAAGACCATCACCTTGCCGTAACCCTCTGCGAGATTCGAAGGGACTCGAGAGTGTCCCTGATACTCGAACTACGCACATCACTCGATCCATCGTCACCTCGATCAACCGTATCAGCTTATCCGGGAATCCGTATTCGTGCTTTATATGCCATAGCTGTTCTCGATCGATTGTATCATACGCCAGCCGATTTGAAATCGATGAACAAGTGATGTGTGGGCACGTTGTATTCGCGGCATTTCTACAACACCTGGCGGATGGCGAACATCTGATCCGTTGTACCGTCGTTGGGGGTGAGAATGGGTCAAAAAAGGATACTTTGTTAAATAACAAATACAATTGAAGTCGGAATAACTTTTTATTCGGTATGTATACTCTTCTATGTAGTAATGACAGTTTAGCAAGAAAGCATCACATTATATGAATTGCTTACTAAACTACAAATGATTGAAAATTGACCCAATCTCACCCCTTAGACGGGGTGAGAATGGGTCAAAGTATTCGAAATCGCCTATCTGAGAATATAAGTTAATTTTATTGATCATATCTAGCAAACTTTCGTAAAATACAATGTTACCATGATGAATAAAAACTCAGGTAATTTTAAAAGATGATTAATCCACCTAAAAAGGCTAATACAACCGAAAAAATTGTTGAAATTTGATAAAATTACGTTTGTATGTTGTATCGCCATTTTTAGCCACCATCCACCATCTATAATGTTTCAACCTCCATGAGAGGAGGGGGAGGATTACAACGAAGGAGGAGCGCATGCAAGATTGATTGAAAAAAAAAAACATTATATTTTTAGTACACTGCATAAGAAATATTTAACCCGCTATAAACTCTTATGATCATTGGCCTCTATACTGCCAAAGCAAATCATTCCATCTCAAGATAGAGGATCGTTTAAATATTATGTTACACACCATTTCACATTATTAGACCCCCTCCCGCAACAACATTAAAAAAGATTTTTTAATAAATTTTGTATGAGTTCTAGTAGACTTATTCTTCTGTCCAAACGCATGGGTTTATTGTTATAAATGATTTTAGGCACTAAACTTACAAACTTACAAACTAAAACCCCAAACTTTTGCACGGGAGTGTATGAACACTCTCGCTTGCCACTTCTGCGAAATATTTTCGAAGGAAACTGTGCTTTTATGAAGATACGGTAAACATGGCACCACTCTGACGTCAAATGGGGACTGGATAACAATTTAAATTTTCAGTTAAGGTTATGCGCACTCGATAACTTGCTTGACCCAATCTCACCCCCATTCTTATTATTTAGACATTGCACAGTGGTTCCAGCGCCATATGAGGGCGGCCATAAATATGATTTTATCGAGTTTTGTGATGAAATCGCTAAATTTGATGCATATTTGCATTCCAAATATGTTTTTGTATTTATTATAAAAATAGGGCTCAATCGAGTTTTTGGCCTTACTAATATTAGTTTAGGCGGTCCACGGTAGTCAAAACTGCTCAAGAATAGTAAGAACACATAATTTAATAGATAAAGGGAATGAAGGTTGAGAAAAGTGTTCTGTGCAATGCATTGCGCAAGGTATTTGTTAGTTTTTGAGAAAACTGAAGGTACGACACTTAAGCGACTACCACCAATCTGGTCGCAAACGGTCGCAGCTAAATTTGCCAGTGAATCATTATTTAAGATTATAGGGAAGTTTTATAGAAGAACTTACGAAGGGGCCGGAAGGGGAAACATTTTTTCCGACTTGTTGAAAATTTTCAGTTTATTATAACTTTGTGGAAAAAGCATCTAATTCAGTCACACTTATTCAAATAAAATTATGAAGAATGGCATCTAAATTTGTGATAAACATCGATTTCAAATATGTAAGAGTTGAACACAATCAACCAAATACATGCCGAATGGATGTGACTTTTTAATAGAGTGATGAATGCATTAGACTGAAATTAGAACAATTCAAATAAAATATCTACTCAAGAACATCTACTTTCATGAGCTCTGCAGAAAAGTTTCGGCATACATTTGATGAAAGTAATGATTGACCCTACACAGATAAAAATAATTAGGTTTACACGTCATGTAAACTTCATTTTAGTCATGTAAACTTCCAGTTATGATGGTTTACATGATATATCATGTAAATTTGTGTTATATGTCATGTAAAAACTCTGAGTCATGTTGAATTACATGACATATAATGGAAATTTACATGATATTTCATGAGATTTACATGACATCCCACGCTCCAATCATGTGCATTATATGTCACAGAAATTTACACTATCTTTTCGAGCTGTGTAGCTATTAAAGCATTAATCTTTATGTTACCGCAATGATATCACAGTTTCAATGAGGTCAAATTTTTGGATTAATGACCTATGGCGGAACCACTGTGCATTGGGTCGAAAATATTGAATTTTTAAATAAAAAGAGCAATGACAGCCCGCTATTTTCATTGCATCAACTAGGCAATACCTACAGCTAACCACTTATAAGAAAATTTATGGTTAGGTACTTGTGTGAAACATTACAATGGAGATTTTTTTTCAGAGTGATTCACTAGTAGTTTCGTCATAGAAGTTTAGTCAAAAACTTAACAAAAAAACATTATTGCTAAACATCTTATTCTGCATCATGACGTGTAAAAACATCTCCTCTTTGAAATAATATTAAGTTTTCAATATAAACTAGCTATAGTTGATGAGCTATTTCAAATTTTATGTTTCTCCGTTTTGACCCAATCTCACCCACCAGACCCATTGTCACCCCCATCGACGGCAGCGCTTTTGCCCATGAATCCAGCCTGATACTGCCCCACGAATTCTCTTGTAACACAAGTTTACAAAATAAAACGAAAGTCGTGAACTTCTGTCAACGACCAAAATTTTTGAAGCACAATTTAGTGCTGATTTCGAAACCGACCTTCAAAAAATTTAAAGTAGAACAGTTTTTGAGATTTAGCTCAATATCGAGTTTTGCAACTTTTCAAAATATGTAATTTACTAAAATTCAAATATATTGCGTTTTATTCAACCAATTTTAAATCTGTTTTCCATAAATTAAAAGCTGAATACAATACAATTTGGTCATCTGAATACAGGTTTTGCGTCAGATTGATGAAATTCAAGATATTGGCGAGTTTTAGGGACGATCTTCTTAAATTTTAGCAAAATTCTCTAATTTTTTTGAAGAAATGTATTTTTTTCAATAAGATAAAAACAACTTAAAAATTCTTTCTCGACGTTTATTTGACATATCATATGTAGGCGAGTTACAGTAAAAAATTCAGCTCAATCGGAGCATTGATTACGGAGAATGAGGTGTGTGAAGTGAGCGACGTTGCTTAAAAATAGAACAAAAATCGATTTCAAATCATCAACCTTGTATGGAAAGTCGAAAAATTTTCCGCTCTACTGTAATTTTTTTCCTTCGCGTTTTCGAACTCAGGGCATGATTCTACACCAAAAATGATCATCAGCTTACCGAGTTCAAAAATGCTGTAAACTAGTGTAATCGGTGATAGACGGTGGTATAAAATTTGAGAGAGTTCTTGTGTATTTTATCTTGTAGGCAGCGCTCAGTAGTGTGATTGCGCGATAGTTTCCGTAATCCAACTTGTCGTCCTTTTTGAAGATGGGACATACGATACCTTTGGTAATACTTCCTCCTCCCAAATCTTGGTAACGACCCAGTGTAGTGCTCTCACCAGTACTTCCCCACCATATTTTAGAAGTTCGCTTGGTAGTTGATCTTCTCCAGCGGCTTTGTTGTGCATCTCGGAAGATATAGATGGCAAAGAGACTAATCATAGACACAGAAACCAAGCTGGAGATAATATAAAATGCATGACGAAAGAAGCTAAGAAGTTCCAACGATAACATTGCAATGTGTGTTTGAGGTATGGGGCATAGCAAACTTCTGCAAGGGTAGGAAAAGGTGTGTTAACTGTGGTGAGAGTCACAATAACGAAGAGGAACATGGGGCATGCTAGAAAAAGGCAAGATATGTTCACTGCAAAGGCGAACACAAAGCTCCAGATATGAAATGCATGGAGCGAGGCAAGCAGGAGAATATCAAAAGGCTGCCGGCTGTCTATCAAAAATCTATCCTACCATGAGGCACGTGAGCATGTTGCTGAGTATTTTGTGACTAGTTTTATTTAGGGGCTGTTCATAAACCACGTAGACCAAAATTTGGCCATCTCAGACCCCCCCTCCCCCCTCGTAGACTTTTGTCCATACAAAAATTTTGAAATTTGTATGGAGCGTAGACTTTGGCCAGAACAGACCCCCCCCCCCCTCCCCCCCAAAAAGTCTACGTGGTTTATGAACGGCCCCTTAGTAGAGGGTTCATCCATTGGTGCGTGGATGGCAAAGAGATAGATTGTGTGTAGATTACTGTAAAGGTGATGCAGCACAGTTCGCTTGGTGTTGCGTAACCTCTAGGTGATCTCACCTGTACACTCTGCGAGGATCACAAAAGTGTGGATGATATGATCCACGATTGCGACAGTTGCAATCCATGGGTCCACTATGGTTGCGCTGGTGTCACCGAAGTACGGAAAGAGTCAAAATAGGTCAGTATAAAGTGCATGAATATGAATATTTTGCGGGTATCAAAATGGTTCCCTTTCTTCGAAGACCAGTCATAAAAATGATACTGGGACTGAGTCAGGGAAAATGAACTATTAGCTATTGTCGCTAGCTTTGGGGAGTCACTGGTGCAGTTACAACATGCGGAAAGTGCTAAAGTGAAACAGGTAGACGATGAAAAGGTTCTCCACGAAAAGCGTCTGTTAATGGTGCGGTAGCTTCTTGAGAAGAAGCGGCTGCAGAAACACAAAACTATGCTCGAAAAGGAGTTGGCGCAGGGTCAGGAAGTTCTGGAACAACAGCTACGCGATGAACATAGGTAACTTCAACGTCGGTGAAGTCGGTGCCAGAAACTCAACCTGAACCTTATTCAACAGTATGAAGAACCTGACGAGCCTGATGATGAATATGAATGTGCGACAGGGGAGAGCGAAGACTTGGATGGACACGGTTAGGGATTGTAGCCTCTCGGCTGCTCAGGTTGGGAGAATGTAGGAAATTTCACCGATCTCAGGGTCGGTTAATCAATTAGCACCGTTCCAACCTCTGCGTCCCCAATCACTTACCTTCAATGGTAGCATACACAATGTACCTGCCAGCAGTAGGACCAAAGTGGAAACGAACCGAGGTGAAATTCAGTTTTATGGCAGACTGCCAAGAACGAGGCTTGGGAACCCTTCTTGGGTACGAGAACGAGCAAAGAGGTGATCATATATAATATTATTGGGAGTGCTGTGATTTAAAAACGTTTGTGACTCAATTGTCTCACATTTTTTTAACAGTTAAGGTCCCATTCGACGTGACAAATATTTGGCCAAACAAGCCCAACACATGACCAACACAACGTGAATCATAGCAACCTTGGATGAATGTCGGACTTAAATGGCATATATTTGTCATAATGACAGTCTAATGGCATCTTTAGGGTAACATTTACTAGCATTTACTGAGAGGACTTTCACATGTTATTTGCGCTTTGATTTGCTTGTTGACGGTAATTGGTGACGATGGAATTCGGCCTACTTCGGCGGGTTACCGGTTGCGGGCGAGTTGACGATTTGCGGCCGGTAGCGGAAGTGGGGTCACTGGATGGACTATGGTCCACCAGCTGGGAACTCGCGGGTTTATAACCGAACGGTTGTCTGGTTCACTGCGGTCCACGGCGAGAACGTTGTAAACGGAGACCGGAAAGGGCAGCGCCACGACTAGGCTACCGGGGGGACGCTGTTGAAGTGAAACCGGCGTGATATCGCAATGGCCGATTTTCCTTAATGGCGCCATGGTAGAACCAAAACCTCCTTTTGTGCGGACCAACGCTACAAGACGGCGAGAGGAGCTAGGATAGCTCGCAGTTAGGAAGATTTTGGAGGTTTTTTTTGGAAGTTTTAGAGGATTTTCGGTGGATTTCAAAGACATTACAAAGGCGTTACATGGCGTTTCGGGGGTTTCGAAGAGTCGCATGTGTGTTATGAGGTCTGAGGGGGATTTCAGAGGCATTCCAAAAAGCTTCAGAGCATTTTCAGCGGATTTCAGAAACCTTACGTAGGTGTTACATGGCGTTTTTGGGGGTTTCGGAGGGTCTGAGGTGCGTTACATGGGGTGTCTGGGAGTTAAAGGGGGATTTCGGAGGCATTCCAAGAAACTTCAGATCATTTTCGGCGGATTTCTGAAATGTTACGAAGGCGTTACATGGCGTTTTCGGGGGTTTCGGAAGGACTGAGGTGCGTTACATGGCGTTTCTGGAGGTTTTAGGATGATTTAGGAGACATTCCTAGAAGCTTCAGAGCATTTTCGGCGGATTTCTGAAACGTTACGGAGGCGTTACATGGCGTTTTCGCTTTCAACAACGAATACGTTTTCACCGTTCCTCGCTTTATCAAACCAACCTCCCGTACGAATAGCACACGAACAGACTCGACACTGATCAGCATTGTTGGCTGCTCTTTTTCGCCGTTGAGCTGCTGCGTTCCAGGAAAGCCTGTCTTTTCATCGCTTTCGATGCTTTTCGATCAGCTTATCGCGAAGCATCGTAGGTAGGGAACGTTATTAGTGCGATGTCGGTACATGCGAATGTTGCTTCTGTGTGCGTGTCGAGCGTCCGTGCCGTAGCTTCTAAAACCAGCCCATTCGGTGTTGTTCGGCTGTTCGGGTGAGCATGTGGTGGCACTGACAGATGTGTGCAAAATAGTTTGTGAGTTTGTGAGCCACTGGTCATCGCTGAGCAGTGTACCTACAGTTCAATCGCAAGCGATAAGAATACAATTGATAAGTTGATTGAGCATTCGTGAGGTGATTATTTGCATCATTGCTTGGAGGCATTATAAGAAGCTTCAGAGCATTTTCGGCGGATATCTGAAACGTTACGGAGGCGTTACATGGCGTTTTCGAGGGTTTCGGAGGATCTAAGGTGCGTTACTTAGGGTTTTAAGGGGTTTAATGTAGATTTCGGAGGTATTCCAAGAAGCTTCAGAGCATATTCAGCGGATTTGATTTCAGAGTCGTTACAGAGGCGATTTTGAAGATTTCGGAAACACCCAGTAGTGCCCCTATATTGTCCCCGAATTCCCAAGCGCCTTATTTAATTTCAAAATGGCCTAGGATATCGGGATTCAACATCAACTCAATTATCCAGGTCCGAAAATATCCGTGATGGCATGAGTCTCTTTGATTTGTTAGACGTGGGCCGTTACTATTCAGTTGGGAGCCACTGACTTTTGTTCCCCCGCTCCATTGGTGGTTAGGACCCTCGGAACGCACAATCCGAAAATCTTTGTCTCCGCTTCTTCACACTTCCGGTTCCTAAGTTATACGCATGTTCCGTTCGCAGTTTTCGGAACCACTGGGATTTCATTAGTTCGCTCAATTCAGTGTCGAAAAAAATCAGCACAACGATGTTCAATTTGTGCGAAAACGAACACAAATAAACAAACACAGTTACCCATAGACACGAGGCCGAGAATGAACATGACAAAGAAGAGACGAGACAATGAAAGCGGCGTCTTGTGGTGTCATCCACTGTAGTTGAAGTTCAGTTCAGCTGAACTTCAGCTCGATGGATTCGAATATGAATATTTCAATTTGGAAATTATTTATTATGGTTTTAGGCATGCAAATACCGATATGTTACCTTAATTAAATGCATAATAGTTACTTTTGGTGAGTGATGCAAAACAACTGCATTTATTTGCTTCTGCATCGTGCTCAATTAAAACGAATCAGTTGAAATTGAAAATACTGACTTTGAGTATCAGTGGTGGTTGAAGTTCAGCAGACGGCGGTCAAAAGAATTTCGAAAGCATACATTTCTGAGAATGCCGCTCGGGTTGTCAAGACGACTATCAAAACAAAAACAAATCAACGACGCTGGCGCCGCTGGGCGTCGGTGCAGACGACCGTAATTTGACAATTGCCGTCACTGGCTCAATTTGTCAATCCTTTTTTTTTTTTCGCGTGATTAAGGCTTTTTACGGCATCATCAGCATCGGCAGCCATGTTGGATATGTGGCTCGAAATTTCAAAGTGATAATTCTCGGCTACTAAAGCGATTAGTCGTATGAAAAAGTATCATCCTATTTGCTCACTTGTAGAGATTGCGATGATACTTTTTCTGCTGCGTGTCTGCAAGATTGACAGTTTTTTATCACTTCAAAAACGCGATGCAAACAGTCATTGAAAAGCAAAAAGTCAATGATTCGTATGAGAGCTTGGTGATGCATCATGACACCTTAAAAAAATGTCACAGTCAGCCATGATTGTTTTTTCTGGTCATGCGTGAAAGTTTTTGTTGCATGATAGTCAAGATCATACACCCACGATTATCATGTAAACTACAGTTTTTGACAGTACATTTTGGATCACTAAAGAGACCAAATCCCCTCAATTCGGTACAAATCACCCTTACTCGGTCAAATCAGAAAAACGACGACGAGCCGAAGATTGACATTGACAGCTTGCCGTGTGTCAACCATGGGTCCACTGCACGAATTTATGCTGGCCTGCTTTTTCTCACAGAAAATTTGACGTTTGAGCGGTGCCGACACCGCTCAAACGTCAAATTTCGTGTGAGAGTAAGCAGGCCAGTATACGTTCGTGCAGTGATCTATTCTGCGCAAGGTAGCTATGGTCCACTGCACGAATATATGCTGGCCTGCTTACTCTCACAGAAAATTTGACGTTTGAGCGGTGCCGGCACCTCTCAAACGTCAAATTTCGTGTGAGAGTAAGCAGGCCAGCGTAAATTCGTGCAGTGGACCGTTACGCAAAACGGTGAGTCGATAAGGAGAGCGTCCAACATAGCTCTGGTCCTCACAAGTTCCTACCTCATGCTTACACGGGTCAAGCGACGACAAAGACCGCCAGCTAAGAGTTGTGTGCTTAGCTGGTAGTGCAGCCTGGGCACTGTTGTCCTTCTGACTTCAGCTAGGTTGAGGAGGTACGATCTGAGTGTCTGTTCACCAAGGAGGTGCGGCTCAAACAGCGTCTGTTCTTGCATCCAGCGGCTGAGTAAGAAACGCAGCATCACGCCCAGCTAAATCCAAGGTGGTAGCCCCATCAGCGTGGTCGTCCCAGTGTTGGTTGGGACGTTAAACAGAACTGGCACGATGGCCCTCCGGCGAGACAGGAGTGTTGGCGTAGGCCCAATAAGCCACCCGTAAAAATCCCCATTGCGAATAACATAGGAGAAAATACGACTCGATACAACCGGCAAAGACCCACGCGACGAAATAAGGACTACGATTGGGAACTTGGAACATGGAATTGCAAGTCACTAGGTTTCGCAGGATGTGACAGGATAATTTACGATGAACTACATCCCCGCAACTTCGACATCGTGGCGTTGCAGTTGCAGAACTTTGTTGGACTGGACAGAAAGTGTGGAAAAGCGGGCATCGAGCGGCTCTACCAAAACTGTGACACCACCAATGAACTGGGGACAGGACTTATAGTGTTGGGCAAGATGCGACAACGTGTGATCGGGTGGCAGCCGATCAACGCAAGGATGTGCATGTTAAGAGTTAAGGGCCGTTTCTTTAACGCATCATCAACGTCACTGCCCACAAGAAGGGAGACCTGATGACGAGAAAGAAGCGTTCTACGCGCAGTTAGAGCTAACATAGCAAATCGTTGTCGGCGACATGAACGCGCAGGTAGGAAGGGAGAAAATGTACACACCGGTAATCCGGCGAAACAGCCTGCATGCCGTATCGAATGATAACGGCCAGCGATGCGTAAACTTTGCAGCCTCCCGCGGTATGGTAGTCCGAAGCACTTTCTTCCCCCGCAAAGATTTCCACAAAGCCACCTGGAGATCACCCGACCATCAAACAGAAAACCAAATCGACCACGTTCTAATCGACAGTAAATTCTTGTCGGATATAACCAATGTCCGCACATACCGCAGTGCGAATATAGATTCGGATCACTACTTAGTCGCTGTATGCATGCGCTCAAAACTTTCGACAGTTATCACCACGCGTCGAAGCCGAACGCCGCAGCTCAACATCGAGCAGCTGCGTAACGTAGAAGTGGCTCAAGACTACGCGCAGCAGTTAGCAGTGGCCCTACCAACAGCTTGGCGCAGCTACACTTGAAGATGGCTGGAGGGACATCCGATCCGCCATAGGTAGTACCTCGGCTACAGCACAAGGCTTCGCGACTCCGAATCACAGAAACGACTGGTACGACGGCGAATGTGAACAGTTGGAAAACGAGAAGAATGCAGCATGGGCGAGAATGCTGCAACACCGTACAAGAGCGAATGAGGCACGTTACAAACAGGCGCGGAACAGGCAGAACTCAGTCTTCCGGATGAAGAAGCGCCAGCAGGAAGAACGCGTACAGGCTATGTGCCACAAGCCGATATGTGCCGAGATAATCACGGGAATATTCTCACGAGCGAGCGTGAGGTGGTCGAAAGGTGGCGGCAGCATTACGATGAGCACCTCAATGGCGACGTTGCAAGTACCGAAGGTGGCGTGGTAACAGATTTAGGAGTATGTGCACAGGACGAAAGACTTCTGGCCCCTGACCTCCAAGAGATTGAGGAGGAGGTTGGCCGGTTGAAAAATAACAAAGCCGCTGGAGCAGATCAACTACCAAGCGAGCTTCTAAAATACGGTGGAGAAGCACTGGTGAGAGCACTACACTGGGTCATTACCAAGATTTGGGAGGAGGAAGTATTACCGGAGGAATGGACGGAAGGTATCGTGTGTCCCATCTACGAAAAGGGCGACAAGTTGGATTGCGGGAACTATCGCGCGATCACACTACTGAGCGCTGCCTACAAGGTACTCTCTCAAATTTTATGCCGCCGTCTATCACCGATTGCAAGAGAGTTCGTGGGGCAGTATCAGGCTGGATTCATGGGCAAACGCGCTACAACGGACCAGATGTTCGCCATCCGCCAGGTGTTGCAGAAATGCCGCGAATACAACGTGCCCACACATCACTTGTTCATCGATTTCAAATCGGCGTATGATACAATCGATCGAGAACAGCTATGGCAGATTATGCACGAATACGGATTCCCGGATAAACTGATACGGTTGATCAAGGCGACGATGAATCGAGTGATGTGCGTAGTTCGAGTATCAGGGACACTCTCGAGTCCCTTCGAATCTCGCAGAGGGTTACGGTAAGGTGATGGTCTTTCGTGCTTGCTGTTCAACATTGCTTTAGAGGGTGTGTAATTAGGAGAGCGGGAATAAACACGAGTGGAACGATTTTCACGAAGTCCGTTCAGCTGCTTGGTTTCGCTGATAATATTGATATTATTGCTCGTAAATTTGAGACGATGGCGGAAACGTACATCCGACTAAAGAGTGAAGCCAGTCGAATTGGATTAGTCATTAATGTGTCGGAGACAAAGTATATGATGGCAAAGGGCTCCAGGGAGGAATCACCGCGCCCGCCACCCCGAATTTATATCGACGGTGATGGAATCGAGGCGATGTAAGAATTCGTGTACTTGGGCTCACTGGTGACCGCCGACAACGACACCAGCAGAGAAATTCGGAGGCGCAATGCGGCAGGAAATCGTGCTTACTTTGGACTCCGCAGAACTCTGCGATCGAATAAAGTTTGCCGTAACACGAAGTTAACTATCTACAAATCGCTGATTAGACCGGTCGTTCTCTATGGGCACGAAACATGGACCCTACGTGCAGAGGGCCAACGCGCCCTTGGAGTTTTCGAACGGAAGGTGTTGCGTACCATCTGCGGCGGAGTGCAGATGGAAGACGGGACTGGAGAAGACGAATGAACCACGAGCTGCATCAGCTGCTGAGAGAACCAACCATCGTCCATACCGCGAAAATCGGGAGGCTACGGTGGGCGGGTCACGTCATCAGGATGTCGGATAGCAACCCGACTAAAATGGTTCTCGAGAGTCATCCGACCGGTACAAGACGACGTGGAGCGCAGCGAGCTAGGTGGGTTGACCAAGTGGAGGATGATCTGCGGACCCTACGCAGAGTGCGGAACTGGAGACAAACAGCCATGGACCGAGTGGAATGGAGACGGCTACTATGTACAGCAGAGGCCACCCCGGCCTTAGCCTGATCGGTAAGGTAAGTAAGCTATTGGGTCAAAAGGGTGCATAACATCTTGTTGACCTTCCTCAAACCACGGTCAGTATAGTACCAGGGAGAGCGATTGAGGCGTGTGCTAATCAATGAAATGACGTCATCGGGTCTTATTTCAGCATAAACAGCGAGATTTACGCCACCAGAAAGGCTCTCTATTTCATTAGAATGGAACGGGAAAAAGGTGCTTACTGATAGGTTATGGACTGACATGAGTTGCGAAACGTCAACCGAGAGTTACCTTGACCAACGAAGCTAAATGAGCAGGAGATCGAGCCAGCTACCAGGATACGCTGGAGGCGAGGACCTACGCCAGAACAGTTTGTGGCAAGACAAGCCGTGTTTAAACATCTTCTTGCATTTCGTGCTGAACCTGATGTTTGTCCGCTTTTCATAAGCTGCTACCTACGAATATACTACGGTCGCGTGTAGGTTTATAAAAACGGACAATTTGAAAAAACTACAAGATATTTTCAGGGACTGGCGTTCAATGCCGCCATCTGATCCCAGAGTTTGTTCCCGAAGTTATTGAGGATCTCCGGAAGAAAAAGTTGCTGATGACTCTGGATGCGACAATTCGACAGGCCTAGGCCTGTCTGGATCGCAGTCAAACAACTCTGCGATCACCTCGAGGCAGCTGGGTTGCACGAACATCCTGAGTCATCCAATGCTATAGTGCAGGAGCATGTTAACAGATTACCGCCCAAATATGAACTGGACAGGGTCCGGTTCAAGCGTGGAAAATCGGTACACCATTCAGGAACTTCACCGATTTCATCAACGATATTGTATCGGAGGTCTCTGAAGTAGCAGACTTCACCGGGGTGGAGCATGCACACCTAGAAAATATCATGTAATTTTAAGTGTCCTGAACCTGACATATACGAGCATCTTCAAAAACACAAATTTAGAGGTTATAATATGTAAATTTACGTCTTTCAAGACACCCGAAAATAAAACTTGTTTTTTCTTAGCGTCTAGCAATCGCTAGAACCGATTTGACAGATAAAACCTAGAAAAGTAAAATATTGGCATGCATGGGATTCGAACACCGGATCTACTAATCGTGAGCCACATCTCTTACCTCTCGGCTAGTTCACCGAGTTGGAAGGTAGTTGATGAACGTGATACTGATTCTACGTTTCTGGTGAAACGGATTTGTTAACCAAACAGCACTTACATGATGCGCGTAAAATTGAGTCCAATTTGTGATTCAGTCTTGAAAACATTTACGTTTTTTGGTGATTCCGTTTCGTGGAAATTTCAGAATTTCTAAGTGTGTGGGATAATCTAATGTTAACTTCTTCTCCCGGTCAGCCTAGTTAGCTGTGTAGAGTCGGTAGCGGTTGTCTCAATTGGCTAAGAATAACACTACGGACCGCCTGATCCAGTGGTTAGAGTCCACTAAACAAGTGATCCCTAATTCATGGTGTTATGCGGCTTTATGTTTACCGTGCCAAGGAATGAATGGTTAGAGGGGTCTAAAAAAAACCTAACCACAAACGGAGCCTGTGGAGAATTAGGGCGTCCTCCCAGTATGTTGCCCTTACTGCGCCAACCGGGGCAATGGTGCAGTTGACCTTGCGTTTCTCCGAGATAATCAGTTGCCCTTCTTAAGTCTTAAATTGAGGCTAAATAAGGGCGGGATTATTCAAATGTTGTAAATTAGCTTACATTATCACCTATATGGGTTCGCCTAACACACAAAATCCTGAATTGCCTGTTCAGCACTTTTTTGACGAAAATAGAACAGCAGAATTATTTCGGTAGCTTCAGTAATCGATTTTACTGAGGCTCAGTACACCAACTGTCGAAACCTGGTGCAAAAGGTAAACAAAGCAGTAAAGCTGTATTCAGCTGTTCTATTTTCGTCAAAAATTTACCGAACACGGTATTCCAAATTGAGTGTGAATGCATTTTCGCCATTGGCGTTTTTCATTTGACACCGATTTGGTTTGTCGTTGATGTTTCCTTTTTGTGCTATGATTGTGAAGAGTGTAATCCTGTCTAGTTTGGGTAGTGGCTACGGCTAGGAAACCTTAGATCAATTTTCAGCGTAAAAAGTGTGTGTAGCCCAAGCGGCTCTTCTTCAAAAAGTTCATCTTCGTAGGGCAGGGGCTCTCAAACTTTTTCAGCTTGCGACCCATTTTTGATTTTTAAAGAATTTGGCGACCCACCACCACATTTTTTTTATAACATAAGTCATTTTTTGCAAATCTGGACTGCCTTTTTAAATAAATACATTTTATCACTTGAACAACTAATGAATGTGATAAACTTAAGTTACACAGCCCTCAAACTAGGAAAAAAGTTTATTTTTGTTTATTTAAAGTGCTCTTTTAGTTTTTTGGTAAAGTCTAAGAAGCAAGGAGGTGCTATTGACCAATCCAAATTCCTGTGTGGTAGTGGTTTGTGTTTAGATTTCCCGTGTTAATCTATCTGTAAGAACTTTGTAAACATCTTTCGTTCTCACGTATATGGAAAGGCTTGCATTAGGTTTCGTGAGACAATTTTTGGACAACTCAATGGTGATCTGATGTTGTTGTCGCTTATCATGCACAACCAGAGCTCACTAATACCAACATTCACTCAATACAGCAGCGGGAGAAAAGAAGGAAAAACGCACTTTTTCGAACAATGCTTGCGTAAAGACGTGTTGTGTGTCTTTTCCCAAACAATCCCCACCATCTGTAGGATCTTCACCTTAACATTAACACTCTCAAATTGAAAATTATCAAATAGGGTACTGGTTCCCTTATTAAGCATGTGGCTCCCATTTTCATCCTACGAAAAACAAAGGAATGAAGCGTTGTTTGTTTTGTTTTATATTTTTGTATTTTTTGTTGGGAGTGAGCACGCATGAAATCAAAAAGAACGGAATCAATCGGTGCCGTAATCGCTTGTTTTCGAATAGGATGAATATGGGAGCGTGAGATTACTGATGGAACACATACCCTATGCCCCTTTTTTCATGATCAATATTTTTATGATATCTAATATGATGCAAGCGTTTTGCATAAATTTATGCTCCACGCAAGGAGGCACAATCCAACTTGTCAAACTCCATAGTGAAAAAATAGGATGCCGTCCCCTTGCTAAGAAGAGTTAAGGTACCCAAGTTTGCAGCAACAGTTTACTCTTAGTTTTAAACATTTGAGATACGATTTCAAGTTTTTAATATTTTTAACCAGGCTCCAGATGTAGTAGTAATTTTATGTTTCTGCAGAACATTGAAATCTACTTTAAAATTAAATAGCTGTTGAAAATGCTATAGATATTCACAACAAGTGGGTGAACATTAAGTAGTTTTTTGAATTATAGTACTGCTGGATGGTTTGATGTGATCTCTTGAAATTTTTATAGATATCCTTCATACATACTTTTTTTTTATTTCCATTTTTATAAAAAAACTGAAAAGTGGTTCCGTTCAATTTCAGATTATCGACATTCATCTGAATTTTACAGAAGCTTAGCTTTACTGAAATTCGGTATTTTTTTTGCTAATTTTTGGTATTTCTAAATTTTTGATATGTAACTGCTGAAACTGACGTGTAAGTCTAACAAAAAATTCTAACTGCAAGCAACAACTTGAACTCATTTTTATTCCAGAACACAAGTAAAAAACAAGTAAAACAAGTGAACTCTAAAATTTTGACCAAATCTTAAAACTTCCGATTAAAAACTCATAGATTTAGAATCGATTTCAGAACGCAGACAGTAGTTTCAACATTCAATATATTCCAGGCAAGGCTAATGATACAACATTTTGAATAGACTTGAGGAGAAACTGGAATTCTTAAAATAACCTTTCTATAAATGGAGTATTAGAAAATTAGCAAATAGCTAACAACAATAATCGACATAAGTTAGGCTGACACAAATTTCTATTTTCTCTTATGTCCCCGCCCCCTCGGAAAATTTTGGTCAAAATTCAACATTTTGAGGGGGGACAACAATAAATTATTCAAGAAATTTTAAAATTTCAAGGTGAAATTAGAGTTGCACAGAAAATTTCTTAACAAATCCGATGAGTTTATAGATTTTGCCAAATTGTTTAGGTATTTCTTCGTCAAATACATTTATTATTTATTGTCCTCCCCCTTAGCAAGCCAACGAGTATTGTGACAAAAGAAGAAAATGAGATTTGTTCCGGCCTTAATAAAGACTTCGTGACCCACTAAAAATCAGCCCGCGACCCACCAGTGGGTCGCGATCCATAGTTTGAGAAACGCTGTCGTAGGGTAACTTCTGTATAGGTTAGGGGCTGTCCATAAACCACGTGGTCATGGGGGGGGGTCGGCTAATGACCATTTTGTATGGACAAATAAAAATTTTTGTATGGACTAATGACCACGCAAGGGGGGGGGGGGGTTGGGTTGAAAAGTCCCAAAAAAATGACCACGTGGTTTATGGACAGCCCCTTAGCTTGTAAACCTAGTTTTGCTTCTTTCATTATAAATGAAGTGTCGTGCATGGATCAGGCTATATTTTAGAATAGCGTTAACAGTATGTTTCAACCTTTCCTTATGGATGCCTTCAAGTAAGCTCTTGTTTTCATCATCTTTTCGCTGATATTTGGCAGCTCAAACATTAATTAGAAATGCTTCAGGTTGATGCAACTCTGCATGAGCAGACATTGTCATGAGTTTACTGATTGACATGTGTCAGATGACCTTCTTTGCACTTTTGAGTGTTCCTTCGTAAGTTTTGCGAATTCAGGCGTCCCTGCTCAACAAACTAGGAAACCTGTACTAATTGGTTGCGATTACATTGTATGGATAACTCGCTCCCTTTGCTACTCCAAGAGAGTTTCATTGTGGTTTTGTTACTACAACGCCCTCCATACCATAACTATTGCTTTGAAAGAAGCTTGTCCTCTGCGATCTGTGCGGACCGCAAGAGGAATTCTGAAATAGAACTCTGATCTGTTCAAGTTCAAAAATCGTCGAATAAACCAGTTAGCGCTCAACTTCCGAGCCGATTAGACGCGTTCGTTATCGTCTGCGGAAGCCAATCGCCGGCGTTTAGTAGTTTTTTTTTCTCTCTCGTGGAAGCGTGTTTCGACAGTGAAATAGCGCGTATTTTTCGTATCCGTTTTTTTGCGGCCGTGTGTGATGTCCGCGGTAAAACGGCGCGAAAACACATTTCGCATTGACTATGCGAATGTGCCGAAGAAGCCATCATCCGAGGAGGTTCACCAGTTCGTTGGTGCAACGCTGGGCCTGAAACGCGGAGAGGTGCTGCGGATCCAGTACAGCCGCAATCTCGGCGTTGCGTTCGTCAAGACCATCTGCCTAGAGGTAGCGCAGAAAATCGTCGCTGAAAACGACGACAAACACGAAATGACAGTGGACGGGAAGACGTACAAGCTTCACTTGAAGATGGAAGACGGGGCGGTGGAGGTGAAACTCTTCAACCTCTCGGAGGACGTGACGAACGACAAAATCGAAAAATTCCTCGGTTCGTACGGAGAGGTGGGACGAGAAGCATCTGTTCGCCGGACTGCCGACCGGTGTCCGTGTCGTACGAATGGTCGTCAAAAAAAACATTGCCTCGTACGTCACGATCGATTCCGAAACGACCCATCTGGCTTACTATGGCCAGCATCAGACGTGTCGGTACTGTAGCGAATTTGTACACAACGGCGTTTTGTGTGTGCAAAACAAAAAGCTGCTAGTACAAAAGCTAGCGGCAAACAACGCTTCGTACGCTGATGTTACAAAAAACCCACAAGCAACTCGTACCAAAGCGCTCGCAGGCAAACAAATGCTCCCCCCGAAGACCATCGCATCGAAATCGAGTGGACAGTCACCACAACCGCTACAAACCGCTGTCGTACCATCAACGAGCGGATCAATGCCCCCGCCGGAAAGAGTCAACGACCCCTCGGCATCAACACACGAAAGGCAAGACGAACATGAAGGCGACGACTGGACCAGAGTGACTCGCTGCAAATCGGGAATGCAGAAGAAAACGGATGGCAACGAAACCGATTCGTCCACTTCCAGCAAACGATCGCACAAGCAAGCCAAAACAATGCGCTGTGACGACGACAACACACTCGACCATCTCCCCTAAGCCGTTCTCTTCACCAGCTACAATATCGCTACGGTAAACGTGAACACCATCACGAACACGACTAAAATCGATGCGTTCCGAACATTTATCCGAACTTTGGACTTGGATATTCTGTTCATTCAAGAAGTGGAAAACGAGCAGTTTTCGCTGCCGGGTTTCAACGTCATCGCCAACGTTGACCACTCTAGAAGAGGAACGGCTATCGCATTAAAAGAACACATCCAGTTTTCACATGTGGAGAAAAGTTTGGATGGCCATCTCGTAGCTGTGCGTGTACAGAACACTACTCTCTGTTGTGTCTACGCTCCATCTGGCTCGGCCTTACGCGCCCAAAGGGAGAGATTTTTCAATAATACGCTGGCGTTCTATCTTCGTCATCCCACCGAGAACGTAGTCCTCGCTGGGGATTTCAACAGCGTGGTGAGACAATGCGATGCGACGGGATATAACATGAGTCCCTCTCTTCAAGCCACCGTTCAGCAGCTACAGCTGCATGATGTGTGGTTGAAACTCCGCTCAAGAGACCCAGGCCACACGTTCATCACCGCCAACTCATCTTCTCGGTTGGATCGTATCTACGTCTCCGGTGGTCTGTGTCAGCAGCTGCGCAACATACACACGCACGCTTGCTCATTCACTGGCCACATGGCCGTGACGTCACGATTGTGCCTTCCCGATCTAGGACCAGCACCAGGGCGCGGATTCTGGTCACTGCGCCCACACCTCCTCACCGAAGAAGCGCTAGAAGATCTTCAGACACGATGGCAATTTTGGACCCGGCAAAGGCGAAATTACCGCAGCTGGATGGACTGGTGGTTGGAACATGGTAAGCCTAAAATCGCCAGTTTTTTCCGCTGGCAATCAAAACAAACTTTTGATGAATTTCATCACGCGCAACAAGCCCTTCACAACCAGCTGCGACGGGCCTACGACGGCTTCTATCAGAACCCCGCAATGTTATCCACCATCAACCGGCTCAAGGGAGAAATGCTATCGCTGCAACGAAGATTTACTCAAGCCTTCGTACACATCAACGATCGTGGCGGGAGAGCCGCTCTCTGTCTTCCAGCTGGGGGATCGAAGGCGAAAACGGACGACGATAGTGCGACTAGATGGGGAGCAAGGCGAAGCTATCAACGACTCTCGCGCCATCCAAGACCACGTGCTTCGATACTTCACCGAGTTGTATTCGGAGCCAGAAAGAGATAGAAGACCACCCGATGATTTCCAGTGTGACCGGATAATCCCAGAAAATGATGCCATAAACGACGCCTCTATGGAGGCGATCACCACTGAAGAAATTCTGCAGGCAATCAAAACGAGCGCGTCAAAAAAGTCACCGGGACCAGATGGGATACCAAAGGAATTCTATCTTCGCGCCTTCAACATCGTCCATCGGGAGCTAAATCTGGTGCTAAATGAGGCTTTGGGATCCAACTTCCCAACAAAGTTCGTCGATGGAATCATTGTACTAGTAAAAAAGCGGGGATCTGGCGACACGGTCGGTTCCTATCGTCCAATCTCCTTTCTCAACTATGACTATAAGTTGCTCTCCCGCGTTTTAAAATCTCGGCTGGAGCGGGTGATGAAGGAACACCGAATACTGAGCAATGCCCAAAAATGCTCAAATGGGAGCAACAATATTTTTCAGGCGACGTTGGCGCTGAAAGATCGGATCGCCCAGCTGACAGCACGAAGGCAGGTAGGGAAACTTGTGAGCTACGATTTCGACCATGCTTTCGATCGGGTAAGGCACTCGTTCCTATACAACAACATGCGGTCCCTCGGGTTCAATCCTCAACTGGTGGAGCTGCTTTCTCGGATCTCGACTCTCTCTTCCTCTCGTCTGTTGATTAACGGGCATCTCACGACAGCGTTCCCCATCCAGCGTTCGGTCCGGCAAGGCGACCCGATCTCGATGCATCTGTTTGTGCTGTATCTACACCCTCTTTTGGCGGCACTGGAGCGAGAATGTGGTGGTGACTTGGTCGTGGCATACGCTGATGATATCAGCGTTATCACCACATCGGCACAGAAAATTCATGCGATGCGTGACTTGTTTGTTCGCTTCGGCCGAGTCTCCGGAGCAGTTTTGAACCTAAGAAAAACTACGTCCATAGATGTCGGTTTTATCAATGGAAATCCGATTCATGTGGACTGGTTAAAAACGGAGACCGAAATTAAGATTTTGGGTGTGAGGTTTGCTAACTCCATTCGGCGCATGATCACGGTTAACTGGGATGCTTTAGTGGGAAAAGTATCGCAACAGATTTGGATGCATTCTTTACGCACCCTGACACTCCATCAAAAGGTGATACTTCTAAATACGTTTATTACCTCAAAGGTCTGGTATCTGTCATCGATACTCCCCCAGTACAATCTGCACACTGCGAAAATAACCGCAACTATGGGATCATTTTTGTGGCGACGACAACCAGCTCGGGTCCCAATGCAGCAACTGGCGAGGCCCAAGGACCAGGGGGGTTTGAAGCTCCAGCTCCTAGCCTTCAAAGGAAAAGCGCTGCTAATTAATCGGCACCTCCAGGAGATCGGTTCCATTCCCTACTACCAATCCTTCCTCCACCAAGCAAATCCTTCCTCCACCAAGCAAATCCTTCCCCTCCTCCAGCAAATCTCCCTTGTTTAAAATTAATCCTGCAAACACACCACCGTTAGCCTCCACAAATCCAACAACATCCGTCCTCCGATCAGATCCACAAATTCTATATCGATCAGACCGATCGACCGAAGGTTGAGCTACATCACCCAACTTTGAACTGGAAGAGAGTCTGGAGAAACATTGGGAGCAGAAGAATGACGTTAGCCCAGCGCAGCAGTTGGTACCTTCTCATCAATGGGAAGCTTGAGCACAGGCAATTGTGGCACACCATACGACGAGTGGATAGCGAGCAGTGTGTGCACTGCCAAACAGCAACGGAAACACTCAAACACAAATTGAGTGAGTGCCGGCGTGTGACTGCCGCATGGTCGCATTTGCAGCGTGTATTATCTACGGTAACCGAAAGCCGCAGAACTCTCACGTACGATGAGTTAATTCATCCAGTCTTAGACGGAATAAGAAATGCACACAAAGTAAACATTCTGAAAATGTTCATAAATTATGTCTCCTTTGTCATGAATTGTAACAATGCTGTAGATGTAAGTGAGTTAGATTTTTATTTGCGAGTTGAACTATAACTAATTTCAATGTAACTAGTTTTTAGGCGATCAATAACAAATAAACATAATTTTATCAAGTAAAAAAAAAATAAACCAGTCTTCTGTATAGCTCTAGATTCTGCTATAGAATCGATATAGTGGGAACTAATAAGCTCTACTTACTTCAAATCTCCAGGAGCAAATGGGGTTTTGTTCTATTTTACTCCAGAGGGATTTGTGTATTTAAAACATGTTTTGAACTCTTCTAGTTTTCTATTAAATATTTCCATTGCGTGAAATAGTTCTATAGAATTCATCCCGAAAGGTTGCGTGCGTTGTACGACGAAGAAATGAGATCCAGATTTATTTGGTTACCTCGTTCTTTCTGAAATGCTTGAAACGCATTGTCTATTATCGCATCTGTGATGCTCATCTGGCTAACAAAAGTATGTAATTTTGTTGAATTTCGAAATGGTTAGAATTAAGATTACAATTTGACTTGTACAAATAATGATTTCTTACCCTAATAAAATGCGTATCTAAAAATAAGATGCTCATTCGTAAAGTGATCGCATCATTCTGAACAATATTGTAAAATAGGATAACACGGTGGAGATGTCTGTCCCACACTAAGGTAGGAGATGAAAAAAAAAAACGGTTGGAGAAGTCTACCGTGTGGTTTTCATGAGCTTTGATAACTTTTGGGACTTTGGGAGATTGAGCTTGGGGAGTGAGCTTGGTGTTTGTTGAGTAGAAGCAGTCTGTTTGATGCATGTCCTTTGGACTTGTCTTTCGCGGTGTGTCGTTACCGGTGCGGAGCACGAGAAACGAGATCCAGTCGAAAGGTTAATTTTGGTTGATGCTTCGGTGTGCCTTAAGGAACAGGACTATTATTCTTCCTGGGTGAACGGTAGATCGAAACGCAGGAGACAATTCAGTTTCACGTATACGGTGTGCTGTGGTTCATCAAATTACTACAGCACAGATGACGGACACCTTGGGGAAATTTCGTTCACTAATGGCTGTCTAAATGGAGCAAATTAGCTTTCCATGGATACGAGAGACTATTGAATTATTTATATTTTATGACAAGTTTTAGGTTGTCAAGAGATAGATTTTTTAACCAACTTCAACAGATTTTTGTTTTTGCTTTGCTGCAATTGTGGATGCCACGACAAGGAAGAGAGGTAGAAGATCCAAAATTCTCAAAGCAACAACAGTGTCGTCATAAAACATTGCCGTAAGTGTTTCTTAATACCTCCTCAAGAACCTTAATTTCGCCACCCAAATTTCAATATCAAATCCCCTCTCGAAGAATTTCATTATACGTTCTTTGGCACGATGCCTCCGGGCCCAAGTTGACGGACAATCATGAATGGATTTTGTGATTATCATCCCTCCCGTGCCGGAATCGGCTCTACAACAAACGTAAGGATTTTCCAGCCAAGGGAAAGGAAATTAAAACACAAGAAACCATTGACCACCAACAACAACGCCTTCTCGATAATGATGCGTTTGGTAGCAGGACAGGGTCGGCAATGCGATACGATGGGGCGGTCACACGTTCGTATAATAAGATTTTACCATGTGACATAATGGTCGGGGCCTTTTTTGTGACCATTTCTTACTGACCAAACGACATCTTTCCTAGGTTTGGGCGTTTTCTTCCTTTCGGTTGAGGACAGTTTTAATAGTAACATCTTTTGATTAAAATTCCTTTAGTCGTCGCGTCGCCGCCTTTTCGGACAATAATGAATGCTTAAGATGTTTAAGTAGGATGTATCGCCGAGAAATTAGGGAATGAAGGTATGGGTATCAAATTAAAATTGTCATTTTGGATTTCGTGCAAACGTGTGGGAGGTCGGAAATTTGTGAAATGTGTTCATGGTGAACAAAATTCAATGAAAGCGAAAATTATGTCCATACATAATAGAAAATAGCAAGCTCGAATGAATGTACGGGTGCCGGAATCGTTTCTCAAGTGGAAAAACCTAATAATTCCACCTAGCGGTGGTAGCGCCTTTATTGTGCGGATTGAGTCAGAAATCTTGGAAATTCTGGTCGCCAGATTTCTTCCCCCTTACCATATACACCCATATTTTATAGTTTTAGAGAATGAAACTCCATTAAACATCCGCCATCTTGGATTCCCAACTTCCATCTTGGGTATTCTGCTCGACATTTTTAGACTCCGGACATCTTCCTCATTCCAAATATACCCATATTGCATGGTTTTGGAACCTAAAACACTATTCAACAGCCGCCGTTTTGAATTCTAAGCCACCATCTTGGATTTCAGCCCGCCTTGAATATTCTGGTTGCCATTTTATGTCTCCTGATATTTTCCCCGTACCAATCAAACCAATAGCATAGTTCTGGAACCACTATCTTGGATTTAGGTCCGCCATCTTGGATATTCTGGTCGCCATTTTTTGTTTCCTGACATCTTCCCCGTACCAAACATACCCATATTGCATGGTATTGGAGCCTTAAACTATATTAAACAGCCGCCATCTTGAATATTAGGCTGCCATCTTGAATTTTAAGCCGACTTCGTGGAATTTTTTGTCTCCAGTGTTGATTTCCGTACAACATTCGCCAACCATGCTGAAGGATACAAAAATCGGCCCAGTTTGATGTGTCGCATGATAAGGCTTGGTTCAGTTTCATATACGTCCAGTTCTACCGGTGCTGGTCCGGATCACTGGAATGGTCATTACACCGAAACGCGTAAACCGATCCGCACCATTTTTAAAAGCAAACAATGCAATAAAATTCCGGTTCGATTCGAGCTTTAATTCAAAAAATCGGCCAATGGGAAGTGCCTTAAAAGTGAGTGAATATTTTTTGCGCACAGACATACATACATACACACATACAGACAGACACATACAGATATTCGTATGTCAAAATTCGTTTTGCGAGTGAACATATGGCGTTTCAGTACACTTTGGTGTACGAGAAAGGCAATAAAGAAGAAAAGTAAAAAATATGATAACCAATCCAACTAGTATATACAAAACAACTATGCCAAAATTGTTATGGGGATTGGGAACGAAGCCCCGGATGACCTGTTGGTTTGAATTGTGATAACGTGCCCTGTTCCGTTCGATAGACTCTTCAAAGCGCTTATCGAGTATTTTTATTTTGGCCTGACGATGGACCTCGGACGTTCTCATTCCCGAAGGAGCGAGTTGAGAATCATCCCTAGAAATTTGTTTTGAACTCGTTGGAGTTTGCAGTGGTGTTCTGCCGATGCGATGATTGGCAGAATGGACTCTTTGTAGACAGCAAGCTTGCTTTTTTGAGACATGTTCGATTTCCGGTTGAAGATAGGGTAAAGTGCCTTCAACAAGACTTCAGCAAGATGTTATATTTGATGACTGTCTTGTCGACCTGTTGTCTGAACAGCAGCCTGCTGTCTAAGGTGAGGCCTTCGATCATTCCAACGCTGAGCCATTAAGGGGGATTTTGCAAACCTCATTCGGTACAAATCTGGGGGATTTGGAACGGAGGAAGAGGATGAGCTGGGTCTTTGCCGCGTTGACACAGATCTTCCAGCTGGTGAAGTTCACTGTCTGATTTGGGTATAGACTTGCTCCGTCTGAGGATGTTGGTTCCTCAAGACAGTTGGTACACGGTTAAACGACCGCATCGAAAGCCAAACTGTTCCTCAAGTAAGATGTTACAGTTGACTCTCTACATCTCGATATTGAAGGGGCCATCGAGATAGGGAGAGATCGAATTCAAGAATCAGTTTGTAATGCACACTAGATTGAAAAATCGTCCGTAACTGAGAATAACCGTCAACAAACAGATGTCACTTTGCCTTCCCAGAATGTTTTGCACCTAAGAAACGAGATCCAGCAACCTGTAAAAACGTCCATATCGACATATGGAGAGAAAATCTAGAACAAAAACGAACGAGATCGCATCGAGATAGAGAGATATCGAGATAAGGAGATATCGACATGTAAAATGGTAAAATGTATGCAGATTGAAGGAACCGACCAGACCATCGAGATAGGGAGAGATATCGAGATGTTGGTTGGTTGCAACGAGTAAACGTCAGTAGATCGCCTTTTCAAAGAGTTTTGATAACCCTGAGAGAAGGCTAATGCGGTTATAGCTTTTAGGAAAGGAAGGCTTTCGAATGGGTATGACTTTATCTAACTTTCACGACGAGGAGAAGTAGCTAAGTCGAGGACACTGATTAAAAATCAGTGTCAGATTTTGGTAGAACTGGTGACTCAAGTTCTTGAGCTTCAAGATCTGAGTTTTGCCGAAACCTAAGGCTTCATATTTTGGAATGCTTTAATATAGCCCGTCGGTTCATCAGCTGGGATCTATTTGAGCATTATGAATGAAAAATTTGCTTACACAACCTCATGTAGCTATGTGCTATTAAGTGGTGAGTTCATTGTCAGTTTAAGGATCAATAAGGATTCAAGAACTTCCTTGAGCTTGGGTCCTCGGATCTACTAACGTATATGGTTGTCTCTAAGAGATTTACGCATTAGAGGAAAAGTTAAATGGGCTTCTATATTCCCCTGAAACCGCTCTGAAGAGCATTGAAATGCCTTGAAACGTTTTGTAACGTTTCTGGAACCCCTATGAATCTTTATGAAATTTACCTGAGAGCCTCTGAAACCCCCTGAAACCAGTTTGAAACCTCCTGGAATGGCATGAAACGCATTGAAAGTCCTTGAAATGCTTTGAAACCCCATGAGCCTCTGAGGCCCCCTTAAACCTCTTGAAACGCTTTGAAACGCATTGAAACGCCTTGAATCGTATCGAAACGCTTTGAAACACCTTGCGAGCCTCTGAAGCCCCCTAAAACCCTCCAAAAACCTTCTGAAACGCCCTGTAACGCATTGAAAACCCTTGAAACGTCTTTGAAATGCCTTTAAAACCCCTACAAAACCTCCATGAAATTTATCTGAGAGCCTCTGAAGCCCATGCGAAATCTCCTGAAACGCCCTGAAACGTCCTGAAACGCCCCGAAACGCCCTGAAACGTATTGAAACTCCTTGGTACGCTCTGAAACGCCTTTAAAATCCCTACAAAACCTTCGTAAAATTTACTTGAGAGCCTCTGAAGCCCCCTAAAACCCCTGTGAAACCTCCTGAAATGCATTGAAACGCCCTGAAACGCTTTGAAACGATTTGAAACGCTTCTAAAATCTTTTTTAAACCTGCGTGAAAGTCACCTGAGAGCCTCTGAAGCCCCCTAAAACCTCTATGAAAACTCCTTAAATGCCTTGAAACGCATTGAAATGCCTTGAAACGTTTGAAACGTTTCTGGAACCTTTATGAAACCTCCGTGAAATTCACCTGCGAGCCTCAGAAGCCCCCTAAAAGCCCTGTGAAACCTCCTGCAATGCCCTGAAACACCCTGAAATGCATTGAAATGCCTCTGAAACCCCTATGAAACCTCCGTGATATTCGCCTGCGAGCCTCTGAAACTCCCTCAAGGTCCCCTAAACCTCATGAATCGCCCTGAAAAACATTTAAGCGCCCTGAAATACCTTTCAATACCTCTCAAACTCCTTTAAAACCTCCATGAAATTCACCTGAGAGCCTCTGAAGCCCTTTTAAACCTCTGTGAAACCTCCTGAAGCGCCCTAAAATGCATTGAAACGCCCTGAAACGCCTCTGAAATCCCTATAATACTTCCGTGAAATTTACCTGAGGTCCACTGAAGCCCCTTGAAACCCCTGTGAAACCTCCTGAAACGCCATGAAACGCATTGACACGCATTGGAACGCCTCTGAAACCCTCATGAAACCTCCGTGAAATTCACCTGCAAGCCACTGAAGCCCCTTTAAACCTCCTGAAACGCCCTGAAACGTCATGAAACGCCATGAAACGCTTTGAAACGTCTTTCAAACCGCTATTAAACCTTCGTCAAATTTACCTGCGACCCTCTGAAGGCACCCTTCAGCCGGGTCGGTCAATAACTGTCTAGACGTCCCAAGAAACAGGAGTAGCCGAACAACAGTTTCTGAAGCTGAAATTTGTATATGATTAGTTTGTTCAACTCTTATACAGCTAAGATGTTTGTTGGGGTGTCTTTCACAGGATTGTAGCATTCATCTTAGTCCCACTGAGCTGAGGCGACGTAGAACATCGTAGAGGAGGCCGATATCACCGGTGTTTGCAGCTTTCTCGCCCTCGTCGGCTAGGGAGTCCGCCCTCGCACTGTTGTCCCGTCTACATGAGCGTTTAACTTCCTTCTCGAGAGCCGAATATCGCTGACGGGCTGCGGCTTTTGCTCCTCGTGTTTTTGCTCGCTCTATCGCGGCTTTGGCGCTTCTCCGCTCCTTTATTTTCCTCCAGGTATCATCTGTGATCCACTGTTTTCTCCGAGTGCGTATCTCTCCCAAATTATACTCACCGGGGGCGATGAAAACGTTCTAGACGGCGCTCCATTGATCATCTACACTCTCTCTCTCTCTCTCTTCTTGGCGTAACGTCCTCAGTGGACAAAGCCTGCTTCTCAGCTTAGTGTTCAATGAGCACTTCCACAGTTTTTAACTGAGAGCTTCCTCTGCCAATGACCATTTTGCATGTGTATATCGTGTGGCAGGCACGAAGATACTCTATGCCCAAGGAAGTCAAGGAAATTTCCTTTACGAAAGAATCCTGGACCGACCGGGAATCGAACCCGTCACCCTCAGCATGGTCATGCTGAATACCCGTGCGTTTACCGCCTCGGCTATATGGGCCCTATGATCATCCACACCTTCACTACAAAAAATCCTTGAAGAAATTTTTGAAGAAATCTTCAGTCTTACTCCTGTAAATATCCTTGGAAGTATTTTTGATGGAATTTCAGAAAGAGCACCAAGGGTAACTTCTTGGGAAACGCATGGTGGAACTCCAAAAATAATTGATTGAGAATCTTTAGAAAATTTCATGGAAAAATGTTTCAATAGAGTATCTAGAGCATTTTCTTCATAAATTCTTGAGAAATTTCTGAAGTACTATACGGAGGAATATGATTAATTTCCGCGTAAATCTCTAGAATTCCTACTAGAATAACTGGAAGTAATAATGCAAAACATCATTGGAGGAGTTCGTGCTTGAATTTCCAGATTAATCCCTAAAATCATTTCTGCAGACATTCTAGCAGATATTTCTGGAAGAGTTCATGCATTTCCTGAACGAATCACTGGAATATTTTCTAAAAAACAAATCGTTGGCTGAAAGAAATTCTGAAAGTAGGGCTAAAAATCTCAATAGAGCTTGAAATCGCAACAGCTACAAAATTAAGGAAATTTTTTAATTCATGATTTTCTATTGAACTGAAACTTTGCACAGTTTTGCGATATCAAATTTTTATTTTGAATCACGACTAACTTTTCAAAAGGGTGTATGTGAAAATGGTTCAAAAATATTAAAAAATCTGCACAGCCAAAATGGTTCGTTCGATTGCTATGAATTTTTCAGCAAAGTTAGATAACTAAATGGTGATTCCAAAGAAAATATACACTGTGAAAAAAAAAATCTTTTTTAACATGAAAAAATATATTTTTTGCCACAAAAACTCAAATAACTCAAAACCCTATCTTTTAACCAACGTAATTTTTTTAGGGAAGACGGTCCATTGTATTAGCAATCTACCATAAAAATTTGGAGATGGTAAACTAATAAACAAAAAAGTTATAACAATTCAAACATTTCACAATTTTCACATTTAGAAATGAAATTTTTTTCAGAGTAAATTATTTCGGCCGGAAATCGCAGTTTGTTGCTGATTTTATTGTTAATGGCCTTGCGTGAGTTAAACAAGCTGTTTTTATTATGTATTATGTATATTATATGTGTAGTAATGTTCCGATTTTATCACGCCCTCCGCGCATTAGTCGTTTATTCATAAATTTGCTGTTACATTTGAGAACAAGTGTTTTCCCTCTTCTTTAAGATGAATATTGAAAGTGTGTTTTGCAACGTTAAAAATATTGAAATGGGTTTCGAACTTCCTGCGCCCTGCTTTACCGATGATATACAGATGGCTCATTTGTCAAAGGACGTGCAAATGCGTAAATTTGTATCCAATGTGGACATTTGGGCATAACCAGTCTCTTTCAGTTTATCTATGGTGCTTTCAGTGAGATTTCGTAACTCTTTTGAACATTTTTTTTCATCAAAGGTCTACAAGAGAGCGTTGAGTTGAAGACCTTTGAGAAAGCGACTGTTCATGTAGTTCGTTAGATTATAATAAACAAAATCACTTATTAGTTTTAACTGACTAGTTTGGTGTTGTTTGGTTGGCTGAAGTAAAAAATTACTATAAAATCTTTAATATCCATAGTGGTAGTATTTTTTTTGCTTTTTCGTGAGCATTGTCATGTTATGTATACAGACAAACAAATGTAACACTGACGAAATTTTCATTGACCACGCCTTTAACGATCATTTTGAATCTTGGTTGTGGCTTTCATAACCAGAAGAGCGCGCATCGTTTTTCTTTGCGTTTGACATTTCACACTAGCGCCTTCTGATAACGATATTGCCCAACGCAGTGTTTCGTGAAACATTTCCACCTGGTGGTGGTAGTGTGAACTGAGCGATGGATTTTCACGAAAATTGTTCTAGGCATTTCGTCTGTTTGTCTGTGGTATGTACCTCTCATGCATTTGTTGTTGTTGAAGTTACTCGCATTCTTCCGATCATAAAGTCTGTTCTCTAGGAGGTATTTTTTTGCAGATAAACTAGACGTATACGCGTATATAAAACTTTTATTATTCAGCTTTTGTCTTAAAAATAAGTTTAATTCCATTTTTCTTATAATCAACAGCATTTCAACACTATCAAGGGATTTTTTCACCAGTCACGTACAATAAAAAGTATGACACTCTCAATATTTTTGATCACAACACTGTATCGCGTCTAAGTTTCAAATAGATACTATAGTAATTATGAATAATCAAACAAAAATATCATGAAAACAACTTGTTTAACTCAGGCGGTAGCCTTTACAATAAAATCAGCATCAAAATATAATTCTCGAAATAATTTACACAGAAAAAAAAATAATTTTTTGTTACTAAATGTAAAATTTGAGAAATGTTTAAAATGTCATAACTTTTTTGTTTATCAGTTTACCATCACCAAAATATTATGGTAGATAGCTGATATAATGGGCCATTTCCCCTAAAAAATTGACGTTGGTAAAAACATAGGGTTTTGAGATATTTGAGTTTTTGTGACAAAGATCATATTTTTTTAAACTAAAAAAAGATTTTTTTCACAGTGTATATTTTTTCTAAGGAATCATCATTTAGTTATCTAACTTTGCTGAAAAATTCATCACATTCGAACAATCCGTTTTTGCTGTACAGCTTTTAGAATATTTTTGAACTATTTTCGCATACACCCTTTTGATAAGTTAGACGTGAGTGAATATGAAGGTTTAATATCGAAAAATGGCGATTTAAATGAAATTGAACAACTATGCAAAGTTTCAGATATTTTTGAAATGGTCGCTCAGGATCGACTGACATGACTCCGTGGAATTCCTCAATAATCAAAAAATAAAAAAAAAAATCTGGATCCCAGGATAAAATTAATAACTAGAGAGGTACGAGATGAACCTGGTACGAGGTACGAGATGAACCTGCCGAGGGCTAATAATAATAACTAAAGAATGATCATCTAAAGCATAGGATTCCAGCTTTCTCAAATGCGTGACCCCCTTATGAGTAAACGTTGTTTCAGCGATCCACCAGAGAAAATCGTAAAAAAAATATCTGCTGCTTCTTGGCGTAACGTCTCCAGTGGTACAAAGCCTGCCACTCAGCTAAGTGTCCTATGAGAACTTCCACAGTTATCAACTGAGAGCTTCCTCTGCCAATGACCATTTAGCACATATTGTGTGACAGGCACGAAGATACTCAGTGGCCAAGGAAGTCAAGGAAATTGGCTTTACGAAAAGTTCTGCAACCGACCGGGAATCGAACCCGTCACCCTCAGCATGGTCATGCTGAATACCCGTGCGCTTACCGTATTTGCTATATGATCTCTTTACTTCTCTCTTATTCCCCACTTCTCACTATTAGCTGGTCACTCCTCACTACTCACTTTCTACTGATTCGCACTCCTTACTGGTAAGTAGTGACTCTTCACTCAACACTGCTTACTTGTCACTCCTCACTTTGTCTTGCTTATTCCTCAGTACTCACTTATCTCATTTCTTACAAGTCACTACTCACTTCGAACTGTTTACTTCTCAATTCTCACCCTTGACACTCAGTAATCACAGCTCACTTCCATTAACTCTACTGACTGCTCACTCCTCACTGCTTCATACTCCACACTTCTAATTTTTCAGTCACCCAAAACTATTCACAGCTCAGCTTCTCATTTTCACCACTTATTCCTCACTACTCACTCTAAATTCCTCGCCTACGCTCTGCATTCCTCACTACTTACGCCTCATTGCTCCACAGTTTTCAATCTTTACTGGTGACTCCTTGCAGTTTATTCCAACTTCTCACTCTTCACTGCTCATTCCTTATTCACATTTGCTTATTTCTCACTCGGCAAATATTTCTGACATACTGCCTTTCTATGCAAATTTGTTCCAATTACATAGGGATTCCCATAAAACATGGGGACGTTCATGCGTGGAAAGGCAGTATAATATAGTATTGAAATTAATCTATGTGAAGTTGCGTTGCAAGTCCCTTCAAATGCAGATTTTTTTTTCACATCAGTCATCCACAGACAAACCTTGCTTTACGCAAAAATCAAAACCCCTCGCAGGAAAACCCTTCCATGATGCTAAGTATAATGAAGTGATCATTAATACTAATTTGAACCTTTTCGATGGATTCTTTTTTTTACCTCACACTTCTCTCCGAACCGAACTTTGCTGGTGATTAGGCCGATTGTATTTGCGGCAGCATAAAAAAGAAGGTACTCGCGCAGTAAGGCAAGAAACGTGCCCTGCGAGTACCGATACAGGAGTAAAAAAAGAAAACTCCAGCCAACCATCAGAAAATCGCGGTAATCAGAATCAGAACACTTCCCACACTGTACCGTTTGTTCGTTCGTTGGTTTCCTAGTCGGAAACCCGAGCTGACTGCAAACGACAGGGGAAGGTACAATTATTTATACAAATTGAGTTATTTGTCACGAGTTTTTTTTTTCGTTCTTCTTGGATCAGAGTGAACCTCCTCCAGTTTGAATGGGCAGATATTGCCGACGTCGTCGCCTCCCGTTCAAAAGGACGACGTCATCCAAGCGATAAGGATTTTCCTCCAAGCAAGGCTTAGAAAAACCTTCGGTTCGGACAAACCAACAGAAAAGGGCAATTTAATCCAATTTTCTGTTTCTTAAAATTATTTTATTATTTAATTTGTTTTTATACTTCCGTTGGGCGCTTCGGAGTCGTTGTCGTCGTCTTCGGGAGAAGTGTTTTTTTGTCCTGCAATACACAACAGGAGCCGAGGAGAAAAGGGTTGAGATTTGTCATAGAAGGCTCCGGTGGCTGCTCCTGTATCCGATTCGAGACCAATGACTGGACTGGACAGCGAAGTATGATAGGGTGGTGGTGGAGGCAGCTTCCTGGGAGGGGTAAAGGCGAGAAAAAGACCGATGGTGATGATGTGATAAAAGAAGGAATTAATTTCGCTTTCCTTGACTGGACTCGTAAACAGTGACAATAATCACTGCCCAATAGGAGGGAAAGGAGTTGGATTTAATTGAAGGAGATATTTCTTAGCCTTTTTTGGGTCGGTCGCACAATGATAGGTGGGGTGGGAGCTTTCATGAAGGGTTCTCTAAGAGATTGTAGTGTGGTGAGATGATTTCTAATTTGAAGTCAGAAACAGAATATACAGATCTATCTACTCCCAGTTTATAATCATTTTGCCGTCAATTGGTGCATATGATTCATATTTCATTCATATATTTTTTGGAAGTGTGTTCAACAGGTGCTAAAAGAAATTCTCTACAAATTTCGTTGGAAATTTGAATTTCTTTAGTCGGTATTTCCTTTGGGAATGTCCTTGTAAATACCTTTATGAATAACATTGGAAATTTCTTTGAACATTCGTTCTGAAATCTCCATGGAATTTTCTACGACAATTCCAATCAAAATTTTCTCGAACATCTTTCTGGATCTTTTCCGACAGTTCTTGAAAATCCACTCTTAAATCCCTCAGGGCATTTCTTCAATAATCCTTCGAGAAACTCGGCAATTTACATCGTAATATCCCAATTGCTATTAGATTTTTTTGGGAATTGTATTGGGAATTTCTTCGGAAATTCTATCATTCGGCCTTTTATATGCAAACTCTTTCAGTGAATCTCTTTAAGATGTTATTTCGTAATTTCTGTGGAATATTCATTTTGAAATTCTAGCATTAATTGCTTTGAGAATTTGCTCGACAATGCCTTTAAATTTTTTTTAATATTTTTTTTTTGGAAATTTTCTTATATTTTTACTGTCGTGAATTTTAACAAATTTGCAAGATCTTCATACATTATTCGAAAAGTCTTCTAATCACATCTTCAATTTATATGGTAATAAACTTCAGAAATACTTTCGACAGTTTGTTTGGGAATGCTTCCATTTTTTATGCAAATCCTGACTGCCGTTCTACGCATATCTGTCCCATGTTATTTTTCGACGATTTTGACTATTTGCACCTGAGCGCCTGGTTTATACAAATATTTTCATATAATATTGAAAAAACCCTAATTAATCCACCTAGCGGTGAAGGCGCCTTTCTCATGCCTTCGAAAACCAAATTCAACAAAACTCAAGTGACATGTTAATGAATATCGCACTCTCATACGTTTAGCAAAAATCAATTTCATGGCACCATTAACCATATCGTTTATCTGGCTTTTGATGTTTGAGCCTTGAACTCTTAAAAAAGCCGCAACCATGAATTTTGAGCCTCCATTTTGGATTTAAGTTCGTCTACTTAAAAATTCTGGTCGTTATTTTTGGACTCCAGACCTCTTCCCCATGCCACGTATACCCATATTGAATGGTTTTAGAGCCTAAAACTCCAATAAACAGCCACCATCTTGGATATTGGACCGCCATCTTGATTATTCTTGTTGCTAGTTTTGGACTCCGGAAACCATCCCTTAACCAAATATACCCATATTGAATGATTTATTAGCCTAAAACACCATTAAAAAGCCGCCACTTGGATTTTGGGAAACCGTCTTAAATTTTAGATCGCCATCTTGGATATTCTGGTCACGATTTTTGGACTTCGGACATATTCACCAAAGCTATAGAACATTTGTATTTTATAAAGTTTTCAATAATATCTAAGACATATTTACGAAGAAAAAAAAACAATTTAAAAAAAATACTTTTTCAAAATCACTTTTCCATTTATTTTAGAAATATGAAAAAAAAACTTTTTTTTCGGACATGGGGGAGGGAAGTAGGGGTCAAAAACCATGAATTTTTTGTCCACGTGGTATATGGACGGCCCCATACTATATATACCCACATTTCATGGCTTTAGAGCCCAAAACTCAATTAAACAACCAACATATTAAATTCAGAGCCGCCATATTCGTTTTTAGACCGTCATCTTGAATAATACGGTTGCCATTTTCGGACTCCGGACATCTTCCACATATCAAATATACCCATATTGCATGGTTATAGAGCCCAAAACTCCATTGAACAGACGCCATCTTGAAATTGGAGTCACTATCTTTTATTTTAGGGCGCCATCTTGGATATTCAAGTGGCCATTTTTGGACTCCGGACATCTTCCCCATACCAAAAATACCCATATTTCATTGTTTAGAGCCTAAACTCCATTGAACAGACGACATCTTGAATTTTCAGCCACCATCTTGAATGTGGAGTCTCCATCTTGTATTTTAGGGTGCCATCTTGAATATTCTAGTCGCCATTTTTGGACTCCGGACAGCTTACCACTGGACCCCATACCAAATATAACCATATTAGCATGGTTTTAAACAGCCGCCATCTTGAACTTGCAGTCGCCATTTGGGATTTTAGGCCACTATCTTGGATCTTAGGCCGCCATATTGGATATTCTGGTCGCCATTTTTGGAGTAAAGATTTCTTCCCCATATACCTATGTTTCATTGTTTTAGAGCCTAAAACTTCATTAAACAGACGCCATTTTGAATTTGGAGCTGCCTTCTTGCATTTTAGGGCGCCATTTTGGATATTCTGGTCACCATTTTTGGACCACCATCCGGACATCTTCCCCTTATCAAATATACCCATATTTCATTGTTTTAGAGCCCAAAAGTCAATTAAACAGCCACCATCTTGAATTTGCAGCCGCCATTCGGGATTTTAGGCCGCCATTTTGGATATTCTGGTCTCCATTTTTGGAGTAAAGACTTCTTCCCCATACCAAATATACCCATATTTCATTGTTGAGAACCCAAAACTCAATTAAAGAGCCGCCATCTTGAATTTGCAGCCGTCATTTGAGATTTTGGGCCGTCATCTTGGATGTTCTGGTCGCCATTTTGGGAGTAAACACTTCTCCCATATACCCATATCTCATTGTTTTAGGGCCTAAAACTTCATTAATTAGACGCCATCTTGAATTTGGAGCCGCCATCTTGGATGGCGGAAATATCTGGTCTCCAAGGTTGATTTCCGCAAAAAAATCGCCAATCATGCTGAATGTTACAAAAATCATCGCAGTTTAATGTGTCACATGATTAGGCTTGGTTCAATTTTATATAAGGTAATTTTCAAATTGTTGCACGGCTAAAAATTTGCCAATTATTGCACACCTCATAAGAATAACATGGAGTGTGCAACAATAGGCGAGTTTTTAGCTGTGCAACAATTGGAAAATTACCCTACGGCCAGTTCTACCGGTGCTGGTCCGGATCACTGAAATTGCCATAACTCCGGAACGACTTCACCGATCTGGACCATTTTTAATAGCAAAGAGTGCGGTAAAATTCCGGTTTGATTCGAGCTACAATCCGAAAAATCGGTCAATGAGAAATACCTTAAAAGTGAGCGAATTTATTTTGCGCACAGACATACATACATGTACAATACTCCTCAGCAACCACACCAATTGAAATTTACTTCGGTTGTTGTCGGAAATTCAAGTATGGCTTCTCTGGTTAACAGAACTTTTAAACCACTTTTGCAGTAAAGTTTTAGCCGGATAAAATTGATCTTCAATAACGTTCTGATTCACGGGCAATGCTTTGAATTTTTGCATATTGAAATTGGCACGGACGAAACGATAACTTGTCGAAAAGTAACTATAACTCGGAGGTAGTAAGAAGCACGACCGATTCGCTATTGTAGTAGTAGATACCCACTCACGCTTTTATCAACTCAGTCACCACATCACCCACTAACTCATTACATCACTCACTAACAGGCTTGCTCACTTACTAACACTCGCATTTTGTGACTCATTAACTCTCATTAACACTCATCAGACACTTAGCAATTTACCCACTCATTAAGTTTTTAACTCACTACATCACGTACTAACTCACTCATTTTTAACCCACACATTCATTCACTAACAAACTCACTCACTCAGTGACCCACTAAATCACTAACACCTCATTGGCTCACAAACTCACCCATTAACTCATTTACTTACTAATTTACTAACTCACACACTTATTTCTGAATTGCCTGTTCGGTACTTTTTTGACGAGATTATAACAGCAGTACGATCTCGGTAGTTTCGGTAATCGATTTTACTGAGGTTCAGTAAAACAACTGTCAAAATCGTATGGAAAAGGTAAACAATGCATTTTTGCTGAACGAGCTCGGTGCTCAGCAGTTTTAATCTCGTCAAAAAATTACCGAACTCGGTAATAAAAACTAAGTGTGTACTCATTTTCTTACACTCACTTACTCACAAGTCATAAACGCACTCATTTACCAACTTACTCACTTACTCGCCCATTTATTAACTCCCTCATTGATCATTTGACACATTCATTCACTCACTCATTAACTCGCTGATTTACTCACTAAATAAATCACTTCCTGACTAACTCACTAATTCACGCACTAATACACTCCCACGGAAAACATCTTACATGCTCATCAACCCAACAACTTACTCGCTGACTCACTAACTCATACGCCCTTACTCACTAATTCACATATTCTCTTACTAACATACTCAAGTACACGGAACAGCTCTCTGCCCAAAGCTCTGTAACTTTCTCAGTCAGCAACTGACTTACTCACTAACTCAAACTTAGGGCAGCTCACATCCATACACTCACCAATTCCCTAACTTTCTTACTGATTCACCAACTCTTTCAGGTGATTCTATTTATCCGATCATAAGGACAAGGACTGTATTGAAGTGTGAAACCACTTTTATGTTGTCTTTCGGGCTCCGTTTTGCTTGAAGATATTTGAACCTTATGAATGAAAGTTTTATGATGGTCTAAGAGAAGGTGACAGTTTTTGTTATTTGAACAATACTAAACAAAATCGCGCAGAAAAGACTGCGTCAAGCGATAAAAAATAGCTCAAAATTGTGACGTGCTGGAGCAAATCTGAGCCCGGATTCGGATTCAGCGGCCCAAAATCCGTTGGAGACACACAAGTTTGCTCTTGAGACAGACCAATAGTTAATTTTTGTTTCGCTGTGAAATCCTTCAGAATACTCGGAAATTTATTTTGCAAAATTTCCTTGGGATTGCTTACAGCAATTTTTTTTTTACGGAAAACACATCTGCAATTGTTTTTCTATGGTAATTCCTCCAGCATTTGCTTTGAATAGTCGTTTTGGAATTTCTACGGCAATATTTTGAAATCCTTTGAGCATTTCCACGGCAATTCAATTGCTTCGGAAATTCTTCCGGTAACGTTTTTCTGAATTTCTTATGTAAATTCAATTGCAATTAAATTATAACTCTTCAGAAATTCTTTTGGAAATTTCTATGGCAATTCATTCTAAATTTCCTTCCGAAATTGCTTTGCGAATTCTTTGAAAATAACTCAATTGAAGTTTCGTCGAAAATTCTTTTCTGACATTTCTTCAGCGATTTCCATAAAATTTAAGATTCTGAAAAAATTCTTCGGCAACTCGTTTGGATATTCCTACGGGAATTTCATTCGAAGTTTTCTTGAAAATTCCTTCGGAAATTTCATCGGTATTTTTTTTTTGGAAATTGTTGCAGAAATTGCTTCGACGATATCTTCGGCAATTTCTTCAATTTTTAAGAAAATTTCGGCAATTTTTAAGAAAATTCTAAAAATCTAAAACAGCGAAACATAAAAAACCAAAAAAAAATTCTCAAAGTTAAATTTCATGAGAAATTGTCTTGATAAAATTATAAGTGATTTCCAAAGAAACTTCAAATAATAATAAAAAAATACCGCAATTTTTTTTAAAGCAATAGGTCAAAAATGACGACAGACTGCAAAAGAATCAAAGGAAAAGTTATCGAAGGAATCACAGAAATAATTCCAATCAAAATTGTCGGGGTTTTTTTTAAGAAATTTGCCAAGAAACGGTTCCAAAAATTCACAAAAGTATTTAAAAGAAGCTGTGCAAAAAAATCGAAAGAAATCCCTCGAAGATTTCCCAAGAGAATTGTCAAAAATTCCAAGGAAATTATGATCAAATTGTTGAATTTATTGTAATTTTTCAGAGCAACTTTAAAAGAAATTTCTGATAAAATTTCTGATCATATTTTTGAAAACTGCATAATATTTTTTCGAAACAATTTCTGAGAAATGACCGAGGGAATTCACGACCGATTTTTTTTTTGAAGATACGTCGGAACGAATAAAACAAGAAATTTCCAAAGACACTACCAAAACAATTAGCTAAGAATATCCAAAAACTCAGATATTTGTGATAATGAACTCCAAAGGAATTCCCAGAGCAATCAACAAAGAAGTTCATGAAAAATTTGATAAAATTATCGGAGGATTTCCCAATGAATTGCTTGATAAAATGGTACAAAAAATTCAAAGAATTTACGAAGAAATTTCATGAAACATTGCTCATGAAGTAACTCAATTAATTGTTGGTGAAAAAAAATTGTGAATAACAAACTCTTCAATAATTGCCAAACAAATTCCCGCATTTTTTATCGTTTTTTTTTTTTTAAGAATTGCCACTATAACATTCTATGGAGTTAACAAATAAATCTAGTAAAAATTACAGAAATTACAGGACAGTTTTTTTTAAAGAATCTTCAAATAAACTTTCACAGTAATTGGTAAAGAAATTGCAAAAAAAAAAACAATATTATTTGTCGAAAAAAATTTCTGGAGGAGTTCTCGAAATAGTTTCCGAAAAAAAAAATCTCAATCGAATTGATCCTATTGAATATTCCTTATGAATTTCCAATTGCAGCAGGAGTTCTCCGTGAAATTTCTTATGAAATTACCAACGAAATTTTGCTATATAAATTGCAGCAGAAATTCCTAATTTAATTGCACAATAGTTTTTGAAGGAATTGACGAATGACCTTACAAAAGAATTAACGAAGAAATTTCCCAAAATATTGTTGAAGGCATTTCCTCGAGCAATTTTTTAAAGAAATTTTCGAACTATAGGAATTTTGAAAAGAAATGGCAAAGGAAATACCAAAAGAATCAGCAAATCAATTTATCAAAAAAATACCAAAGGAGTTTTAAAATAAATTGCTGGAGAAATTTCCCAAGGAATTGTTAAAGGAACTACCGGAAGAATTTTCGAAGGAAAGAATCAACAATCGAATTTCCCAAAAATAATTTAAATGTCTAAGGGAATTTCAAAGTAAAATGCTTAGAATATTGCCAAAAACAATTTTCGAAGGAATCACTAAAGAAACTGCCACAAAATTTTCAACAAAAATAAAAAAAAGCATTTTTAAATGCATTTCTGAAGAAAAGAAATAATGAAGAAATTTCTCAAAATATTGCCGATGGACTTTGCAAGGACATTTACGGATTTCCGAAGCAAATTCCAAATCAAACACTAAAAAGTCAGAAGCAATTCACAAATGAATTTTCGGAAGAACTTCTACAGAAATTGCCGAAGGAACTTCCAAATGAGTTACAAAGAAACACCACTAAAAATTATCATAAGAATTTTCAAAACAAAAAAAAATTGTCGTGAAAATATTCAAAGGTAAGCTACAGAAACTTCCAAAGGAGTTGCCCAAACAATTGAAAAAGAAGAAGCAGAAGAAATGCCCAATGAAATGTTCCATAAATCCATTTCCATAATAGTCGATAATGGAAAAAACGAGGGATTCTCAGCGAAGTTCCAACGAAAATAGTCAAGGCATTTTTTTAAATAATTGTCGGTAGAATTCTCTAAAATATAGCAAGAAAGATTCCTTAAAAGTTGTTGGATAAAATTCCTAACAATTCACAGTTATTTTCAAAGACATTATTTAAAAGATATCGGGATAATTTTCCGAATGATTTAAAAAAAATAATTCCAATAGATATTGCCTCGATGGAAATTATATTAAGATTTCCGATTGTGAATGAATTTCGATTGCCAAAGGAATTCCAAATAATTTATTTTATTGAAATTCGAACAAAATTGCCGAAGGAATATTCAAAATAATACCGAAGCGAGTTTCTAAAAGAAATCCACAGGAATTCCCGAATAAATAATAGAAAGAATATTTAACAAAATTACTGTAGGTTCTTCAAAAAAAAGTCCCGCATATTCTCAAATAATTTTTAAATAAATGGACAAAAGAATTCTCGCAGGAATTTCAACAGATTTTAAATTCCTGATTTTACATTTATTTTATTACGAATAATTTGGCACATAACTTGTCAATTCGAAGAGATTGGTAACTGTTAACTCTTAACTGTTAGGTAAGAAAAAAATGTGGAAATTCCCAAAGAAAGCGAATAAATATTCAAATAAATTGTCAAGGAGCTTCCAAAAAAGGCAAAAAGGCAAAAAGGCAAAAAAGCACAAAAAGGCACAAAAAGGCAAAAAGAGAAGGATAAGGAAAAATACAAGAAAAAGACAAGAAAAAGAAATGTAAATGAAAACAAAGAAGCATAAAGAAATGAAAAGGATAAGTAAAAAGACAAGGGCCCATATAGCCGAGGCGGTAAACGCACGGGTATTCAGCATGACCATGCTGAGGGTGACGGGTTCGATTCCCGGTCGGTCCAGGATCTTTTCGTAAAGGAAATTTCCTTGACTTCCTTGGGCATAGAGTATCTTCGTGCCTGCCACACGATATACGCATGCAAAATGGTCATTGGCAGAAGAAGCTCTCAGTTAATAACTGTGGAAGTGCTCATAGAACACTAAGCTGAGAAGCAGGCTTTGTCCCAATGAGGACGTTACGCCAAGAAGAGAGAGAAGTAAAAAGACAAGAATAAGAAAAGGAAATGAAAATAAAGAAATATAATAAGAATAAGAATAGGAATGAACGAAAGAAAATGACAAAGAGTAAGAAAAGAAAAAAAATAGGACTAGAAACAGAATCAGGAAAAGGAATACAAGTAGGAATAAGAATATGATCAAGAATTGATTGCACTAAAACAGAGAAGGATATGAGTTCTTCGAAAATGGCACCCTTCAAGAAGAGCCACCTAGCCAAAAGTATCCATCGAAACGAATCAGTTCACGAAAGAAGTGAATTAAACGGCTTTTGTACAGTTGCCAACTCATTTCTCATTCTGTCACTTTTAGGTAGGATACCGAAAGGTTGTCCCCGTCTGTGGATAAAAAAGCACCCACTACTTCTACTGCTGCTGATGGGCACCATCTCGAGGTAAAGAGGTGAGACACCGATGAAAATAATTCACATTCCACCTAATGGCGCGCTATCATCAGATGAATGCTGCTACCTCGTTATGTCGTCGACGGCGACGACCACCCGATGCGATGTCTCTCCACCATACACCACGCTGCCAAAACACATTTCACTGCCAGTTCGTTCGTCCGTCCGTCCGTCCACCGTTATAACGAAAGTCGGGCGAGAAATAACAATAACAACACACACGTCGTCGTCGTCGTCGTCGAGAGAAACGAGATTAAGGTGAAACGCTGGCAAGCACGCATCAGACGCGCGGCGCCACCTGTGCGTGTGTGTGCTACAAATTCTTTCGATTTGTTGTGATGTGAAGCGAGCACGCTGATAGCGAACAAGGTTGTTAGCGATTGTGTTTTTATGTGAAAAAGAGGATAGGTAAAAAAATCGTGTCGCAGTCGGTAGGATTCGAACCTACGCTCCCAGAGGGAATCTGATTTCTAGTCAGACGCCTTAACCGCTCGGCCACGACTGCTTAGCTGGAAACATGACGATCATTTTCAAGTTTCACACTGTTGCTTTTCAATTCTACTCTCGCTTTCGCAGATATTTTAAGCAGGAACCGACTTTGAACTAAAATGTTAATTGCCATTTAGAACATATAAGTAGTAAGGTGGTAGCTGCAAGGTAGCCATACCAACAATACCGTTCGTCTGGGGCGTTCGTAAAAATGCTAAGCTTGACGCCAACAAGATGCAGTACCTAGAGGTTCAATCGGTCAGTTGGATTGCATCGCGGTGGTGGCAGTGGCACAAGAAGGAACGGAAAAATACTTTCTCCTCTTTGACCGACGCCACGTCTGGTGGTTGATCGACGAAGTCGACGCTCTGGCCGATAGGTAGGTGGTATAGGTATCGCGCGACGGACGTGTTTTTGGCGATGTTTCCAATTCTTGAGATGTCTGAATTAATCGTCGCCGCACGGTGCAAAGTATTTCGAACAAATTAAAGTAAATGGCGGCAGCCAGCACAGTTCGAGGATGTTGGGCGACACGGCGCCGTTAATGTGCAGCTGATTGTGTGCAGGTTTAGCTTCGTTTTTGCGTGGTGGCCTTGATAAGATGATTTCGGGTTTGGGACTGGACTTCATTGATTGGCAGCGTAAATGCTTCGCAGCATCCCAGTTAGCCGTGATCGTCTAGTGGTTAGGACCCTACGTTGTGGCCGTAGTAACCCAGGTTCGAATCCTGGTCACGGCAATGCGCGCCTAGTGCATTGTCACGGATGGGATGATTTTTTTCTTTAAATCATAGCAATTATTTTCCAAGACTAATATTAAACACATTCCCCCTTATTTTCTCACCAGATCCCGATTCTGGATTCCGCAAGCCTTTGTTGCCTTATAGTTTCCTTTTTACCTTCTGTTTTTTTTTTTGCTTTTTGCCTTCTCTTCTATTCACCCCAAACCAATAAAATCTTTCCTTTTTTATATTTTGCCTTTCATTTCCCTTATTGCCTTTTTTCCTTATTAACCACTTTTTGAGTTTTTGTACTTTTTAACTACTTTTAACCTTTTATCCTTCGTTTTGACTTGCTCTTTGCCTCATTTTGTATTCTTGCGTTTGCTCCTTATTTGTCCAATTTTGATTTATTTTTTCCTCTTTTGCCTTCTATTTGCGTTGCTGCTCTTCATCCTTCTGTTTGCTTTGCTTTGTTTTTTTGTCTTCTTTTTGCTTTCTGTTTACCTTTTAACCTTCTCTTTGTTTTTCTTTACATTTGTGCCTTCTTTTTGCTTTTTTGCTTTGTTGCCTTCTTTTCACTCCAATGCCCTCTCCACAGACAAACAGACGTCTCACTCTACTCACTTCTAATCGTTACCCTTTTTAACGGTTAGTTCAAATACTTTGTAGTTCGCAAATCGCTCGATCGCTCGCATCGTTTTTGCTCCTGTTTGACGTTTGCTCACTACTGCCACCTACTGAGTGGTTTGCGTAACACAGCCTGGTTAGTATTGGGCGATTATGTTTTCGTGACGATTTTTATCGCAATTTGTTCCAAGCAATACGTCTGTTTGTCTGTGCCCTCTCTTTGCCTTTTTCTGTGAGTTTTGCCTTTTTTTTGCTTTTTTGCCTTTTTCTATTTGTCTTTTTGTTTTCTTACTTATTTTCCTTCTTTTTGCTTTTTTATGTTTCTATCTTCATTCAGCCTTTTTGCCTTTGTTTTACATTTTTTATTATATTTTTTGGTTTCCTTTTGCTTTTTTGCCTTTTGTTTGGCTTTTTATCATATTTTTGCTTTTTTAACCGTTTCTTTGTCTTTTACCTTCTTTGTGCTTTTTGGTTTAATGCGTTCTTTTCGCCAGTTTCTTTTCTCTTTTCTTTTTTGTAACCTCTTTGCCTGCTTTTTGCCTTCTTTTTGTTTTTTTTTGCCTTTTCGCCTTTTATTTGGCTTTGGTTTTTTTTCTCTCTCTTCTTTTTGCCTTTTTGCTTTCTTTTTGTCATTTTACCTTATTATTGCGTTTTGCCTCATTCTTACCTTTTTGTCTTCTGGTCTTCTTTTTGTGTTTTGCCTTCTTTTTTTTCTTTTTGACCATCCTTTTGCCTTCCTGTCTTTTCTTTGCTTTTTATCACCTTTTTGTTTTATTTTTCAATTGTTACCTTCATTTTTCCCTTCTTGCTTTTTTGCATTATTTTTGCCGTTTTTTCATCTATGTGCTTTTTTACGTCTGTACACCTTGTGCATTTTCACCTTCCATTTTAATTTATTATTTCTTCGCTGTTTTGCCTTCTCTTTGCTTCTATGTTTTTTTCTGTTTTTTACTTGTTTTTGTCTTTTTGCCTTTCTTTCTCTTTTTTCTACGTTTTTAACTTTTTGCCTCGTTTTACGAAGAGCATTGTTTTGATGTTTTGTTTATTTTCACTTTTGTGTTGCGTTTCTGCCTTATATTTGCTTTGCTGTTCTTCTTCCTTCTGTTTGCTTCTCTTTGATTTTGAGTTTCCTTTCGCTTTCTGTTTGCTTTTTTTCCTTCTTTTTATTTTTCATGGCATTTGTGCCCTTATTTTGCTCTTATGCTTTTTGCTTTGTTGTTTTATTTTCGCTTCTATGTCTTTCTCTTTGCCTTTATCCAATTTTTGTGATTTTTTTTGCCTATTTGTCTTTTTGTTTTCTTACTTATTTTCTTTGGGCCGATAAGGTCTTTGGGCCGATAAGGTCTTTGGGCCGATAAGGTCTTTGGGCCGATAAGGTCTTTGGGCCGATAAGGTCTTTGGGCCGATAAGGTCTTTGGGCCGATAAGGTCTTTGGGCCGATAAGGTCTTTGGGCCGATAAGGTCTTTGGGCCGATAAGGTCTTTGGGCCGATAAGGTCTTTGGGCCGATAAGGTCTTTGGGCCGATAAGGTCTTTGGGCCGATAAGGTCTTTGGGCCGATAAGGTCTTTGGGCCGATAAGGTCTTTGGGCCGATAAGGTCTTTGGGCCGATAAGGTCTTTGGGCCGATAAGGTCTTTGGGCCGATAAGGTCTTTGGGCCGATAAGGTCTTTGGGCCGATAAGGTCTTTGGGCCGATAAGGTCTTTGGGCCGATAAGGTCTTTGGGCCGATAAGGTCTTTGGGCCGATAAGGTCTTTGGGCCGATAAGGTCTTTGGGCCGATAAGGTCTTTGGGCCGATAAGGTCTTTGGGCCGATAAGGTCTTTAGGCCGATAAGGTCTTTAGGCCGATAAGGTCTTTGGGCCGATAAGGTCTTTGGGCCGATAAGGTTCTCTTTGACTTTTCACTTTTTTGCTTTCTATTTGCATTTTTACTTTCGTTTTGTCATTTTGCCTTTTTATTGCGGTTTGTCTTATTCTTGCCTTTTTGTCTTCTGTTCTTCTTTTTTGCCTTTTCCCCTTATTATTGCTTGTTTCACATTTTGACCTTCTTTTTGCCTTGTTGTTCATTTTGCTGTTACTATCTTTTTGCATTCTTCTTGCTTTTTTCGAAATTTTGACTTTTATTTGCTTTTTGCCTTCTTGTCTTCTTATTGCTTTTCCAGCATCTCTTTGATTGTTTTTTTTTTGCATTTTACCCTTTTTGTGCCCCATAAGCGCAAATTGCTGGATGTTTCAGAAAATTTTGCGGTACATAATTCAGCAACTTGTTTTGCTAAATGCATTCAGCATGGCAAAAATCAACAAAATTTGCTGGTTAGCTGTCAAAAATGATTATTGTGTAGGGGTTATACAGATACAATGGAAGTATCTTCCATGACGACGGTGCGATGAACTTTTGGAATGGCTTGGAAATAAATAAGCAAAAGTTGCAACTTGGAAGACAAGAACGATCGATCACGATCTGAAGCAATGACTGGCAGTCGAGCTTCGATGGGCAAACTCGAGGGTTCGTTTATGATACCTGTTAACCTTCCGTCAGTCGCGCGGTTGACCACTCCCGCCAGCACCACGCTAATGCTAGCACAACTGCGCTGTGCTCACTCGTGGGTTAAGATGCACCTCGGCGAGTTGCCTGCCACACAATTCCACAACCACATGATGGTGTAAACAAACAAAAGCATCTCACCCGCAGCTTGTCTCGCGGTCTTACCGGTCAATTGGAACGACGACATGGATATGACAGCACGTGGCTGCTCAAAACAAAGCTATACCTAGAGACCGTCTTTTGTCTGTCAGTCAGTAGCAATGAAGCGTTGAAATTTGATGATCGTTTGTTCGACACCTCCGATGCATTGCATTGTTTTTAGCGATCATTTGAAACCGAAGAATGTAGAATTGATGAATCGTGCATTTACCGTGATCGTCCGTCGTTGTTTTACTTTATCATTTCTTCCCAGGGATGAGGTGAATGATAGTTCAAGCTACACGAACTACCGGCGTCACCATAATAGTGGCGCCCGCTTCGATCATTACCTTACTGATTGGTTATAGTGGGATGTTTTGCTTAGTCTACGTTCCTGCTTGAAAACGGTTGAATCATCGCTCCAGTTGAGTAACATAGCAGACCTGTTCTTTGCAATGGACGTGACTTTTGATCGGTTAAGGTGAGGACTTCCTCGATGGGGTAAGGTTATTATGAGGAAGAGTGGCCAACAAAAGAAATGGCATTATGGTGCAGTAAAACTTCGCTGGGGTTAGTTTTGAGCAAGATCTTATTCTTATCCCTGCACAGTTGTGATACGAAGCCGTTTCGGGATGCGTTGAGCTTCTGGTAGAACTTCCGTGTTTCTTTAAAACAGCGCAGCAGTTCCATTGCGTCGTATTCTGCTTCTTCCAGATGGCGTTTCTTCTTCCGAGACGGATCTGCTGTAAATTTTCTGTACAAGTTCTGGTCACTATTCACAACCTAAAAACAAAATTGTTACGGTGAATTGAGCAAATTTGCGAGGGTAGGCATAACATGTTCGTAGTCCTTTAGAGTGCTAATATATAAGAGGTATGATGAACAGCTCCGTCATTCAGGACACGTGTTCTGAAAACCCGCAACCGCAAGCCAGAGCAAACAATGATGGCGGAAAACGGAATGCTACCAGCAATAAATTCACCGTATGTAAAACACCTCTTGACATTTTCGTTGTCTCAATTCGTGGTTTTGCGACGACACGTACACTCAAAAACCTTGTCGCGCGAAAAAAAAATAACAACGCGAACAAATGTACTTCACCAAACTCGCTCATCGCAGATTGGGTAGATAAAAGGGACCAGCGAACAACAGCGCGGAGTCCCCACCGGGCAGGAAAAGCTGGTCATGAAGCGACAATAAATTCAAAGCTCACACCAAGCGGCACCGGCTCCCCCCATTCGTAGCTCCGTTCCACCTTAAGGCGCTGCTGGCTTATGGCTACCGTGTCGGGTATTACTGCTGTCCGGTCCGGGCCTGGTGGTCCTACCTCCACGTCCACGTCCGCCTATCACCACCGCCGCGTCCGAAAGGGCGGCAGATTTAGCTCATAAACCACGATTTATGATAAGTCGTATAAGGGTTGTTAAACATACACTTCTTCTAGTCCGTCTCATGGTGGCACTTTTGCGCGCGGCGTTCCCTTCAGTTCCGTGCGAACGCATCAGGTATATTTTCATCCCCCAACTCCCCTCCACGCTGAACCACCTCCAGCAGCCGTCTAGTTGCCCATGTGGCCGAGGAGGCCAAGTGGCAGTGAATAAATTATAATTATGTGATAATTAAATTTGACTAATGTCGGCCGGGTACGTGTGGCTTCCGTGAGACATTAGCCGCAACAAGACGCTTAACTGCGGCATCCTATGAAGTCGCATGACAACAAGACACCATCCATAGGTACCGCGATGGATGTCTTAGCGTGTGCTGCTGGCAAGCATAAATGGTGTATCTACGGGGCGGGGAAAGTATCTTCTCCCGAGTGGCTAGTCAGGTTATGAGTAATTTATGATGCGTCGAATTCAGGAAATAAAAAAACTAGTGTCACATAGCGATGCTTGTACTATTGACGAATTTACGAATCAAGAGCTTGAAGGCCGCGGTAACCCAGTCAACACACGATCGCATATGATGTTGAATAGGATGCTAAAGTGGAGGCGATATGCGTACATCTTACACGCGGTTAAATGGAAGCATGTACGCATATGGCCTCCACTTTAGCATCCTAGTCTACATCATATACGACTTCGTGTTAGCTGGGAAGCCATCACCATGAAACTACATATGCAACAAACGATCATTGCATCATTGAGCTGGTAGACAACAGCAGCTGCGTTGTCACTAAAACCTCCTTTTAGTGTATAATCGTAAGAAGAGAGAGGGTTATTCAGAACCAATCTTGTAAAAAACTGACAGCTTCTAGGATCATTCAACGGAGTGCTAAGGGGTTTCAGGAGGTACTAGGAGGTCTCAGGGCGTTTAAGGGAGGCTCAAGATAATCAAGGAAATTCCACACATCCGGAAGCAACTCTGTACAAGCGGTACTGGGAATTGGAATATTTGTATTTGAGACTTTATTGACAACCTAGAACATCCGACTATATTTTGCTCGAGGGCATCACGATGGTGGCAACTTCCGGCGGCAGCGGCGTGAATCGGCGTGACCGTAATTTGACCATGTAGTCAACATTGGTGAAGCAAAGAAGTTGTCAGCACGCTCTAAAATTTGTAGTCTGGGCTTTTCCGAGACCATCAATATAAATTATTATTTAGACTCAGAAATCCTCAGAAATAATTGTAGCAAGAAACCCGAACCAATTCTAGTAGGGATCCCCATAGGAATTCCAAGAGATATCTCCAAAGGGATTCAAGGAGGAATCCCAAAAGGATTTATAGGAGAAATCATCGAAGAATATCCAAGAGGAATCCTCGAAGGAAAACCAGGAGATAATTCTCTAAGTTCAGGAAAACCCCTCCAAGGAAATCCAGGAGGATTATTTGGAGGAACTCTAGGATAAGTCGCTGAGAGAAGTTCAGGTGGAATCCCCATAGGAAGTCCAGGAGAAATCCTTTTAGGAATTCCAATAGGCATCCTCTAAAGGATTCAAGGAGGAATTCCAGCAAGAATCTACAAAGGAAGTCCAGAAGGAACCCTTGAAGGTATTTCATGAAGAATCTATGAAGGAATTCCAGCTGGAATTCCCGATGATATTCTAGGAGTAATCCTTGTAGGATTTTCAGGAGCAATCGCTGTAGGAATTCCAGGAGGAATATTTAAAGGATTTCCTGGCGGAATCCCCAAAGAATTTTCAAGAGGATTTCCCGAAGGAATTCCAGAAGAAATCTTCGAAAGATCAGGGCATGTCTTTCTGGAAGTGGAGAAAGATTTCCGAGAGGAATCCTTGAAGGATTTTCAGGAGGAGTCCCTGGAAGAATTCCTGGAGAAATTCCGGAGAGAAATCATTAAGAATTTCCTAAAAGAAAACCTAGAACCTAAAACCTAGAAGAATCACTTAAGAAACTTCTCTAGGAATTCCAACAGAAACTTCCGGAAAAATCTTTGGAGTAACTCTTAGAGGCGTCCGTGAATTCTCCTAGAAAATCTCTCTGAGAGAACTCCAGGAGCGTTCCCTAGAACAACTCCTGGAAGAATTAGTAAATGATCTTCTCGAGGAATCCCCTAAGCAACTCCTGGAGGAATCTTTGAAAGAACTCCTGGACTAATCCCTGAATGAACTTCTGGGAGATTCCCTGAAAGAAGTTCAGGAGGAATCCGCGAAGGAATTCCAGGAAGAATTACCAAAAAATATTCCGGCTGGAATTTCCGAGGGAATTCCAGAATAAATTCGCGAAGGAATTCCAGGAGGAATTCCAGGTGAAATCCCCGATGGAAATTCAGAAGGAATTCAAAGAGGGATTACTGAATGAATTTCAGGAGGAAGCTCAGAAGGAAATCCAGGAGGAATCCCCGAAGGAAATCCATGAAGAATACCCAAAGAAATTTCAAGAGGCATGAGAAAGCCACTAAGGAATTCCACGATGAATCCCCAATGGAATTTCAGGAGGAAGGCGCAGAGGAAGTTCAGGAGGAGTCCCCGAAGGAAGCCAAAGAGGAATTGTAAGTATCGGGTCAGCCAATCGGGAGCGTCTTAGAGACTCCCCGACTCAACTGCCTCAGGGTCGGCACACTCACCTACGTTTATCGCGGGACAGGAAATTCTCGCACTCGATTTAGGTAGCTATACAAGCACTTCGTTAAAACACGGCCTATATTTCTGGTTTCTGGACACTGTGCACACTTTATTGCTTCTTCTCCTTTTTCTCCCTTACACTCCTCCCCACTTTCTTATATGCTATCTAACCTTTTTCCTAATGTTCGGGGCCCCTTTCCTCCTCAGCAACCTCCTTTCTCCTCACCGCCGGTCGCCGGCGTTCCTTCCTTCGGCGCACGTGGTACCGCAGGTTCTTCAGGCCACGTCTGGCCGCATCTCTTGCCTCGGGGTGGTTTTGGGGTACAGCTGCAGCTGAATGGACTCGCCTACACGTCCTAGGCTGCCGATATTTGGACGGATCGGCCTTCGGCCAACAACGCTGCCGGAATCTACCCGGTTGAAGCACCAGAACGTGGTAGGGCGAAGGGGAAGTCTTTGCAGGCTTCGCACTAAAACTGCGGGGTCCTGGTGAAAAAGATGGACAAATGTCGATGTAAGGAACAGGTCGACATCGGGTGGTTCAACTTCGTTACCTGATGTCCTTTTTCCGCACTTTTCACCTCTCCACAACTCTTCACAATTTCAAACTCTGAGCGTTTCAACTAGGCTCACTCACTTCGTTTTGGGTTTAAAACTTTCCGTCTGGCTTGAACAACGTCTACCGGGTAAGTGAAAGACTATGGCTCTTTCACAAGGCTTCAAGGTCCATGACCTCGGCCCTCGGTCATTGCCTTTTCGAGATGCACCCGTCGTAATGGCCCCATTACGCCACCCCTCATGGCCGCCCTAACTGCATTTTTCTCGACCTCTGGTGGTGGGTTGGTGAAGCTCGGTGGGAGGTATGCTGCATTTAAAGTGGTTTTGCCTACTACTGCCCTAGTTGCATGTAAAGTGGGGGACTACTGGGGGGACTTACCTATATCTAACACGAAATCTACCTGTCATTCATTTTTCGAAAATAAAAACACAAAATCACATCAACACAACCAATTAACAAACCAAACACTTACAGAATCCTCGAATCAAATCCAGGAGGATCCGCGAAGGAGTAACATCAAGGGATTCTTAGAGGAACCGCCAAAAAAATTCTGAGCGGAATTCCCGAAGAAATTCCAGGAGGAATTCTCGAATGAATTCAAGGAGGAATCCTCAAAGGAATTCCAGGAAGAATCCCCGAAGAAAGTTCAGGAAGAATTCTCGAATGAATGTCATGAGGAGTCCCTGAAGGAATTTCCGCAGAAATCCTCTAATTCCGGGAGGAATTCCCAAAGAAATTCCAGGAAGCTGTCTAGTTGGAAGTCCAGGAGGAATCCCTGATGGAAATCTTTGAGGAATACCCGAAGGAAATTCACGAGGAATTCTCGAAGGAATTCCGGGAGCAATCCCCAGTGGAAGTCCAGAAGGAATCTTAGAACGAAGTCCAGGAGGAATTTACGATATAAGTCCCGGAAGTCCTCGAAGGAAGCCAAAGAGAAATCCTCGAATAAATTCCAGAAGTATCCCCGAAGGAATTATATTAAGGAATTCCAGGACGATTCGCCGATGAAATTTTTAGTGGAATCCCCGAACGAGTTCTAGAAGGAATTCGCGAAGGGGTTTAAGGAGAAATTCCCAAAGAAATCCCAGGAGGAATCTCCGGAGGAAGTTCAGGAGCAATCCTAGAAAGAAATTTACGAGAAATCCCCAAAGGAATCTCCAGTGGAAGTCCAGAAGGAATCGTCGAAGTCCAGGAGGAATCCCCGAAGGAAGTCCAGGAGGAATCCCTGAAGGAATTTGAGGAGGAACTCGAATTCCTGACGAAAATCCACGAAGGATTTAAAATCCCTGAAAGAATGCCAGGAAGAATCATTGAAAGATATCCAGAGGGAATCTTTCCAGAAAGGGGAAAGGATTTACGGCAGGTATTCTAGAAGAATTTCCAGGAGGAATCCCCGAAGGATTTTCAGGAGGTATTCCAGAAAGAATTCCTGAAGAAATTCCACAGGGAAATCCTGGCGGATTTCTTGAAAGAAATGAATGAAAGATCATTCAAGCAACTTTTGGAGATATGCCTGATTATAGTACTTCGGATTTTTTTAAATAAACTACTAGAAGAATCCCCAAAGAAACTCCTGTAGGAATTCCCGCAAGAACTTCTGAATAAATCTTCGATGTAACACCTGGAGTATTCTGAAAATCTTGCAGGAGAACTGCAGGAGCGATCCCTGGAACAACTCTTGAAAGAATCCCGAAATGAACTTCTAGAGGAATCCCCTAAAGAATTCCTGGAGGTATCTTAGATGGAGCTCCTGGAATAATCCCTGAATGAACTTTAGTAATAATCCATAAAGAAACTCGTAGCAGAAACTCTGGATTCCCCTGGTGGTGTCCCTGGAGCGATCCCTGAAGGAACTGATAGAGAGATCCCTAAATGAACACCTGCAGAAATCTCTAATTGGAATTCTAGAGGAATTCCTTAAAGAACTACTGAATTAATTCCTGAAGAACCTGCTGTCGGAATTCCTGAGAGATCTTCCAAAAAAATCTATGAGCTCAGAGATATCCCTGAGTCCTCTTGAATTAATTTTAGGATACCTTTAAAGAAACTTTTAAAGAAACTTCTTGATTTGAATTTTTGAGGAATCTTCGAAGGAATTTTAGGAGGAATTTTTGAAGGAATCTTGTAGGAATCTACATAGTTATGCATAGTCTGCATAAAACAATAGAATCATATTATCATAAACAAATCAGAAAATGAATGATGAGAAATCGGTTATTGCTGTCAAAATCTTATAATAGTGGTCGCGATATTTTTTTATCGTGACAAAAAGCGGCGTATGGCGCGCCGCCGATACCTCGTTCGGCGTCGGCGTGAAACAAAAAGTATCAGGGGCCGCGGCGTGGCGCGGTAGCGCACAGGTCTAATCCTGAACACCATAAAGTTTGGAAGAAAAGAAATAATTGACATACCAATTTAGATGATGGGATACGTTTATATGTATTCATTCGACCTTCGTCAAGAATATCAAGAAGTGTTTCATATTCTGGAATGTTCTAGGTGCTCAACTGTCCTATAGTGAAGTTCATTAAATCTACAAGAATATTTTTATGTGTTTACGCTATAAATAACAGCACTGCATAATCTGCGGGATCTGTGAAGCCTTTGAAATCTTGCATAATCAATCGCAGTTACTGGACCAACTTGACTTTTTTTTATCGTTTATTTGAAAGGCTCATGCGCTCAAAAGCATAACGGAGCCAATTTGCATAAAAGTGATTACATGATTTAATTACAACGGTAACCTTGTGCATACAATTCGTTTATCCTTCTATCGTCTTCTTCCATGTACTGCTTCCTCAATTCGACATCCTCGATCCAAGAGTACGAAGACCGTCTATTGCGAGTGCGTACCGGCGAAACATCAGGGTCAACAATAACGCTGCTATCACTTGCGATGGAGGCTGATGATGCGGGCTTTTTTGTTATCTGGCTGCTATTCGCTGTGTCCGAGTCAATCGATCTTTGCCGCTTTGTTTCAGATTTGGTTGGTTTGGGTGCTGTTGCTTTGACACTGGCGGCGTCCGACTTCGACAGAGATGGCCATTGTTCATCGTGGTTTGATTTCTGCTGCTGTTTAGAAGCTGTTGTTACTGGCGGCTGTGGTGTGCTAATGGGGCGCGGTTGGATATTGTTTTTCGCTGCGGCTTCTGAACACCGAAGTTTTGGATGTAGTTTATCTCCGCAGTTTTTACACGTGCGAACTTGTTGGAAGTAAGTAACTGACGTGAGTTCATCAGCGATAGTTATGTACGATGGTATTGGTTTGGTTATTTGCATTCGCACTACACGAACTCCATTATTGAGGCCTGGAAAATAATTCTTCCAGACCTCATTTCAAATACTAAATATGTTACCATATTGGCTCATATGGTTAATTATGGCCAAGTTGTCGATTTCCTCCGGGAGATCATTTATACGAACATCCACTGCGGTGCTATCGACATAGACCGGCAGCGGAATATCGATCCGTTTTCCATCACACTCCATACAATGTTTGAGATGGAACTTTGATGCGATGTCAGAGGCGGCTTTCTCGCTGTGCATCGAAAGATACACAACGTTTTTAACATTGTGCAGCTGCAAGCTCTTCACTGAGGTCCAGTCCATCTTGAGTTCCTCATCGAGGAACTTCCTAATGTCCGGAACGCTTGGCCGCCGTGGAAGAATAGAAATGTCAAGTACAACACAGTTATTTCTCGATATACTCGGCATGCTGCGACACAGTAAAATCTGGTGGAGAAAAACTACAACGCACGTCTGGTGTGAGCGAAAGATGGATAGCAACTGACCAACTTGAAGTCTACTGATATTATTATAAACAATTGGAACATTTTGGGGTCGTCCAAATTGTCCTGAGGTTTATCTCTCGACAGTAACGGTAGTTTTTCTCACAATGAAATGTAATATTATACATCCAACTGTAGGTAATCTGCAATCCCTCTGGCATTTCATGATTCATTTCAAGATGCTTCTGAGATATTCCAGATCAACCAACTACTTCGGAAACCATAGCTTCAGGTCTACACTTGTGATAATAACTTTTGTCACTACCAGGGATGGCATCCGCCTCAGTGTGAGTGCAAGTGTGCGCGGTTTTAATATGAAAATTAGCTGCACTGTGCACATTTTCAGTGCGCAATGCCAACCCTGGTCACTACCTTAAGTAGTGTTACATAATCAACTTTATTTACCAAAGTAATTCGAGGAACAATAAGCGTTGTTATATATTTTTGGGATATTATGAGTCTTCATTACTGTTGTGTAGTTTAATTGATAAAAACAACCGTTGGTGATTTCGTTTTAGATAGCAACGTTACACAACCAAATAGGATCTATGAATGTAGTCATTGTTCGTGGTATGAAAAGTTATGTTACCTAGTTTAACTCACTACCTACAACTTCCCTAAAACTAAGAACTTACAGTTGATATCTGTATCAAAAATCTTTCCCAATAAGTAGAGTAACCCTACATAACCAATCATGTTCGCTGAGTAGTTGAAGATCACAAGGCGTTCTTGGAAATTTTGGGATTTTCTGGGTCATTCATGTTCTGGTGCTCAGTTCCTAAAAATCTATGGCTATGATAATATTTTCTCAAGCACAGGCACGAGACCTGGACTGAAGAACGACATGCAAGCACTCAAAGCGTTCGAGCGTGGGGTGCTTAGGACTCTCTTTAGCGGTGTGCAGGAGTACGGTGTGTGACAGCGATAAATAAATCACGAGCTCGCTGGACTTTACGACGAACCTAGCATCCAGATGGTGACAAAAGCTGGAAGGATACAATGGACAGGGCATGTTGTGAGAATGCCGGACAACAACCCCGCAAAGCTCTTTGCAAGAGATCCGTACGGTATAAGAACACCTGGAGGGCAGCGCGCAAGGTGGATGGACCAGGTGCTGGTTAATGTGGGACGCAGCAAAGAATGGAGGATAGGGCCACGGACCGAGTGCTGTGGTGAAGAATTGTATATTCAATTTATTATAATTTTGTTTACCGCAAAATAAATTAATTAGATACACTCATTACGTTTGGTAATGTTGTGTAACTCAGAACAGCAAAAATGCTATTATTACGGCTGTAGACTCCATGTAATATACATATAACCATGTGCACTGTGCAGGACATGACTAATGTGATACTGTCTATTGAAATTTCAGAAGACATACTTGACATTATAGATTACAAATCGTGGTTTTGTATTTTGAAAGAAGTTACTGTACATCCGTAGAACTTAAAAGCACAAGAACAGTTTGAATGACCTAGGATATCCAGAAAAAATGTTCTATCATCATTCTATCTATCATATTCTACCCTATTTATGCTGTTGAGCACCAAAACTACAGAAAACGCTTGAAAAAACAACGGCTTCAAAAGGTTAAGTGTGCGGATTTACACCAACAAGAACCTGAAACAGAGCCTGCTAAAGCTCCGCAAATCGCTGGCTCAGGTCAAGAAGAAGTACGATATCCCAGTTGAAGAGTGGAGTGTGGCTGACGCAAGCAGGGAAAAGCGGTTCAAACACATAAATAGCTTCTTCTGTAATGGCAGCGCGAAGATGGTGCATGAAACAAAACAGCTCTTCGGAGCCGTAGCGCAGAGGTCAAACCGCTCTACGACTCGAGTAGCATGGCCGAAACCTACCTAGGAAACGCGGCCCCCGCGGGGCAAGAAGCGCTCGGCAGAGACGGTGGAAAATTGAAGTGGAGAAGGGGACGGCCAGACCGAGCAACCAGGCTCCCAAGTCGGATGAGAAACGCGCAAGGCAGATGGAAACCAAGCCTTTGGAGGCTAATCCCAAGAAAAACGGGGATCAACCGGTTCAAGGAAAAGAGAACCTTGGATTACGCTGCTGAGGGCCATGCGAGGAGAAAATTGTCTCTCACCGCTGAGTGCGGATGTAAAAGCATCCGGCATACCGTGACTGTACTGATGCTGATGCTGTGCTGAAGAAGAAGCCGGCCAAGAACGGTACTTCGTACAAGGCACTAACTAGCTCAGGAGGTACTGGGCGAAAAGGTGCAGATGAGAGCCCTATCGGTGGAGGCGACTCTTCAGTGTAAAAACCTGGACGAGATCACCAACACAGAGGAGCTGAACTACTGCAGTTGTTATTCCGCCAACCGTTCAACGCATAAGACTACCCCCCTCAAAGATGCCAATAGGTTAATTCGGATGACCCCCAATTGTAGAGGCGCTAGGTGAGATGAAGAGAAAACCTTTTGTTTACATCAAAAATTCAATTCAATTCATTCATTCATTATTCAAAATTAGTAGTTGCTGTTTTCCATTGGTAATGGTTTCCATTATCATCATTCTTGATGCCCATGCCAACAGACACCGGATTGGCCAGCTAACAAAAAATCTGGAAGATCGCCCGCCGGAGGCATAACAAGAGCTCTTCATATCAGATTTGCCTATAGGCGAATCTGCAAAAGCTCATTAGCTTACAAAAAAAAAATATTTTTTTGTTCTCAAAATTTACTCATATTTTGCACCAGTAGTTGGGATTTCCCATTGGCAATGGCTTTTAATATCATCACTCGCGATGCCGACGCTGACATACACCGGATTAGTCAGCTAACAAAGCAAGAGCTCCTCAAATTAATCACAAAAATTGTTCGTAAATACCTACCGGATCTACGCTCATCTGAATAAGAATTGTGAAAAAGTTCTCGTTTGTTTCTCTACGCTGTGGAATTCGATTTGAAAAAGTGCACTTTGCCTATGTTGCGCCATGGCACTTTTTTCGGAGTCTCTTTTCATAGGGTTCTCATTCCTGCCACCAGATGCGGAGGGATGATTAGCTTGTCAAATTCACTCATAGGTTTATTTTTTGGAAGCTAACGTTCACTCTTTTCTCTGGTGGCAGGAATGAGAACCCTATGAAAAAAATGACTCCGTCAAAATTTGCATTGGGCAGTATAGCCAAAGTGCACTTTTTTCACTTTTTCATATCGAATTTCACATCTTAGAGAATCAAACGAGCACTTTTTGGAAAGAAAATTTAATTCTCTTCCAGATGCGCTTAGATACGGTAGATACTCACGAACAATTTATGTGATTAATTTGAGGAGCTCTTGCTATGCCTCCGGCGGGTGATCTTCCGGATTTTTTGTTAGCTGGCCAATCTGGTATCTGTCGGCGTGGGCATCAAGAATGATGTTGATGGAAGCCATTGCAAATGGAACATAGCAACTTCTAGAGCAAAAAAATGAGTAAAATTTGACGACAAAAAGACTGACCTTTTTATGTAAACAAACGATTTTCTCCTTATCTCACCAAACGCCTCTACAATTGGGGGCAATGATGCAAATTATCACCTCACGAATGCTCAATCAACTTATCAATTGTATTTTTATCGCTTGCGATTGAACTGTACACTGCTCAGCGATGACTAGAGGTAAAGAGATGGCAAAACGAACATGATGTAACTCACAAACGATTTGCACGCATCTGTCAGTGCAGCCACATGCTCACCTGAACAGCCGAACAATACCGAATGGGTTTGTTTCAGAATCTACGGCACGAACGCTCGACACGCACACAGAAGCAACATTCACATGTACCGACACAACACCAATGACGTTTTCAGCCTACGATGCTTCGCGATAAGCTGATCGAAAATCATCGAAAGCGATGAAAAGACAGGCTTGGCTGGAACGCAAAGGCTCAACGGCGAAAAGAAGCAGCCAACAATGCTGATCAGCGTCGAGTCTGTTCGTGTGCTAGGTTGGTTTGATAAAGCAAGGAAGGGTGAAAACGTATTCGTTGTCGAAAGCGAATCGCATCATTTCGCGAATGTTTTCACTAAATAGCATGCTTGATGGGCCTTTTCATTTGACGTCTTAAATCAGCTGATTTTTCGGGCCTTTGACAGTTCTCCTATGAAAATGACAGTTTTGCGTTTGCGCCTTTGTTCGGCGGTTGTAAACAGTGGCATACACGAACCGGTCAGCAGAAAAGGCCTATTGGGTGTAATCCGAATCAGCCTATAGCTACCGCTTTAGGTTGAAAAACGTCAAAGAAGAGCAAATTTTGATTCGTTGGAGAAAAAACGCGTCATTTTTCAGGCTCTGGCTCGGCCATCAACCTCGCACTTCGATAAGCCGACGTTTGTGGAACAATTGCTTATGATGGTTAACACCGACGATCTATCCAGCGGTGATCTAGTCGGAACCCTAAGCCGTGCATGTGACGCCGCAATGCGATCCCTGCCCAGAAATGGACCCAAACCGGTATCAGTAGGGCAGTTTCAGAGGCACGTTCTCCTCCATAAAAGCACCGCGAGAACGCTCCCCCAAGATGCTGCGGAAGATCGTGGAAACGCTGTTTCTGCGCCACGATACAAGACAATGGCTCCGTTAGGATATGTTCCAGGCACGAAGATACCCTCAAGGAAGTCAAGGTAATCGCCATCATCAAAAGTTCCTGGGCTAACCTGGAGTAGAACCCGTCACCTTCAACAATGTCTGACAGAATACCCGGGTGTTAATCGCTTCGACTATATGGGGCCCAATATGGGTGATCTTGAGTTCGTTATATAGTATAATTTTCTTTGGAGGGTGGAGTAAAACACCCAATTTTTATTAGATTGTTTCAAAATATGCAAGAAACGCTATAGCGTATACATCTATGAATGAATCTTGTTTTGTAATGATTTGTAACTACAATTGTACTACGTAATTACTTATACCATATCGAAGAATAAAAACACGTACTATGTATAATTGCGCAAAACACTACTGCTACAGCATGAACAATGAACATCAGCCCTTATCCTGAACGCATCAACTTTTACTTTTGCTCCGGTGAACTTTACATTCTTCCTATCGAATCCGAAAGTCATTAGAGCCTAAAGAACACAGTCCAGTAAAGACATCTGCTGATGTCTTCCTGAAGGGAGCATCTTCCTGGATGGCTCTGTAGTTGAACTGCATCCTGACCACCACCGACCCGGCCCAGCATGGAGGTCGGCATTACGGTGACAAACTTCTCGTTGATGCTTCTGATGATGACCATAACCTCAACCATGCAACCTGCTACGTCGTCGTCGTCGTCGGCGGCGTCATCGTCCAACGTGCACAAATAATACGGTGCTCTGGCTGCTCACTCGATCTGTCTCCCTGAGTCAGAGCGGAAGGAGGCTCCGAAAGTTAAATGCTATTATCAGGTCGACAGAAAGAGAGACAGAGAGCAAGGAGTTAAAGTTCAGTGCAAATTTTGCGGAACCTGCAGCTGGAAGCTGTTCCTTTTCCTGCGTCTTGCCTTGCACCCACAATCCGGAGATGAAAATTACAGTTTTCGACACAAATTAAATATAGATGGAGGCAAGCGTACTTGCCTATACATATCAGCCCGGGCAGGAGCCGACCAACCAACCGACCGACTGGAGTCAACTCGAAACAAAACATGTCAGAAAGTTTGCGTTGAAAAGGACAATTTCATTTTTCGCATCAATGAATTTTACATTTTGTACTCACCCTTGCTTGGCGTTCCCCTCACCATAAGCTCCACCGCGTATCAGTAAGTGCCACAGAAGTTGGGGTTCCTGGTGGGTAAGAAGTCGAAACACCGGATGGACAGCTTGCTCCTCCTGGAGCCACCATCGCCGTGTTATCCTTGTGCTCATCCATGGGGGAGTCCATGATGAAGGTCCAAACGGTACCACTAACTGCCAGCCACCACCAGCACCAAAAGTCACCATCATTACCGGGGTGAGAAAGGATTCCGCCTGGCCTAGAAAGTGATGGTGGTTATCATCATGGTTGGGAATTATTCCAGGAGTTTATTATATAAATAAGAAGCATATTTTTATTGCATTCGTCACATCGTCGTCATTATCGCTTCGCTTTTCGAATGGGAAACCAAAAGCCACGCTACTGGGACGGTGGTGAGAGTAGGGTTCAAGGGGAGGCGCAGCGAAGGGGCAATGGTAGACCATCCGAAAACCAAAAAGTGCCAACCTCAGCTTTGGACTGATAAAATAAGCAAAATTAGAGCTGGAAAAAAGTTGGACATTTACGGGTGGCACCCATGCGAAAGAGTTTTATCGTTCTGTTCTGCGTTCTAGTCCATTGCGGTGATAATAAAGTTAATAATTATCCAGATGGTTGGGAATGTAATTGCACGCATTTTCTAGGCAGTTTATAAAAATTGTATTACTCAAACGGCTTCAGGAAATAGTACAAAATTCCTGGTATTTTTTTTAACTACTCGTGGTCTTTTGCACAACTGTACCCCTAGAGCAGTTCTCGTCTAGATGCTACAGCGCACTACTGGGATTGAACCCCGTGGTCATCGGTGGAGACTTCAACGCCTGGGCGATCGAATGGGGTAGCTACTTGACTAGGTATAAGAAGGTCCAGAAACTAACTCAAGAGGCGAATCCGTTGAGATCACAAGCTTTGGTTAGACACCCGTTCCTCCACTAAGTCTCTACGTGTCTACGTACAGGTCTTTTGTTGCATATGTATTAGACTATTAACCCATGTTACCAGATACGTAGACATGTTTGTTTTGATGTTATTGGTTTAGAATAGCACTACAGAGCACCTGTTCCGGGGATAGAGCTCCCAGAGAACCCTAATTCGACCGTCTTTCCCGTGATACAAGTAGAATTACAAAATCAGTTTCAAATTTAAATAGTACACACTTAGAAATTCTGAAATTTCCACGAAACGGAATCACCAAGAAACGTAAATGTTTTCAAGACTGAATCACAAATTGGACTCAATTTTACGCGCATCATGTAAGTGCTGGTTGGTTAACAAATTCGTTTCACCAGAAACGTAGAATCAGTATCACGTTCATCAGCCACCTTCTAAGTCGGTGAAATAGCCGAGAGGTAAGAGATGTGGCTCACGATCAGCAGATCTGGTGTTCGAATCCCATGCATAACAATATTTTACTTTTTTATGTTTTATCTGTCAAATCGGTTTTAGCGATTGCTGGACGCTAAGAAAAAATAAGTTTTATTTTGGGGTGTCTTGAAAGACGTAAATTTACATGTTATAACCTCTAAATTTATGTTTTTGAAGATGCTCGTATATGTCAGGTTCAGGACACTTAAAATTACATGATATTTTCTAGGTGTGTAGTATCGGTTGCAGAGAGATAAACACATCCACAAGAAGTGGGTTGGCTAAGCTTACGCCAAGGAAGCAGATGCTGTAAGAGCAAGTAGTACGCGTTGCGGAAGCGTAGGGAACCTCATTACAACTCCGGAGTGCACTTTGTGAGAGGTAATGGATGGAGCATAGTTGGCGAGGGCCGTGACGAGCTCCCGCTAAGGAAGTGCTAGACTCCATCAGCGATTTTGCGTCCTCAAAGAGAAATATCGGCAAGGAAGGACCTCTAGTTGAGCTTGCTTAAACTCCGAAAGTTGGAAACGGCAAAACAAAACCATGACAAGCTCATGGCGAAGTTGGCATCCGTAGATGTGTACGAGCTAGGCGGTGGATACAGCGAGCACGAACTGAGGAAGTTCGAAACGAATGCCAGGTGGTGTACGCCGCTTCCAAAGTCACACTAAAGACTGAGACAAGGGCCTAGTTTTAGGACCTCTGCCAGAGTTCCGTTGCGTATCAGTGGGGTGATTCCCACAGGATCGTAATGACCAAGACGAGAGGTGTAATGGCTACTACAGTGCAGTCTCCAGAGATGTTGGAAGGAACCATAGAGGGGTTTTTTCCGCGTCATGATCCGAGTTCTTGGCCTCCTATCGTAGGACAGCCTGAGACTGGGGCTGGCTATGAGGAGATGGTCACCGGTGGTATCAAAGTCCCTTAGCGTAGATAAGGCTCCAGATCTGCACAAAGTTCCGAATTTGGCCTTTATAGTAGCTATTGCAGAGACTCCCGAGATGTTCTTGCTTACCTTACCGGTCAGACTAAGGCCTGAGTGGCCTCTGCTGTACATATTAGTCGTCTCCATTCCACTCGGTCCATGGCTGTGTGTATCCAGTTCCGCACTCTGCGTAGGGTCCCTTGGTCGACCCACCTAGCTCGCTGCGCACCACATCTTCTTGTACCGGTCGAATGACTCTCGAGAACCATTTTAGTCGGGTTGCTATCCGACATCCTGATGACGTGACCCGTCCACCGTAGCCTCCCGATTTTCGCGGTGTGGACGATGGTTGGTTCTCTCAGCATCTGATGCAGCTCGTGCTTCATTCGCCTTCTCCAAGTCCCGTCTTCCATCTACACTCCGCCGTAGATGGTACGCAACACCTTCCGTTCGAAAACTCCAAGGGCGCGTTGGTCCTCTGAACGTAGGGTCCATGTTTCGTGCCCATAGAGGACTACCGGTCTAATCAGCGTTTTGTAGATAGTTAACTTCGTGTGACGGCGAACTTTGTTCGATCGTAGAGTCCTACGGAGCCCAAAGTAAGCTCGGTTTCCTGCCACCATGCATTTCTGATTTTCTCTGCTGGTGTCGTTGTCGGCGGTCACAGTCACGTCACCAGTGAGCTCAAGTACAGAAATTCTTCTACCGCCTCGATTTCTCACCGTTGATAGAAATTCAGGGTTGCGAGCTCGGCGATTCTTCCCTGGAGCCTTTTGCCATCATGTACTTTGTCTTCGACACAATTATGACTAATCCGATTCGCCTGGCTTCACTCTTTAGTCGGATGTATGTTTCTACCATCGTCACGAATTTACGAGCAATGATATCAATATCATCAGCGAAACCAAGCAGCTGAACGAACTTCGTGGAAATCGTTCCACTCGTGTTTATCCCCACTCTCCTTATAACACCCTCTAACGCAATGTTGAACAGCAAGCACGAAAGACCATCACCTTGCGTAACCCTCTGCAAGATTCGAAGGGACTCGAGATTGTCCCTGGTACTCGAACTACGCACTACACTCGATCCATCGTCGCCTTGATCAATCGTATCAGTTTATCCGGGAATCCGTATTCGTGCATAATCTGCCATAGCTGTTCTCGATCGATTGTATCATACGCCGATTTGAAATCGATGAACAAGTGATGTGTGTGCACGTTGTATTCGCGGCATTTCTGCAACACCTGGTGGATGGTGAACATCTGGTCCGTTGTAGCGCGTTCACCCATAAATCCAGCCTGATGTTGCCCCACGAACTCTCTTGCAATCTTGAGTATCTTGTAGGCAGCGCTCAGTAGTGTGATCGCGCGGTAGTTCCCGCAACCCAACTTGTCGCCCTTTTTGTAGATGGAACACACGATACCTACCATCCACTCCTCCGGTAATACTTCCTCCTCCCAAATCTTTTTTTTTTCCTTCTAAACCATAGGGGGATAATCTGCTCAACAGACACCCTAACTGAAGGTTAGGGTAGTGTAGGTCTGACAGGCCGTCTTCTACAACAAAAGTAAAATCCAGGACTACTCTCTCCTCGTACCCACTAAACCATTCCTATGGTCGCCAAACCCTACGTCTCTCCGGAACCACCAAGAAGGTATTGCTTCAGAGAAACAAACAAAACGTGTTCCGCCGTATCCTCTAAACCATTTCACGCTGGGCATTCGGGAGAATCCGCATGCCCGAAACGGTGTAGATACTGTCGGAAGCAACCATGACCTGTAAGGACCTGTGTCAGGTGGAATGAAACTTCCCCATGTCGCCTATTAATCCAACTATCTACCCTCGGTATCAACCTATGGGTCCACCTTCCTTTGGTGGAACTGTCCCACGCGCGCTGCCATTTGACCATAGAGGCCATCCTGACAGTCTTGCGTATGCCTCTTGTGCCGCGCATTTCGAAGCACTCCATATCCTCACTGATAAGAATGCTGATGGGCACCATACCAGTAATGACACAGAGAGCGTCGTGTGACACGGTACGGTACGCGCTTGCAACCCTCAGACACATAAGCCTGTAAGTACTTTCCAGCTTCCGTCGGTAGCATTCAGTACTTAGCGCGGTACCCCACGCCGGGCCGCCATACCTAAGTATGGACGTAGCAACACTAGCCAGAAGCTTGCGCTTACTGGCGTACACCGCTGAGCTATTGGACATCATCCGGGACAGTGCCGCAACAGCTGTGGAGGCTCTTTTACAGGCATAATCGACGTGGCTACCGAAGGTAAGTTTATCGACGATCATCACGCCCAAGTGTTTGACGGAGCGCTTTGACAGGATAGTACACTCTCCTACACTGATCTCCGTCTGCTGCTCCGACTTCAGGTTGTTAACAACCGTCGCCTCTGTCTTGTGGTGAGCCAGCTCCAGTTTCCTGGACCGCATCCACGCCTCCACAACCTTGATCGAGTGGTTGGTAGTCAACTTTACCTCCTCGATCGTTTCACCGTAGACTTCGAGCGTAATGTCGTCGGCAAATCCGACAATCACCACTCCCACTGGGTACTCTAACCTCAACACCTCGTCGTACATGACATTCCATAACACCGGACCCAGGATGGAACCTTGCGGGACTCCTGAGGTTATGTGAAAGCACTTCCGACCCACCTCCGTGTCGTAGGCTTGTACACGATTCTGAAAGTAACTTCCGAGAATCTTGTACAGGTACTCCGGTATCCCCAGACGCAAGAGCGCATCGGCAATAGCAGACCAGCTGGCGCTATTAAACGCATTCCTTACATCCAGAGTCACTACCGCGCAAAAGCGAATTCCCCTCCTCTTAGGCTCGAGTGCTTTCTCGGCGGTTTTTGTAACCGACAAGATAGCGTCTACGGTGGACCTCCCCTTCCGGAAGCCGTACTGGTTACTCGAAAGACCATTTTCGCCCTCGGTGAACCGCAACATTCTATTGAGGATGATCTTTTCAAGCACCTTCCCCGCCGTGTCAATCAAGCATATTATTCTATATGCCGACGGGTCTCCGGGTGGGTTCCCCGCCTTTGGCAATAGTACCAGGCTCTGCCTCTTCCAAGCTTCTGGGAAAACTCCCTCGTCCAGGAATTTCTGCATAGCAGACCTGAACATCTCGGGAGCTTCTGCAATAGCTACTTTCAAGGCCAGGTTCGGAACTCCGTCCGGACCTGGGGCCTTACCTACGCTAAGGGACTTAGGTATCCCCACAAGTTCCACATCGGTGACCCTCTCCTCATCGCCAGCCCCAGTCCCCGGCTGTCCTACGAAAGGAGGCCAAGGATTAGGATCATGACGCGGAAAAAGTCCTCCAATGATCCCCTCCAACATCTCTGGAGATTGCTCTGTAGGAGCCATCACACCTCTCGTCTTGGCCATAACGATCCTGTAGGCATCACCCCACGGGGTCATATTGGCACTCTGACAGAGACCCTCAAAGCAGGCCTTCTTGCTTGCTCTTATCTCGGTCTTAAGCGCGGCTTTTGCAGCGGCGAACACCACCCGCCGTTCGTTTCGCTCTTCCTTTGATCGTGCTCGCTGCATCCCCCGCCTAGCCCGTAGGCAGGCGCGGCGCAGGTCCGCAATCGCGTCGGTCCACCAGTAAGCCGGTGGCCTCCCATTTCTAGGGTGGACTCCCCTAGGCATGGTCGCATCACACGCACGTGAGAGCACCGCTACCAGCTCGTCGCCGTCTAAACCGAGTAACTTTCGCTCACGGCGGAGCGCTTCCCTAAATACCTTTTCGTCGAAGTATGATGTCTTCCACCTACGAGGGCTTGGCCTTGGCCTAGCCGCCTCTTCTTCTATCCGCTGTCTGCTGTTGTTGTAGTCGATACTGTAGCGAACCGCCAGGTGGTCGCTGTGAGTGTAGCCATCATCTACTCTCCAGTTCGAACTACTTGCTAGGCCAGGACTACAAAAGTAACGTCAATAATTGACTCCGCTCCGTTTCGACTAAAGGTACTCTTGGTACCGACATTAGCCAAGTCGACATCTAAGATGGCCAGTGTCTCTAGCAGGATTTGACCCCACTGGTTCGTGAAATGGCTTCCCCATTTCACGGCCCAGGCATTAAAGTCGCCCGCTATTACCACCGGCCTTCGCCCTGTTAGCACGGTCGTTAAGCGGTCCAGCATTTGCGTGAACCATTCGATACGGCGTGCAGGCTGTTTCGCCCAATTACCTGTCTGTACATTTCCTCCTTCCTACCTGCGCGTTCAGGTCGCCGACAACGATTTTCACGTCTCGCGGTGAGCAACCATCGCTTGCTCTAACTGCGCGTAGAACGCTTCTTTCTCGTCATCAGGTCTCCCTCCCTACGCGTGGGTCGTACCTCCTCAATCTAGCTGAAGTCAGAAGGACAAGAGTACCCAGGCTGCACTACTGGCTAAGCACACAACTCTTAGCTGGCGGTCTTTGTCATCACTTGACCCGTGGAAGCATGAGGTAGGAACTCGTGAGGACCAGAGCTAAGTTGGACGCTCTCCTTATCGACTCACCGTTTTGCTGCCCATGTCGGACGTCAAAAAGTCCGTTAAAGCAGGACGGATAAAAGTACGTTGGTGCGTATGTCACCTGACATTCCTCGAGCTACTTGAGGTTTGCTTTAGGTGTCTAGAACCAGGACACAAGTCGTGGGATTACAAAGGCCCTGACAGGCGCAAGCTTTGTAGAAGATGCGGCGCTGAAAGTCATAAAGCCCAAAGCTGCACGAGTCCACCTAGCTGTATGATCTATACCGGGAAATCCGTTAACAACAGGCATCCAACGGCTGGTCCAAGGTGCCCAGCCTTCAAGAAAGCCGCAGTGAACAAATCACAGTGCAGGTAACGCCGCTGAACCTGAATCACTGTGACGCGGCTCAGCAACTGCTTTGTCAGGCGATTTCTGAGTGGGAGACGGATATCGCCATCATAGCGGACCCATACCGAGTACCCGCTGGCAACGGCAATTGGGTCGTGGATGGGTCCAGGAAAATGGCGGTGATATGGGCGACGCGTAAATACCTCGTCCAGGAGTTGGTGTCTACTACCTATGAATGAGAGCTTCGTGGTCGCCAAAGTAAACGGGGTCTTCTTCTCTAGCTGTTATGTGCCTCCGCAGTAGCCGATCGAGCAGTTCACGCAGATGCTGGACTGTATGATGACCGTGCTAATAGGGCGGAGGTCGGTGGTAATAGCGGGTGGCTTTAATGCCTGGACCGTGGAATGGGGAAGCCGTTTCACGAACCAGCGAGTTCAGATCCTGCTAGAGACACTGGCCATACTAGATGTCGACCTGGCTAATATCGGTATCAAGAGTACTTTTAGTCGGAACGGTGCGGAGTTGATAATATTGACGTTACTTCTGTAGTCATGGTCTAAAAGTAGTTCGAACTGAAGTTCAGACGATGGCAACACTCATAGCGATCACCTGATGGTTCGCTACAGTATCGACTACAACAACAGCAGGCAGCGGGTAGAGGAAGAGGCGGGTAGGTCAAGGCCAAGAAAAGATCATCCTCAAAAGATTGTTAAGGTACACCGAGGGTGTAAATGGTCTCTTGAGCAATAAGCAACCAGGCTTCCGGAAGGGGAGATGGACCGTAGTCGCTTCGCTATCCTGTAGGTATCAAAAACTGCCGAGATAACGCTGCAACGTAAGAGGAGGGGTATTCGCTATTAGGCAGTAGAAAGATTTAAAAAAGACAAAGCAGAACGGTCTAACGGTCTGTGGAAGCAAAGGATGAACTAAGAAATCACTGCACTCTTCAATTTTTTTTATAGCCTAGCACTCACTACTAATAAGCTATGTTATCAATGTCGGGAACGATTTGATAAACATCATGAATCATTGTCTCAATAAATCCATAGGGAATTGTGAAGACCTCTCTCTATCTCTACAGGAAGGTCGTGGTATTTGAATCACACGTCAATAATTATTTTCCTCAGAAGTTTGCAAGATCAATGTGCTAGGGGGTCATTCATAAACCACATAGCCTTTGGGGGGGGGGTCTGACCAAAGTCTACGCTCCATACAAATTTCAAAATTTTTGTATGGACAAAAGTCTACGAGGGGGAGGGAGGGATCTGAGATGGCCAAATTTTGGTCTACGTGGTTTATGAACAGCCCCTAGTCAACATTGAAACTAAAAATCGACAATCGAAATTATTCATAACCCACATAGTTTATTCGAATGCAAACGCCTTAATACGTTAAATGATGCTTCCTCCCATGCCAATTTCAATCACTGCGCGCGCGTGGTTGTGGGTGAATCATTGACCTGGTTGTAAAATCGAACTACACTTTGTCCGCTCGGATAGTTCGAACGTCGAATAAAAACCACTGCGGAACTGAGCCGTAAATTAACCGGAATCGACATTTACGTGTGACCAGAACGTGATTTTCAGCCGCAATCTGCTCGCAGCAGCCCAGCACCAATTACAATGGGCGTTGCGCAGTGAGCACACGTTTACCATTCGTTGTTCTCACCTACCTACTAATACCTAAATGCTCTCTGTATACTTAGTCCATGTCGTTAGAACGCGTGCTCGACATGCTATTTAGATTTAATTCCTGCGCATAGTGGGATTTATGAATCAGAAAATAGATTTAAATATCGACTAAAGTTCCAAATTGGAGCAATCTCTAGAAAGTAAGTATTCTACCAAAGACCGCATTTCAAAAAAAAAAAAAAAGAACTTTTGAGGACTTTCTTATCATTCGGTTGCATTTCTGACACTATCTTTAGAGTTTTACCAGTTCTGCAAGCCTTCTTGATAAAGTAGTCTTTGATTATGCTTTGCAATTACACAGCGACATCCAACCCCAAAAAGTGTGAAACGCCTAAGAATTTGAAGAAATCTTTACAATTTATCGCCATCGAATTGCTCACTGTCCAGTGCCGCCGCGTCATCGCCCGCGCCAGCTAGGTAGCCTACTTTACCAACGTGGGTCGCAGATTCCGTTGCAACTATTTTCGTCCAACTGGTTGCATGCGAGTCTCAACGAACGGTTCCGACGATGGAACCACCGAGAGGGCACGCGGAAAATGCTCCCAAATGTTCAATTAGCAAAGTACATAACTCCGGTGTGTGGTCAACAAAAGTGCCTCACTAACAACAAGAACGTTGGCCATCGGGCGTAATGATGTGAGGTTAAATGGATTTTCCTCTAACTGCCGTCGTCGTCATCGTCGCCACGCCGGTTCGCGATCATCCAGGGCAGTGAACGATTTTACGACACGGTTGTCGCTGTGAGCCGGATTAATGGTTTTTTGAGGCACGGATTCGCACGAAAACTAGGTGTCGGCAACAATGTTGGCATGTTCCTTCTTCAGAAGTCGCACGTGAGGATCGGGAACGGATGGGTTTAATGGGACGCTGTTTGGATTGGGAATGCGTTTTAACTGTAGGTAACGTGAAACATATTAAGGAAGTGGTCTTGTTTTGACACCCAGTTCTCGAACGATGAAGATTAAGTGTCCGATTTTATTTCAGTGTGAGATCATAGTTAAGTAAGTTCGTTATTCATCTTCATCCTGGCATTGCATATCATGCTTAATAGAATCAGTTTCTGATATAGCAATTTCATTGTAAAAACACTCTGGTCCGCAAGGCTGTTCGAGACCATGATCATCAATCCTTACCCTGTCCATCCTTGAAAAGTGTGACCTCCTAACCTCGAGTTGCCACGAGTACTTATTCAAAACAAAACACTAGAATTTAGTAAACAAAATAAAAATAATATCGGATCCGTAAAGCGTTAAACACGATTGAGCGCCGGTGGTCCTAGGGTTGACTTGCCTAGGCATGGTCACATCACATGCACGCGAGAGCACCGCTACCAGTTCATTCCTGTTATAACTGGTAAGAATACGGTAGAAAAGACAACCGACTGTGTCCATAGTCATAGAAGAATTAAATCATGTTTATTGTTCTATACATGTTCCACTCATTTCGTTCTGTGTTACATTCTGAGAGGGGAAAATCGAGGTGGTTTTCAGAAAAATTGAAGAAGGTCCCAGAGGGTTTCTGGGGGTTTTCAGAGGTATTTCAGAGACGGGGTTTCAGATGGTCCACGGAGGTGTCAGGGGTTATATGATTCTTCGGGTGGTTTTCACATTGAAGGGAACTTAGGTGACCCATGGAGTCTCATGGGGAGCTCGTGTACGTCACAGGTGATTACAGGAGAATTTCAAGTGTCCCGGGAGTTTGATAACGTTTTGTAGTGCTTATCAGAGAGCCTCAGTCCTTGGGAGAATTCAGGGGGTTTTCAGAGACGCCTGAAATGCTATCAAACGCCCCTAAATCCTCTCAGAACACCCTCAAAAGGCTCCTGAAACCGTCTCTGAATCGTATTAGAGATTATCTCTCAAAACGTCTTTGAAACTCCTGTTAAACCATTTACAAACCACCCCCCCCCCCCCCCCCCGGAAATCCCTGTAACACCTTTGGAAACACCGCCACTCCCAGACCCCTTGGAATGCCCTTAAAATGCTCCTGAAATCCCCTCAAGCTCTCTGAAATGCCTTGAAACCTTTTGAAATGGTCTATAAAGGCTCCCGGTACTCCCCCGGAAATATTCTGGAAACCCAAGTAACAAAGAATGCTGACCAGTGACAGTATTTGCTGAACAATAGCTGGTTAATGGTGTCAATGGCTGAGCACGATGACATCTCAATATTGGTCTGAAGTATTACTTGATCAACCTCTTTAATCAGCAATACATAGATGGCTGAATATCAAGATGGATAGAATATTATTCATCTGGGTAACCAGCTTTAAAACATACACCAACATGCAGAATTAATCATCTGTTGTTCAGACTTTAATCAAATAATTTTTGACAGCTGACACAAGCATGGTGTTCGTGAAGTCCACATCGCTTCTTCAGTCTCAATACAGACTTAGTTCAACTTATGTTCTTGACTATTCAGACACAACAAGTAATGCTCTTGTTTTCGATGATATGTATACAATTGTGTGTGGTGTAGGTGCAAAGGTGAGTGACTATAGATCAGGAGGTCCGAGTTCAATTCCCAGTTTTCCCACCGATTAATTAATACATTCCTAGAGATCTCTTCTGGAAATACACGCAGCTAATGGTAAAAATAGGCTAACGTAAGTGTTTTCATTTTATTTTTACACAATTATTAAATTTTATTGATTACTGATTAAGCACATATTAAGCCTTAAATCAGCTTTCCAATGAACCTCAAATCAACAAAAGGTTGAATAAAATCACCAAAATTAGATGTTTAGGAGCTGAATAAAAAATTGTACCTCTTATGTTCAGCTTTTGTTCAAATAAAGACTGATTTAAAATAGTTGGGGAAACGTTTGTACAGCACCGAATTGTTACGTGGGACTGTCGTATGCCAATTTGACGTCGATGAACATGTTGGGACCTGGTGTTCACGGCATTTCTGAGGGATTTGCCGAAGGTTTGCTCCGCTGTCGACCGGCCATCGATGTCTTCCAACGAACACATTCGTTTTAGGTGACAGACGACGGAAGATGATCTGGGATAGCACTTTGTAGGCAGCATTCAAAATAGTGATCGCTCTGAATTTTCCACATTCCAAATGGTCGCTTTTTATGTGAATGGGGCAGATTACCCCTTCCTTCCATTTCTTCGGTAGCTGTTCGGTTTCCCAGATCCTGTCTATCAACCAGTACAGACAGGTGGCCAACAACCTGTCTGGGTCCATCTTGAAGAGCTCAGCTGCGATACCATCCTTACCAGCTGCTTTGTTGGTTTTGAGATGATGAATGGCATCCTTAACTTCCCTCAGCGTGGAGTTGGTTCATTTCCGTCCTCCGCTGCACTAGCGTCGTTGTTTCCTCCGGCGTTGCTGGGTCTACAGTGCCTACGTTCACTACGCCATTCAGGTGCTGATCGAAGTGCTGCTTTCACCTTTCGATCACCTCACGTCCGTCCGTCAAGAGGCCTCCCTGAATATTTCGGCTCGCGGCACGAAGCCGTTGCGGGATGCATTGAGCCTCTGGTAGAACTTTCGTGTTTCTCGGGAGCGGCACGGCAGTTTCATTTCTTCGCACTTCCAGGCAGCGCTTTTCCTCCCGAAAGAGACGGGTATGCTGTTTCCGCTTCTGTTTGTAACGTTGACCGTTCTGTCGGGCCCCTTGCTGCAGCATTACCGTCCACGCTGCGTTCTTCTCCTCCAAAACCGTTCTGCACTCTTCGTCGAACCATTCGTTCCGTCGATTCCGTTTGACGTACCCAAAGAAGTTCTCGGCTGCGTCATTGCTGGCTGCTTTCACTGTACTCCAGCAGTCCTCAAGAGGGGTGTCATCGAGCTCTCTCTCTCATCCGGCAACGCGGCTTCGAGATTCTGCGCGTATGCTGGCTGAGGCGATATTTGGTTGTTATAGCCGCTCTATGTGGGGGTGGAAGCTCAGGTAAAATATTATCTCCTGGGCGCCCATTAAAAACACCACCCCCGGCGAAGACTGGCGCTCGAGCCTAGCTATTTAGCACTGTAGTTGGAGGAAATGCCAATGCAGAACCCGTAGCTTCCGGGAAGGTAAGCCCAGCTCCCTGGGTTAGTGGGTTGGTGTCAGGCCCTGCGAGCCAGCCGTAAAAAAGACTAGCACCGGAAAATCAACAAGAGAAGAATGCGAACCGATACCAATGGCGACGACCACAGCGACGAAAAGGGACTTGCGATTGGAAGCTCGGTACGTGGAACTGCAGATCTCTCAACTTCATCGGGAGCACCCGCATACTCGCCGATATACTGAAGGACCGCGGGTTCGGAATCGTAGCGCTGCAGGAGGTGTGTTGGACAGGATCTATGGTGCGAACGTTTAGAGGTAATCATACCATCTACCAGAGTTGCGGCAACACACGTGAGCTGGGAACAGCTTTTATAGTGATGGGCGACATGCAGAGGCGCGTGATCGGTTGGTGGCCGATCGACGAAAGAATGTGCAGGTTGAGGATCAAGGGCCGATTCTTCAACATTAGCATAATAAACGTGCACAGCCCTCACTCCGGAAGCACTGATGATGACAAAGACGCATTTTACGCGCAGCTCGAACGCGAGTACGACCGCTGCCCAAACCACGACGTCAAGATCATCATAGGGGATCTAAACGCTCAGGTAGGCCAGGAGGAGGAATTCAGACCGACGATTGGAAAGTTCAGCGCCCACCAGCTGACGAACGAAAATGGCCTACGCCTCATCGATTTCGCCGCCTCCAAGAACATGGCCATTCGTAGCACCCTCTTCCAGCACAGCCTCCCTTATCGTTACACCTGGAGATCACCACAACAAACGGAATCGCAAATCGACCACGTTCTGATTGATGGACGGCACTTCTCCGACATTATCGACGTCAGGACCTATCGTGGCGCTAATATCGACTCCGATCACTACCTGGTGATGGTTAAACTGCGCCCAAAACTCTCCGTTATTAACAACGTACATTACCGGCGGCCGCCCCGGTACGATCTAGAGCGACTGAAGCAACCGAATGTCGCCACCGCATACGCGCAGAATCTCGAGGCAGCGTTGCCGGACGAGGGTGTGCTCGATGTGGCCCCTCTAGAGGACTGCTGGAGTACAATCAAAGCAGCCATCAACAACGCAGCTGAGAGCACTATCGGGTACGTAGAACGGAGTCGACGAAACGATTGGTTCGACGAGGAGTGCAGAGCGGTTCTGGAGGAGAAGGATGCAGCGCGGGCGGTAATGCTGCAGCATGGAACCCGACAGAATGTGGAGCGATACAGACAGAAGCGGAAGCAGCAGACCCGTCTCTTCCGGGAGAAAAAGCGCCGCCTGGAAGAAGCGGAGTGCGAGGAAATGGAACTGCTGTGCCGTTCACAGGAAACACGCAAGTTCTACCAGAAGCTCAACGCATCCCGCAAAGGCTACGTGCCGCAAGCCGAAATCTGCAGGGATAAGGACGGGAGCCTCCTGACGGACAAACGTGAGGTGATCGAAAGGTGGAAGCAGCACTTCGACGAGCACCTGAATGGTGAAGAGAATGTAGGCACGGAGGACCAAGGCAGCGGAGGAAATGACTATGTTGGTGCAGCAGAGGACGGGAACGAACCAACTCCCACGCTGAGGGAAGTTAAGGATGCCATCCACCAGCTCAAAAACAACAAAGCGGCTGGTAAGGACGGTATCGCAGCGGAACTCATCAAGATGGGCCCGGAAAAGTTGGCCACCTGTCTGCATCAGTTAGTTGTCAAGATCTGGGAAACCGAACAGCTACCGGAGGAGTGGAAGGAAGGGATAATCTGTCCCATCCACAAGAAAGGCGACAAGTTAATGTGTGAGAACTTTCGAGCGATCACCATTTTGAATGCCGCCTACAAAGTGCTATCCCAGATCATCTTCCGTCGTCTTTCACCTAAAGTAAATGAGTTCGTGGGAAGTTACCAAGCCGGTTTCATCGACGGCCGGTCGACAACTGACCAGATCTTCACCGTACGGCAAATCCTCCAGAAATGCCGTGAATACCAGGTCCCAACGCATCACCTGTTCATCGACTTCAAAGCGGCATACGACAGTATCGACCGTACAGAGCTATGGAAAATTATGGACGAGAACAGCTTTCCCGGGAAGCTGACTAGACTGATAAGAGCAACGATGGACGGTGTGCAGAACAGCGTAAGGATTTCGGGTGAACTATCCAGTTCATTTGAATCTCGACGGGGACTACGACAAGGTGATGGACTTTCCTGCCTACTATTCAACATCGCCCTGGAAGGTGTTATGCGACGAGCCGGGCTCAACAGCCGGGGTACGATCTTCACGAAATCCAGCCAATTTGTATGTTTTGCGGATGACATGGATATTATTGCTAGGACATTTGGAACGGTGGCAGAACAGTACACCCGCCTGAAACGTGAAGCAGCAAAGGTCGGACTGGTGGTGAATGCGGCTAAGACAAAGTACATGCTGGTAGGTGGGACTGAGCGAGACAGGACAAGCCTTGGCAGCAATGTTACGATAGACGGGGATACTTTCGAGGTGGTAGAAGAATTCGTCTACCTCGGTTCCTTGCTAACAGCTGACAATAACGTGAGCCGTGAAATACGAAGGCGCATCATCAGTGGAAGTCGTGCCTATTATGGGCTCCAGAAGAAACTGCGGTCAAAAAAGATTCACCCCCGCACCAAATGTACCATGTACAAGACGTTAATAAGACCGGTGGTTCTCTACGGGCACGAGACGTGGACGATGCTCGAGGAGGACATGCAAGCACTCGGAGTTTTCGAGCGACGGGTGCTAAGGACGATCTTCGGCGGCGTGCAGGAGAACGGTGTGTGGCGGAGAAGGATGAACCACGAGCTTGCTGCACTTTATGGCGAACCCAGCATCCAGAAGGTAGCCAAAGCCGGAAGGATACGGTGGGCAGGGCATGTTGCAAGAATGCCGGACAACAACCCTGCAAAGTTGGTGTTTGCTAACCATCCGGTTGGTACAAGAAGGCGTGGAGCGCAGAGAGCACGATGGGCGGACCAGGTGGAGCGTGATCTGGCGAGTGTTGGGCGTGACCGACGTTGGAGAGCTGCAGCTGCAAATCGAGTATTATGGCGGCAAATTGTTGATTCAGTATTATCATGAATTTGATGTTAACTAAATAAATGAAATGAAATGAAATGAGCCGCTCTATGTTTACCCAGGGCGGCGCCGGCACCGTACATTTTTGATGAAGGAAAGTTTTGGGCGCAGTTTGACCATCACCAGATGGTGATCAGAGTAGATATTCGCGCCACGATAGGTCCTGACGTCGATAATGTCGGAGACGTGGTGTCCATCAATCAGAACGTGGTCGATTTGCGATTCCGTCTGCTGTGGTGATCTCCAGGTGTAACGATAAGGGAGGCTGTGTTGGAAGGCGTCGAAATCAATCAGTCGTAGGCCGTTGAAGGCCGTGAGCTGCGCGTAAAATGTGTCCTTGTCATCCATCATCAGTGCTTCCGGAGTGTGGGCTGTGCACGTTTATTATGCTGAAGTTGAAGAATCGGCCCTTGATCCTCAATCTACACATTCTATAGTTGATCGGCCAACAACCGATCACGCGCATCTGCATATCACCCATCACGATGAAAGCTGTTCCCAGCTCGTGTGTATTGCCGCAGCTCTGGTAGATGGTATGATTACCTCTAAACTTTCGCACCATGGATCCTTTCCAACACACCTCCTGCAGCGCTACGATGCCGAACCCGCGGTCCTTCAGATCGGTCCTTCAGATCGGCGAGAATGACGGTGTTCCCTGTGAAGTTGAAAGATCGGCAGCTCTACGTACCGAGCTTCCAATCGCAAGTCCTTTTTGTTCGCTAAGGTCGGTGCCGTGGTTTGTAACGGCTGGCTCGTAGGGTCTGACCTCAACCCCTTACTTTCCATAGGACCATAGTGCATAGTGCATCAGCTTCCCCTAACATGGAGATCAGACGTTGTCCTGGAGAACAGACGCTCAGGTTTGCAGAAGTCAACCCCATTACCCTGTCAGCCAACGACCAAAGTTCCCACCGTGGTTGGTTACCCGATCTTCCCTTAGGTTGCTTATAGTTTCCAGTTGGTACTAGCTTTGGGCAATTTTAAATCGATGTTCACAACATCGATGTTTTAGTTTCGATTAATCGATTTTTTGAATCGATGTTGAAGCTCCACAAAATCGACCGAATCGATATATTAACTTCGATTTTCTTTCGATTCAAAAATATGAAATTTAATTTTTTTTCAGAATGCAGTGTCTCAACGTTTTATCAACTTTCGACACAGAGTAGCTAGAATTTTTTCTGGAGGGGGCTCAGGGGGACTGTTTCGTAAGCTATATGATTATGAACAATTCCTCCAGGATTTTTTCTATAGGCTGCAGTGCTTCCATCTTAAATTCCTCTCGAGATTACTTTAAGAATTCATCTAGGGATTCTACCAGACATTTCTTCGGGGATTTGTCCTGGGATATCTTTAATGGTTCCTACAGTGATTGTTCAAGTGCTGCTTTCGAGGTTTCCTTCAGGAATTTCTGCAGATATTCCTTTAGACATTTCTTTAAATATTTCTGCAAATATTCCTTCCAGAATTCCGCTGGTGTTTGCTCCAATAATTCCATTTGAAATCATTCGAAGTATTTTACTAGAGATTATTTAAAAGTTAATTTCTTGAAAAATCCATTAAGAGTCCTTCCAAGCCTTCCTTCAACAACTCGTCCAGATATTGCTGTGGATTCTTACAGAAATGCTTCCAGGTACCTGCAGGTGTTCACTATGAAAGCTTTCGTGAGATTCCCTAAAGAATTTCTCATGGGATTGCTTCCGAGATTCATCATGGGGTTCTTTCACCTGGGAATTCCTTCTGCGGTTCTTTCGGGAACAACTTCCCTGATTATTTTGAAAATGCCTCCGAGAACTCTTCTTGGGATTCCATTAGGATTTCCTACTGGAATTCTGCCAGAAACTCCAGGCATTTATCTAAGACTTTTTCCCATGGAATTGCTTTCAAGAATCCTCCTGTGGTTTCTTCAGAAACTCCTCCAGGGACTCCTTCAATAACTGCTACAGGGATCGCACTGCAACTTCCTATGCGTACTCTTTTTAGGAGTCCTTTAGGATTTCCTCTAGAATATCAGCGATTTCTTCAGAAACATTTCCTAGAATTCCCTCTGAAACTGATCCCTGGATTTCTTCAAGAATTCTTTCTGATATTCCTCCAAGAATTCTTCAAGGAATTCCTCTGGAAATTCTTCCATGATTTCTTTAGGAATTCTTACATGGATTCCTCTAAAAATTTTCACAGGGATTCGTCCGGGAATTTCTCAAGCATTTCTCTAGAGATTCCTTCAGAGATTAATACAGGTATTCTTCTTGAGATATCTAAAGTAATTCTTCTAGAGATTCCTCCAGGAATTCCTCCTGAAAGTGCTCCAATAGTTCTTCAAGGAATTTATCCAGGAATTCTTCCAGAGATTCCCCATAGAATGTATACAGGGATTCCTCCAGGAATTTCTCTAGAGATTTCTTAAGAAATTTTTTTAGAGATTCCTCTCGAAATTCCTACATTAATGTCTTCAGGAATTTCTTCAGATGTTTCTTCAGACATTCGTTCAGAAATTCCTCTTGGAATTTCTATAGGAGTACCTCCACCATACCTACGGCAATTTCTCCAGAATCCAGAAATTATTCCAAGAATTTCTTCAGAGATTCCTGTATGAATTCCTTCTGAGATTCTTCTAGGAATTCCCTCAAGGATTTCTTCGGGAATCCTACAGGAATTTATCCAAGGATTCCTTCAGAAGTTCCCCCAGGAATTTATCCAGGAATATTTCTTCAGGCATTTTTTCAGGCAATCCTCCAGGATTTCATCCAGGCATGTCTCCAGGGACTTCACAGGGAATTCTACCAAGAATTTCTCCAGAGATTACAGCAGGTATTTATGCCAAGGGCTGAAAGTCTCTTAAATAAAGTCAAATCAATCAATCAATCAACCCAGGTATTTCTACGGGAATTTCTTCAGGCATTCCTCCGGGAATTTTTCCAGGAATTGATCCAGGAATTCCTTCGGAAATTCCTACAGCAATTCTTCCAGGAATTTCTCCAGGTAATCCTCCATTGATTCCTTCAGGATTTTTTTTTTCAGGAATTTATTCAGCAATTTCTCTAGGAATTTTTCCAGGAATCCCTCCGGGAATTCCTCTAGGAATTTCTCTTGGAATTTCTTCAGAAATTTATCCACGAATTTGTCCAGAAAATCCTCCAGGCATTCCTCCTGAGATTTCTCCAGCGATTTTTCCAAAAAGTCCTCCTGAAGTTCTACCAAGAATTTCTCTAAAGATTTCTCCAGAAATTCCTCAGGATGTTTCTTCTCCAGGGATTCCTCTCAGATTTCCCCTAGGGAATCCTCCAGAGATTCCCTCAAGATTTCTTCCAGAATATGCTCCAGACATTTATCCAAGAATTTCTCCAGGGAGTCCTCCAAGAAATGCTCCTGGAATTCCTCCAGGGATTCCTCCAGGATTTTCTTCAGCTATTCCTGCAAGAATTCCTCCAGGAATTTCTTAAGGAGTTCCTCCACGGATTCATCCAGGAATTCCTCCAGAGACGGTGTACAATCGCAATTTTTGATATTAAATTTGTTTAGACAAATAAACCATCACATGAACGTGTACTCCATTCTGCAAAAGGATCATTTTATGATTTTGCAGCATTTTATAATATCGAATCGATGTCAAAGCATCGATTCAAAGCCTTCGATTAAATCGGTGAATCGATTCTGCTAGTCCGATTCGAATCGATTCACAAAAATCGATGTCGCAGCCAAACTTGTTCAATGCTAGTTGGTACCTCGTGGAGGTAGGGAAAGAAGTTGCTGGGTAGGGGCTACTGGATCACAATGGGATCTGAATTGCGCAACATATCCAGCCTTTACCGTGCCCCGTTCTATCTTATCCCGGCGTAGACCGAGTTCATCAACATACTCGACCGCCGGAAGGGCTCATGTAAGCCGTCATCGCTATCCGAAGGCTACTGGACCGTAAGGCCACAGGATATGGTGGAAGCTAGTGGTGAAAGGAGGAAGATAGAAGGGGCCCCAATTAAATGAAAATACAGGTTAGAGTTGATTTAGAATGTGGGAGAGTGCAGAAAAAGAGGTCGGAAAAGTCCTGGGATAAATGTGGAAATTGATTAATAGAATAACTTTTTGCCTGCGCAACATTGATCAAGGTCGACAAATAGATGCTGTTTACACCGATCTGAAGGCTGCATTCGACAAGGTTGACCATGATATACTGCTGAAAAAACTAGGAAAGCTTGGATTTTCTTCCAATTTAGTGGAATGGCTGCGTTCATACCTTTGCGGTAGGAAACTAGCAGTGAAAATTGGTTCGTCTATCTCGCGTTGGTTTGTAAGTAGTTCGTGTGTACCACAAGGAAGCAATCTGGGCCCGCTTCGTTTTTCTTTGTTCATAAACGACGCTATCTTACACCTTGGAGACGGATTTTGCTTAGCATATGCTGATGATCTGAAGCTGTTCATCCTAGTAAATAGTATTGATGATTGTCGCAAACTCCAGACTGTGCTTGATGAGTTTGCAGCGTGGTGCAGTGCTAATAAGATGCAACTAAGCATCCCCAAATGTTTTGTCGTTAGTTTCCACCGCAAAATGAGTCATGTGCCGTTTGATTACACCATTGACGGGGAATTGTTAAACAGAACCGAATCAATTCGTGATCTTGGCGTGACACTAGATTCGGCTCTATCATTCAGGAATCACCATGAAGAAGTTATCGACAGAGCACGCCGTCAATTAGGGTTTGTGAGCAAACTGTGCAAAGAGTTTAGAGACCCGTATACGCTCAAATCGTTGTATGTTAGTCTCGTTCGACCTATTCTCGAAACCTCTTCGATTGTATGGGATCCATATCACAGCACTGTCGCCTCCCGGATAGAATCCGTTCAAAAGCGGTTCATCAGGTTCGCGTTACGGAACTTGCCGTGGAATGACCCTTTAAATCTGCCACCGTATGGGAGCCGCTGTGAATTGATAGGACTGGAAACTTTGAAGCAGAGAAGAAAACAGGCTAAGGCTATGTTCGTAGTAAAACTTCTATCGGCGGAGATTGACGCGCCCAACTTGCTTCAGATGATCAACTTCAACGTTCCTGGATATGCTCTTCGTCGCCCCGAATTCCTCCGATTGCCTTTCAGACGCCGTGATTATGCATCTCAAGAGCCGGTGCGATCAATGATGGAGTGCTTCAACGAAGTAGTACACTTGTTTAATTTTAATATTACGACTAAGAGGTTTAAGGCTATTCTAACACGTGTTATGTTCAATTAGTTGTATATTTTTATTCATTAAGACATCACTGTCGGATGAAATTCTCAATAATAAATAACTTGTGTAGAAGCATGCCAGCCCTGAGGTGTTGTTTCAGGGAGTCTTAGGAAGGCTCCCATCTGAGCTTGTCGGCAGTTACAACTGTTTAGTGTACTTTTATCACCGGAACAGGTGGTATGTAATATTATTCTAAACTTATTAAGACAGCCGCTACCGTAAGGCTAATAGAGAAAGGAAGTTAGTATTAATGATTAATGAACTTCATACTATCCCAAACAGCCAGCATAAGCCAACAGGGATAACAATAGGTCCTTATAATTATAATGACGAAAGTAAGATATTTGAAAGGTAGAAGTTCTGACGAACATCTGCTGACCTTGTTCTGATTAACAATATTTAATGAAATTGAACCAAGTCTTATGCTGAGGCAAGTATAGAGACTATTATTCAGCAGCAAACTACAAGGCAGTTACTGTTCCCGACGCTCTGCAATCCCAAAACTCATCTTACAGGATTTCCACCAAAGTTTGATTACACATCACTTTTGTTTTACGACTCTTGCTTCGTGCTTCGAGCACTTATCCGACAGCCGCCTGCCTGGGCCACGAAACAAACTGAGCTCTCATAACTGCACGCACGTCGCACACTTGGGCCAACCATCATCGCATCACATTGAGCTGGAGGAACCGATTATGAACGGTTAATGATTCTGCTTCATAAATACGTTAATTAAAGAATCCCATCGTTTCCAAAAACATTATCGCTCCGGTTCAATCTCGCTGCTCGATGAGCTGACGAATGCGGCTGGGCTAGTCTGGGCTGGAATCACACCGCGTCAGCGCGCAATATTCCTCGTCACGAAGCTCAGGATTGATTTATGAATTCTTTTCTTGGAAGTGGTTCCCTCGTCGTCCGTCTCTGCTGGCCGGGTATAGAGGTACGTGTACAACACACAAGTAAGTAGCCAAAAATGATGGGTCTCGCCGCCCGCGCTCTGCCTGCCTGCGGGATGAAATCACATAACCCGTCAACTTCTAACCTTCTAACATGAGGTATGATTGTGCGCTTCCCACTCCTCACGAGGCACGATACGGCCACGGCGTAGAACCATTTTGGGAGCCCTCTCGGTTATTCGAGGTCTGACACATGCACAAACACACGCGCGAGAAGTCTTTCTGGTTCGCCTCGGTACGCCATTCAATTAAGCCTTAGTGGAAATTAAAGAAACCAAATAAAAGTAAATTAAAACCCGACGTCTTGTGCGTTGCCGCCGGCCGCCATCAAACCCACAACAGGCCTCAATGCGATGGCGGCGGCGGCGACGATGGGACGTGGCCGTGTAGAACCGAGTGACTTTTTGGCTCCATCATTGGGTTTCGGTCGATGAATAAAAAAGAACAACATCGCAGCGCAGCACCACACCGTAAGGCGAGATATGCGGGAGTCAGGGGCACCAGGAGAGTAAAACGATATATTTATGTGATCGCGATCGTAAATTAGAATGGCTCTTACCCCCATTTAGGCACGGTGTGATAGCGAGACCGGGCTGGAAGCCGGCCGAATATTAGTCCCACATGGAGATGGATTGTAGCTTTGGTGGTGGTTTACTGGTAACTCCGCGCATCAACTTCATTATATAAAGGAGTATGAGTCAATAGCGCACTGCCATGCCAACACTTTTAAGAGGTTGGTTTATTTCGACAAAAAATAATAACAGCACATCCAGCACCGCCGAGAGAGGCTTATCCTCGAGAAAAAATAATAAAAGATGAAATTACACACAGCGACTGAACCGTCAAAAAAGTGGAACGAAGTTAAGTGAAGGAGTTTATCGGTGGAGAACTGTTTCTTTTGCTGCTTGATACTAAAAGAAGAAATGCGGCAAATAATCGGCACCAGAACATAGAGATTAACTCGATCACACATCATCGTACGTAACATTAGAAATTTGTGGAAAACCTTCATCAAGCATGATTGCTTCGGAACGCTTTCACATGTTTTCAATTGACGCCAGACGAGTATTTCTCGGTTAATGAAATATTAGGAAACCACATTCTCAATTTGTTTAAGAAAACCACGGAAAAGAGAAATAAGAAACAGTTACTTGCTGGATTTGTTGTCACATCATGGGTTTGTTCACAATTATATCTTACCAAATCCGGCGTGACACACTGTACCGGTTCAGGTACACTATCGACAATTTTCCATATAGGCTGCGTCCATTTTCTTGTTAAACGTTCATATAATACCAAAAAAGCCGAGCTTTGATGTATCACATGCATGGAGTTGGTTCACTTTTTCATCTGATCACTTCCGACGAGACTCCTGGAACCGGTTCCAGAACAGTACCGGTAGTCTTAAATGTGGCGTGACACCAGTTTTTGATATTTGTACATTGGGTTATTGAAAAAACTGCTTTTTTATGTGCCGCTTACATGGGTTTGGTTCACTGTTACGTTAGACATTTTCCGACGGGACACCCGGAACCGATTCCACGACGCTACTCATTGTCCCAAATGTGGTAAGAGACTATTTTATTGCCTAACGTACATCAGGTTACATAAAAAGCCGCAATTTGATGTATCGTATAGATGGGTTATTTTGACTTTTACATTTGACCACCTCCGGTGGGGCACCGGAATCGTTTCCAGGAACCAGGACACTGCCGGTTGACCCAAAAATGGTCTAAGGCTATTTTCTTACTAACCGTCATTAGGTGATCAAAAACGATGCTATTTGATGTATGCAGGTTTGGTAAATCTTTATAAGTGACTAACTCCGACGGGACTCCCGGAACCGATTCTACCGGTAGTTTTTAATGTAAGATTTCTCAAACCCCCCTCCCTCCATAAAGCCTTACGTAATTAATGGACAGCCCCTAACCTGAGACTATTTCCTAGAAAATCATTCATTAGGTCATCGAAACAGGCGCTATTTTATGTGTCGCATGTATGGGTTTGATTAATTTTTATATCCGGCGGGACACCTGGAACCGATTCCGGATCACTACTGGCAGTTTCTAATGTGGTCTGAGCCTATTTTTGTTTTTTGCTAATCGATCATCAGGTTATCAAAAAAGCCGCGATTTGGTGTGTCGCATGCATGAGTTTGGTTCATTTTTTATATTTGGCCACTTCCAGTGGAAAACCCGGAACCGCTTCCGGAACAGTACTGCTTCAGTGATATGATCTGATATTATTGTCCTGCTTACCGTTCATGAGGTTATCGAAAATGCCGCGGTTTGATGTGCGCATGCATGGGTTTGTAGCATTTTCATATTAGGTCCCTTTGTGGGGCTCCGGTTCGTAACATCAAAATGGCAAGAACTACGGAACGGCTTGACCGATCTAATCCATTTTCAATAGGAAACAATGGGGCCAGGTTCCCCGTCGAATCTGGCGTGGTGGACCTTGTTTCCCGTGCGACTCGTGGGATGCAAAAATGTGCGAATATTCTAAAATTCAAAATCTAGGTGGAAGTAGTGGTGCGATCAATCCCTTCGCAAGAAGCGGGTTGATGAGGTATCCGACAAGGAGGAGCGTAGGAGATCCTGTTCACCTCCCGGCAAGCCAGCCGGTGGAGATAAAAGACGGAGCGTGGCTGCTGAGGGCCGTCAACCGAGGATCCAAAGGACGGTCCGCAATAGAGGTGGCTGAGCAGCAGCTTGGCAAAATCATCGACTTTGCGTCCACTAAGTCGAACATAAGCAAGGACCTGAAAACGGCCTTGCTTCGACTTAGGGCGTCGATCGACGATGCCAAGCAGGAGCACGCGGCACTCGCGTTGCTGAATGCTGCAGTGGAGCAGCCGGCAAAAGAGAAATTGCTAAAGTTTACATAAACGGAGGCCTTCTCCTTCGAAGGAAGTCCGAAAAAAGTGGAAGCGACTGCTCGCAACAGTCGGGGCAAGCACTCGCAGAAGCGGGCGAGGCAGCCGTCAGTCGAGGAGCTGTCTGGCGGTGCACGCAAAGCCAGGCGCATAATTACCCCGAAGCACATTGGAGTAAATCATATACAAACCTGATCATAAGTGGAAAAACTCAAAATGAAGTAATTGGGTTTTCCGTTATGTTTTTGCCAAGTGTAGTTATCGTGTAACCGTTTGACAGCTAAGCAGTGTCCAAATGTTTTGTTTACGCTTATCAGAAAAGGCTTAGTGAAGCTGAATTTTAGCCGTTTTCTTTGATATAACTCACAACGCGTGCAAGTTTTGACCGTACAGAGTGAATAAAATTGATAGTCAATCAATTCAACGATGCATTTTGGTAAAGAAGGTTAATGTTGTTATTCTGTTAATTTGAAATAAAAACAAATTGACGTTAAATTTACATACAATATATAAATATATTGAAAAAAAAAATATTTGATGGAATCTTTTACCGTACATTCAAAATGAAATAAGTTGATTTTCCGGCTGTTACCGGGAAATCTTCTGTTAGTGTATGATAAAACTATTGTTCCTCTTTCAAATGCAAAAAGAAAACCTTCCGGATGTTTCCGATTTCAAAAGTTGCAACACTTTGAAAAAAATCGTGATAATTATATTATTATATGATATTGTTTGCCTTAAAACACTATTTGGCCCTCTGAACGTATTTTTGCTGAAAACTAGAATTCAACAGCTTTCAAGAAAAAAAAAGTTCAACTGGTTCAAAAGCTGTGATTTTTTGAAAAAAATTAGTTTCGAAAAATCTTGATTTTTACAATTATTAAATTGGTCACCCTAATGACGAAATAAAAAAAAATACGGGTTTTATTATTTTCAATAAACAACAAAACCACCAAATATCACGATGTTCGGAGACACACTATATAGATTTTCTATGGAATGATTGTATTAACAAAAAAAAATCTTGTTGAAGTCGGTTAGATTGGTTGTTTCTCACTGCTAGGTGAATTTATTGTTATAAAATTCATAGAAAGCTATGAAATACGTTTCATTATTAATTTTGGTTGCATATGGGTTGCGAAAATGCGTCAAAACGATTTTGATCAGTTTTGAAGTACTAGGTGCTCCACTGTGCGATGGTCGGTAACAATGCCGGAAGTTCGGACCCCAGCCAGGGTTCCCGGAAAGCTGGGAAGGGTGGCCCTGAAAAGGCTGGCCCGTCCCGGAACGATGGGAACAAGGAGTTGCGACCGTTGGTGGGTCCTCAGCAGCCACAGAGTAGGGCGAACCAAGGGGAGTACCCTCCTTGGACGAAGGTATTTGTATTTGTATTTGTATTTGTATTTATTTAATTAATTCAACGGACATTATTCAGTCTAATTGAATATACTTATTCTAAGATCCAATACAACAAAGACAGTAGGTACTAAATACTAAACCAATAACACATAACAGAATCTCACATATATCATCATCAAACGGCCTTATCTTACATATTACAAACAAAAAATATAAGCAAACAACATTCGTTTTTAACATTTACATATAGTACATCAAATTTACATGATATCGGGTTTCCATGTGCATTGTTTTCTAACGAACTCTCGAAACTTAACATTTTTTGGCCAAGTGGACGATGTCATAGCGGAAGGTTTCCATTTTTTGCTTAAAACTACTTTGAATGAAACATAATCCAAATTATCGTAATCGACCCATCGCGGAACCAATTTTCGTACATTTCTACAATCACCGTCGCAGGCACCCAAACATCGAGAAACCAATCGTTGAACGTCTGTCTCAGATACACTGGCATCGATATTTGTCAACAATAAGGCGAAACTATCATCAGAGGTATTTGAAGATGAGGCCGACTGTGGTGATCGTGTAACATCGGGTACATGTGACATTGCAGTGTGCGAGATCGTTTTCCGTTGCGGCGATGAACGAGGAGTTGAATGTCGCATATCAGAAGTATTATCCGAATGGCATGTAGTACTTGAACCAAGAACAGACATTATTGCTTCCACTTTAGATTTGAGCTCATCCACGTCACGTTGCAACGCACACTTTGATTCGTTTTGGTTCGGTTCGGTAGATGCTTTCTGATCCTCTCTCCACTGTAGAAATCCGGAAAAACAATCATCGCAGAGCCAAAAACTGTTCCTCTTTGGCGGTGACACAGCGGCAAGCTCGTCATCGTTCAGTCCAACACATGCCGCGTGATATACTCGAGAACACGAGCCATTACAATAGATGAACGGTTGCTCTCGCGTTACGATGTCGTGAAGGCATTTTTTGCATTCCATTATTTCGACGCACAGTTTAATCACAGGTTTTAGCAAAGAGCGGTAATAGATTGAAAGTTCTGGTATTGCACAATCTATTTACTGGCGAATACACTTTTAACAAAATGACTTAGACGATTTTACAGGACAATTTCAATTAAAAAAAGAACAAATTTCGGAGAGCAGATAAATCAACAAGCCGAACGGCAGCCGACACAACACACAGGTAGAGCGGAAGAAGAAGAGGAAGAATCCGCCGGTAGAAGTACAGGACGCCAAGCCAAGGCGTAGAACGGTACGTGCCAAGCGTAAGAAAGGCGATGTGCTCGTCATCAAGACGGAACAGTCCAAGCACTCGGACGTCTTGAAGGCGATGCGAAGCGACGCAAGCTTGAGGGTCTTGGAGCCGACGTACGCAGTATTAGACGTACTCGTACGGGCGAGATGATCCTGGAGCTGAAGCGCGAGAAGGAACACAAGGGCGCCGCCTACAAGAGGTTTGCTTGAGGTGTTTGGAACCAGGACACAAGTCATGGGGCTGCAAAGGCCTCGACAGGCGCAAAATGTGCAGGCGATGCGGCGCTGAAGGTCATAAGGCTCAAAGCTGCACGAGTCCACCCATTTGCATGATCTGTACCGGGAAATCCGCGAAGAACAGACATCCGACGGGTGGTCCAAGGTGCCCGGCCTTCAAGAAAGCCGCAGTGAACAAATCACAGTGCAGGTAGCACAGGTGAATCGGAACCACTGTGACGCGGCTCAGTAACTGCTTTGTCAGGCGGTTTCTGAGTGGAGGCAGATATCGCCTTCCATACCGGACCCATACCGAGTACCCGCCGGCAACTGAAACTAGGCCGCGGATGGGTCCAGACCAGAAAAATGACGAAGATATGGACGACGGGTAAATACCCCGTCCAGGAGTTGGTGTCTACTACCTATGAGGGCTTCGTGGTCGCCAAAGTAAACGGGGTCTTCTTCTGTAGCAGTTATGTGCCTCCGCCATTGGCGTAGCTAGGGGGGGTTCCAAGGGTGCCTGGCACCCCCTAGAATAAATATGGCACCCCCTAGAATCTTTCCAGTCACCTAAAATTTAAAACTGCACTCAATAATTTCAATATGTATTAATGGCACATTTGAACATAACTTAAGGTGAAACATCAAGAAATCCCATTGCAATTTTGCATACAAACTTTAGAGGCATAAATCTAACGAACGAAACACCGAATTAATCCGCACTTGTTTATCCTGGCTTTGCTCACTTGCAAAAAGAGGCAGCTTATCCTAATCAGGCGCATTAGTTTACGAACTTTTAAGATTGGTACTCTTGAAGACGGGAGTAGGGGTGCAAGTCGGCCATTGTGGCAGCCATATTTGTATTCTCTGAAGTTTCTCCTTAAGCACACCCGAAATAACTTATATAGCTGTTGTACGTTTTGGCGTTTTGGATATTGGTAAGAATAATCAACAGACTTCTCCATGGATTCATCCAGAAATACCTCTATCTATTCATACACTGATTTCTCTAGGCTTCCTTTATGGATTCCTTCCGATATTTCTTCAATAAACTTTTCTTAGGATTCTCCAGGCAGTCCTGATTGGGTTGTATATACTAGAAATTTCTGCAGATATTGATCCAGAAATTTCTCGTAGGATTTCTTTGGAAATTCTTACTATGATACTTCGTGGAATTCTTCTAGGGATTCCTCTAAAAAAATCTATTGGGATTCCTGCAGGAGTTCCAAGTGGAATTATTCAAGACAATCTTCCAGGGTTCTTTTCAGAAGTTCCTTCAGAGATTATTTAAGAAATTTCCCATGGAATTCCTCCAGGAGCCTCTATTGGACTTCCTCCGGAAGTTGTGGCTAGGATTTCTCAAGCTATTCCTGCTGTGGTTCTTCCAGCAATTTCTCTTAGAACTCCTCCAAAAGTTCTCACTGTGGTACCTTCAGAAATTCTACTACAGCAGTTCTTCCGGAAAATTTCCCTGGGATTTTAAAAAAATTCCGCCGGTGATTCTTCCAGAAATTTCTTCAAGGATATATCCAGGACTTCCCCCAGAGGTTCTTCCAGAAATTCCACAGAAGATTTCTCCAAGAACATATATTGGCTTATTCAAGCAATTCCCATTAGGACTTCCTAGCTGCAATACTTACGGGAAATCTTCATGAGATTCCTCCAAAAATTCATCCTGCGATTCCATCAGGGATTCCTCCAGTATATTTCTACCGATTCTTTCAAGAAGAACTGTGGGTATTCCTTCAGGCATATAACTTCTAGATATAACTTCTATGATATCTCCCGGGATTTTAGGAATTCCTACAGATATTCCAGCTGGGATTCCTCATGCTATTCCTGCCATTCTTCCAGTTATTCTTCCTCCAGAAATTCTAACCTTGGTACTTCAGAAACTATGCTACGGATTCTTCCAGAGCTTTCTCCTGTTTTTTTTGCTGGGATCTTTCCATAGGCAATTTTCCTGGAATTCTTGCAGAAATTCCTTTGGTTGTTCTCCCACGGATTTCGCCAAAGATTTTATCCAAAGATTTCTCCTGCAATTCCACATGGAATTCCTGCAGAAACTCCTTTTGGCCTGATATCTCAAACAACTTCTCCTGCGATTCCTCCAGAAATTCTTACTATAATACGTCCAGAAATTCGTCAAGTGATTCCTTTACGAATTTATCCTTCTTATCCTAATTTTTCCGGGAAATCTTCCTGCAATTCCTTCAGGGCCTTCTCTATAGATTCCACCAGTTCTTGCAGAGGCTTCTCTAGGTATTCCAACTTTTTTTTCTTCGGATTCTCCCAGGCATTCCTGATGGGGTTTCTCTAGAAATTCCTGTATAGTTTCATCCCGCAATTCCTCCTGCTGAGATTTCTACAATGATACATCCCAGAATCCTTCTAGAATACCTCCTGTGTTTTTTTTCTGTGATTTCTTCAGAAGCTCTCCGGTGGCTCCTCTAGGGATTTTTATCCAAGGATTCCCTCATAAATTTCTCATGGGATTCCTCCAGGAACTCCTCTTGGCCTTTCTCTAGGAATTTCAGCTGGATTTCTCAAGCTATTCCTGCTGTGGTTCTTCCAGAAAATCCTCCTAGGACTCCCCGTAAATTCTTACTGTAATACCTCTCGGATTTCTTGTAGGGATTGTTTCCTGGGATTTCTCCAAATATTTATCATTGGATTCCTCCAGGAACTCCTCCTGGGATTCCATAAGGCATAAGCGATTCCTGCTGCTTCTAATGTTTCATGAATGCCTCTTAAGTCTCCCCCAGAAATTCTTATTGTGATACCTACAGGAATTTCTCTAGGGATTTCTCCTGGCATTCTTGCTGGGATTATTTCAGGCAGTTTTCCTAGGATGCCTCCAGAAATGCCTTTGATTCTTCCAGGGATTTTTCAAAAGACTCATCCAGGAATGTTTATTCATGGGCTACTCTTTAAAATTAATCGTGGTTTTACTCCTGGAAGCCCTCTTTTTTTTATCTGTATTAACGAGATTTTTAGCCCTGGGATAGTTCATCTCGGGACCCACGCTTTACTTCCCTTCCGAAGGAAGAACCCACATTTTGTGAGTTTGTCGGGAGTGGGAGCCCTCTTGGCCATCTCCAAAGAATGCTAGCTGAAAGAATCTCAATATAAACCTCTAGAGGAATCCCTAAAGGAATTTCGGGAAAAGTTGAAATTTCCAGTGAAATCCTAGGAGGTATTACTAAAGAAATCTCTAGTGAAACTCTATAGGAATATACGGGAAAAACTTGTAATTAACTAGAAGGCAAAGAATGTTGCTAATTGACAAATTGAGAAATGAATTTGTGAAAAAAAAACGCGTTAGGAATAGAACCCTCGACTCCGTATTAGCTAGACCGCAGTATGGCCATTTCATTGAGAGTTCCTTCAGCATGGTTGTTTTTTTTTGAAAATTTCTGCGGTAGTTTCACTGAAATTAAATTATCAATTTCTTTGGATTTTTTTTTCTATTTCAATGGCTCTAATTATTTCTGCAATTTCTTTTTCAGTTTTTATGCAAATTTCTCAGGAAATTTTATCGTGATTACTTTTGTATTTTTTATGATTTAATTCAAGATTTAATTGTATTTATATGTATCACTCCCGTTTTTTTTATTTTTATTTACATATATTTCAACGTTTGCTAACTCTACACTACTTCCAAAAATTGCTGAACTGGGAATTCGGGAATTCTCAACTGGGCTTGCTCAAAGAAAATCCTATGAAATACACGAAAAATTTTCTGACAAATTCCCAAAGAAATTTCCGGAAAAAATTCCATCAAAATTATCATAAAACTTTCAAAGTATACCAAAAGATTTCTATAAAAAATACTAAAGGAATTCCTGAAGAAAATATTAAGGCTTTTTTAAGAAATTGCCCAAATCCAATCTCAAAATAAATTGTCTAAACATATTCTATAAGAATTTCCACAAACATTCACAAAAAAAATTTCGAAGAAATTCTCAAGAAATTTTCCGAAATCATCAAAGGAATTTCAGAAAAAAAAGTAAGAATTCCTAAAAAATAATTGCCGTAGAGTCCCCATTACGAGGATTTTTTTTTCAAATAAATTCCCGAAGAAATTTGCTGAATTAATTTCCAAATGAATTACCGAAGAAGTTCTCAAAGCATTAATCGAAGTTTTCAAAATTTCCCAAGGCATTGCTGATGAAATTTCCAAATAAATTTTCAATGCATGTAACATCGGAGTTGCCGAAAGTATTCAAAAATCATGTGCTGCAGGAATTCCGCACATAATTACTAAAGAAATCTAAAATAAATTGTCTAAATTATTTTCAATAAAATTATAAAAGCGGCTTATTACTAGAATTTCTGAAGGAGTTTTTGAAGGAATGTGCGAAGGAATACCGGATAGCATACTTAGATAATGAAAAATAAAAAAATTGACGAAAATACAAAAATAGTAGAATGACAGTCATTCCTTCGTCCATTCCTTCAAAAACTTCTTCGGATTTTTTTTATAAAACGGTTCTATAATTTTGTTGAAAATTATTTAGACAATTTCTTCAAGATTTCTTTAGTAATTGTGTGCGGAATTCCTGCAGCACATGATTTCAAAAAAAAATGTGAGGAAGTTCCCAGAGCCATTGTCGAATGAATTACTAAAGGCTTCACTAAAATAATTCCCGAAAGAATTGCTGGCATTAACAAAAATATGCTTGAAATACTACTAGAAATTTGGCGAAGGAACTCCCGAGAAAACATTTCAAAAGGTTTTGCCAACGAAATAAAAAAAGCCGAATAAATTCCTAGTTCTAATGGAATTGCCGATGAATAAATTAATAAAGAATGCGTGAAAGGTGTTTAGTATCAAATTCCAAACATATTACTAAATAAATTCTTAAAGAAATTGCCGAAGAGGATCCAAAGGATTTACTGAGAAATTTCCAAAAGAATTGAAATAAATTGCAAAACAATTTCCTAATAAATTGCCGGGAATATCCCCTGAGCAATTACCGAAAGAATGTTTTGCCGAAAACACAAATTTCTTGTATTATACGCACAAACCAGACTCAATATAATGTTGGTTTTACGTAAGTTAAAATTTGCGGGCTAATTTTTTCCGCGACGCAGTATATCATTACACTAAAAAATTGAGGATGGATCGGTATTTCCTTTTACAAAAAAAAAAGCAAAACAACCTGAAACCGATAAAACTGGCACCTCCTAGGCACCCCCTAGGAAAAAATCCTAGATACGCCAATGGCCTCCGCGGTGGCCGATCGAGCAGTTCACGCAAATGCAGGACCGCATAGCGACCGTGCTAACAGGGCGAAGGCCGGTGGTAATAGCGGGCGACTTTAATGCCTGGGCCGTGGAATGGGGCAGCCGTTTCACAAACCAGCAGCGGGGTCAGATCCTGCTAGAGACACTGACCATATAAGATGTCGACTTGGCTAATGCCGGTACCAAGAATACCTATAGACGAAACAGAGTGAAGTCAATTATTGACGTGACCTGGTGTAGTCCTGGCCTAACAAGTAGTTCGAACTGGAGAGTAGACGATAGCTACACTCACAGCGATTACCTGGCGGTTCGCTATAGTATCGACGACAACAACAGCAGGCAGCGAGTAGAAGAAGAGGCGGCTAGGCCAAGACCAAGCCCTCGCAGGTGGAAGACATCATACTTCGACGAAGGGGTATTTAGGGAGGCGCTCCGTCGTGAGCGAAACTTACTTGGTTTAGACGGCGACGAATTGGTAGCGGTGCTCTCAAGTGCGTGTGATGTGACCATGCCTAGGCGAATCCACCCTAGAAATGGGAGGCCACCAGCTTACTGGTGGATCACCGCAATTGCGGACCAGCGCCGTGACTGCACCCGAGAAGAGCACGCAAAATGGTCTGCTTTGAGGGTCTCTGTCAGAATGCCAATGCGAACCCGTGGGGTGACGCCTACAGGATCGTTATGGCCAAGACGAGAAATGCAATGGCTTCTACAGAGCAATCTCCAGAGATGTTGGAGGGGATCATTGAACGGCTTTTTCCGCGCCATGATCCTAGTCCTTGACCTCCTTTCGTAGGACAGCCGGCGACTGGGGCTGGAGATGAGGAGAGGGTTACCGATGTGAAACTTGCGGGGATAGCAAAGTAGCTATTGCAGAGGCTCCCGAGATGTTCAGGTCTGCTATGCAGAAATGCCTGGACGAGAGAGTTTTTCCAGAAGCTTGGAAGAGGCAGAGCCTGGTACTATTGCCAAAGGCGGGGAAACCACCCGTAGACCCGTCGGCATATACAGTCAAATTTTTTTTTACGCGGGGGATACATACCGCGTAAAAAAAAACCGCGTAAAAATAAACCGCTTTTATTCAAAAATCCGCGTAAAAATAAACCGCGTTAATTCAAAAATCCGCGTAAATGAAAACCATGTTTTATTACTTTAACTCAATAATTTCCTTCTCAATTTTATATTAAAAAATGAACTCAACGAATTATTTTAAGACAACATTTTAAGATTTTTGCCTGTCACTCAAAATTTCTACAAGTGACACAAACTGCCAAGCTATTGTTTAAAGGTTTAAAGCTTTTACCATCATTGATGACGTCAAACCCGACATCAACCTATCATTCACCTATTTTTATTTTGGCCACCAAACCCAACATGGACCCAATACTTGGTCGATGTTGGTCAAACAGTGGCTCAACATTCGATAAAAATTGACCCAACTTTGACCCGACATTCGATATTTTTTCAGTCTGGCGGAATTTTGCAGGGTTTTCTCGTGTTTCGTGCCCAGCTACTCATTCGAGTGACAATGTATTCAATTGACAAGGATTCGCTTCTCATTTGATAGGTGTCCTGATTGAATGAAATCGTTTTGAACATGAATAGAAGGAAAAATGTTTGAAAAGATTTGTTGGTTAATGTTCAAATGAATGAGATGAAGTTTTGCAACACTGGTTGTTAAGATTCCATCTCACAGTTGTCGCATAAGTATCGAAGGACAGGCAGTAAATCATGTTCACTTAACCTTCCGTAACTCGCGCGGTTGCCTACCACCGTCAGCACCACGCTAATTACTGAACACGAAAAGCGAGATTATTTCAACGTGTTGTACAAAATACAACAGCGCGATTGCTCGAGGGTTGATAGTTTAAGGTCACAAAACATTCTTAGAAAAAATCGGGATATTCCAGGTAATCCTAAGTGTTCTGGAACTCAGTTTTTAAAGTCTATGGCTATGACAGTAGTTTCTCAAGCTTAAAATAGTAACTATACATAATTAGACAAGGTTTAAATCAATAATTCTTCCAAAATAGTTTTAAAATATTCCAAATCAGCCAATTGAACAGCCAGAAATGGACATAAAAACATAATTATCTGATAGATAGATACAATAATAGATATAATAATAATCTCTGGACATAATAGATTACAAATCGTAGATTTGTACAATGAAAAAAGTTCATGTAATCTCAAGAACGGTTTGGATGTCCTTAGACATCTCAACAGATCTGATGAGATGTTCAGTAAGTCATGAAAGATTACAAGTCGTAGCTTTGTATTATGAATGCAGTTACCGGTACACCCATAGACTTTAGGATCTAAACTCCAGAATATTTTGGATGACCTAGGATATCCCGATTGATTTGAAACTATCTATTGAACTTTCAAGACTTACTGAGCATAATAGATTAGAAATCGTAGATTTGCATGATGCAAGAAGCTACCGCTGCACCCGTAGACTTTAGGATCTAAACTCCAGAATAGTTTGGATGACCTAGGATATCCCGACTGATCTGAAACTGTCTATTGAACTTTCAAAAGACTTACTGGGCTTAATAGATTACAAATCGTTGCTTTGTATAATGCAATAAGTTACCGCTGCACCCGTAGAATATGGGATCTAAACTCCAGAACAGTTTGGATGGCCTCCCAAGTAACACACATGTTATATAAAAGTTACGACAGCGCAAGTTTTGGTTGTATAGAAGTTTATTTTACGTTATTTCAACACAATGTTAGAATTACGTAAAATAAACTTCTATACAACCAAAACTTGCGCTGTCGTAACTCTTTTTTTTTTCCATTCTTGTTTATTTATTTGGCTCACTTGTTTACTAAAAAACTCTACAGAGCCGAAAATCTTGTAATACAATTTGTTATTCTAAAACTATATTGAAAAACATCAATAACGCGTTCTTCGAGGGACCTTCACTCTCGGTCCAGAACCGGAACTGGAACCAGCACCAGAACCTGAAGCCGCGAATTGGGCCCGGCGTTGATTAGCTTGGGGGTTGAACATCGCTTCCTGGATGGCTTTAGCCACCTGTTCCAATTCCTTAATGCTCTGCTTCCGTCTTCGCTCCTTTTCGGAATCAGTTCCATAAATGCGCTCCTGCGTTCGTTCCGCATCCGATGTTTCCGGCAAATCAACATATTCTCCATCGTCTTTCTCCAAAACCTCGATGACGTCTTCTTCAGAAATTTGCGCATCCTCAATTTCTTCAGTTACACTTCCTTTTCCAGCCACAACGTCAGCATACGAACAAGATTCCTCGTTGACTTGTTTTTTCACGTTCTGCTTGGTCCGAATCTTCCGCTTAGGACAGGCGTCCTTCCGATGACCCAATTCGAGGCACAAAAAGCAAGTGTCTTTCAAACCTTCGTAGAAAATCCTTGCTTTTCTATCGCCGACATCTATCGATGGCGGGATGCTCTTTTCCACGTCCATGTACACTCCTCGGATCCCCGTGTACATGTGGTCAAGACCCAGATCCGATGGAAACTTTTCTCGAATCACATGTTCTATCCTTCCAAATTCCTCAAGTTTCAACGACAAATTTGCGTCAGGTAGTTCCGGTGGCAGGTCGAATACGCGGACGTACTGCATATTAGTGCCCGCAATCGACATCCTCACTGTCACTGATTTACCGTTCGCGTAAGCAAACTGCCGCGGCTCCGTGTTTTTCCCAAGCGATTCCATCATAGCCTCGTGAGAGGTGAACTTAACATACAGCGAACGGTCTTGCGCTGCTTTGTACGCGGTTTCCATTGACTTTAAATCCGTGTCCAGCTGCTTTAAGAAATTAGCTATTTCCACCCATGATGGTGGCGGACTACCCGTCGGAAATCTGAACTGTACGGTATTGATAACCATCTCACTCATTTCGATTTGGTGCTGTTTGTAGCACGGAGAGCACCACCGACAAATGAAGCAAGTGTTAACGACCGACAGACAAAGCGCACTTGATTACTGTTTCCAACACAGCGCGAGCTGCAAACAACGAGAACCGAACTAAAGCGGACACAATTGGACCCGTCCGTGCTCGACGACGGCAGCGGTTGAACTGCTGTCGTAACTCTATTATAACATGTGTGTTGCTTGGGCTAGGATATCCCGACTGATCTGAAACTGTCAACTGAACTTTTAAAAGACTTACTGGGTATAATAGATTACAAATCGTTGCTTTGTATAATGCAAGAAGTTACCGTTACAGACGTAGACTTAAGGATCTAAACTCAGAACAGTTTGGATGTCCTTGGATATCCAGAAAATTACTATGCATCATATTCTACCTTTTTATTGCTGTTAAGCACCAAAACTACAGAAATATGTAGAAAAAACTTTATAATAATGCTTGGAAAAATTCCGGCTTAAAATTAAAAATCCACGTAAATGAAAACCGCGTTAATTCAAAAATCCGCGTAAAAAAACCTCGTAAATGAAAACCGCGTAAAAAAAACCGCGTAAAAAAAACCTGACTGTAGACCAATATGCTTGATTGACACGGCGGGGAAGGTGCTCGCAAAGATCATCCTCAATAAAATGTTGAGGCACATCCAGGGTGTAAATGGTCTCTTGAGTAGCCAGTACGGTTTCCGGAAGGGGAGATCGATCGTAGACGCTATCCTGTCGGCTACAAAAAACGCCAGGAAAGCACTCGAGCGTAAGAGAAGGGGGATTTGCTACTGTGCAGTAGTGACTCTGGATGTAAGGGAGATGCGTTGAATCGCGCCAGTTGGCCAGCTACTGCCGATGCGCTCCAGCGTCTGGGGATACCCGGGTACCTGTAAAAAAAAATTCTCGGAAGTTACTTCCAGAACCGACTACTGGTTTACGACACAAAGGTGGGTCGGAAATGCTTTCATATAACCTGCATGCCATGCAGATTTCTCCTCTTATGATTCCTCCTTGAAATCCAACAACTACTCCTCTTTATGATACTTTAGGAATTCCTCCAAAAATTTCTCCTGTAGCTACTCTAGATATTTCTTTTGAGCTTGTACAGTGAATTCAACTGCAGTTCCTTCATGGATTATGAATAGTTTCTAAGCGAGCAAGATTATCTTGAAGCCTCAGATAGATTCCCACAATCAGATTCACCGTTCCAAATCCAAAGTTCCAGGTCATCTCCGCCACGAGCACTGTGATTCAGCGCTTAATTATGTTGTTGAATATTACATGTAGACCATTTACACGGTGTGACCGATGTGACAACCGACAGTAACACGACGATTTACTACGGCACCTTGGTTGTACTGCAGCCGGTTCCGTCATGATCCATCATCGTTCCCCCCACAGAGCATGATCGTAGTATCATGTACCTTGCTGCTCACACACCGTCGCGTTGGTTGAGGTAGAACATTACTTTTCTTTTGGGTTTCCCTCAACCTACGTCTGGGTCTAATTCTTCAAATGAGCTCAACGGTGGCAGCTAATTTTCGCTAATCCACCGTCGTACTGAGGCTGGTTAGACTTTGCCACCGTGTTCATACGGTTCAACTGTAGACATGAGAATGGGATAATAAATATTAATGCGTTTTCACGATAAAGAGTGTGTGGGATTGAACGGTGACATAGGGATGTCCAAATCGATTAGCCTTGTGTATTATGTTGAGTTCTGCAAAATAAGATCTTTTCAGCTATTATCCTTTGCTTCAGAATGATTATGTTTCGTTGTTGCACTAATAGACATCCCAACTATTCAGTTTTACCTCGACACCTTCCGTATATTTCGGTTCGACTTATCCTACTTGTACCAGCGAACGTCAATTAGAAATTTCACCCGCCGTCGACGAACACGAACTCTTACGAAATCCACATTACCGTTTCAACCGATTTGAGATGGATTTACCCACGAATAAATAGGTACCTAGCTCTACTATAAGATGCTCGGTTAAATCGCTCTATAGACACAGTGTGCAACGTGCGTAAATGGGTTGTACGTCGTGTACCTACAAGCGAGCTAATGGGTGCGCGGTGGACCACCAAAGTGATGAACAGAACGAATCAGCATGACTATATCGTGAATTAACAACCCAGAATAGATGCATTACGCCGCATCATCAGCGCTCTACACTCTACAGCATCTTGAGCATGGGTGGAGTAGGTGCATGGGCAAGCAGGATAGATTCCGCGGAGAAAAGAAAATATTGTCATTGGGTGTTATTTTAACGCCAGGAAGAGCGACACGCGAATCTGCTACCAGGATGTTGACACTCCCGGGTTTTGACGATGCACGATTGCACACATCTTTTTAAGTTATTGGAAGTATTTGAATTGTACAACTAACCAATCGTTATGCCATTCATTCATTTATTTAGTTCAACGTCAAATTCATGATAACACTGAATCAACAGCGTGCAGCTTTCCAACGCTCGCCAGATCACGCTCCAACTAGTACGCCCATCGTTCTCTCTGCACTCCACGCCTTCTTGTACCAACCAGATGGTTAGCAAACACCAACTTTGCAGGGTTGTTGTCCGGCATTCTTGCAACATGCCCTGCCCAAGGGCGTAGCCAGAGGGGGGCAGGGGGGGGGGGGGGCGTGCCCCCCCTGACCGAGCAACTATAATCAGAGCTGTTTTTGACTAGTAAAAATAAAATTCTCCTGCATCCTCGTATTTTTTGCCTTTCTCGTACACTAAGTGTACTGGAAAGGCTATATGTTCACTCCAAAAATGACTTTTTGATAGAAGGCCCAGAGGGTCGAGTCACATATACCAATCGACTCAGCTCGACGAATTGAGGTGATGTCTGTGTGTGTGTATGTGTGTGTGTGTGTGTGTGTGTGCGTGTGTGTATGTGTGTATGTGTGTGTACAAAAAACTCACATCACTTTTTGGCAGTAAACCTCAACCGATTTTAATGACCGACGGTTCATTCGACGCGGCATATAGTCCCATTGTTTCCTATTGAAAATGGTTCGGATTGGTCCAGCCGTTCCGGAGTTATGGCCATTTAGGTGTTCCGGATCGGTACCCCTGGGAGGGGCCAGACATGAAAATGCAACAAACCCATGCATGCGACCCATCAAACCACGGCATTTTCGATAATCTGATGAACGGTAAGCAGGAAAATAGTCTCAGACCATATCGTAACCGGTAGTGTTTCAGAACCTGTTCCGGATGTCCCGCCGGAAGTGGCCAAATATAAAAGGGAACGAAACCCATGCATGCGACACATCAAACCACGGCATTTTCGATAATCTGATGAACAGTAAGCAGGAAAATAGTCTCAGACCATATCAGAACCGGCAGTATTTCGGAATTGGTTCCGGATGACGCGCCGGAAGTTGCCAAATATAAAAGAGAACTAAACCCATGCATGTGACACATCAAATAGCGGTATTTTCGATAACCTGATGAACGGTTAGCAGGAAAACAGTATAAGACTATATCTGAACTGGTAGTGTTCCGGAACCGGTTCCGGATGTCCCACCGGAAGTGGCCAAATATAAAAGAGAACCAAACTCATGCATGCGACACATCAAAAAGCGGCATTTCCGATAACCTGATGAACGGTAAGCAGAAAAATAGTCACAGACCATATCAGAACCGGTAGTGTTCCGGATCCGGTTCCGGATGTCCCGCCGGAAAGTGTCAAATATAAAAGAGAACCAAACCCATGCATGCGACACATCAAACAGCGGCATTTTCGATAACGTGGTGAGCGGTTAGCAGGAAAACACTATCAGACCATATCTGAACTGGTAGTATTCCGGAACCGGTTCCGGGGGTCCCGATGGGTAAATGCAAACTTTTTAAGGAGTGATATGGTGAAAAAATGTGTACGCATTTGGTCAAATCTCAACCGTGACGTAGTAATTGAATTTTACATGTTTTTGACTTTGCTTGCCTCAAAGTGGCTATAACTTGAAAATGGTAAAACTTATCGCAGCATTTTAACCCTCATTCGAAAGTTTATTGAATTTTCTATCAAAAAAAGATCTTTCAGTCTATCGGTTTAGTTAAATATCTTAGTTTTCTCAAGCAAATAAGCTCGAAAATATTGTCTTGCCTTTCTCGTACACCGAAGTGTACTAAAAGGCTATATGTTCACTCAAAAATCCAATTTTCGATAGATGCCTCGGAGGATCAAGTCACATATACTAATCAATCCAGTTCGACGAATGGAGATAATATCTGTATATGAGTATGTATGAGTGTCTGTGCGCAAAAAAAGTTCCTCATTTCTAGGGCACTTCCCATTGGCGGATTTTTCGATTTCTAGCTTTATCTACCTAGATAAATCGGAAATAAAAAATATGCGACATATAAAACTTTTTCATGTTTTACGGTTTTCGTCCACTTTTTGTTTACTTTGTTGTAGTAAATCCCACAGGCAACGTAAACAAAAGTTTGTTTACACACATACAAGTATAAGTAATGGCTGAATTATGGAAACAGTCAACATGACTTAAAACAAAGTCCTAACAGATAAAAAAAATGCAAACCTGTTACCGCTCAACAGCACAATTATGCTGGTTCGTCACGAAAGGGATATAAAACTGAACCAACGCATCATGCGACACATCAAACTGCGGCGATTTTTGTAACCTTGAGCATGGTTTACGAATTTTATGCGGATTGAACACTGGAGACCAGAAACTCTACGATTTCAGTCCAAAATTCAAGATGGTAGCCTAATATTCAAGATGGCGGCTGTTTGATGGAGTTTCAGGCTTTAAAACCATGTAAAATCGATATATTTGGTATGAGGAAGATGTCCGGAGTTTAAAAATGGCAACCAGAATATCCAAGATGGCGATCTAATATCCAAGATGGTGGCTCCAAATTCAAGATGGTGATTGTTTAATGGAGTTTAAGGACACCATGCACTATGGGTATATTTGATATGGGGAAGAAGTCTAGATTTCAAAAATGGCAACCAGAATATCCAAGCCGATCTAAAATTCAAAATGGTGGTTCAACATTCAAGATGGCTGCTATTTAATGGTGTATTAGGATCTAAAACCAAGCAATATGGGTATATTTGGTATGGTGAAGGTGTCCAGAGTCCAAAAATGGCGACCAGAATATCATAGATGGTGCTTCAACATTCAATATGGCGGCTGTTTAATGGAGTTTCAGGCTCTAAAACCTTGCAATATATGTATATTTGGTTTTGGAAAAATATCTGAATTCCATTGGAAATTTCTGGAGGAATTGCTTTGGAAATTCCTTCGGAAATTCCTGGAGAAACTCTTTTGGAAATTCCTGAAGGATTTTTTTGGAAATTCCTGGAAGAATTCCTTCAGAAATTCCAGGAGAAATTCTGTCGGAAATTCCTGGAGAAATTCCTTTGGAAATTTCCAAAGGAATTTCTCCATGAATTTCCGATGTAATTCCACCAGGATTTTGCGAAGGAATTCCTTCAGGATTTTCCGAATGAATTCCTCCATGTATTTCCGAGAGAATTCCTTCAGGAATTTCCAAAAGAGTTTCTCCAGGAATTTCCGAGGGAAATCCTCCAGGAACTTCCGGAGAAATTCCTCCAGGAAATTTCGGAAAAATTCCTCCACAAATTTTTCCGAACGGAATCCTTCCACGAATTTCCGAAGAAAATCCTCGAGGAATTTCCGAAGGAATTCCTCCAGAAAATACCGAAGGAATTCCTGGAGAAACTCTTTTGGAAATTCCTGAAGGAATTCTCTCGGAAATACATGGAGGAATTCATTCGAAAAATCCTGAAGGAATTCCTTCGCAAAATCCTGGTGGAATTACATCGGAAATTCATGGAGAAATTCCTTTGGAAATTTCCAAAGGAATTTCTCCAGGAATTTCCGACAGAATTTCTCCTGGAATTTCTGAAGGAATTCTTCCAGGAATTTCCAAAAAAAATCCTTCAGGAATTTCCAAAAGAGTTTTTCCAGGAATTTCCGAAGGAATTTCCAAAGCAATTCCTCCAGAAATTTCCAATGGAATTCCTCCGGGAATTTTTAAAGAAATACCTCCAAGACTTTCTGAAGGAATTCCTCCAGGAATTTCCGAAATAATTGCTCCACGAATTTCAGAAGGAATGCATCCAAGAGATTCCGGAGGGATTTCTCCAGGAATTTCCGAAGAAATTCCCCTGAGAATTTCCGAAAGAATTCCTGCAGGAATTTCCAAAGGAATTCCTCCATGAATCTTCAAACGAATTCGTCCAGCAATTTTCGAAGGAATTCCTCCCGGAATTTCTGAAAGAATTCCTCTAGAAATTTCCGAAAGTATTCATCCAAGATTTTTCGAATGACCTCGCCAAGGAATTTTCGATGGAATTCCTCCAGTAATTTCCGAACGAAGTTCTTCAGGAATTTCTGAAGGAATTCTTCCAGGATTTTGCGAAGGGATTCCTCTAAGAATTTTGGAAGGTATTCCTCCAGGATTTTCTAATGGAATTCGTCCAGCAACTTCCGATGGAATTCCTTCAGGAATTTCCGAAAGAATTCCTCCCGGAATTTCCGAAAGAATTCCTCCAGGAATTCCTAAAGGAATTCCTCCTGGAAATCCAAAGTAATTCGTCCTGCAATTTCCGAAGGAATTCCTCCCGAAATTTATAAAAGAATTCCTCCAGGAATTTCCGAAGGAATTCCTCCAGGAATTCCGCTAGGAATTTCCGAAGGAATTCCTGCAAGAATTTCCAAAAAAATTTCAAAAAGTATTTCCGAAAAAAAAAATCCTCCACGACTTTCCGAAGGAATTCCTCCAGGAATTTCCAAAAGCATTCCTCCAGGAAGCTTGGAATTATTTTGTCCAGGAATTTCGTAAGGAATTCACCTAAGGATTTCCTCACGAATTTCTCTATGGATTTCTGAAAGAATTCCTCCAGGAATCTCCGAAGGTATTCATCCAAGATTTTCCCAAGGAACTGCCTGAGGAATTTCCGAAGGAATTCCTCCAGGAATTTCCGAAGGAATTGCTCCAGGAATTTCCGAAGGAATCCTTCAGGAGTTTCCGAAGGAATTCCTTCAGGAATTTCCGATGGAATTCTTCCAGGAATTTGCGAAGGGATTCCTCCAGGAATTTTGGATGGAATTCCTACAGGAATTTCCAAAGGAATTCCTCCAGGTATTTCCGAAGGAATACCCTCAGGAATTTTCGAAGATATTCCTCCAAGAATTTCCGAAGGAATTCCTGCATACATTAAAAAAAATACGAGGATGCAGGAGAATTTTATTTTTACTAGTCAAAAACAGCTCTGATCATCTAAGTTTTTCGGTTAAGTTAGAATATAGTTGCTCGGTCAGGGGGGGCACGCCCCCCCCCCCTGCTCCCCTCTGGCTACGCCCTTGGGCAGGGCATGTTGCAAGAATGCCGGACAACAACCCTGCAAAGTTGGTGTTTGCTAACCATCTGGTTCCTCCACAAATTTTTCCGAACGGAATCCCTCCACGAATTTCCGAAGGAATTCCTCCAGGAAATACCGAAGGAATTCCTGCATGAATTCCTCCAGGAATTTTGCGAAGGAAATCCTAAAGCATTTTCCGAAGGAGATGCTCCATGAATTTCCGAAGGAATTGCTCCAGAAATTTTCCGAAAGAATTCATTCACGAACTTCTGAAGAAACTCCTCCATGAATTTCCGGATGAATTTCTTAAGAAATTTCCGGATGAAATCCTCCAGGAATTTCCGAAGGAGATCCTCTAGGAATTTTCAAAGAAATTCCTTGTGCAATTTCCGAAGGAATTCCTCCTGGAATTTCCGGTGGAATTCCTCCAGGGATTTTCAAAAGAATTTCACCTAGAATTTTCAAAGGATTTCCTGCCGGTATTTCCGAAGGAATTCCACCAGAAATTTCCGAAAGAGTTTCTCCAGGAATTCCTTCACGAATTTCCGAAGGAGTTCCTCCATAAATTTCAGAAGGAATTCCTCAAGGACTTTTGCGAAGGAATCGCTCAAGGATTTTCTGAAGGAATTCCTCCATGAATTTCCGAAGGAATTCCTCCAGAAATTTCAGGAAGGAATTCCTCCAGGTATTTCCGAAGAAATTCCTCCAGAAATTCCCGAAGGAAATCCTCCACATATTCTCGAAGGAATTCCTCCAAGAATTTCTGAGGGAATTCCTCCAGGATTTTCTCGAAGAATTCCTCCATGAGTTTCCGGAGGAGTTTGTCCAGGAATTTCCGTAGGAATTCCTCCAGGAATTTTCAACGGAATTTCTCCTGGAATTTTCAAAGGATTTCCTCCTGAATTTCCGAAGGAATTCCTCTACGAATTTCCAAAGAAATCCCTCCCGGAATTTCCAAAGAAATTTCTTATGGATTTGCCTTGAAATACCTCCAAAAATTTCCTAATGGATTCCCCAAAAATTTTTGACGGTTGTCCTCAAAAAATTTCCTTTGGGTTTTCTCACATAATCCCCAAACGTGTTTCTGAAGGAATGTTTGAAGAAGTTTCTCAAGTTTTCGTAGGAATTCCGCAATACATTTTTGAAGGAATTTCTTGAGTAATTTCCGAAAAAAACTTCTCAAGGATCTCTCGCTGGGATTTCTTGAGGAATTTCATAAAGATTTATATAAAACCGAAAAAAATCCTCAACTAACTTATCAAATAATTTCTCACGAAATTTCCGAAGGTATTCCATAAGACATTTCAGACATATGTCAAAAAAATTTCCAAACGAACTCCTTTAACAGTTTCCGAATTTTTCTTATCAAGGCATTTTTAAAGAAATTCTTCAAAGAATTTCCGAATGAGTTCCTCTAGGAAATAAAAAAATCACAAAAAGCATTTTTTCAGGAATTTCCGAAATAACATTTCAAGGAAGTTTTGAAAGATTTTTAAAGAAATTCCTTATGGAATTTCAGAAGGGATATCTCATGAGACTTATAGTGGATTTTTATTTTCGAAAGAATTGCGTCAGGAATTTGGGAAGGAATTCTCACAGAAATTTCTGGATGAATTCCTCCAAGAATTTTTGAAGGTATTCCTCAAGTAATTTTCGGAAGAATTCCTCACGAAAACTCCGAAGGAGTTCCTCAAGGATTATTTTAAATCTATTTCAAAGAAATTCCTCAAGGAATTCCCGAAGAATTTTCTAAAGGAAATCGTAGAAGAATTCTCGAAGGAATGTCTTATGGAATTTCTCAAGGAGCTTTAGAAATGAAGGAATTCCTCAAGAAATTTCTGAACAATTTGTCAAGAAATTTCCGGTGGAATTCCTCAAGGATTATCGAAATAAATTCCTGAAATTATTTTTTAATTGATTCCTTTAAAAATTTACGAATGCATACCTCTAGCAACTTTCAAAGATATTCCTCCAGGAATTTCCGAAGGAATTCCTTTAGAAATTTTCAAAGAATTTTTTCCGGTAATTCCGAAGGAATTCATTAAAGGATTTTTCGAAGAAATTTCTCCAAAAACTTCTTAGGGTATTCTTCAAGGAAAGGAATCTTAGTTTGATTGGAATTTTTGAAAGAAGTCCCGGAAAAATTCTTAAAGTATTTTCTGGAGCTTCTCAGATGAATTTCTGGTGGAATTAAGAATGATATTTGTAAAGAATTACTGGGGAAATTCTCAAAAGAATGCATGATGAAATTCGTAATAAAACTTCTGGAGGAATTATTGAAGAAATTTCTGAACTACTGCAAGTTTTCCGAAGGTAATTTCTGCTGGAATATCTACATTAAAATAACCTGGAAAAATATTAAAGAAATTTCTGGAGAAACTGCTGGATAAATTCAAATTCATGATGGCATTTGTTAAGAAATTCCTGAAGCAATATCTTGAGGGATTCCTCAGGATTATAATCATATATGATTCTTCCATTGAACCATTCTGAATATGGGTGATTAATATTTCATACTTCACTTTTATTTTTTTTTAATGATAAAATATGTGAACTCCTTGTTACTGCAAAGTGGTTTTCAGTGTAAGGGTGCCCCCCCCCTGGCCGAAAAGCTGGCTACGCCCTTGGCCCTGCCCACCGTATCTGTCCAGCTTTCCAGGCACTTTCAGGATGTTGGGTTCACCGTAGAGTGCAGCAAGCTCGTGGTTCATCCTTCTCCGCCACACACCGTTCTTCTGCACGCCGCCGAAGATCGTTCTTAGCACGCGTCGCTCGAAAACTCCGAGTGCTTGCAGGTCCTCACTCCTCCTTGAGCATCGTCCATGTCTCATGTCCCGAGAGAACCACCGGTCTTATTAGCGTCTTGTACATGGACTTCCACTTATGATGCGCCTCAGTATTTCACGGCTCACGTTATTGTCAGCCGTTAGCAAGCAACCGAGGTAGACGAATTCCTCTACCGCCTCGAAAATATCTATCCCCGTCTATCGTAACATCGCTGCCATGGTTTGTCCTGTCTCGCTCAGTCCCACCTACTAGCATGTACTTTGTCTTAGCCGCATTCACCACCAGTCCGACCTTTGCTGCTTCACGTTTCTGGCGGGTGTACTGTTCTACCACCGTTCCAAATGTTCTAGCAATAATATCCATGTTATCTGCAAAACACACAAATTGGCCGGATTTCGTGAAGATCGTACCCCGGCTGTTGAGCCCGGCTCGTCGCATAACACCTTCCAGGGCGATGTTGAATAGTAGGCAGGAAAGTCCATCACCTTGTCGTAGTCCCTATCAAGATTCGAACGAACTGGAAGGTACACCTGAAATCCTTACGCTGTTCTGCACACCGTCCATCGTTGTTCTTATCAGTCTGGTAAGCTTCCCGGGAAAGCTGTTCTCGTCCATGATTTTCCATAGCTCTGTGCGGTCGATACTGTCGTATTCCGTTTTAAAGTCGAAGAACAGGATGCGTTGGGACCTGGTATTCACGACATTTCTGTAGGATTTGCCGTACGGTGAAGATCTGGTCAGTTGTCGACTGGCCGTCGATGAAACCGGCTTGGTAACTTCGCACGAACTCATTTACTTTAGGTGAAGGACGACGGAAGATGATCTGGGATAGCACTTTGTAGGCGGCATTCAAAATGATGATCGCTCGAAAGTTCTCACACATTCTTATGGATGGATCCCTTTCTTCCACTACTCCGTTAGTTGTTCGGTTTCACAGATCTTGACTACTAACTGGTGCAGACAGGTGGCAAACTTTTCCGGGCCCATCTTGATGAGTTCTGCTCCGATACCGTCCTTACCAGCCGCTTTGTTGGGTTTGAACTGGTGGAGCTCCGGTGTGGGAGTTGGTTCGATCCCGTCCTCTGCTGCACCAACATAATCATTTCCTCCGCTGCCTTGATCCCCCGTGCCCACATTCTCTTCGCCATTCAGGTGCTCGTCGAAGTGCTGCTTCCACCTTTCGATCACCTCACGTTTGTCCGTCAGGAGGCTCACGTCCTTGTCCCTGCAGATTTCGGCATGCGGCACGTAGCCTTTGCGGGATGCGTTGTGTTTCTGGTAGAACTTCCGTGCTTCTTGTGAACGGCACGGCAGTTCCATTTCCTCGCACTCCACTTCTTCCAGGCGGCGCTTTTTCTCTTGGAAGAGACGGGTCTGCTGCTTCCGCTTCTGTCTGTATCGCTCCACTTTCCGTCGGGTTTCATGCTGCAGCTTTACCACCCGCGCCCCGTCCTTTTTCTACAGAACCGCTCTGCACTCCTCGTCGAACCAATCGTTTCATCGACTCCTTTCTATGTACCCGATAGTGCTCTCGGCTGCGTTGTTGATGGCTGCTTTGACTGTACTCCAGCAGTCCTCTAGAGGGGCCACATCGAGCACACTCTCGTCCGGCAACGCTTCCTCGAGATTCTGCGCGTATGCGGTGGCGACATTCGGTTGCTTCAGTCGCTCCAGATCGTACCGAGGCGGCCGCCGGTACTGTACTTTGTTAATAACAGAGAGTTTTGAGCGCAGTTTAACCATCACCAGGTAGTGATCAGAGTCGATATTAACGCCACGATTGGCCCCGACGTCGATAATGTCGGAGTAGTGCCGTCCATCAATCAGAATGTGGTCGATTTGCGATTCCGTTTGTTGTTGTGATTTCCAGGTGTAACGGTAAGGGATGCTGTGCCGGAAGAAAGTGCTACGTATGGCCATGTTCTTGGAGGCGGTGAAATCGATGAGGCATAGACCATTTTCGTTCGGCTGCTGGTGGGCGTTGAACTTTTTAATCGTAGGTCTGAATTCCTTCTCCTGGCCTACCTGAGCGTTAAGGTCTCCTATGATGATCTTGACGTCGTGGTTTGGGCAGCGCTCGTACCGGCGTTCGAGCTGCGCGTAAAGTCTTTGTCATCATCAGTGCTTCCGGAGTGAGGGCTGTGCACGTTTATTATGCTGAAGTTGAAGAATCGGCCCTTGATCTTCAACCTGCACATTCTTTCACTGATCGACCACCAACCGTTCTCGCGCCTCTGCATATCACCCATTACGATGAAAGCTGTTAGCAGCTCGCGTGTGTTTCCGCAGCTCTGGTAGATGGTATGATTACCTTTAAACGTTCGCGCTATGGATCCTATCCAACACACCTCCTGCAGCACTACGATACCGAACCCGCTGTCCTCCAGTAGATCGGCGGGTATGCAGGTGCTCCCAATGTAGTTGAGAGATCGGCAGTTGGGGCCGTTGCCGTTGGTCTCGGTTCGTATTATTTTGTTACTGATTTTCCGTTACAATGTTTTTTTACGGCTGGTTCGTAGGGCCTGATACCTACACCCTACTTTCCGGAGGACCATAGTGCACAGATGAGCTAAGAGTCCTTCCCTGGCACTCGGACGTTGATCAGCCGCCCCTAACATGGGGATCAGACGCTGTTGTGAGCTGCTCCTCCTGGAGAATAGACGCTCAGGTTTGCCGAAGCAAACCCCCCTTCCCTGTCAGCCTACGACCAAAGTTCCCACCGGGGTTGGTTACCCGATCTTCCCTAAGGTTGCTCATAGTTTCCGGTCGGTACCACGAGGAGGTAAGGATAGGAGTTGCTGGGCAGAGGCTAGTGGATCACAATGAGATCTGAATTGCGCAGCATACCCAGCCTTTACCGTGCCATGTTGCTACCTAGTCAGTGGTGAATACGCATATCCAGATAAGTTGTGTATTCACCACTGACAGCAGCCAGGCTTGATAATCCTCCTCGAAATCAAAAGAGTTTTGCTACATGCTCTAGAGCGGTGTTTTGCTTTTGCCTCGTCGCGAGGGAGCGAACGAACCCCAAACAGAGTGGCAATAAAAACTGAGCGAGGAAGAGGGGAACGAAAAAAGATGATGATTATTTCGGGTTTTTGAATGCGATTTTCGCCTCGAGAGTCTTTCTTTGTATGGGAGTGGAACTCGCGAGAGCTTTTTTTGAGTGTGAGTGGACGTGAGAAACACAACAAGAAATTATGAGTGTTCGACGAACTCCTCGCTGCCCGGCAAGCTCGCGCTCGGTGCTGTTGAGGATTTGCGTTGTGATTTCTGAGTTTTATTTTCACTCCTCAGAAAATCGCCAAAATCGCTTCCTCATTTTCTCGCGAGGGAGTTTCTGTCAAGCCTGACAGCAGCATAGGAACTTTGCGATAGCAGCGCTGTTGCAACCCCTCGGAATGCAACGCACTTCCTTTTACATCAACCTTGCTTTCGAACAGTAAGTAGCTCCGGCCCTGACTCCTGAACTGTCATCTTCGGACCGACTGACGGGGGGCTGACGGATGATTGGCAAACAGACCGTGCGCTGTGTTCTGCACATCGGAATTCAGCAGGCAATCCGGGAAATTTTCCATCGCATGCATTGGCGTTTTGGGTGTTCGTTCATCCATGCTTCACCACAACGATCACCTGGGTTTCGGAGCTGTACTGTGATCTTCGTCGACGTTCCAGCACCCGCAGACGGGGTGGTGACTCATTGGATGTTGAGCGGCGGCAAGCGGGGCAAGCCCACGGATCTCACCGTCGCCCTCACCGCAAAGATGTCCGTCACCGAGCCCTCGTTGCGTGTGAACCAGCGATGGCAAAACTCACTGTCCACCGGCACTGAACTCGCCGATCTCGCCACGTGTTAATCTTCCTTGCTAGACGTAACGATGTTTGCTCGGTGCCCGGTTCCAGAATCCACAGGGTCCGCCCGCTTCCTTGTCCTTACCGGATCAGCGAAATCTTCAAATCTGCAGGGTCGGCTATCGCGGGCCACCGGACATTTTCTCCTGGAACTCGAACAATGGCTTCTTCCACTGCCCAACTCACGATTTTCTTCCCGTACTGTTTCAGAGCCTTTTCACTCACTATTTTTCCGTTCGTCAGTTTTCTGTCCGTTGTCTGCGAGAACCAGATACTGTCTGCCTTCATCAATTTTTAGCTACCTTTCTTTCCTCTTTTCCTCTTTTCTTCCTTCTCTTTCGTCCTTCTCCTTCGACGGGGTTGCCACATACTTACACTGAACGAAATCCCCCGCCGTGCAAAGAATGATTTGTCATTCAATGCGATGAAAATCCTTGGTATCCTAATTTTGGATGATAACGCAGCAGAATAATTTTACTGCTTCCAACTGAACGAAAATCATCTTGTTATGAAATTATTATTGACACACATAATCAATGATTTTTCGTGTAGGGTTTGTTGTGATTGACAATCATTTTTAAGCCATCTGAATTCATTTCCCTCTACCCCCTATACCGAAAATCATTCAATTTCCGTTCAACTCCGTCATTCGTTGAAAATAATATGGTGGAGTTGAAGTTTGCCTACGGTTTCCGGAAAGAGTTTTCTTTTTGAAACTCCCAGCATAATACTTTTGCCAGCTGCGCATCATAGCAGGTAAGAATAAATTGTAGGATTTTTTAAGGCCGGACGGGACGGTGGTTGAATCGTCCGCCATTTCTCTTTTGTTAGTAAGAAGCATATCTAAACTTCTACTTCATATTATTGGCTAGAAATTTGATCGTTCATTTGCTCACTTGCGGTGCACAATCGACTAAAGTTTCAGCTACGTCAGTGCAGTGGAAATTGATATTTGCATCTTCAAAATCGCGAGGCAAATTGTTAGAAAGAGAAGGAAAAATTACACGTCGTCCCGTGCGTCCTTAATATCGATAGAGTGATTGATATTTGATTGCTTCCAGAATCCAGTCATCTCAACATCCCATCATCGCATCGGTTCCACGCACCAAGGCGCGCACCTGAATTGTAAACTCTAAATTTCCTTATCAAAAATAATTGAAACAGAATGTGCAAATATGAATATATTTGTAAAATCCTCTTCAAGTTGGTGTGTTTTGTTTTTTTTTTTCATTTGGTTAATACTAATTTATTATATCAACAAATCCTATATCAAATTGAATCAGAAGAGGAATGAATATCATTCACTTATTGGCTTCTTAAAAAAATATGAAAATCATCCTTTTTTGAGTTTGTCATCATTCAAATTGTTTTGGCTTTGAAGGAGACTGCCTCAAATGAAAATCATCCGAATTCTGTCTGAAAATAGGCATGGGGCTCGGATGAGGCAAAAATCATTCAATGCAGGGCGGGGGTTTTCGTTCAGTGTAGAAACTGATTCGGGTAGAGATGTGAGGCGTGATTGTTTTCATAGGTGTATTAAGGGGTAAGAGTTATAATGTCAAGTGTTTTCTAGCAATAATTTCCCTATCTTACACAATTCCTTCAACAATGCTCCTATCTTTTCCAAACCAGTGCAACATTCTTGGTCTCCATAAAGTGGATCATATGGCATTGTTCCGATTGGTCGGTAACAACTGACAGACAGACCACGTGAGTAGACAAAATAGAACAAAACCGAGTCAGCAGAAAGTAAAAGTGCAATTGCACAGGTGAAGTCGTGAATTCGTGAAACTAAATTAGTTTTTTAAATGTGCAATCATTAATTATTCTACTTATATTTAGCCTAATACAATTCAGTGCAGTGTAAATTCTACCTAAATTATCAATTTAGCTTAAAACTAGACGAAGAAGGTAAAATTGAACATGAAATTGGCACACAAACTTATTCTAATCCACCATGCGTTCTACAGCAGTGTCTTAAACTAGTCCGGATACGGAACGGACCATTGTTACTAGGACAGGCAGACAGTAACAGTAGAAGGAAACTAATCGTAAGTAGTCAGCATTCATTTTTAACCGCTAAACGATTCTAGTATATTTCCGACAACATATAAAACAAACTTTCTTATCAGACACCTACATATGTAAAATCAACAAAACTAACCTAAAAACATGTCTCTTCTGGAGGATCGACCGACGATTTTAATATACGATTTCAACGGCTACGCAGTCTTTTATTATGGGAAAACGAGGTTTATTATTTGCCCGACGTTTCGACATTTTTTGTGTCATCTTCAGGGGTAATTAAAGCATAAGACCAAAAACGAAAAATTAATTACCCCTGAAGATGACACGAAAAGTGTCGAAACATCGGGCAAATAATAAACCTCGTTTTCCCATATTAAAAGACTGCGTAGCCGTTTAAATCGTAGCCTAAAAACATGAATTTCTCCCAAAGGGATTTATAACTCCATCATGAAATATACGAGTTACGAAACCGGAACCAATTCTTTCAATCTGTCTGGTTGCTAGCGCAACAAACGCCATCACGAAGTTGCCACTTGTGTTGCCATTTCAAATGACCGTTAAATTCCTTACACAGTTTTGAAACTGGACTTGGACTGGACTGTTCTCTGTGTTACTCGTTGCCCTGATTTTACTTTGACCTTTTACCGTACTTCTCCATTATATCCCTTATAAGGCATTAGTATAAGGCGAAAACCTTCACTTTAATGAAGTTGATTGTACCGGGAAATCATTTGTCTCAGATGACAAGTTGACGTGAGGTGTGTTTTCATTCGATATAAAAAGTAGAAATATTGCTGAATCAATACCGGCTCACTAATGCCCGGTTCCATCATATGTTTATTCCAGCTAAGTCCTGACGACGATAGAAACAACAATCCCATTCTCTGGGCACTCTGTCTGATCCCTGTGTGTCTCTCATTTGTTATTGTTCCGAGGGATTAAGTGTTTCATATCGTCTGGTTGTTGGTTGTTGAGAGATCTAAATTTCCTTGTGTCGCTACATATGCTCGTTTGCATTGGCACTAGGGAACAGCCATCCCAGACCAACTAGGTTGATCCGGAACGGAATGCAGTTGATGGAACGGAAAGCGAAGGGAGGTGGACTTTAAAAGAGAAATAAAAACAACATCCATCCAAGTGAGCGCGACGACGAGTGATGGTGGTCGTCGGTCGGATCGTCGAGGGGAGGAGAAAAAAATGGAATGAAAATTTTATGACAGTTGATGAGTTTAAGCGCTGATGAATGGCAGTGTATCATTAAGAAGTCGTAGTTAAATGCCGGGTTCATGTGTGCTCTCCGGGTTCTCCTCGAGTGATGGCCGTGTTAACCGTGATGATGTAATTTGAGAGGTTCGGCTTGTTCTCGTTGCCGCCGCGCCGTGCCGGTTCCTGTAAACTGGCCTGCTTGGCTTTGTTCAGTTTATGGCTTCGAAGCCAGAAGAAAAAAAATAACTCCAGTACCGACAAAATGTATCTCTTCGATGTTTGCTCTTTTTTCTCATTTCTGGTTATCGCCTGGTGTGAGGGCTCCAGCCAATCAAGGAAGTCGGCACCCACACCTTTACAGTCTATACACCTGTACAGGAAATATTCTCACCTGTCTGTCTGCTGCGCACACGTACCTTTTTTGAATCGAACCGGTTTTTCCATTTGTGAGCACCATGCTGGAAATGCGAACGTAAATGGTAGAAAGCGATAGCATGATGAGGCATGGCTTACCTTTTACCGTGTGAATGCGATAACTCCACCCCCAACGATGAAATGAGTATGACGGAGTGGAACAGCCATTGCCATGGTATTCGTTTCCTCTACGGGTGCAGGTGTTTCCTGAATGGTGGAAGCAGCAAGCCATGGCAGGCAAGCAATCGATAGCTGTCAATCAACAACGATGAGAGGTGATAGCGCTTCATACGGAAATACGCCTACTCGGCATAGCGCACTGGTTGTCATTATTTGGTCATTATCATTAGCCCTGTTCTATGAAGTAGGTTGAACATTGTTGAAATTGCTGCATTCTGTTCTTAGGGGCTGTCCATAAACCACGTGGTTATTAGGAAGGGGGGAGGGCGGGGGGGTTCTGCCAATGACCATTTTGTATGGACAAATTAAAAATTTTTGTATGGACAAATGACCACGCGGGGGGGGGGGGGGGGTGGTTGTTGAAAAGTCCCAAAAAAATGACCACGTGGTTTATGGACAGCCCCTTACCCATTTGTTGACGAATAGGTAAGAGCAAGATACAGCAACTTCAACAACACTTCATTGAACAGGACTATTTGTCTTATTAGATACACCAGCCATTTCGGTGTAAAAAACAAATCTAAACGTGAAATCCACGCACCCGATATAGATAAAAACGATTTTCACTAGATATTTGAGCAAAATGACCGATCTATAGCTTGCGTTGTGAAATCTGGAGACTATCTAGAACTGTGACAATAATAATTTGCTCTGTTTTATGAAGTTTTGGCGACGTTGTCCCGTTGTGTGTCTCTAGCAAAAAAAAAACAGCGAATCACATACTTCTTCTTCTTCTTCTTTATGGCTCGACGTCCCCAATGGGACTAGGCCTGCCTCGCTTCAACATAGTGTTCTTTGTGCACTTCCACAGTTATTAATTGAAGGGCTTTCTTTGCCTGCCATTGCATGAAATTGTATATTGTGAGGCAAGTACAATGATACACTATGCCCAGGGAGTCGAGAAATTTTCACGACCGGAACGGGAATCGAACCCGCCGTCTCCGGATTGGGGATCCATAGCCTTAACCACTAGGCTAACTGGAGACCCCGAATCACATACTTAAGGTGCCTTTAAACCGTGATTAGTGCGGTTGTTATGCCTCCTTCTACTCCCACCAGGTGGCTGATAGACCAGGGTTCGTCTATGCGATTGACTGGGACTCGACTAACGCGAGTGGCTGGGCTCTCCTCGAAGCTATGGTTAGACTGAACGTGGATATCGCGAACGTAGGCGACAAAAAAAAAACATACATTAGGAACGACGCAGATTCCATCATTGATGTGACCTTCTGAAGCCCGGGTCGAAACCCTAGCTCGAACGAACTGGAGGGTCGACGATGGATACACGCACAGTAGCCATATGGCTTGGCTATTCGATATACCTAGTACATATGACGCCGCAATGGCAACGCGTTTACTGCCCAGAAATTGACGCATACCGGTATACTGCTGGTGCCCAGAATTAGCAGAACTCCGCGCATCCTGCCTATGAGCTAGAAGGAGAATGCAAAGGGCTCGCACCGATGAAGGTTTTTTTTTTTTCTTCTATATCATATGGGGAAAATCTGCTCAACAGACACCCGAACAGGAAGGTCCTACCCGGCCATGTCGAGTTAAGGCCGTCTTCTACAACAAAAGTAAAAGCCAGGACTACTCTCTCCTCGATCCACTAAACAACATTCCTATGGTCGCCAAATCATTCGTCTCTTCGAAACCACCAAGAAGGCATTGCTTCAGAGAGCGGCAGGTACACATTGCACGCTCAAGGATAGCTACGTAGCCTATAGCAATGAACATCGATGACTCGCTTTGGAGAATCCATCACGATAGCATGCTAGGCGCAAGTCATCACCACTCCATTTGTCCTCGGAAGGCGGGCAGGGTCAACCCCATGCCCGCGCCCAACTGTTTTGCAGACATCAAGAACTTATGCCTACGTGCAACAAAATCTGACCTGCTGAAGGCAAGGATATCACTACCCTTCTGGCCCTATCAGCTGCACCAGAAGGTTGCTGGCAGTAGGGTCTCCATCTGCCTCGACCCTTACCGGGGACCCCTTGCCAACCGCGGGCTCAGATCCCAGTAGACCGACGCCACGGCAGAAACGTTACCAGGACTTCCTCTCCGCGGCTACTATATCGCTGTAACGGTCGATTTCGACAGCAGGGCACTGGTATGACCTACGAAACCGACTCCGAACCCCTGGACCATCTCTTGAAATGCATCTGAACTAGTCTCTCTCCGAGTCCACGCGCCACCTCCTCTGTAGCTCCCAGACGATATGAGTGATAGTCGTTGAAACGTCATTCCAGCCACAAACTCATCCCAGCACATCCTCTGGACAAGATTGTCCGGAGTTGTGTCCTCTCCCCATGCGATCATGAATTGTGCGAAAACGCGGGCACACGAACAAAACGTTTTCCGCCGTTTCCTCTAAACCACTACAAACAGAACATTCGGGAGAAGCCGCATGCCTGAAGCGGTGTAGATACTGTCGGAAGCAACCATGCCTGAAAGGACCTGAGTCAGGTAAAAATTTACTTCCCCATGGCGCCTATTAATCCAACTATCGTATAAAATCGGTAAGTACTTTCCAGCTTACCACGGTAGCTTCCAATACTTAGCGCAGTGCTCCACGCCGGGCCGCCATACCTTAGTATGGACGTAGCGACACTAACCAGAAGCTTGCGCTTACTGGCGTACACCGCAGAGCTATTGGACATCGTCCGGGAAAGTGCCGATATAGCTGTGGAGGCATAATGAACGTGGCTACCGAAGGTGAGCTTATCGTAGAGCATGACGCCCAAGTGTTTGACGGAGCGCTTCGACGTGATAGTGCAATCGCCTACACTGACCAACGCTTGCTGCTCCGACTTCCGGTTGTTTACAACCATCACCTCAGTTTTGTGGTGAACGAAATCCAGTTTCCTGGACCTCATCCACGCCTTCACACGCACAATGGAGTGGGTGGTAGTTTACTCCACTTCTTCGATCATCTCACCGTAGACTTCGTAGACTAATGTCGTCAGCAAAGCCGACAATCTCCATTCCCACCAGGAACTATAACCTCAACACCTCGTCGTACATGACATTCCATAACACCGGACCCAGAATGGAACCATGCGGGACTCCTGAGGTTATGTGAAAGCTTTTCCGTCCCACCTCTGTGTCGTAAACAAGTACTAGATTCTGGAAGCAATTCCCGAGAATCTAGTAAAGTTACCCGGGTATCCCCAGATGCAAGAGCGTATCGGTAATGGCAGGCCAACTGGCGCTTTCCAACGCATTCCTTATATCCGGAGCCACTATTGCACAGTAGCAAATCCCCCTTCTCATACGATTAAGTGCTTTCTCGGCGGTATTTGTAACCGACAGGATAGCGTCTACGATCGACCTCCACTTCCGGAAGCCGTAGTGGCTACTCGAGAGACCATTTACACCCTCGGTGTGCCTCAACATTGTATTGAGAATAATCTTTTCGAGCACCTTCCCCGCCGTGTCGATCAAGCATATTGGTCTATATGCCGACGGGTCTCCGGGTGGTTTCCCCGCCTGTGGCAATTGAACCAGGCTCTGTTTCTTCCATACTTCTGGAAAAACTTCCTCGTCCAGGCATTTCGGCATAGCAGACCTGAACATCTCGGGAGCCTCTGCAATAGCTACTTTTAAGGTCAAGTTCGAAACTACGTCCGGATCTGGGGCCTTACCCACGCTTTAAGGAACTTTGCTATCCCCGCAGGTTCCACATCGGTGACCTTCTCCTCATCGCCAGCCCCAGTCCCTGGCTGTCCTATGAAAGGAGGCCAAGGACTTGGATCGTGGTACGGAAAAATCCCCTCGATGATCCCCTCCAACATCTCTAGGGATTGCTCTGTAGGAGCCATTACACCTCTCGTCTTGGCCATCACGATCCTGTAAGCATCACCCCACGGATTCGCATTGACACTCTGACAGAGACCTTTTTTTTTTTTTTTGTTTTTATTTTTGTGTATTTTAACTAGTTGCTAATTCTACACTCCCTGACAGAGACCCACAAGGCAGGCCTTTTTGCTTGCCTTTGTCTTCAGCGCGGCTTTTGCAGCGGCGAATACCACTCGCCGTTCGTTTCGCTAGCCCCTAGCCCGTAGACATGCGCGGCGCAGGTCCGGAACCACGTCGGTATACCTGTAAGCCGGTGGCCTCCCATTTCTAGGGTGAACTTGCCTAGCCATGGTCGAGTCGCACGCACGCGTGAGCAACGCTACCAGCTCGTCGCCGTCTAAACCAAGTAAGTTTCGCTCACGGTGGAGCACCTCCCTAAATACCGCTTCGTCGAAGTATGAGTCTTCCACCTAAGAGCCTAGCCGCCTCTTCTTCTACCCTCTGCCTGCTGTTGTTGTAGTCGGCACACTAAAGCAAACTGCCAGGTGAGCGCTGTGAGTGTAGCTATCGTCTACTCTACAGTTTGAACTACTTGTTAGGCTCAGTGTTGGTAAAAACTCAAAATCTCAAATCTCATGGTTGAGTTGTTTCACGCGCAATTCTTGACTCGCCAAACTCACCGCCGAAAAAATCATGCATGAGTTGACTCGTGATTTCACTCATTGCTTTATTTCTTGGTTTTGTTATTATTTACATCGAATTTCTTAAGGTCCCATTAGACATAACAAATATTTGGCCAAACAAGCCCAACAAATGACCAACACAACGTGAATCATAGCAACCTTGGATGAATGTTGGGTTTCAATGGCAAATATTTGTCATAACGACAAACAGTCTAATGGCCCCTTTAGGATTGCGTGATAAAACAAAAGCATATCTAGCGTACAACAACATTGAATGTCGTTCAAATTGAGTTGAATTCGTTCTACAAGCAAACGAGATTTCGGCGCTTGACTCGTGAGAGCGAGATTTTGCATGAAAAACTCGCGCGTGAGAAAATGATTCAGAATCGCGCACGAGTTCGCTCACGCAGGAGCGGTTCATGAGTGTGCTTTGAGTGTGAGTTTACCAACACTGGTTAGGCTAGGACTGCAAAAAGTCACGTCAATAATCTACTCCGCACCGTTTCGACTAAAGGTACCGACATTAGCTAAGTCGACATCTAATATGGCCAGTGTTGGGTGACCTCTTCTATGTCTCAGAGTCGCCTCTTGTGTGAGAGCCTTCACCTCTACTTCGCCAAGGACCTCTTCCGTCAACCTCCTGTAGCGAAGTCGTTTAAGTTAGTCAAGGCTCCGGGTCCGGACGGTACCCTGAAAGTAGCCCTCAAAACGGCCCTCGAGGCTAGCCCTGACATGTTCAGAATGGCTTTGGAGATGTGCCTAGACAGAGGCGGATTTCCGGAGCGATGGGAAAGGCTAGGATTGATCCTACTGCCCAAACACGGGAAGCAAACCTGGCGACCCATCGGCATACAGTCCTATCTGCCTTCTGGACACCGCCGGGAAACTGTTGGAGCGGATCATACTGTGGAGGCTGATGGTTTATACCGAGAAACTAGATGGCTCTGAACTCTCGTAGGTATAAACAATTCGGCTTCGGGAAGGGTCGATCGACGGTGGAAGCTATTAGGACTGTAACCCAAACGGCCGAGATTAGCAACATTGGCTATACTTTCGAAACATGGGTTCTAGTAATATTTAACTTCTTCTGTAAAATCAATTCTTCGGATCCAACATCATTTCTATCGCAAATCATCAAATTATAATGGGGACCACTAATGCATACAGAGATTCAATACGGACATTACGTTACTGAGATAACTGTTGTAGCCTGGAACGATTCTCACGCAAACAGGAGGGTTATGTCGATGAAGACGGTGGAAACAAGCACCGGCTACCCAACCAACACGCTTCATCCACGGGCTCATTCAAACCAGATCAAAAGACGCCGGAAAAATTGAAACAATTTTCACTTTCACACGATCGACTGACTGACTGACTGATGCCATTCTGGTGCGGGAGAAACAGATCAAAGTGAAAATATGTACACAGTTAGGTACTTGACAACTGTAACTGGCTGTCTTCTCAGCTTCTCGGTCGGTGAGTATAACAATGTGTCACCCCTTTCTTCCGCTGTCGAAGTCGAAGTCGTCGGAATGGAGTTTATTGGACGCATTTCTCACCAGAACCACCAACGAGCGGGCATCAGGAAGATATCTCGTGACGACGACGACGACGATTGCTTGAGAATTGTGATCATTAAAAATCTCGCCACTCGCCCTCGCGACGTACGTTACGTTGACGGGACGAGACTTTTGCGCGGTGCTACGATATAGGTACATTGTAGCATTGATGGTAAGTTACTTTTGCTTTTACCCGCCGCGCGCAGTTTAACGATGATTGGGATGGTTTCTTGCGTGGACTCAGTTTGGGTGTTGTTGACACGTCATTGCATTGGGGGAGAATTGAATGGGTTCATTTTTCCACTTGTACGCGCGGCTAATGCCATGTCAACGCCAGGTCCAGCCATTTGACGACGACGACTACGATGACGATGATGGCAAGTGTGAGGCGGTATTGCTCACGGGGGGAGATGAGCCTGTGCTTGGGATGGTGTGATCGTGGGAACCACGATCCCCTCGAGTGTAGTTTATCCGTGTTGTGAAACTGTTGGTCTGTTGGAGTGTTTTATGCATTAACAACCAGATGCGTGGAATGCAATAAGACAAATGGATTTGGGGAAAAGGTGCAGACTACTGTTGGTTATTAAAATAACACTGGATACAATACAAACTTGTTACAAATCTTGTAAAATTGAACTTCCAGCACAGCCTCCCTTATAAAGATCCCCACAGAAAGTCTAATTGCAAATCGATACTTCTACTACAGAGTGGGGCAGCAGGGAATACAGTCACGGGGCCTGACGAACTTCCCCCTCTTGTGAATCTGCCGCGTAGTGGCCGGCTTAGCATAGGACTACCATTTCCAAATTAAGGTGTCAAGCGACCCGTGCCGAGGAATGAATGATCGAGGGGGTGAAAAAGATGTTCGATCTTCAACGGAGCCTGTGGGATACCTGAGCATCCCCCACAGTAAGCTGTCCCTTACCGCGTTAATGCAGGACATTCTTTCCCGTGCGACTCGTGGGATGTAATCATGAATAAATCTAACAAAAATCAAAACATAGGTGGAAGTAGTGGTGCGATCAACCCCTTCGCAAGAAGCGGGTTGATGAGGTCTCCGACCAGGAGAAGCGAGAAGTTAGGCGCTGGGAGCTGCGTACGCTTCCTGTCCACTTCCTGGCAAGCCAGCCGGTGGAGATATTGGACGGAGCGTGGCTGCTGAGGGCCGTCAGCCGAGTTAATAAACGACGGTCCGCAATAGATGTGGCTGGGCAGCAGCTTGGCAAAAATCATCGACTTTGCGTCCACCAAGTCGAGCATAAGCAAGGACCTGAAAACGGCCTTGCTTCGACTTAGGGTGTCGATCGATAATGCCAAGCAGGAACACGCGGCACTCGCATTGCTGACTGCTGCAGTGGCGGAGCCGGCAAAGAGAAAGTGCCCAAGTTTACACAAACGGAGGCCTTCTCCATCGCAGGAACTCCGAAAAAAGTGGAAGCGACATCTCGCGACAAACGGAACAAGCACTCGCAGAAGCGGGGGAGGCAGCCGTCAGGCAAGGAGCTGTCTGGCGGTGCACGCAAAGCCAGGCGCATAATTACCCGATGGTCGATAACAATGCCGGAAGGTCGGACCCCAGCCAGGGTTCCCGGAAAGCTGGGAAGGGTGGGCCTGAAAAGGCTGGCCCATCCCGGAACGGTGGGAACAAGGGGTTGCGACCGCTGGTGGGCCCTCAGCAGCCACAGAGTAGGGCGAACCAAGAAGAGGTCCTTGGTGAGGGTGTTGAGGTGAGGGCTCTTACACATGAGGCAACTCTGAAGGTCAAAGACATTGACGATATCACCGAAGTGGGAGAGCTCGTCACGGCATCTCGGCAACAGTGCGATGTGCAGGTGGCCGCCGCAGCCGTTAGGCTACGGAAGGGTCCAGCAGGGGCACAGATAGCTTTGGTTCAGCTTCCTGTGGCGGACGTTAAAAAGTCCGATAAAGTAGGCAATATTATGGTGGGTTGGTGCGTATGTCACCTGACATTCCACGAGCCACCAGAGGTTTGCTTTAGGTGTCTGGAACCAGGATATACGTCGTGGGACTGCAAAGGCCCTGACTTGTGCAAAATGTGCGGACGATGCGGCGCTGAAGGTCGTAAGGCCCAAAGCTGCACAAGTCCACCCATTTGCATGATCTGTACTGAGAAATCCGCGAACAACAGACATCCGACGCGACGGGTGGTCCAAGGTTCCCGGCTTTCAAGAAAGCCGCAGTGAACAACAAATCACAGGGCAGGTAACGCAGCTGAACCTGAACCACTGTGATGCGGCTCAGCAACTGCTTTGTCAGGCGGTTTCTGAGTGGGAGTTGTTGTTTACTACCTATGAGGGCTTCGTGGTCGCCAAAGTAAACGGGGTCTTCTTCTGTAGCTGTTATGCGCCTCCGCGGTGACCGATCGAACAGTTCACACAGATGCTGGATTGTATGACGACCGTGCTAACAGGGCCAAGGGTGGTGGTAATAGCGGGTGACTTCAATGCCTGGTCCGTGTAATCGGGAAAGCCGTTTCATGAACCAGCGGGGTCAGATCCTGCTAAAGACACTGGCCATACTAAATGTCGACCTGGCTAATGTTGGTACCAAGAGTACCTTTAGTCGGTACGGAGCAGAATTGGCTATTGACGTTACTTTTTGTAGTGTTGGCCCAACAAGTAGTTCGAACTGGAGAGTAGACGATAGCTGCACTCCCAGCGATTACCTGGCAGTTCGCTTCAGTATCGACTACAACAACAGCAGGCAGCTCGTAGAGGAAGAGGCGGCTAGGCCAAGGCCAAACACTCGCAGGTGTAACATATCGTACTTCGACGAAAGGGTATTTCGGAAGGTGCTCCGCCGTGAGCGAAGCCTACTCGGTTTAGCCGGCGACGAGCTGGTAGCGGTACTCTCGCATGCGTGCGATGCGACCATGCCTAGGCGATTCTGCCCTAGAAATGGGAGACTACAAGCTTACTGGTGGACTCAAGCGATTGCGGACCGGCGCCGCGCCTGCCTAGGCGGGTTAACGGATGCAGCGAGCACGATCTGAGGAAGAGCGAAACCAACGGAAGGTGGTGTTCGCCGCTGCAAAAGCCGCGCTGAAGTCCGAGATAAGGGCAAGCAAAAAGGCCTGCTTTGAGGGTCTCTATCAGAATGCCAATGCGAAGACAAGATGTGTAATGGCTCCTACAGAGCAGTCTCCTGAGATGTCGGAGGGGATCATCGAGGGGGGTTTTTCCACGTCATGATGCTAGTCCTCCTTTCGTAGGACAGCCGGGGACTGGGGCTGGCGATGAGGATAGGGTCATCAATAAGGAATTTGCGAGGATAGCGCTCCAACATATGAGGAGAGAGATTCGCTACTATGCAGTAGAGACTCTCGATGTGAGTAAGGCGTTCAATAGCGCCAGTTAGCCAGCAATTACCGCTCCTGCGTCTGGAGATACCCGGGTACCAATACAAAATTCTCGGAAGGTACTTTCAGAATCGAGTACTAGTATGACACAGAGCTGGGTCGGAAATGCTTACACATAACCTCACGAGGCCCGGAAGGTTCCATCCTGGATCCGGTGTTTTGGAATGTGCAACCGTTGGTCCAAATTCGTGGCTTGTTGGCTTTGCCACAAATTCCTTTTTCTAAAACCGTAACCTACCAGTAAGCACCTAAACCAATTCCATCCCATAAACAATCGACAAACAGCCTTACTGGAGGCGTATACCTAGCTGTTCGAGAAATAGGCTTGACCGAACCGTACATTTGAATACTAAGTAGTCAAAGTATTTGCTCACTCCGAAACGTTACCGTCTGTACTGCGCTAGGACAACCACCCCTTACGGAGTTGACCTAATCCTAATGTGACCCTGCGTGGAAGGGCTGCCAACATTTTTAAAGAGACAACTTTGGTTTTTGGCGAAGATGTTAAAAACCGAAGAGAACAAAACTATGTACATAGTTTTGGTCAGGTCTCATTCTTAAAAAGGCTACCCTCTAGCTTAGTAGTGCACGCCGTTCTGAATTCCCATAGGCATAAAAAGATTGTCCGTAAGCAACCGATCCTAAAGAAAACGTGAGTTCATTTGTATTGTGAGAAGAATAGATTCGTGATTGTTTGCGGGCCTTTTTATTCTTTGTTGGCCTCGGGCGATTCCCGAAGGGTCTTGTTTACTTCCCAGGATCGAAACACTGAATAAAACTCGTCTTTATGACCAGAAACCTGCGGAACGACCCTCGAGTAGAACTATAGCCCTAATACGCGCCGACATCGCCATTGCTGCCTCCGCCATCTTGTACACCGGACAATCGGTCGCGTGGTTACTCAGTCGACGCCTGCCAGAGTCGATCGCCTAGGTAGTCTCCGCAAGCGATAAGCCAGGAACGCGAATCATCCCCCCCCCCCTTGGCAGGCCTTAGCTACTTCAGTGGGACATCAGAGTTTCATTGGTCCAATAATGGGAGCACTGTCGGATAAGCTACTTCCCAGCTTCGCAGGGCAACCGCCGAACTACTTGGACCCTGGTGACGGCAACCCAAGATCAACCGTAACCTCTCTGTTGGGCCGTAGCCTGTCCAGAGAGCCGGACATCCTCTCAAGCTTTCGTGTGGGCCGCCTGGCCTGATTCAAGCTAAATATACATCACCATCTCCACCCTCTCATGTGCCGACCGCGGGAATACCGCAACAATCCGCTTTTAAGCTTGACCAAGTTGACGTGCCTTGAGGAAGACTTCGACCAAGCTGTTTCATCCGGATTTGCCTGTTGGAGGTGCCAAGCTTTCCCAACAACCCGTACGCCTACTGGAGGACTCTTGCCTATCCGGTTGAGTACCTGCCATTCAACAACGACCTTCGGACAGCCATCTCGGGGCAGAAGTGATCGCTTGTCGTGAGCCACAACTTCTCCGGTGCCTGCCTGCGATCGCAGTTTTGGAGGAGTGGATGAGATCTAGGAAACTGGAATTGGCTCATCACAAAACTGAGGTGGCATTTGTGAACAACCGAAAGTCGTAGCAGCAAGTGGTGATAAGCGCAAGCGTAGGCTATTGCACTATCATTTCGATAGATATAGTGCCTATCGGTATACTTATCAGGGAAGCCATAGAATGCTTCGACAAGCGCGGCACAAGAGGCATACACAGGACTGCCAGAATGTCCTCCATGATCAAATGGCAGTGCGCGTGGGACAGTTCCACCAAAGGATGGTGAACCCACAGGATGATCCCGAGGGTAGACAGTTGGGTTACTATGTGCCATGGGGAAGTAACATTCCACCTGACTCAGGTCCTTTCGGGCCGTGGTTGCTTCCGGCAGTATCTACACCGTTTTGGTCATGCGGATTATGTTTGCCACATGCGTGTAGCACATAACTCCGGACTATCTTGTCCAGAGGAAGTAAAGGGATGAGTTTGGCTGGAATGCAATTTCAACGGCTATCACCCACATCGCCTTGAAGCTACAGAGGAGGTGGCAAGTGGACTCGGAGAGTGACTTGTTCAGACGCTATACAAGAGGTCGTCCAAGGGGTCGGCTTCGTAGGCAATACCGGTGCCCTGCAGTTGAAATCGACACTTACAGCGAGGGAACATCTTGGTAGCGTTGCAGTCGTGGCGTTTGCGTTACTGGGTTGGATCCGAGCCCGCGGTTGCAAAACGGTCTTCGGTAACGGCCGAGGTAGTGGAGGCCCTATTTCCAGCAACTCCTTGTGGTGCTAGCTAGTAGGGCCTGAGCTTTCAGCAGGTCAAATCGCATTGCACGTAAGTATTTGTTCTTGATTCTTGCTGTGAAGTTGAAAACAGGCTTGGTGTCGACCCTGCCTGCCTTCCGAGGACCAAGGGAGTAAGGACCACTTGGGAAACTGGTAAAGCGCCAGCATGCTATCTTGGAGAACTTGGAGTCATCGATGTTTGTGGCTGTAGGCTACGTAGCTAACCTTGAGGGTGTGATGTGCACAGATCCCTCTCCAAGACAATGCCTTCTAGGTGATTCCGAAGAGAGGCAGGGGTTACCGTCAATGGGAATGTGACTAGTGGGAGGGGGTGTCATCCGTTTCTCATTTTCCTGTATCCCAACTCCATACTTTCTGGACTTGTCCGTTCAGGAGTCTGTTGAGCAGATCATCTTCCTATTGCTTAGATAAAAAAAAAACAGAATTTTTAGGAATTGGGAGTTGCAGTCTGATTATTCCTGCAGTTAATCCTCTACTATTGAATATAAATCTTTGCATTTTTTTTCTATGACCATACTCTTGAATCTATGTGTAATCCGTTTTTTTTCTTTCTTTGAGTACGCACTTCGTCCAGAAGGCGTTCGTAATAACGATTCATCAGTGACCTAAGCATCCACAGCCGAAAAATGGTGGGTCATTGACGAATCCTTTGATGTGCTGTATTTTTCAATTCGGCTTGTACCTTCAACCTTTGGACCAAATGTGTCCAATAAACATCCTCGGTGGATACTCCGTGTATATGACAGTCTCAAAGACAGCTTCTCCTCTTCTTCCGTCAAAAAACAGCGGTCAAATAAATAATCATTCACTGCACTGCGAGAACGTGGTGGAGACTGCGACTGAGAGATGCAGCCAAGAGGAATCTGCCTCACATGTACCTACCTAGCTTCTACCGGCTGCTGACTGTAAACCAGCTGCAACATCAAAGCCGCCCAGAAATTTTGCTTAGATTTAATGGACCAATAAAAGCCATGAGAATCGGAATTTATTCGCTCTTGGAGGGGGGACTCGCGTCGCGCGCACCACATAGGTACGAAACGTGCTCGGTGCACAGTGGGACGAAATATCAAACAATAAATTAGATCATGTTCAACTAATCATTGTGCGGCCAAATATCAAGCCCAAACGAGTCAATCTTCTCCTCCCTGTGTAGCTTTTTCCCTATACAATATTAAAATTTTGTAAAAATTATAGTTGGGCAGGAATCAGACACTTAAAATTGATCCCACAGTGCAACACTTCAACAGTCGGCGCCGATGGCCCCAACGGACAAATGTCCGCCGCGAGTGATGAAGCGTGAACAGCGCAATATGTGTTACCTATACCTGTACATTACTCAACTCACTTGTTGTTGGAATGCAGCAGCAATAGTTTCGCGCCGCGCACACCCGTCGTGTGATTTGAAGGAGCCGGTTGGTCAGTCGTCGAGTATTTATTGGGGCCTCTAGAGCGCATTTTGCTTTGATGACGGACGAATTCGTAGAGGATCTCCTGGGATTTTGCATCATCATCATCATCGCCGTGTACCTTATTAGCTACCTATATAATTCAGCGCGGCGCGGCGGTACTTGAGACTGAGAGTAAAGGTTTTTGGTTTGGACATTTCTCTCGCGGGCGGGCAATGGATGGTCAAGTGGTCTCCACGGCGAAATGTACCTACCTACTACACACGTTTAGCTGAAAACTAATGTGTTTAGCAGACACTTGAAAGGGAACCGACGGAACGATTTATTTGCACAGTGATTTGGAATACGTAATTCAGATGGAACGTTGTTTTTTCATGTGATGTCCGTGTCCAACGAAATGTTTTCATGTTTGTCTCCAAGCGGTACATGTGATCTTTGATGGGATCGATTGATTTGATGGCAAGGCTGAGGATCAAGATCGTGTGTTCCTGGAACACTGAATATTGAATATATCGATTTTAATAATATCGATTTAGGCATGTTTTAACTTTGAATATTTGTAGCTGAGAAGTACAATAGACATTCTCCCCTGACTTAAAAGCTCAGGTAGTGGGGGACGATACAAACGAAGGAGGAGGCAATACTTTCCCGACCTAATCCTAAAGTGTTCCAATTGACGACTAGCCCATCGAGTCCCTGGGGTCATCAGAGAGAGAAGTGCTAATGCAGTTCGCATCCTCGAGGTTAGCTACCACAGTCTTGCAGTTATGGACTTCGTGACCCACTCTTTCAGAACTCCAAGATATGGCGCAGGCGTATAACCAGCTTCCTAAATGTCCTCGGCAGGCATTACCTTCTACACGCAATACTGTCCAAGTAAATACTGTCTAGAGCAACCATGGCACGAAAGAATCTGAGTCAGATGGATTGTTATTTCCCCATGCCGTCTCTTGATATAACTATTAACTATCGGAATGAATCTATGGGTCCACCTTCCTTCCTTTGGTGGAACTGTTCAACGCACGTCATTTGATCACGTCCTAAGTATGCCTTTTGTGCCGCGCATTTCTGTTCTTCCCGACAAGGATGCCGACTGACACCATACAATTACTACTTTTGAATGAATACTTTAAGAAGCTTAGAAAGCTTTTTATCAGAAGTTTTGAAAGCATCCTATCAGAAGCTTGGAAAGATTCCTTCCAGAAGTTTGTAGAGCTTCCTTCCAGAAGCTGAGAAAGCTTTCTTCCAGAAGCTTGGAAAGCTTTCTTCCAGTAGCTTGGAAAGTTTCCTTCCAGAAGCTTGCAGAGCTTCTTTGCAGAAGCTTGAAGAGCTTCTTTGCAGAAGCTTGAAGAGCTTCTTTGTAGAAGCTTGAAGAGCTTCCTTCCAGAAGCTTGAAGAGCTTCCTTCCAGAAGCTTGAAGAGCTTCCTTCCAGAAGCTTGAAGAGCTTCCTTCCAGAGGCTTGGGGACCTTCTTTCCAGAAGCTTGGAGAGCTTCCTTCCAGAAGCCTGAAGAGCTTCCTTCCACAAGCTTGGAGAGTTTCCTTCCAGAAGCTTGGAGAGCTTCTTCGCAGAAGCTTGAATAGCTTCCTTTCAGAAGCTTAAAGAGCTCCCTTCCAGAAGCTTGGGGACCTTCTTTCCAGAAGCTTGGAAAGCTTCCTTCCAGAAGCTTGGAGAGCTTCCTTCCACAATCTTGGAGAGCTTCCTTCCACAAGCTTGGAAAGATTCCATCCAGAAGTTTGTAGAGTTTCCTTCCAGAAACTGAGAAAGCTTTCTTCCAGAAGCTTGAAAAGCTTTCTTCCAGTAGCTTGGAAAGTTTCCTTCCAGAAGCTTGAAGAGCTTCTTTGCAGAAGCTTGAAGAGCTTCCTTCCAGAAGCTTGAAGAGCTTCCTTCCACAAGCTTGAAGAGCTTCCTTCCACAAGCTTGAAGAGCTTCCTTCCAGAAGCTTTGGGACCTTCTTTCCAGAAGCTTGGAGAGCTTCCTTCCAGAAGCTTGGAGAGCTTCCTTCCACAAGCTTGGAGAGTTTCCTTCCAGAAGCTTGGAAAGCTTCCTTCCTGAAGCTTGGAAAGCTTCCTTCCAAAAGCTTGGAAAACTTTATTGAAAAAGCTTAGAGAGTATCCTTCCAGAAGCTTGGAAGCTGCCTTCCAACAGCTTGGAGAGCATCCTTCCACAAGCTTGGAGAGCTTCCTTCCAGAAGCTTGAAGAGCTTCCTTCCAGAAGTTTGGAAAGCTTTATTCAGCTGGACAGCTTCCTTCCAGAAGCTTGGATAGCTTCCTTTCAGAAGCATGGAGAGTTTCTTTCCACAAGCTTGGAGAGCTTTTCCAGAAGCTTAAAGAACTTCCTTCCAGAAGCTTGGAGAGCTTCCTTCCAGAAGCTTGGAGAGCTTCCTTCCAGAAGCTTGGATAGCTTCCTTCCTGAAGCTTGAAGAGCTTCCTTCCAGAAGGTTGGAGAGCTTGCTTCCACAAGCTTGGAGAGCTTCCTTCCAGAAGCTTGGAAAGCTTCCTTCCAGAAGCTTGGATAGCTTCCTTCCAGTAGCTTGGAGAGTTTCCTTCCAGAAGCTTGGAGAGCTTCTTTTCGGAAGCTTGGATAGCTTCCTTCCAGAAGCTTGAAGAGCTTCTTTTCAGAAGCTTGAAGAGCTTCCTTACAGAAGCTTGAAGAGCATCCTTTCAGAAACTTGGAGAGCTTCCTTCCAGAAGTTTGGAAAACTTCAATCCAGAAGTTTTTAAAATTGCTTCCTTCCGGAAGCTTGGATAGCTTCCTTCCAGAAGCTTTTCAGAAGCTTGGAGGGCTTCTTTTCAGAAGCATGAAATGCTTCCTTCCAGAAGCTTGAAGAGCTTCCTTCCAGAAGCTTGAAGAGCTTCCTTCCAGAAGCTTGAAGAGCTTCCTTCCAGAAGCTTGAAGAGCTTCCTTCCAGAAGCTTGGATAGCTTCCTTCCAAAAGCTGGGGTAGCTTTAGTAGCATGGAGCAGAAGCATGGAGAAGCATAGACAGTTTCTTTCCAGAAGCTTGGAGAGCTTCCTTCTTTTTAGAACTTCCTTCCAGAAGCTTGGATAGCTTTCTTCCAGAAACTTGGAGAGCTACTTTTCAGAAGCTTGAAGAGCTTCCTCCCAGAAGCTTGAAGAGCTTCCTCCCAGAAGCTTGAAGAGCTTCCTTACAGAACCTGGAAGAGCTTCCTTCCAGAAGCTTGAAGAGCTTCCTTCCAGAAAATTGAAAACCTTCATTCCAGAAGTTTGGAGAGCTGTTTTCCAGAAGCTTGGAGAGCTTCCTTCCAGAAGCTTGGATAGCTTCCTTCCAGAAACTTGGAGAGTTTCCTTCCAGAAGCTTGGAGAGCTTTATTTCATAAGCCTGAAGAGCTTCTTTCAAGAAGCTTGAAGAACTTCCTTCCAGAAACTTGGAGAGTTTACTTCCAGAAGCTTGGAGAGCTTCCTTCCAGAAGCTTGGAGAGCTTCCTTCCAGAAGCTTGGATAGCTTTCTTCCAGAAGCTTGGAGAGCTGCCTTCCAGAAGCTTTGAGAGCTTCTTTCCAGAAGCTTGGAGAGCTTCCTTCCAGAAACTTTGAGAGTTTCCTTCCAGAAGCTTGGAGAGCTTCCTTCCAGAAGCTTGGAGAGCTAATTTTCAGAAGCTTGAAGAGCTTCCTTCCAGAAGCTTGAAAAGCTTCCTTACAGAAGCTTGAAGAGCTTCCTTACAGAAGCTTGGAGAGCTTCCTTCCAGCAGTTTGGAAAGCTTCCTTCCAGAAGTTTGGAGAGTTTTTTTCCAGAAGCTTGGAGAGCTTCCTTCCAGAAGCTTGGAGAGCTTGTTTCCTGACGCTTGAAGAGCTTTCTTCCAGAAGCTTGGATAGCTTCCTTCCAGAAGCTTGGATAGCTTCCTTCCAGAAACTTGGAGAGTTTCCTTCCAGAAGCTAGGAGAGCTTTATTTCAGCAGCTTGAAGAGCTTCTTCCCAGAAGCTTGAAGAACTTCCTTCCAGAAACTTGGAAAGTTTCCTTCCAGAAGCTTGGAGAGCTTCACTCCAGAAGCTTGGAGAGCTTCCTTCCAGAAGCTTGGATAGCTTCCTTCCAGAAGGTTGCAGAGCTTCCTTCCAGAAGCTTGGAGAGCTTCTTTCCAGAAGCATGGAGAGCTTCTTTCCTGAAGCTTGGAGAGCTTTCTTCCAGAAGCTTGGAGAGCTTTCTTCCAGAAGCTTGGAGAGCGTACTTCCAGAAGCTTGGAGAGCTTCCTTCTAGAAGCTTGGAGAGCTTCCTTCCAGAAGCTTGGAGAGCTACTTTTCAGAAGCTTGAAGAGCTTCCTTCCAGAAGCTTGAAGAGCTTCCTTACAGAAGCTTGAAGAGCTTTCTTACAGAAGCTTGGAATGCTTCCTTCCAGAAGTTTGAAAAGCTTCATTCCAGAAGTTTGGAGAGCTTTTTTCCAGAAGCTTGAGAGCTTCCTTCCAGAAGCTTGGATAGCTTCCTTTCAGAAGCTTGAAGAGCTTCCTTCCAGAAGCTTGAAGAGCTTCCTTCCAGAAGCTTGAAGAGCTTCCTTCCAGAATCTTGAAGAGCTTCCTTCCAGAAGCTTGGAGAGCTTCCTTCCAGAAGCTTGGATAGCTGCCTTCCAAAAGCTGGGGTAGCTTCAGTAGCATGGAGCAGAAGCATGGAGAAGCATGGACAGTTTCCTTCCAGAAGCTTGGGGAGCTTTTTTCCAGAAGCATGAAGAACTTCCTTCCAGAAGCTTGGAGAGCTTCCTTCCAGAAGCTTGGGGAGCTTCCTTCCAGAAGTTTGGGGAGCTTCCTTCATTGGAGAGCTTCCTTCCAGAAGCTTGGATATCTTTCTTCCAGAAACTTGGAGAGCTACTTTTCAGAAGCTTGAAGAGCTTCCTCCCAGAAGCTTGAAAAGCTTCCTTACAGAAGCTTGGAGAGCTACTTTTCAGAAGCATGAAGAGCTTCCTTCCAGAAGCTTGAAAGGCTTCCTTACAAAAGCTTGAAGAGCTTCCTTACAGAAGCTTGGAGAGTTTCCTTCCAGAAGCTAGGAGAGCTTTATTTCAGCAGCTTGAAGAGCTTCTTTCCAGAAGCTTGAAGAACTTCCTTCCAGAAACTTGGAAAGTTTCCTTCCAGAAGCTTGGAGAGCTTCCTTCCAGAAGCTTCAAGAGCTTCCTTCCAGAAGCTTGGATAGCTTCCTTCCAGAAGCTTGCAGAGCTTCCTTCCAGAAGCTTGGAGAGCTTCTTTCCAGAAGCATGGAGAGCTTCTTTTCTGAAGCTTGGAGAGCTTTCTTCCAGAAGCTTGAAGAGCTTCCTTCCAGAAGCTTGGAGAGCTTCCTTCGAGAAGCTTGGAGAGCTTCCTTCCAGAAGCTTGGATAGCTTCCTTCCAGAAGCTTGGATAGCTTTCTTCCAGAAACTTGGAGAGTTTCCTTCCAGAAGCTTGGATAGCTTCCTTCCAGAAGCTTGGATAGCTTCCTTCCAGAAGTTTGGAAAGCTTCATTCCAGTAGTTTGGAGAGCTTTTTTCCAGAAGCTTGGATAGCTTCCTTCCAGAAGCTTGGATAGCCTCATTCCAGAAGCTTGGAGAGTTTCCATCCAGAAGCTTGGAGAGCTTCTTTTCAGAAGCTTGAAGAGCTTCCTTCCAGAAGCTTGAGAGCTTCCTTCCAGAAGCTTGAAGAGCTTTCTTCCAGAAACTTGAAGAGCTTCCTTCCAGAAGCTTGAAGAGGTTCCATCCAGAAGTTTAGAAAGCTTCATTTCAGAAGCTTGGAGAGCTTCTTTCCAGAAGCTTGGAGAGCTTCCTTCCAAAAGTTTGGTAAGCTTCATTTCAGAAGCTAGAAGAGCTAGAAGTTTGGAAAGCTTCCTTCCAGAAGCTTGGAGAACTTCCTTCCAGAAACTTGGAGAGTTCCTTCCAGAAGCTTGGAGAGCTTCCTTCCAGAATCTTGAAGAGCTCCCTTCCAGAAGCTTGGATATTTTCCTTCCAGAAGTTTGGAAAGCTTCATTCCAGAAGCTTGGAGAGCTTTTCCAGAAGCTTGGAGAGCTTCCTTCCAAAATCTTGGATAGCTTCCTTCCAGAAGCTTGGATAGCTCCCTTCCAGAAGCTTGGAGAGTTTCCTTCCAGAAGCTTGGAGAGCTTCTTTTCAGAAGCTTGAAGAGCTTCCTTCCAGAAGCTTGGATAGCTTCCTTCCAGAAACTTGGAGAGTTTCCTTCCAGAAGCTTGGAGAGCTTCCTTCCAGAAGTTTGGAAAGCTTCATTTCAGAAATTTGGAGAGCTTTTTTGCAGAAGCTTGGAGAGCTTCCTTCCAGAAACTTGGATATCTTCCTTCCAGAAGCTTGAAGAGCTTCCTTCCAGAAGCTTGAAGAGTTTTCTTCCAGAAGCTTCAGGAGGTTCCATCCAGAAGTTTAGAAAGCTTCATTCCAGAAGCTTGGAGAGCTTCCTTCCAGAAGCTTGGAGAGCTTCCTTTTAAAAGTTTGGAAAGCTTCATTTCAGATGCTAAAAGAAGAGAAGTTTGGAGAGCTTCATTCCAGAAGCTTGGTGAGCGTACTTTCAGAAGCTTGGAGAGCTTCCTTCCAGAAGCTTGGAGAGCGTACTTCCAGAAGCTTGGAAAGCTTCCTTCCAGAAGTTTTGAAAGCTTCATTCCAGAATCTGAAAGAGCTTCCTTCCAGAAGCTTGGAAATTTCTTTCCTTGCTAGGCATAGTGTATCACTGAACTTACCACACAATACATAAATTCATGTTATGGCAGGCAAAGAAAGTCATTCAATGAATAACTGTGGAGGAGCTCCAAGAACACTAAATTGAAGAGAGATAGACGAAGTTTCAGTAAGAACGTAGTCACAATAAAAAGAAACATAATAAGAAGAAAAATGGAAGAAGGTCTATTCAACAAATCAAATGAATGAGTCAACTTCATTGACTTCAAACTCATTCTCAGAAATCGATTGTGAAACTTTCAAGTAGTTCCTCTTTCGAACAGTCGTATCTGTTACTAGTCTTAGCCGTGGCTGAGACATAGAATGGCAATCTACGCCTTCTTTTTCACAATCCGCACATGTAAAGTGGAATCGTCTTTGATAGTAAGCAATTCCCCATCGATGACTGTTCGCTAACACTTTTCTACCGACCGCCACGCCACAGATCACGCGTGTCAACAGGAACCGCTTCTTCGCCTATCTCCGCGTTGAATAGCTGGCATAGCCGACTAGCAGTCAGTGGCAACCGGCATCCGCCGTAACTCGTTCCATTATTTTGACAGCCGCGCAGAGCTAGAGCCACACAGCGAGCGGTCTCCACACGTCGTCCCGTCACTTCGGTCGTCGGTCGGAGGAGATAACCTTTTTAAAGCGGGCATCATCCATCAAAGTAGGCGTTGCCCGGCGAAAGCCATATATTTTTTCCCGCCAGAATATTTGCGCTCCTTTCTCTTGATTAGGCAAAATTCCGGAAACTACTGGCATCCTGTACCGGGCGGAACTGTCCGTCCGAGAAGAAAGGCCGTAGAGTGTAGGGAGGAACACTGATTTGCGGAATTATGTGGCCGCTTGGAATAAGTAACGTTGGAATGGGTTCGAATGTGGAAAATTCCTATCTGAAGCTTGGAAATCTTTTTTTCAGAAGCATCCTTCCAAGTGGAATATTTCCTTCAAGAAGCTTGGAAAGCTTCCGTCCAGAAGCTTGGAAAGCTTCCGTCCAGAAGCTTGGAAAGCTTTCTTCCAGAAGCTTGGAAAGCGTCTTTCCAGAAGCTTGGAAAGCTTCTTTACAGAAGCTTGGAAAGCTTCATTCCAGAAGCTTGGAAAGCGTCTTTCCACAAGCTTGGAAAGCTTCTTTACAGAAGCTTGGGAAGCTTCTTTCCAAAAACTTGGAAAGCTTCTTTCCAGGAGCTTGGAAAGCTTCTTTCCAGAAGCTTCGAAAGCTTCTTTCCAGAAGCTTGGAAAGCTTCTTTACAGAAGCTTGGAAAGCTTCTTTCCAGAAGCTTGGAAAGCTTCTTTCCTGAAGCTTGGAAAGCTTCTTTCCAGAAGCTTGGAAAGCTTCTTTATAAAAACTTGTAAAGCTTCTTTCCAGGAGCTTGGAAAGCTTCTTTCCAGGAGCTTGGAAAGCGTCTTTCCAGAAGCTTGGAAAGCGTCTTTCCAGAAGCTTCGAAAGCGTCTTTCCAGAAGCTTGGAAAGCTTCTTTCCAGAAGCTTGGAAAGCTTATTTTTAGAAGCTTGGAAAGCTTATTTCCAGAAGCTTGAAAAGCTTCTTTCCAGAAACTTGGGAAGCTTGTTTCCAAAAACTTGAAAAGCTTCTTTGCAGAAGCTTGGAAAGCTTCTTTGCAGAAGCTTGGAAAGCTTCTTTGCAGAAGCTTGGAAAGCTTCTTTGCAGAAGCTTGGAAAGCTTCTTTGTAGAAGCATGGAAAGCTTCTTTCCAGAAGCTTGGAAAGCTTCTTTCCAAAAGCTTGGAAAGCTTCTTTCCAAAAGCTTGGAAAGCTTCTTTCCACAAGCTTGGAAAGCTTCTTTCCACAAACTTGGAGAGCTTCTTTTCAGAAGCTTGGAAAGCTTCTTTCCAAAAACTTGGAAATCTTCCTTCCAGTAGCTTGAAAAGCTTCTTTTCAGAAATTTGTTTGGCTTTTTTCCGGTAGTTTGAAAAGCCTTTTCCATGTTATATCGCATAACAGTGTACACAATATTCCACATTGATCCCATTATTATAAGAAACAGTGTATACAAATTCGACCTAGCACAGCAAAGTCCTACTTCTTGGCGGGTGAGGAGCGGTAAAGGGAGCGAAAAAAAGTCAAACGGAAAGTAAATGGAAATTTTTTTGACAACAAAAACATTAGTCACTGTACCACCAACCGACCAACCAACTACCGTGGGTAGTCATGCATCAGGCAGTCCTACATAGTCCTACCCTGCCGAACCAGGAACATACCAAACGAACCATACCGGAGCGGAGTCATCCAGAACGTGTACTCGATGAAGGTGGGGTTTCCTTCCCATATATGCCCCGTGGCGGAACAAGAAGAATAGTTTTGCATCTTTAGAGAAATTATTTGCACAACCGTTCGTTCGCCGTTCCGGATGTTGAAAATGTATTACCGCTGCTGCTGCTATTGCCTTGTCTACCGCCTTTCACAGCTGGTAAAATTTCCATGTAAGGACTGCTGACTGGCTGGTGAGGACGCGTGTGTACATATTCAGCAACTTTCTCAGCACTTCCGAATCCCATTTCCGGGTGTGTACCGTTGTTGCTGTTGTTGTTGGACTGATGCTACCGTGATTTTACGTGTTACGGTGAACGATTCTTTGCACAGGAAAGCACTGCCGGAATCTCGCTCAGGGATCTGACAGGTTCGATGATTCCAGCCATCAATCACTGTTGCTTCCTTTGGGTTGGGGGGATTAGTTACGAGAAGGAGTGACGGATGAGTCACCGAGACTTCTGGGTTTTGTGAAATTACACACCGGAATTTTGAACTGTTCACTTATTTGCTGCCATTAAAAAAAATCTCAACCACTTAACCTAAATTACAGCACTTAGTCCTCATGGGCACTACTTGAGCGATCACAATTGACAGCTGCAGTTACATTTTCTACAGCGCCTAAATGTATTCTATTATAATTCTACTATATAGTGAACTGGTTGCCTTTGCGCTGTTTTAACTTTCTACTATGTCCATGGTAGAAAGATGAGCACGATGATGTTGATGTGTGGCTCTTGTTCCTTTTCCAGTCCGATTGAGGGTCCATTATGAGTCGCCGATTTCCAATTATTCGGGTCCGTTAGAGCCAATAAGCTCAGAAGAGGGTCAAGTACCAGCAACTCTCGGGGGAAAGAGAAGCTGACGAAAAATTGGAAGTACCGGGGCTGGGATCGAACCCATGACCATTAACTTATGAAGTGAACGTTAGACCACTGCACCATGGGCACTAGTATGGGACACGCTTGTATGGAAAAAAAATAATCCTTGCTCCAGTCGACTTTTTAGATTCCATTTAGGTCCCATATGAACTGTACAAAATTTCAGCGCAATCGGTGATACTATAATTTAGCGCAAGCGATTCAAAATTTGCATAGGATTTACTATGGGAAAAGTTACACTTTCAAACAAAAAATCCTAAAGGTCACCCTTTGTCTCCTTAATTCAAATCAATCAATGTTTCTTGTAGAAAAATCATGTATGAAACTTTCCTTCGCAGACCGCAAAACAATTGGATGGTCGTGGAAAAAGTTATTGATTTATTACCGATTAGTGATCCAACGAACGGTTTTTTGTTTTGTTTTATCAGCAGCACTGCTGCTGCCGTTGTTGCATGGGGTGGCGGGAGGCATCACCACCCAGGGATTGGCGGCATGCACCGTGCGGTGCGAAAAAAGCGTGTGCTTCACACAATCGCAAGTGCTCGTCTCCCGTTTTGCCGAGAGACAAGAGACGTATGAGTGGGAGCTTTCGTAATTGAGCGAGAGACAATCGCAGCACTAGCTCTACGGCGCAGGGAGTAATGCACGGTGCTTGGGACTGCGCTTGTCTCCAAACAGAAAAAAATCAATTAATAAATTAATTGAAGAGTTTGTGTTTTCGGCAAAGTTGTTAAGCTTGTCAAGGGTTGACAAGTGATGGGTCGTTTGATTCGAAATTGGAAATGATTTCCAATCGTGCGTAGTATCAAGCCAAGTGCCAAGCACGGAGACAAGCTTCGAGAGAGTGCATACGACAGAGCGTGCACGCAAAAACGCCTTCGCTCAAAAATGTGTTCGGCCTGCACATTTTAAGTAAACATCCATGCCGCACATGACTGTGTTGGAGACACACATTTTTTTTTAAATTGCTCGTACGCTCACATGAGCATGTATTTTGCAATAATTTCGACATGGCAACCTCACTGGGTTTATAAACCACCTTCAAATACCGAAAAATATTGATATTTTGCAAAAATGTGAGCGTACACTCAGCCAAATAACCTTAAGATTTTCATAAGGCCCAACTTATGAAACGGCCTTTAAATAATTCATAATGATTCGGATGAATTTCATAAGGTCACTCTATGACGTAAAATCGTCTCACAGTTTGGCTTTTATTCATGTTTAGCAACATGGTATTCTCAAGCGTCGGTAGCCGTGTGGATAAAACACGGGCTCGGTGATCCCGACGCTCATGGGTCGAATCCAGTCTGCTTCATTTTGAGATTTTTTTGTTCTTTTCATAAGTCTATCTTATGAAATTTGTCATAGCAAGCACGATCAATTTTCATAAGGTATTCTTATGCCATCCATAAGAATTAGTTATAGCAAATTTTCATAACATATTTCGATGAATTTCGCTAGTTTTTTTCGCTGAGTGTATGAGCAATTTTGGGGGTGGAAGCTCAGGTAAAATATTATCTCCTGGGCGCCCATTAAAAACACCACCCCCGGCGAAGACTGGCGCTCGAGCCTAGCTATTTAGCACTGTAGTTGGAGGAAATGCCAATGCAGAACCCGTAGCTTCCGGGAAGGTAAGCCCAGCTCCCTGGGTTAGTGGGTTGGTGTCAGGCCCTGCGAGCCAGCCGTAAAAAAGACTAGCACCGGAAAATCAACAAGAGAAGAATGCGAACCGATACCAATGGCGACGACCACAGCGACGAAAAGGGACTTGCGATTGGAAGCTCGGTACGTGGAACTGCAGATCTCTCAACTTCATCGGGAGCACCCGCATACTCGCCGATATACTGAAGGACCGCGGGTTCGGAATCGTAGCGCTGCAGGAGGTGTGTTGGACAGGATCTATGGTGCGAACGTTTAGAGGTAATCATACCATCTACCAGAGTTGCGGCAACACACGTGAGCTGGGAACAGCTTTTATAGTGATGGGCGACATGCAGAGGCGCGTGATCGGTTGGTGGCCGATCGACGAAAGAATGTGCAGGTTGAGGATCAAGGGCCGATTCTTCAACATTAGCATAATAAACGTGCACAGCCCTCACTCCGGAAGCACTGATGATGACAAAGACGCATTTTACGCGCAGCTCGAACGCGAGTACGACCGCTGCCCAAACCACGACGTCAAGATCATCATAGGGGATCTAAACGCTCAGGTAGGCCAGGAGGAGGAATTCAGACCGACGATTGGAAAGTTCAGCGCCCACCAGCTGACGAACGAAAATGGCCTACGCCTCATCGATTTCGCCGCCTCCAAGAACATGGCCATTCGTAGCACCTTCTTCCAGCACAGCCTCCCGTATCGTTACACCTGGAGATCACCACAACAAACGGAATCGCAAATCGACCACGTTCTGATTGATGGACGGCACTTCTCCGACATTATCGACGTCAGGACCTATCGTGGCGCTAATATCGACTCACTACCTGGTGATGGTCAAACTGCGCCCAAAACTCTCCGTTATTAACAACGTACATTACCGGCGGCCGCCCCGGTACGATCTAGAGCGACTGAAGCAACCGGATGTCGCCACCGCATACGCGCAGAATCTTGAGGCAGCGTTGCCGGACGAGGGTGTGCTCGATGTGGCCCCTCTAGAGGACTGCTGGAGTACAATCAAAGCAGCCATCAACAACGCAGCTGAGAGCACTATCGGGTACGTAGAACGGAGTCGACGAAACGATTGGTTCGACGAGGAGTGCAGAGCGGTTCTGGAGGAGAAGGATGCAGCGCGGGCGGTAATGCTGCAGCATGGAACCCGACAGAATGTGGAGCGATACAGACAGAAGCGGAAGCAGCAGACCCGTCTCTTCCGGGAGAAAAAGCGCCGCCTGGAAGAAGCGGAGTGCGAGGAAATGGAACTGCTGTGCCGTTCACAGGAAACACGCAAGTTCTACCAGAAGCTCAACGCATCCCGCAAAGGCTACGTGCCGCAAGCCGAAATCTGCAGGGATAAGGACGGGAGCCTCCTGACGGACAAACGTGAGGTGATCGAAAGGTGGAAGCAGCACTTCGACGAGCACCTGAATGGCGAAGAGAATGTAGGCACGGAGGACCAAGGCAGCGGAGGAAATGACTATGTTGGTGCAGCAGAGGACGGGAACGAACCAACTCCCACGCTGAGGGAAGTTAAGGATGCCATCCACCAGCTCAAAAACAACAAAGCGGCTGGTAAGGACGGTATCGCAGCGGAACTCATCAAGATGGGCCCGGAAAAGTTGGCCACCTGTCTGCACCAGTTAGTAGTCAAGATCTGGGAAACCGAACAGCTACCGGAGGAGTGGAAGGAAGGGATAATCTGTCCCATCCACAAGAAAGGCGACAAGTTAATGTGTGAGAACTTTCGAGCGATCACCATTTTGAATGCCGCCTACAAAGTGCTATCCCAGATCATCTTCCGTCGTCTTTCACCTAAAGTAAATGAGTTCGTGGGAAGTTACCAAGCCGGTTTCATCGACGGCCGGTCGACAACGGACCAGATCTTCACCGTACGGCAAATCCTCCAGAAATGCCGTGAATACCAGGTCCCAACGCATCACCTGTTCATCGACTTCAAAGCGGCATACGACAGTATCGACCGCACAGAGCTATGGAAAATTATGGACGAGAACAGCTTTCCCGGGAAGCTGACTAGACTGATAAGAGCAACGATGGACGGTGTGCAGAACAGCGTAAGGATTTCGGGTGAACTATCCAGTTCATTTGAATCTCGACGGGGACTACGACAAGGTGATGGACTTTCCTGCCTACTATTCAACATCGCCCTGGAAGGTGTTATGCGACGAGCCGGGCTCAACAGCCGGGGTACGATCTTCACGAAATCCAGCCAATTTGTATGTTTTGCGGATGACATGGATATTATTGCTAGGACATTTGGAACGGTGGCAGAACAGTACACCCGCCTGAAACGTGAAGCAGCAAAGGTCGGACTGGTGGTGAATGCGGCTAAGACAAAGTACATGCTGGTAGGTGGGACTGAGCGAGACAGGACAAGCCTTGGCAGCAATGTTACGATAGACGGGGATACTTTCGAGGTGGTAGAAGAATTCGTCTACCTCGGTTTCTTGCTAACGGCTGACAATAACGTGAGCCGTGAAATACGAAGGCGCATCATCAGTGGAAGTCGTGCCTATTATGGGCTCCAGAAGAAACTGCGGTCAAAAAAGATTCACCCCCGCACCAAATGTACCATGTACAAGACGTTAATAAGACCGGTGGTTCTCTACGGGCACGAGACGTGGACGATGCTCGAGGAGGACATGCAAGCACTCGGAGTTTTCGAGCGACGGGTGCTAAGGACGATCTTCGGCGGCGTGCAGGAGAACGGTGTGTGGCGGAGAAGGATGAACCACGAGCTCACTGCACTTTATGGCGAACCCAGCATCCAGAAGGTAGCCAAAGCCGGAAGGATACGGTGGGCAGGGCATGTTGCAAGAATGCCGGACAACAACCCTGCAAAGTTGGTGTTTGCTAACCATCCGGTTGGTACAAGAAGGCGTGGAGCGCAGAGAGCACGATGGGCGGACCAGGTGGAGCGTGATCTGGCGAGTGTTGGGCGTGACCGACGTTGGAGAGCTGCAGCTGCAAATCGAGTATTATGGCGGCAAATTGTTGATTCAGTATTATCATGAATTTGATGTTAACTAAATAAATGAATGAGCAATTTTAAAAAATGTGTGTTTCCAACACAGTCCCTGTGCGGCATGGGCGCTACTCAAAAATGAGAGCTTTTGTTTTAGAGAGTGAGAGACAGGAGAGCTCCAGCGCGCGGCAAAGTAAGCGAGCAACACACAACCGATTGCGCGTACTCGTCTCCTTCTAGTTTGTTGTGCTGTCTCGTAGCAGAGTGTGCGGCACGCAAAGAGTTTTGAGTCGCACCCTATCCCTGTCACCACCCCCAGAAACAGCAGCAGCCAAGGCAGCAGCTACAGTGCTGCTAATGAAACAAAACAAAAAGCCTTTCGTTGGATCACTAATCCGTAATAAATCAATAACTTTTTCCACAAGCATCCAATCGTTTTGTGGTCTTCGAAGAAAAGTTTCATAAATGATTTTTCTATAAGAGTCATTGATCGATTTGAATTAAGGAGACAAGGGACGGCCTCTGGGATTTTTTATCTGAAAGTGTAACTTTTCCCATAGTAAATCCTATGAAAACTTTGAACCGCTTGCGCCAAATTATAGTTTCACCGATTGCGCTGAAATTTTGCACAGTTCGTATGGGACCTAAAAGGAATCAAAAAAGTCGACTGGAGCGAGAATTTGATGTTTGTCCCATACTAATGGGCACCGGCAATCAGCTGCTAATCTTATATATATAAAAATGAGTTCGGAGTTTCTTTGAGGCAACAAAACTCACGAACGGGTGAACCGATCAGCATGACTCTTGCACGGTTCGATTCGTATTCATGGTGGCTGTGTTTATATGTATAGAAAGTTACGAAAATCAACTAGAAAAGGGTGAAAATTGATAAAGTACTGATTTTCGTGAGCTGGGAAGAAAATCAACACGATCGAAATGAAACCAATCTAGAGTGCGGTGACGTTATGAACTCAACAGTTGTCAAACCACCACAGCTTGGCAAGACAACGTTTGCCGGGACAGCTAGTTAGCAATAAATTAAGGTTGAAGGATTCGTCATTGACATAACCGTCATCATTGAAAATTCGGAAGCAGTTTTCACGTTCAAAGCTGAAAATACCACAATGAAAATGTATTCACTGTATTGCGGATGCAGAATGGAGTACAGTGAATACATTTTCAATGTAAACATTCATGTTTTGAGCGAGAAAACTGCTTTTGAATTTTCATTGATGACGATTATGTCAATGACGAATCCTTCAACCTTAATACATAGGAATTCCAGAATGATTCCGACGATATCGTGAGGCTTTGCTTTTTGATGGGATCAATAATTAAATACTATTGGGACAAAAAAGGACCTCATGATTTCTCCAAAATGCCATTCCTCCTGGAGTTTGTTCTGAGAGATCCTTTACGTATTCCTTCTGAAGAATCCTCAAGGAGTTTATTCTTCTATTTATTCTATTCCTTCTGCGGATGTCTTTGGGAGATTCATAAAGGGCCGTTTCTTCTGGAGGAATTCCTTCAGGATTTCTTCAGAGTATTCTTTTGGATATCCTTTCAGGTATTTCTTTTGGGTATTTCCCAGGAGTTTCTTCTGCCACCCCCTTCAGAAGCTACTATCCGGGAATCCTTCAGGAATTCATCCTGAGAATTCCCACAAGTAGTCCCCGGGAGTCTGCTCTGGGAATTTGTCAGAAGTTGCATCTGAACGTTCCTCCAGGAGTTTCATAGGATAAGAATGACTCCAGAAGTACCTCTGGAATTCTAAGCCTTCCGTCGTTGCTAACTCGCAACCCATCGCTCGGACAGAGCCCACACCAGTTTCCTTGTCAGGTAAGAAAGGCCGGGTTTATGCCTGTTGCGTGTTTGATTGATACCAGGCACCAAAGGAATAATTATGTAGGGTTGATTGATTGATTTGTCTTTATTTAAGAGACTTTCAGCCAATTATGTACACGCAAAACAAGAAAAGCTACCAAAAAATGAGATATGCCTTTTCTACCAATTTATGTATTAAAAACGTACAGAAAATGTGATAAATCATAATCCATTCGTTGTATTAAGATGCGCTACACGGTTCCATAGCTTCCATACCACTACACACAAACACCTCCATTCAAACCCGAGAAGTTGAACCGGGTTGCGTCTAAAAATAACTTTCGCTTCGCTGCTGAGCTTCGTGTCCTATTGTCTACATGGAATTTTCCACTTGCAAACTGCAACCTGCTGGATGCGGGCTTTTCAGTGCACAATGGGTCCAGAGTCGTATTTACGAAGACAAAAATGTTTCTGCCATGTTCTGTCATTTCTTTTTTTTTTCATTATTGTGAAATGATTAAGGTCAATCAAGTGTGGCTTATCCAAAAATCTGCTGATTAATTATTCTTTATACAATATCAGAATGTTTTAAAAAGTTATAGCAAATTTACAAAAATAAAACATTCGATTGATTTGATTGATTTGTCTTTATTCAAGAGACTTTCAGCTCTTGGATAAAACCGAGGGGGCGGATCACTTCCAAAACAACTGAATCGAAAATGCGTTAGAAAATTTGTGATTTGCTCTAATGCGTTGAAAAATGCATATAATGCGCTTGAAAATGCGCCAAAAAATTCAATGCGTTGAAAAATACACGAAATGCGTTACGGAATTTGCGTCAATGCGCTACAAAATGCGTCAATGCGTAATGTCAATACACAAGGCTGAATCCAAAATGCGCTAGTGATTCGCCCCTCGGATAAAACATTCGAATCATTAGAACTTTTCGAAAAGTTTTCAATAAATTACAACTTTTTTGCCTTTGGTCATATTTTAGTCGAGTCCAACGATACATGAAGACCAATACATTAGTCACAAACTTTCAAAATTTAATTTAATTCGGTTCGCTTAGTCCTAAGGTACAGTAATTTGATAAACGGAAGTCAAAAACTAAATATAGATAGAAGGGCTCTAATTTCATGTAAAGTTGAATCAAGCCCAAATTTGCACCAATTAAATCAAACTCGTTGAGGAACAAGTAATCCAAATTTGAATAGTTTTGGTGGACTTAATAAAAGAATACAACTTGCTAAAAATGTTTTAGGCAATTTTTAAAACTTAGCATGCTTTTGTATATACCACTAGGCGGTGCTAGAGGTCAAGCAAATTTTAAATTTAATATATCTCAGAATTCTGGTCACTTACAAAGTTGGTGTCTTTGACAATGTTGTTTGGTAGGTCAAGGGCTTACAGTTAATGGTCCACTTGTTTCGAAATTTTTCCACAAGGAAGCGCAAGTTACACATTTGCAAAATTATGGAAATGAATGTTTTTTTTTTTCGTAAAGCAATCAAATAGCTGTAATTTAGTTTTCTTTGAACATATTTAAGTCAAGTCAAAGGTTTTTCAAAGAGCTATATATTAGTCATAAATGTACAAAATTTCATTTCATTCGGTTCACTCAATCATGAGATATATCAGTTTAACGAAGAACACTCAAATATGAACATTTTACTAGAGTCGCTCCAACTTCATGTAAAACTATCCAATCGAGTTCAAATTTGTACCATTTATAGCTAATTAGTTGTGCAACTAGCAGATAAAATTTGAGAATATTCCCTACACATTATAGAAAGTTACAGGTTGCTGAATATATTCGAGATAATAAGTAAAAGTTACATGCTTCTACTAATTTGCAACTAACGCCGTCTACTGACAGAATCCTGAACCAATCAGCTAATCAACTGAAACGCCTTAATAAACCAAACAACATTGCCGAAGAAACCAACTTTCTAAGTAATCAGAGTTCTGAGATAGGGTGACAATGGGTATTGTCGGTCATGGGGGGTTTTTGTCAGCCAAATTGTCCGAATCTTGGCCATATAATTCAGCTTAGTTGGGAAGGATTTGAGACCAACTCTGAGTTCAATAGGTTCCAAAAAACCCCCAAAGACGAAGAGAACAAAACCGCCGAGAATAGGTAATTTCCCCTATATGGAATATAATAATTAATTTATCGTCAGCGCTACCTAGTAGTGGAATTTTGAATCAAACGGCCCATCACCAGTAAAACCTTGGCTGGCCTAACAACTTTGCCAAGTATACCGAATATTTAAGTAATCATGGTGTTAAGATGTACGGTATGGAAATTTTGCCAGTGCTACGTTTTGCTGTCTATGATATCTGTCATACCAGAGACAAGCAGACGTAACACTGATGAAATGTTTATACCAAATATCTCATCATACTTAGAGAGTTGGTGTCTTCGGCAATATTACTTGGCTGGTCAAGAACTAACAAATGATGAGCCGTTTGATTCAAAATTCCACCACAAGGCAGCGCTAGTGAGCAAACAAATATTATATTCCATATATCTCAGGACTCAGATCACTTAGAAAGTTGATGTCTTCGGCGATGTTGTTAGGTTGGTTTCGGCCGCTCAGTTGATTAGCTGATTGGTTCAATGTTCTGTCAGTAGGCGGCGCTAGTTACGAATTAATTGAAGCATGCAACTTTTATTTATTATTTCAAATATATTCAGCAAGCTGTAACTTTTTCAAAAATGCACTAAATATTCTCAAATTTTTCCTGCCAGTTGCACAACGAGTAAGCTATAAACGGTACAAATTTGGGCTCGATTGGATAACTTTACATAAAATTGGAGCAACTCTAATAAAGTAGTTCATATTTGAGTGTTCTTCGTTTAATTGCTATATCTCTGGATCAAGTGAACCGAATGAAATGCGACATTGCACAATTCGACACCAACATTTCAAAAGGGCGTAACTGCTTTTGGAATCATCACCTTCTTTTAAAGCTGTGTATCATGTGTTATGATTTCCATGTTTTTCACAACAAGTACCAGATGGGAAAAACTCTCCTCTTTCCGATAACCACGGTGGTTTGAGTGTAAGGGAGGCAGTACGACCTACAGCTTTGAAAGAAGGCATTACTTCCAAATGCAGTTACGCCCTTTTGAAATGTTGGTGCCGAATTATGACTAATACATAGCTCTTTGAAAAACCTTTGAATTGACTTAGACACGTTCAAAGAAAACAAACTTACAGCTTGTTGATTACTTCACGAAAAAATATCAATCATTTGAATGATTTTGCAAATGTGTACCTAGCGCCACCTAGTGGACCATTAACTGTAAGCCCTTGACTCACTTAACAACGTTGTCGAAGACACCAACTTTCTAAGTGATGAGAGTCCTGAGATATATGAAATTTAGAATTTGCCGTTTATTGGTGGAATTTCTAATTAAACGATCCATCACCATCCATCATGGCATCGCAAATAAAAGTATTAGAAAGCAGATTTTTGAATCAGTTTAACCAGACGAACCACCCTAACATAACAATAATAGGGAATAGGGTCAACAATTGAAAATAAACTTTCTAAAACACAATATGTGTCTTAAAACTTAAAGCTGAAGCATAAACAGTTTTGTCTTCGCAAATACGGCTCTGGACCCATTGTGCAGTGTGGCGGCTGTATCACTTCCATCACTAAGCCACGTTTGTGTTGATCATGATGGCTTTCAGCCTCTTGTCTATTCATGTGCAGTTATAGCCGTGCTGGTTAGAGCGCATGATACTGTGTATCACCATGACAGTGTCTCGGTTGGATTCCCGCCGCTGCTTGTATTTCTTTTAAACATGTATTGGTTTTTGATGCCGCCGCTGCTGCCATGATCAGTCTAAAAATAGAACAAATAATGAGAAACCAGTGCGACAGAGCACACGCACACATGCGAAATTTTCCTTTTTCAGATTCTAGGAAGCCAATACAATTTTTGGTATGCTGCCACCTACCAATTTTTGTCTTTGCAAGGCCCATACCCAATACCCAATTGTATTAGAATCTGCCAATCTCCGGTTGCGTGTAGGGTCTCGTACCATTTGGGCAGGTGTTACTATCATCCCAATATCTTGAAATAGCAAAAAGACCGTAGCAATAGTTAAGAGAATTATTATAAGTTAAGATTTTAAGCTGATATAATTGCTAGTTACTGGTTGCACTTCCTTAAAAGAGAATTTGTCCTCACTGGAAGTGCATGTTGTTTGTAAAATATTTTTAAAAGAAGAGTAGGTTTTATGCCTTTGAGCGAAGAGGAACATGAAGAACTTCACTCCCAGAGGCTTTTCCCTGCTCCAAATTATATGAATTAGAGAAAAAAATTCTCTAGAAGTTTCCAAGGAATTCCTTCAGCAGCTCCCCATAAATATCTCAAAAAGTTCCTCAAGAAGCTCTCCACTCTCCAGGTGTTCCCCGAGAATTTCTGCAAGAATTTTCCAGAAGCTCCTTCAGGAGTTTCCCAAGAATATCTCCAGAAGAATCTCATCAGTTTCCACAAGAGTTCTCTGGGAATACCTTCAGGAGTTTCCCGGGAGTTCCTCCAAGAGATACTTAAGAACATCTCCAGAAGTTCCTCAAAATTTACTCCAGGAGTTCTCCGGTAATTCCTTCTGAAGTTCCTCGAGAATTTATCCAAGAGTTCCACACGAATTCTTCCAAGAGTTCCCCGGAAGCTCTTCCATGAGTTCCTCTGGAATTCTTCCAGGAGTTGCTCGGGAATCTCTCTAGGAGTGCTCGAGGCATTCCCCCAGGAGATCCCCTGGCATACTACTAAGAGTTCCCCGAGAATTCCTCCAGGAGTTCTTCGAGATTTCCTCCATTGGTTCTCCGAAAATTCCTGCAAGGGCTCCCCGAGAATTCCTTCAGGAGTTCTCCGGGAATTCCTTTTGGAGCTTTCTAGGAATTTCTCCTTGAGTTCATGAAGACAAATTTCGTTCATTTGTAAAAAAAAACATTCATGTTTATTCGGTAAACTGATGAAATGTTTAAAACCAAAATTTTAATTTTTGAAACTAGCTCAATCACATATTGAATGCAACAATACCCATTGAGAAGCCCCCCGTCCCGCTGTCGAGAACCTAAACAAAACTCGCAAGTTCCAGCTACAAGAGCGAAGGAGATTTCCTTCTCCAAAAAGTGTATAGTTTCCCAAAACTTTTCAACGAAATCCCTTTGTTTTCGGGAGCAGGCTTGTGCACAGAAGTGGCGCCAATGAAGGGGTTTTTCCAAATTTGGGCAAAAGGCGGTGAGCCGCCTAGTGTATGGAGCGTCAATAATGGGGGCGTTACCAACCCCCCCCCGGGGCAGGAGGGTTTTCCCAATGAAGGAAAATGATTTGTAAGTTGATTGGGAAAGCAAAGATTTTCGTAGGGCTGCCCTGCGACACAAAAAAATAATATTTTTTACATTCATTTCTAACATAACCTGTCAGATTTGAATTAAAGATGCATGATTATTTCAAACATGGATTGCATTTGCTTCAAATTTAACATTTGATTGGTTTCAAACAGTTTTATTTTTGTGGGCTGAACAAATTGAAAATTTGTTTGAATTTACCTCAAATATTTTAGATTTAAACATACCTTTTTCTGCGTGTTCCCCGGGATTTCCTCCACGATTTTCCCAAGAACTTCTCCAGGAGCTCCATGGGAATTCATCCAGGACTTCACCGGGAATTCTTCCAGAAGTTTCATGAGGAATCCTCCTGGAGTTTTCGGGGAACTCTTCCAAGAGTTCCTGAGAGTTTTTCCAAGGTTTCCACGGGAATTCCTCCCGGAATTTAGTAAGAAATTTCTCCAAGATTTCCTTCATATTTCCCCCAGGAGGCCTCCGGAAATTCCTCCAGCAGTTCCTCAGGAATTCCTCCAGGGATTTTCGGGAATTCCTTCAGGAGCACCTCAAGAACTCCTCCAGGAGTTCCAGGAAATCCCTTCAGATTTTTTTCTGGAATTTCTCCAAGAGTTACCAGGAAGCCCCTTGACGAACTCCTGAAGGAATTTCCGGCAACCTCCTGCATGAACTTCCTAGTAAGTTCTAAAGCAATTCCTTAAGCACTTCTGCAGAAATTCACGGAAAACTCTTGAGGAAATTCCCGTGGAGCTTCTGAAATTCCCGAGGAGCTTCTGAAGATATTGTGGGAAAATTGCAGGGGGAACTCCTGTAGGAATTCCTGAAGCGATTCCTGGGATACTCTTGCAGAGAACTCACGAGAACTCCGGAAAGAATTCCCGGGGAACTCTTGAAGAAATTCCCGAAGCAATTCCGGGAAAAACCTAAAGGAATTCTCAGAAGACTCCTGAAGGAATTGCCCGGAGAACTCCTGGAGGAACTTCTGCAGGAATTTCTGAAGAACTCCCGATGAACCTTTGAAGGAACTTCCATGCAACTTCTGGAGTAAATCCCTAGAAACTCCAGGAAAGTTTCCTGGGAACTCCTGGAGTTATTATTTAGGAAATCCTGGAAGATTCGCCAGGGAGCTCCAGGAGAAATTCTTGGGGATCTCCTGGAGGAACTTACTAATTCCAGAAGAAATTCTCGACAATCCCCAAACGAGTATCCGAAGAAACACCTCGAGAAGGATTGATGAATGAGTGACCGTGACTTGAATAGTTTGATTAAATCGGCGCTAGTGTTCGCAATTCTGAAGTTTCAAGAAGATAGTCTTCTAAAGGAATACTGTAGAATTCTTTAACCTTAGTAAGGTCTTGGGGTCTTTTTTGACCTTTTTCGAATTTCAACTCGCTGTAGTTTTTGTTTAACGAATCCTAGCAATCTGAAATTTTCTGACAATTATTTTTTCGCGGAAATAAACCTTTCCCAAAAATAAAAAGTATTGAACGACCCCTAGGGGCGCTCCCATAAAAAAAGTTACAAATAAGACCCTGGGGTCATTTTTGACCCCAAACTTTGAACAGCTCGCAAAAATCAGTGGCTTGTCCGATTTTGGATCTCTTTGGCTCAAATGAAAGGGCCACAAGTCTAGTTTTCAAAACCACCAGAGAAATCCGGATTTGGCCACTGTGGCCACCGGGAACCTACTTCAACTGAAAAATGCCGCTTTTGAGACCCTAACTTTGACAAGCTATAACTTTGCAACCAAACAAGTAATCTGGACCGTCCAAGAATCGTTGGAAAGGTATATACGTGGACTTTGATTATAGACATTAATATTGACTAATTATTGAGAACCGGTTCCGGAAATCCGGAATATCCGAAATATTAGTTTTCATCGTTGCTATGTGCATGAAAATCCATAAATGTATTCCCTTTATGCATTTTATTGCATAACTTCTCTGCACACTTCACTGAAATGAGAAACATATTGTTTAGGACCGTTTTTGGAGGGTTCTGGGCAGGTCTGGTCAATGCTGAACGGGTTACAGGGACTCCAGAAGCTGGTCAAATGGGTAACGACAATGAACTTCATATAGTTTTCGCTTCAAAACCCGGCGCCACATGGTTCAATCTTCGTCTGTTGTTCTTGTGATACAAAAAGAGATTTATAGTCATCTTCTTCTTGGCATAACATCCCTACTGGAAAAAAAGCCTGCTTCTCAACTTTGAGCAATTCTTTGTTTTTTGAGCACTTCTTCTGGAATTTACTGAGAGCTTTGTCTGCTAATCATTGTTTTACATATGTATATCGTGTAGCAGGCACGAAGATACTCTATGCCCAAGGGAGTAAGGGTAATTTCCCTTGGCGGCTTAATTTTTATTATATTAATGTTCTGGTATAGAAATGAACAAATGCTGATCTTGATCTTGTCTTGTGATTTTCGACTGTGAAGATTACAAATTGGGTTCCAAACTTTGGAGTCAAGAAAATAAATTCGCATGCCAATTTATTGAGACTGCAAGCCACATTAAAGTTCGTTCAAAGATGATCTCGATCTCGGCCATGGTCATCAGAGTAATTCAAATTGTGTTTTACACCGATAAATCATCTAAAATTTCCGCGGAGAATTTCTCTAAGAGCTTCGCAGAGAATCTGTTGAAGGCATTATCAGGTCGATCTCCTCCGGAACTTATGGAAAATTTATAAGAAAAATTCCGAAGGATTTCTTAGAAAGACAATTCACATCGAAGGGATTTTCGGACGACCGCCTGAAGAAATTTCCTGATTTCCTGAGATTTACTGAAGGAATTTCTGCTAGACAGATTCTAGGTAGAAACCCTAAAATAATTAGCGGTGGAACTCTTAGGACAATTCCTGTGGAAGTACTTGCGGAATTCCTGGTGGAACTGTTTTTTGTTTGTTTTTTTTTTCAAATTAAAGAAATAATAAAATTATCTTTTGGATGAATTACTGGTGTAAGGCCTGGTGAATTTTTTACAGAACTTTCCGGTGAAGATCCTCAATGATTTTCGGTAGGAAATCTTGGAGGGTTTCCCGATGAAAATCTTAAAAACAATCGAATAAAAGTCTTTGAAGAATTCCATGTGGAGTATCCATAAAAACTATGAACCAGAAACATAGGGCATTTAGTGGAACTCCTAGGGGATTTTCCGGTGAAACTCCTCTGGGTGTACCTACTATAAATTCCAGAGGAATATCCGGTGTAGCTATTGTAAATTCAAGAGGAATTTCCAGAGGAGCTCCTAGAGGAATTCACGAAGCATCTGTGTTGCGGAGCTCCTACAGATATTCACAGCAAAACTCTTGAAAGACTATCTGATGGAGCTACCAGAAAAAAAAAATCGGTTAAACTTCTGAACAAATTTACGGTGAGAATCCAAGAGAAATTAGAGTGGAACTCTGGATTTTCACACACAAAAATGCGTCATGGAGGGGGAGTGGTCGGAAAATTAAGATTTCATTATTACGTAATAACTTGATGCTGCATAGAGAAATTTGCGAAGGAACTTTGAGAAAACTTTCCGCTGAATTTTCTACGAAAATTTTAGTGCACTATTTGGTAAATGTTCTACGGGGTAAAACTGGGTTTACGTAAAACTAAAAGGAGGGGTGGGGGGGGGTTGTACAATTATGCTGTTTTAATGATCGATGTAACTACTCACTCGATGTGAATCAACTTGTTTTCGATTCGTGTTTATCACACGGCGGAATGTCGTTTTCTTCTCTGCACCGCACTTGTTTCACTGCGATTGGAAAATTTGGTTATTCTAGATATGGGTTTAAATTACATTCGATCATACTTGGACCCTAGCACCTCGATTAAAATGGTGGGTGGGTACACAGTTCGAGTCACAACACTTGGCACTTTGGGAACACTTCTGTTCGTGCTGGCCGGGATGGAATTACTGTGGGGTGTTAATAGTTGGCGGTGTCAGTGTGATCGGATTTGTTTGTGTTAGTTGGGTGGTTAGATCGTTTGTATTTTGTCGATATTGGTTAGTGGTAGACGACGCATTTCTCTCTTCTCTTCGGTTTTTGAGTAATTACTTAGTATTCTCGGCGGTACTCCTGTTAGGAATTTCTAGGGGAACTTCGAGAAGTAACCCCAGGAATAATACTTTCAAATGAATTCCTGACAGAACTTCCCTAGGGATTAAAAGTTTATCTTCTAGAGGAAATTTGCGGCAGAACACATAGAGAAGTATTTTGAGGAATTCTTAAGGAAATTCCCTTTGGAACTTTTAGAACGATTTCTGAAGAGATTTTCGGTGGAACTCCCACAAAAATTTCCGGTATAACTCTTGCCGGACTTCCCGATGCAACTTCTAGTAATAATCGATGAAACTCCCAGAGAAATTCTCTAGACGAATCCCTAGTCGATTTCCTAGTGGGATCCTTGCTGTAACTCCTAGGAGAATCACTGGTGAATGTCTTAGAGGAGTTCCAGTGAATGTACTGGAGGAGTTCACAATGGATTTGATGGACGGATTCACTGTGGATCAACTACTACAATTTCTGGATATTAGCGGAGGGGGGCCTACAAATATTCATAGAGGATCTTCGAGTGAAACTTCCTGTGTAGCTGTAAGTACTTCCGTTGAAACTTTGAGCAAAATTGCCAGTGAAACTCTGACAGGAACTCGTTGAGGAATTCCCAGTGAATCTACTAGAGAAATAACACTAGTTTACAGCATTTTTGAACTCGGTAAGCTGATGATCATTTTTAGTGTAGAATCATGCCCTGAGTTCGAAAACGTGAAAGAAAAAATTACAGTAGAGCGGAATTTTTTTCGACTTTCCATACCAGGCTGTCGATTTGAATCGATTTTTGTTATAATTTTCCAGCAAAGTTGCTCCCGTCATGCATCTCTATTTCCGTAACCAATGCTCCGATTAAGCTGATTTTTTTAAATAACTGGCCTACATCTAAGGTTTCAAATGTACGTCGAGAAAGATTTTTTCAATTATTTTTTTCTTACTGCAAAAAATACAAATCTTCATTATTTTTGGATATTTTGCTCAAATTTAAGGAGATAGTAAATATCATATTTAAAAAAAAACTATAGAGCTCGATTTTCAGGATAAGCTCAAAAACTGTTCTACTTAAATTTTTTCAAAGCACGATCCTGATATCAGAACATAATTATGCATCAAAAATTTTGGTCGATGATAGAAGTTCATTACTTTCGTTTTTTTTTTGTAAACTAGTCTAATTGGTGGAAGTAATAAAAAAATTTTTAGTGCAACTCCTAGAGATAGTCTATTCAGAACTCCTAGGAGAATTCGTTACGGAACTCCTAGACGATTTTCCTGAGAAACTCCTTCCCGTTGTTACTTCGAAAACAGTTCTTAGTTCAAAAAAAAAAAATACTACTGGCGAGAGAATTTCCGGGGTAACCTCTTCTAGAGGGATTTCTGGTGGAACTCCTAGAAAATTTTTCGTTGGAACTTCTAGAGCAATTCTCGCTGGAAGTACTAGAGGATGCGACTCCTGCGGGGATTTGCAGTGGTACTAATACAGAAATACGAGGTGGAACGCCTATACGAATTTCTGTTGTGAATCCTACTGGAGTTTCGATCAGAATCAGAACTCCTGAAATTTCTGGTGAAATTCCTTGAGAATTTCTGGATGACTTTTCTGGTGGATTTGATGGTGGGACTATTGGAAGTATTCCTTATGGAACTCCTTAAAGATTACCCATAATGGAACATCTAGAGCAGTGGAGCTCAGCGCTTCTCGTATTTTTCGCAACATTTGGTTAGAAATCAATAAAAACTGAAGAGATGTGTTACAAATTTATGCTTTATCCAACGCCTGGTGTTGTAGCTAACTGGTTATGGAGAAAAACCTGAGTTATATTTTCAATCTTTCGAGATTTGCTCGATTGAGTAAAAAATTACGCCCGCAGGCCACACTCATTTTTGTCGAAGTTCGTCAAGTTACGAAAAGTTGCAAAACTTATTTCAGTTTAGTAACCTTGTACTACTAAATGACCTCGATACTAAGCTTCAGTATCGAATACTAATTTGCTTGTCGTTGAAGTGGTTTTCGATAAGTACTACGCAATTTTGTTGATGGATTGCGTAAAATGCTGAGCACCACTTCTATATTTATCAGTGGTGCTCAGCATTTTTGCTGGAGCTCCTGCGGGCACTTCTAGACGAAAAATAGGCTTCGTGAGAGATTCTCGTTTGAACTCCGTAAGGAAATCCTGGTGAAGCTCGTGGGAGCTCCCGAAGGATTTTTGTTTTATTTTCACCGGAGATGGAAAAAGCCGGTGGAATAGAGCCATTTTCAACAATCCTTCTTCCAACTGACATGAAACCTCCACTTCATCTTTGTATTTTATAATTTGCAATAACAAATTTTGAGTTCATTTCCAGTGAGAGTACATTTTTTTTGGAAGTTAGATTGCTACATCTACAATAAGGTGGATATATATTTCATTTTGACTTTTTGTCTCCCCCACTTCAAAAATGTTTGGTAGGATTTTGCATTTTGAGGGGGCATATAAAAAATATTTATCAAAATATCGGGTCTTGCTAAAAATTCTGTAACAAATCTGATGAGTTTTCAATATTTTCCAGATCAAATGGTTTGTTATTTTTATCCCCCCCTTGACCAGGGGGTGGGACAAAAAGTGAAATAAATATTTAACGTTGAGAAGCAGGCTTTTTTCCAGTAGGGATGTTATGCCAAGAAGAAGAAGAAGATGACTATAAATCTCTTTTTGTATCACAAGAACAACAGACGAAGATTGAACCATGTGGCGCCGGGTTTTGAAGCGAAAACTATATGAAGTTCATTGTCGTTACCCATTTGACCAGCTTCTGGAGTCCCTGTAACCCGTTCAGCATTGACCAGACCTGCCCAGAACCCTCCAAAAACGGTCCTAAACAATATGTTTCTCATTTCAGTGAAGTGTGCAGAGAAGTTATGCAATAAAATGCATAAAGGGAATACATTTATGGATTTTCATGCACATAGCAACGATGAAAACTAATATTTCGGATATTCCGGATTTCCGGAACCGGTTCTCAATAATTAGTCAATATTAATGTCTATAATCAAAGTCCACGTAAATACATTTCCAACGATTCTTGGACGGTCCTGATTACTTGTTTGGTTGCAAAGTTATAGCTTGTCAAAGTTAGGGTCTCAAATGCGGCATTTTTCAGTTGAAGCAGGTTCCCGGTGGCCACAGTGGCCAAATCCAGATTTCTCCGGTGGTTTTAAAAACTAGACTTGTGGCCCTTTCATTTGAGCCAAAGAGATCCAAAATCGGACAAGCCACTGATTTTTGCGAGCTGTTCAAAGTTTGGGGTCAAAAATGACCCCAGGGTCTTATTTGTAACTTTTTTTGAGGGACTAAGGAAGGTTAAAGATTCAAACTGTGATTCCTTTGGAGCTTCGTCCAGGAATTCATCCCACTACGAAGTCCTCCAGAAGATCGTCCAACGATTCCACAAGAAGTTCGTCCAGAGCTACTTTCAGAAATTCCCCCATAAATATTTCTATTAACTCACCTTCCAAGAATATCACCTCAAGGAATAATTCATCCAGAGATTTATCTGACAACTGTCCAGGAGAGGAATCTTTCTGAAATTCCCAAAAATCACCACGAACTCTTCTAGAACATTCTCTATGGATTACGTCATTCGTTCAGATGCTTTCGCTGGAGTTCTTATGGAGGTTCATCCAAAACCTCTTCCGGAGACTTCGCTATCGATTCTTCTCCGTAGATTCCTCAAGAAGTTTTCCAGGGATTACTCCAGGGATTCCCCCAGGAATTCTTTCAGGGCGTTTTCAAAGAATTCCTCAAGAGGTGCACGATTTCTCCATTGATTTCACCGTAGGTATTTTGAAAGGTTCCTCCTGGAATTCCTATAGTGGTGCCTGCTGTGGTTGCTCCAGAGTGTCCAGCAATTTTTTTTTTCAAGAATTCCTCTGGAGATTCCACGAGGATTTTATGAAGCGATTCGTTCGGGGATCATTGACATTTCTTGCGGAACAGGAATTCCTCCAGAGATTTTAGGAATTCGACTGTACTTGAAATTATTTAAAAGATTTCAAAAGGAAATCTTCCAGAGATTTTTCCACAACGAAGTCATACAGGAGTTCATCTACGCATTAAATTCCACAAGGAGTTTCTTAACATTACTCCAGAAGTATCTCAAAAGTTTCATCAACATGATTCTCGATAGTTTCTTATAATTATTCCAACCTGTGTAGTTGCTCCACTGTCTCCTTTTTGAAGTTTTGCAGAGATACCTACAGGAGTTTCTTTTGAGATTCGGAAAAATCTCTTGAGCAATCTCTGGAGGATTAATCTGAAGAATCTCTGGAGTAAATTGTGGATGACTCTATGCAGGAAGTTTTTGATGAATACCTTAAAGAATTCCGGGATGACTCTTTGAAAGAACTACTGGAAGAATCTTGAGAGTAATTCAAAGGAAAACTTTTTAATAGATCCGACAGAGAAATTGCTTGAAAATTCTCCACAAGAGTTTATGGGAGGACCTGACATGGTAAGATGGTTAAATTAAAATTATCACGCCGAAGGCTTTGGTTCGAATTTCACTCCAGATTTACACACAAAGTGCGAGTTCTTTCTTCGGAAACGAATTATAGCTGTGGGTCCCGAAACAAACTATCTTAGGGCTAAAAATGTCGTCGAAAAGATAATAAGAAGAGTTTCAGGCTTATCCTATCCAGTGCTCTGGAGGATTTTTTGGTTGGATCTCTGAAGTATTTCTCAGAATTTATTAAGCAATTTCTAGATTAAGCTTAAGATTAATGGGTAAAGGAATTATTGTGAAACTCTTGAATGAATCTGTGTATGAGTTCCTAGAAAGATTTCTGGTGAATTCTTGAAAGTAGCTCTAAAGATACTTCTTGTAGAATCATTGGAGGCCTTTCTGTTGAATTTTCAAAGGCAATTGCTGGAGGAATCTTTGTAAGAATTTTTGGATAAAGTTCATGGGTAAATCTTTGGAATCATTCCTAAAATAGATCGCTTCAGGAATTTCTTGTGAAATGTTTGCAAGGAAACAAAAGGGAACCTCTGGAAAAAATAATAACTTATTGATCAAGTTAGAGAGGAAACTGAGGGTTTTGTGAGAAATCTCAGGGAAGAGTTTCTGGGCAAAGCTTCAGAATAATTCGTAGAGAATTGCTAATAAAACCCCTTGTGAAATCTCTGGAAGATACTTTAGGTAAATCTGGAATTCTTGGGCAGTTTTCCGCAGAGTTTCTAAAGAAAACTTGAGAAGATTAAAAAATAATCGCAGTAGTTTCTAGAGGATTGTCTGATTGGATCCTTTGAAAAATTCCCAAATAAATTTCAAAAGGAATTCGAAGGATGAAATGCAGAAGGAATCTGAGGAGAAATTCCTAAAACAAATCTTAACTTGAGGAAAACATTTTGAAGGAATATCTGTGGAAACCACTGGACAATTTATGGATCAATTTCTGGAGCAGCGTTTTGAGAATTTTTAGAGAAATCTCAGGGGTAATTCTCGGATAAATCATTGAAAGAGTTCTTGGAAGAATTTCAGCAGGAATCTCCTTAAGAATTCCTAGAGGATCCTTGCAGGAGGATACATAATATTCTAGCAGAACATTTAGCGGGTTGCTGGAAGGATTATTGAAGAAATCCATGAAGGAACGATTCCTAACAACGCAATCTTGTTCACCAAATGTTATTAAAGAATCCTTACTTTGTCTGCCGACATCGCCAGGAGTCGCACTTATCGCTTCGGCAGTATGGGGCTGTCCATAAACCACGTGGTCATTTTTTTGGGACTTTTCAAACCACCACCACTTAACAATTCTGGAAATACTGGCAGAAAACCCTAGAATTCCGAATGAATTCCATGAAATAAATTCAAGAGGAATTCCTGAAAGATTCCTGTGAATAATGCCTTGAAGAATTTGGAGGAGAATCCGGGAGATAGCTCCAAGAATTCCGTGCGAATTAAGAGAGTTCAATAAATTCTCGCTTAAATTCTTGGAGAAATCACTGTAAAATTCCAGAAACAATTCTGGAGAAGAAAGGTAGATTTCCGGATAAAATGCCCAGAAAAAGTTTAAGTGAAATCTTTGGGATTTTCCCGAATATAATCCGTTGAAGAATTTCGGTAGGAATTACAAGAAAAATCTTTGAAAAAATATTGGAAAAGTCCAAGTTAGAATCTCCAGAATGAAATCTGGAAGAAACTTTGGAAAAAAACACCCGGAGAAACCTAATAAAGATTTCCGAAAAGAATCCCCAGGAGAGTTCCATGAACAATTTTTGGGATAATTATCGCAAAAAAATAACTTAAAGAAATCCGAATGGAACATCCAGAATAAATCTGGAAAAAATCCTTTGAGAAGTGCAGATCGAATACCTGGAGTTTTTTTTAACGAGTATTTTAACTTATAGCTAATTCTACACTTTACCTGGAGTTATAACTGGTTCGAATCTTCGGAAAAAAAAAACTTACAGGTTACCTACAATAATTCTGGGAGGCTGTGTTGAAAAAATCCTTATGGTTTGTTTTGGAAGAATTCCGGAGTTTAAGGGTAGAAAGTTATGAAAAAAAAAAAAACGAGCAACCCCTATAAAAATCTGGGAGCAATCTAAATGAAGATTTTCAGATTGAATATCAAGAATGATTCCTGGAGGTGTACCTAGAATATTATTTTTAGCAAAAAAAAATCAAAGAAAATTCAAGGAGGAACCCTTCTAGGATTCCTCGAACAATCCCTGGAAGTATTCCGGCAGAAGTCCTTAGGATACCCAAGTTCAATTTCATAAGAAATTGCTTTGAAAATTTCAATAGAAATGCGTGAAAGAGTGCTTGGAAGAATTCGCCACAAAATTACCTGTATGAATCTTTAGAAAGATTCCCAAAGGTATTCCTGAAAATTCTCTGAAAGAATTCTGGAAAGAAATCCGGAACATGTTCTTGGATGAATTAGAATGATTAGAATCTACGGAAATTCTTCAAGTTTAGTCTCTGAGGCAAACTAGAGATTAAATCAGCAGAATTTGCAGGAGATGTTTTGGAAAAAATCCTGAATGAAATCTGAGTGAAATTCCTGAATGAATCCCGGAAGAAATTCTTGGAAGAATACAAAAGACATGCCGGGCCCGTGGCGTAGTTGGTCACACGTTCGTGCGGATGGTCATGGGTTTGATTCCCAGCCCCGGCACTTGCAATTTTTCGTCAGTTGCTGTTCCCCCAAGTGCGGCTGGCACTGAACCTCTTCTGAGCCCCGTGGCTCAAACGGATCCGGATACCTGGACATCGGGGAACTGCTACTCATAATGGACCCCCAATTGGACCGGAAAGGAACAACGGCCATCCATCATCCTTGTGCTCATCCATCTACCATGTATAGAGTAGAAAAGTGAAAGCAGCAGAAAGGAAACCAGTTCGGTGAAGTAGAATAGAATATACGTCTAGGCGCTGTACAAAATGTAAGTGCAGCTGTCAATTGAAATCGTTCACGTAGTGCCCTAGTGGACAATAGAGCTGAATTTCGGTTAAGTGATTGAGAATTAAAAAAAAATACAGTGCATAAAAAAATCCGGACACGAACACGTTTAATACTTCCAGTGAGCTATGCGCTCTTTGAAGGAAGCACGGCACTAGGTAACGGACTAGCATGCAACGCCCAGTGGCACAGCCAAAAACTTTTCCTGACAGCTGCGGTGATAATCCAACCCACGTTGTTCAGCACGATGTGACTAAATTCTTGGCCACGTGGCCACGGAGCCACACCAAAAGCTCTGAGAGAAATTCTAGGAAGTATTGCGAAAGAAATATTTTAAATAATTTCGGTAGAAAATTCTGATAGAATTCCGACACTTTTGGAAGGAAGATAAGAAGATAAGTTCCAGCAAGAATTCGAGGTAGAATTGCGGAAAAAATCCCCGGAACGGTTTCCAGTTGAATTTTGGAAGGAATGTTTGAGAAATTCTGAGAGAAATTCCGTGAATTTCATGATAAATTACGGGAGATATTAATATGCTGTCATTCTGGGGAAAATCCGTGGAAGACGGAAGGCAATTGGGAAAATAAACCAGAAATTAGCAGAAGATTTCAGAGAAATGTCTGAATTCCGGAAGATGCCTAAAACAAACGAAACTCCAGGAAGTCATTTCAAGAATTTCGGGATGCATCTTATTTGAAGTTCCGGGATAAGTCTCTGAACAACTTCTTTGGAAATATTAAAAGAAATCTTTGAAATAATTATGAAAGGAATCTCAGGATAAAAGCTGGTTGGAATCGCTGGAAGAATTCTAGAAGATAAACTCAGAATGAACTTTTAAATGTATCCTATATAATGCAACTCATTTCGATTCAACTCGTTGCAAAACTCGATTTTTACATCATGAGTTGTACATTTATCCAACGAGGCTTGCCGAAAATCATCATTTTGCAACTCGTTCTGTTCAAAACCGCAATTAACGACTTTGACGATCTCTTACACCTCTAATCCCTGAGCTAACAGGTTACATGTTACATAACATTGCCTAGTATTTCAAAATACTTGAAAGTACGCGAAAATCATTAGGTACTTATTACAAATGTTTATTGAACGCATCGTCGAAAATGCATACCAGTTGATACTAACAACACGTTCAAGGTACTATTAATTATCAAATAAAATTGCAGTTTGTCATAAATAATTATGCGTGCCAAATGCGTGTGTTCGAGCAGTTAACAACCCCAACCGCGAATCAAATTGCATTTAGTTCGACAATTACGCCAACAATTCCGCTAACTACCCACCAGCAACCATGCATTCACTCCTCCTTATTCCGAACCGGAGAGTGACGGACGATGCAGATGCAAAGCAAGCCGCCACCGAACACCGTCCATCAAGCGGAGTCGATCACTCGTGAAGCTATTTGGCAAACGGTTTGTGCATGGTATGGGCAAAAATGGTTGCTCAGAAGGTGGCGAACACGTTTCGGTATTCGTCGGCTCGTCTCACATGGCACTACGTACCTAAATGCACCAAACCAGCCAGGGAAAGACAAGAAGGCTCGTAAATCAAACCAGGGCCAGGAGGATAAATTTTGTGAAAAGGAAATGAAACACACGTAAGAAATATATTTTCCTCTCGATCACTGCCATCTTGTGCCGTGCTTTCGGTCGCCAGACATGGGAGAAGCCAGCCAGCAGCGATGAGACGAGACGAGCGAGCGACGAAGACGATGCGATGGATGAAAGATGACCGACCTCCTGGAAGATGTTCACCTACCTACAAGGACGACCACGGTGCATACAGAGGCAGGCAAGCACCCAAACCCAAGTGTAAGCGAATGTGAGAACAGAAAAAAGGTCGGAGGTAGCACACATGATGGCAGTTCTGAGAATTGCGATGATGCCAAGGCAGAAGTATAGAGGTACGTACCTACTTGGGTCTACCTCGCTGGCACAACGTCACACAAGCGGATATGAATTTCAACCACATGTTGAATGAAGTTTTTTTGCTCTCCGTTTTATTTTTTTAGATTTTTTTTGCGAAATAAAAAAATATGGTTTTGTGAGAAATGGTTGTCAACAATCGGATGTGATGAATGTAAAGCAGACTCCTAAGGGAAAGGCTAAATCTTTTTTTCCTATATGGGTCATTCCACATGAAGTGACCGAGTAAATGAGAAAACTTGCAACCGACCATCACGGATTTGAACCAAATTTGGCTGAAACATTTGTTTAGATGGAAAAAGAAAAAATCCAAATTTTGGTGCCGATCGGATCACCCCTCGGCCCGTGGCAGCACCCCACAGTGGGACCATTCTAAAAAAAAGACGATCAAAACCTCTAGAAGCCATTAGATGACATTTTAGCATATAGGTGTCTTTAGAAGATATGTTAAGAAAAATCTTCTCTATTTCTGTGCATATTCACTGTATGGTAAAACTGTAAGGTGAACCCGAGCAAAAAAATATTTTTTCAAAATATTGTTTTAGAGGGTAGATGTCTTCAGCAAAGTTGTAGAACGTAAAATTTCAAGTAACTTTGCTGAAGACACCATATAGCTTGGACTTCATTTTTGGGGAGAAAATATGAGAGTTTTAAAACACAAACTCAAAATCAGTTTTTTTAACTTTTCCATGATTATATCGTAAAATTTTAACGTGATATGTTCTACAAGTTTGTAGGTACTACTGAAATACACTATCTTGCTGAAGACACCAACCCTGTAAAATTGACAATTGCTCCAGTAAACCAATTTTTTTTGAAAATTTTTCACTATTTTCACTATTGAATATTTTTTAAATAGGCACTTTTTGGCAGCCGTGCTTTCAAAATTTCAATGCTTTATTATGTTCAGAATAGACCAAAAGTGACTTAACAATTGGGTCTGATAGGGCACTTTGATTTCTGATGCTATTTTAATAGTCATTTTTCAAAGAAAATATTCGTAAATTTCATACACATCATTCAATACAAACTGAAAACTCACGAAAACTTTTCGACAATATTACTAGTTAATCCAAATAGTGTTCTGGTTGAAATAGTCTACATTTTTTACACTGTGGTTGACTTTACATTCAATACCCGATAACAAATATCGCGTATTAAATTTTTAGATAAATTTTTAACACCCATAAAAAACCGTGTTTTTTATCTATTTTTTTATTGCAATTATCTTTGTTTATGTTAAAATACATGCATTAATAAATCAACTAAAATAACGATAACATTTTTTCCTTTGCTATGTTTACATTACAATTTCGGTTAAAAAAAAGGCGAAAATGTAATGAACGCCTCTAAAAGTTGTGTGTTAAAAATTAAAAATAAAATAAAACGAGTGAAACATTGTTAATTCAGATTGAAATAACCTGTATCTGTTAGAGATATTCTAGGTTGTAAATCTTTCGTCATGATGAAAATTCTTTATATTCTATTGAAATTGGTTATGCTGTTTGATACTCTTTAAAAAATTTTTTTCCAGTTTTCAAGAACTGCGTCCGTTAGGTCGATTCTTGTCCTTGGTGTTCAAAATTCCTTCGTCGTAGACATGTTACCTTAATTCATCCCTTGACAAATCCGCATCAAGATCACGGCTCGATTATGGATACTTTTCCAGAGGAGCCATTAGTTTTAAGTTTATATTATAACGATTTTTTGAAAAGATAAAGAGGTTTTGTGTCTTTTTGAGAATAATTTCGTAGTTGAGGAAATCACTCAAAGGGGCCTTTCCTTCTTAAAAAATGTTTAGTTAGAAATTAAAAACACTAACAATTGAAATAGCCTGCATTTATTAAACTTGTTTTTTCTTATTCAGAATCACTACTCGGATGAACTAAAAATAATATCGAAAAGTTGTATGAGATTTGGGAATATTTTCTTTGAAAATGACTATTAACATACCATCAGATATCAAAGTGCCTTATCAGACCCGATTGATAAGTCAATTTTGGTGTATTCTGGACAAAATGAGGCATTGAAATTTTGAAAGCATGGCTGCCAAAAAGTGCCTATTCAAAAAATATTCAATAGTGAAAATAGTGAAAAAATTTCAAAAAAGTTGCTTTACTGGAGCAATAATCAATTTTACAGGGTTGGTGTCTTCAGCAAGATAGTGTATTTCAGTAGTACCTACAAACTTGTAGAACATATCACGTTTAAATTTTACGATATAATCATGGAAAAATTCAAAAAACTGATTTTGAGTTTGTGTTTTAAAACTTTCATATTTTCTCCCCAAAAATGAAGTCCAAGCTATATGGTGTCTTCAGCAAAGTTACTTGAAATTACATGTTCTACAACTTTGCTGAAGACATCTACCCTCTAAAAAAATATTTTGAAAAAATAATTTATTGCTCGGGTTCACCTTACAGTTTTACCATACAGCGAATATGCACAAAAATAGAGAAGATTTTTCTTAACATATCTTCCAAAGACACCTATATGCTAAAATGTCATCTAATGGCTTTTAGAGGTTTTGATCGTCTTTTTTTAGAATGGTCCCACTGTGGCACCCCTCGTTCTGGCCGATATGAAAATTATCCTCTTTTACTTTTATTTTTATCATTGAAACGATTGCACCTACACATTTTCGACCTTCGGCTTTTTTAAAGGAAATCGTTCAGGAAATCCAGAAAAAATATTAGTTTTTTGATACAGTGTTGCCAGATATCATATTTTTTAATTTTAAAACTAAAAATCGATTTTTCTCAAAATACGTATATTTTGATTTTAAAAATATTGATTCCATCGTGTTTATCAGACGTTTTACGATCGTAAAAGCTCAACTCCCCAAGGTAATTTGCGTCGTTCCTGAGATATAGCGTTTTTAAGAAAAAATATTCATTTTTTTTCATAGAAAATATCATATAAAATCAAGTACCGTAAACCGGGGTCAAATTGATCAGCGGGGTGAAATTGATCATTCGGTTACTACATTCTAATTACATAAAAGGAACTCTTAAGCGTCGTAATGATCTTAAACTTTTTACGTCATTTGGTTCGTAGATGTCGAGAGATGAGTGTAGACTTTTATTTTTTATAAAAAAGTTGGGTTTGCCTTATTTTTTTTAGGAATTTGCAATGTATTTCTCATTTAGCTGAAATCATTGCTACTAAACAATCGATTGCTAATAGGACTTCCCGTAAATTGCCTGTTTTAACATTTTTGTGGAGCCTTGGTTGGGAAGTTATGTAGCTCATCAGAACATGAAATAGTTTAAAAAAAGTTCATTTTATGATGAAATAGTCATTTATTGTGATAGAAATCACTTGTATCAAATGAAATTGCCTACCTTTAGGCGTTTAAGGGGAAATTTCAAAATTTAATTATTCATTTAAAGTAATAAATTCACTAGTTGTAAGATTTTAAACGCATTATTCGGTTTTAGAAGAGCAAAATTAAGCGGAGAAGGATAATTTCCTTTCCAACCGATGCTTTATTGTATACTGATCAATTTCGCCCCAAAGCGGCATTTCCAATTTTTTGATTTTCAGAGATATTTAACTTAAAGTTTAAATTTGTTGAACAAAATTCTGTCATATGGTTCCATGGAGATCCACTGGGTACTGGTTTTACAAAAATTCTTTTGGCAATATTTGAATTGTCACTGATGTTTTCCGCAAAAGTTGTTTTAAAGTGATCAATTTGACCCCGGATTACGGTACAGTTTATAAATTTCGCAAAAAAAATATTGTTCGATGCCATATAAAGACGTTTTGTGTTGATTTGACCAAATCAAGTATAAAAAGGATTAAAAAAATGTTACAGTGTTGCCAGTTTATCAATTATGAGTCTATCGTAATGGACTAACATAACCTGTTGAACTAAAAAAATGTATCTATTGAGATCATCAATTCTAAAACAAATTTCAAATATTTTAACATTATCTGAACGGAAGTGCTGCCAAATTTGTAATATTTATTGTAGAAATCTTAATTTTTCTAGAACTTTAGTATGAAATCTAATTAACAAGCCAAAAGTATTTTTTTTATTAAGGTTTAGTACATTTGGCAACATCGACGTAAAATATATTCAGGAAAACATTTGATGAGTGTATTTATAAGCAACAGTGCTGAAAATATCATTTCGATATAACTACATTCAATGACCCACAGCTAATTTCAAAAGTTGAGCCTGAAAATATAGAATATGATAAAATATGAAGTATGATATCCTTTGGAATTAGATAATATTAGATACTACGCATCGTCGCGCAACTGGTAGCTCAGACTTCAGTATTTTTATTTTATATTCGAAGGTCCAACTCCTTATAAAAATCCCTGTGAAAATATCTTTTGATTGATTTTTACAGCAGTGTTGCCAAGTGTGCTAGTATTTAGCGGAAACGCAAACAATAGGTGCGGGGATGCTTAGTATTGCGTTTACTCTTACTGGATTGCAGAATAATAGATCATGTCCTTTATTGTCCCGGGCAGAGAAGTGAAGAACAGTGTTGAGTACAGGGTGCGGCAGGAAAAAATGCGAAAAGTTCAAGGCACTATTACACGCTAAATATAGGATAAATATGACTATTTTTTCATGACAGTGTATCAGTCAATGTTTATATTCTAGCACTGAAAAATAAAAATGAACATATTTGATGTTTAACATGTGATAATGTAGGCCTAATAAGCGGATATCAATAAACTGCGCGCCCAATGGTCATTAAACAAAATGACTATAACAGTATCAAAATTAGCACAAATTTGATGAACAACCAGACCACACTGATCCAGAGCCATGTAGTTTCACATAGCAGATGAAATAAGTACATATATTTGATGACATTGTAGAGAAAATCAAAAATTTTGTTTTTTCAGATGCGAAATTTAGCGACCTGTGCGATTTTCTGCGGTTTGAAAATTCTGGTTGTCTTCATCTTCAGGCGCCGCCCTGTAAAGGTTAGTGACCAAAATGAGAAATTTTTCAATTAACTTTTTAGAAAACTAGCCTATTATAGATCATGGAACGTTGAAACATAGATTGGTTAATGTCAAATGGGCGAAAATAAGGTTTGAAGTTGAAAAACACTTTCGCATTTTTTCCTGCCGCATACTGTATTGTGTTGTCTATTGATGTGATTGCATATGGTTTGAGTTTTTGTTTGTTCTTCGTGGCGAATGAACAAAAATTTCTGAGTGAAATGGAATAGTGGCGTTTGCTCCCTAGAGCCTACTTTTCTTAGGTTTTTTTTACATGGAAAAGAGATCGGTTGTACGCGAAGGTTAATTGCGATAAATCAAATCGATTCTTCGATCAATTATAGGTGACTCCCAGATCGGCAATGTATATAGTATCATATTAGGGATCGGTATATTCGCCTCACTCCATTCATATTCACTCCTCTTTGCCGAATCGAAAGATGCAGGAAACGGATTGTCGTGATCAAGCACGCAACCCCATCACCAGTGGAAAGCCATGCGCAAGTTGCTTGACACGGATATTCGTTGCCGTTCGTCGCAGTTTTGATCGCAAGCGAATGAATGAATGGCGAATGCTGAAGAATGCTGGTGAGTGATCGAAGTGGCTGCTGTCGTCGCTGACAAGCAAACACACAAACTAAAGCGACAATCGTTCGCTGCGATTAACCATGGAGTAGTAATTATGAATTGTGTTGCCATCTATGCTCATACTCATGCAGTGTTGCCAACTGTGCTCGTTATGTATAAAAAACAGAAATTATTTGTTTTTATTTGGTGTTATCTATTTACGAAAGCTTTCGTGTAAATTGAATGTTTACAATAAAATTGGCATGTGTGGCAACACTTCCATCTACATCATCGTTGAAATGAATAAAATGACAATTGAAATGAATTTCATAAAAGATACATTTTATATTTTAACAATACATCTTTTCCAATAAACCAATTTTTTTTATTGGGTAACTCTCGCTGAGACCGTCCCACTATTTACACCATGTCTTTAAAAATGTTTAAGGTGGAGATTCTCTGAAAGTCCTCCTCAAAAAAGTAACAAAAATGCATTTTGTTAATCAATTTGATGGACCCCCCGTTAGTTAGAGCCACAACCATTTTTGCCGACCCCTCGATTTTGATCAATTGTTGGCTCATTTAAACCGTTATAACTCAAAAGTTTCTCCAAAAACCACCTCATAACAAAATGTTGTTGAAAAGAGGAAAGATAGAGCTACTGATTACGGTTGTAAAAACATGGGTCGGCCATATTGATTTTAGCCGCCATCTTGGATTTTTATACCAAAACTGTTTTTTCACCATGTTGGCAACCACCGATTTTCAAAATCTTTGCGTCAATCGAAAGCGGGGACATTTTTACACAACATATCAAAAATTTAGAGATGCATCTTTTTCCTATCACAAGTTATCAGCACTTTTGTAAATCATGACACGTTTTCTTCATACATTTCCTTGCGCACCGGCAACGACACCCAACAGCATCAAAGTTGGCGCCTGCTTGTATACATAACGGCACCTGCAGCCAAATTAGGGAAAATTGGAGGTACGTTCCCGTTTTTGACTGTTTCTCAATGATGCGGACATTGCTTTTTAAAGTTGTTTGGTGTTTTGAAAAGCTTAAACCTTCAGCTTTCCATTAGTGGGTTCAGATTTCAAATAATTGTTCGTAAACACTGTGAAATAACGCTGCATTTATGTAAACAACCGGCACCTGGCCCAGTGCGCTTAAGTGTCATGATTTACAAAAGTGCTGATAACTTTTGATAGGAAAAAGATACATCTCTAAATTTTTGATATGTTGTGTAAAAATGTCCCTGCTTTCGATTGACACAAAAATTTTGAAAATCGGTGGTTGCCAACATGGTGAAAAAACAGTTTTGGTATAAAAATCCAAGATGGCGGCCAAAATCAATATGGCCGACCCAACTTTTTATAACTGTAAATAGTAGCCCTATCTTTCCTCTTTTCAACGACATTTTGTTATGAGGTGGTTTTTGGAGAAACTTTTGAGTTATAACGGTTTAAATGAGCCAACATTTTTGAAGACATGGTGTAAATAGTGGGACGGTCTCAGCGAGAGTTACCCATTGCTATCTATCAAACTAACAATAACTGTCAATTATCGGGTCATTTTGTCAGATAGGACCATAAACAAGAAAACACAGACAAACAGACGTATTGGAAAAAAAATTCCAACGACCACGGTTTTAACGATTTTTTTAAACCTTTATAGTTGTAGTTTTCACAACCAGAGGTGCGCACATCATTTTTCTAAGCGTTAGACGTTTCACCTAGTGTGAACTAGGCGATGGATTTTCACGAAAATTATTCTAGGTGTTACGTCTGTTTACATATTACTTTGGGAAGCACCAGAACCCGACTCCGGATAATCGAGTCTGACCTGTATAATAAAAAAGGTAAACTGGCAACACTGTCACAATTTTTTTAATCCTTTTTATACTCGATATTGTTCAAATCAGCACAAAACGTCTTTATATGGCATCGAACAATGCTTTTTTACGAAATTTATAAACTGCACCTGATTTTATATGATACTTTCTATGAAAAAAATGAATATTTTTTCTTAAAAACGCTATATCTCAGGAACGACGCAAATTACCTTGGGGAGTTAAGCTTTTTCGATCGAAAAACGTCTGATAAACACGATGGAATCAAAATTTTTAAAATCAAAATATACGTATTTTGAGAAAAATCGATTTTTAGTTTTAAAATTAAAAAATATGATATCTGGCAACACTGTATCAAAAAAAATAATATATTTTTTGGATTCCCTGAACGATTTCCTTTAAAAAAGCCGAAGGTCGAAAATGTGTATGTGCAATCGTCTCAATGATAAAAATAAAAGAAAGAGAGGATAATTTTCATATCGGCCAAAACGAGGGGTGCTGCCACGGGCCGAGGGGTGATCCAATCGGCACCAAAATTTGGATTTTTTCTTTTTCCATCTAAACAAATGTTTCAGCCAAATTTGGTTCAAATCCGTGATGGTCGATTGCAAGCGGTCGGTCACTTGGCGTGGAATGACCCATATACCTTTTTGGTTTAATTCATATGGCTGCCCAACGTAAGGCCCGCGGGCCGCCCTTTACAAATTTTAAAAAAGCATCAGATTATGTCAATGTCAAAGTTTTGGTGAAATTTTGGGAATATTTCCATTCCAAATAAAAACATTTTAACAGGAACTTCGCGTAACTTTCGAAACTGAATTAAGAAATTGAACATTTAAAAAACTAAAACAATCACAATTCTAAGAGCGTTCGGAGATTTTATTTTTGATGTAAAATTTCAGCAAGCTCTGGTAACAACAAAAAAATTAATCATGATTAATCATTGGTGATTAAAATTCCAATTTCTGTGATTAATGATTAAGATTAATGATTAATTTGATTTTTAGGATGATTAATAATTGAGGGGCCCAGAATCAAATGGGTGTAAGTGACCATTTTGTCGATTTTGAGCTGAGCATACCAAGCTTTCAGGAACTTTTTTAAGATTGTTTCTACGATGATTAGAAAAATTACAATAAATTTGAGAAAATTGTTTTGATTTTGAAACTCCATATATTTTGTATGGGTTGAAAAATTGGCCCTAAACTTTGAACCTCATTTACTCGAAAGTGGGTTTTTGTCACTTACACCCCTTTGCTTCTAACCCCCTCAATTATGATTATTGATTTAATTTGGTTTTATCTGTGATTTATGATTATGATTATTGAATAAACTACTCATTGATTAATAATCATGATTAATCAATCACAAAAAAAACTGGGAATGATTAATTATTAACTAGATCTGATTTATTTTGATTTTGAAAAATAAAAAGGAATCATGAATTACATAATACTACTGGAAACTCTGTTAATGCCATTGGCTGGGGGTGCATAAATTGAACTGGCATGAAAAGAGGAAAATTTGTACATTAATTAAGCCATTCATGCTGGGCATTTGAGATTAGGTCAAAGGGATTTCCAGGAAGTTCCCAGAAAGCCCAATGAAAGGATATCAAGGTTGTTTCAGAGGATTTCTGGAGCATTTTAAGGGCGTTCCGTTAGTTTTCATAGGATTTCAGGAGTTTCACGGCCGTTTCAATAGTATAAAAGGGGTTTCAGGGGCATTCCAGAGGCGTTTCAGATAGTTTTAGGGGCGTTCCAAGGGATTTAGGGCTTTTTTCATATAGATTATCGTGATTTCAGTTAGGTTAATATCAAGAGGGTTTATGGAATATTATAGAGTTTCAAGGGATTTCAAAGGCATTTGAAATGGAGGTTTCTAGGGCGTTTCTAAGGCATGAGATTATGGAGGTTTCTAGGGTGTTTCAAGACTTTTCCGGGGCGATGAAAGGTTTTCGAAAATCCTCTGAAACTTCTTGAAACGCCTCTGAAATCCCCTCAGAACCCCCACGGACCTCATGTAATTTATTGAGACCCTGCGAAAGCACCGAAAACGCATATGTCTTATTCATGCTCTAAATCCCACTAAAAATCGTCTGAAGCTTCCTAAAATGCCTCCAAAAACCCCTGAAATCCCCTCGGATTCCATGTAACGCACCTGGTAACATTTTCTTTTGCACAATATTGGTCTACTCATGCATAAAAAGAGGGTCTACTATTCAACACAGCATTAAAAATAAACCAAATTGGATCAAACATTTTATATGGTGAATCATTTTTATGATGAATGATTAAAGATTGATTAAATATTTTTTTCTTATGATTATGATTACTGATTAATGATTAAATTGCGAAAGTAGTGTGATTAAGATTGATGATTAATGATTAAACGATATTTTTAATGATTATGATAAATGATTTTCGATTAATCTAATCATTAATCATGATGAAATTTATGATTAATCGTTAACGCTCTGGGTAAAACATAGACAAATTAAATAAATAAAAAGAAAATCGCGTTAAGTACTGTTCCTTTGAATTCCACTAAGAATTTGCATCCTTTGACAGATACGTATTTTGACCTCAACTGTAAGGTCGTCTTCAGTGTCTTGTACTTGACTCGACTTAACGCGATTTTCTTTTTATCTACAGATATTCCCCTAACAAGCCCAGGTTAATCATCATAGACAAATTATTAGAATGCAGTAAATAATTCATGACATGAACTGCGATATTCTTATCCGATTCTCTTATCTAATGGAATTTCAGTACTTATTTAATATACGAAAGTTCTGAAAATTGTGGAAACGAAATTTTTATTTTCATCTCTAAAATTGCTTTCGGATTATCTTGTTGGTCAGCTCAAAAAAAAAAGTGTATTATCGTCGGATTTCAATTTTTGGCCCGTCGACCGGTATGGAGTGTCACCTGTGCTGTGGCCCTCAGCTGCAAAAGGTTGGGTGGTGGTTTTAAAACAGTTTTAGATCGTTTCAGAGAATTTTCAAGTGCGCTTTAGGGGTCTCTTTGGTATTAACGGGAGTTCACGTTTTTTGTGACACCAAAGGTAGTTTCAGACAGGTCTTAGAAGCACAAAAAGAAAAAAATAATAATAACCTTAGTGCAAAGCATGATTTCACTGGAAAACGGATCGTGTAATCTTCGTTCCAACACAAATTTATGCTGAAAATCATGCACATACAGAAAATGCAAGTCTCACAAAAAAGTATGTCAAGATTTTGAATGTGTTAGCCTGACCCAAAAAGCTACTAGAGCGAACTCTTGTGGAACGTGATGAGACTATTGAAGCTTTTGTAAAAATTTGATTTAGTAATTACCTTCACTAAGGATCACATTCTGCCTAAAATTCCTAATGCGCGAAAAGAGTTTAACTGTTCGTTCAAGGCAGCCCAGTAGTTCGCTATGCAAGTTAGATGCGCCTAAAGAAATATAGTGCAAAATGCGCGGAAGAAGGATGCACGATCGGAATCAAAAAACAAAAGAAAATTGTGTTCCCCATTGATAGCTATTTCCTCTTTGGTAATTTAATTTATTTAATTTAATTTAATTTATTTATTGTCGTCAATCAAACGTAGACCAATTTCAATACATATCATGCTTAATATCTATTTATACTTATACATATTTTATATTAATAATTGTTATTAGCTCAGTTTTTTATCATTAGAGGCCACATCTTTCTGCTATTCTATTTAGCTTCTACGATTTCGAATGTTTTGAAAATGTTTCTTCAACTGCGTTCTAGTCATATTTAGGTCAATCATTTCACAATGCCGATTATAAGTGTACATCATTTGATTTAACGGTCCATATTTTGCATAACCAGCATGATGACGTTCCGCTGTAAACAAATTTCTCTCACGTAGATGCCGGCTGGGAGCATAAAAATTCAATTTGGACAATAATTCAGGTGAATCAGTACGCTGTGAGACAATATCAGTAACAAACGATACCATTGCGTAGTCACGTCGTTCTTTCAATGACTGAATGTTGATCAGCAAACAATGTGCTTCGTATGAAGGCAGAGGAAATAGTGTCCATCCTAACTTACGTAGTGCGTACAATAGAAACTGCTTCTGAATTGACTCTATGCGTTCTTCATGTTTTTTCATGTAAGGAGACCAAACAACGCTGCAATACTCTAATATTGATCTCACATACGCAATGTATAATGTTTTTATAGTGTATGGATCCTGAAAGTTATAACCAAAACGTTTTATAAACGATAACATATTATATGCTCTATGGATAATTGTATTATAATGTTCTACAAACGTTAATTTTGTGTCTAAAATTATACCCAAATCTCTTATTTTTTCACATTTATCAACAATTTGATTGCCTAGCTTTATTGAGACATCTGATGGACATCGTTTTCTACTGTACGTTATATGATTGCACTTTTTTACACTTAATTCCAATAAACTTTTAGAGCACCATACATGGAAAATTTGAATTTCATTCTTAAGTACATCGGCGTCATGTTTATTTCTAATTTCTAGGAACAGCTTCATGTCATCAGCATATATAAGAACATTTAGTTTTTTTAGTATAAAAGAGATATCGTTAACGTATAAAATAAAAAGAAGAGGCCCCAAGTGTGAACCTTGGGGAACTCCAGATGTGACCTTAATTGGTTTTGATTTTTTCTCATTGAATCGCACTATTTGTTGACGATCAGTTAGATAAGACTTGATCCAGCTGAGGAGCCCCGTTGCAATTCCCATCTTTTCAAGCTTGTAAATCAACATAGGAATGTCCAGTAGTGTGGGACACCAAAATACATTTTACTCCTGTACACTTTTTGAGTTCCATTTTGGCCCCATATCAACTGTGCAAAATTTCAGCTCGATCGGAGAAACTATATTTTAGCGCCAGCCGTTTTAAATTTTCATACAATTTACTATGGGGAAAATCACTTTTTTAAAGAAAAATCACCACAGGTTGCCCCTTAACTCCTAAAAATATATCGATGAATGATTTCTGTTGGAAATTTTACGAGGAACAAACCCTCTGAAGATCGCAAAGCGATCGAAGGCATGTGGAAAAAGTTATTGACTGAAAACCGAATGACATGCCCACGCTGTTTAACACGTAAGGAATAACAATAAATAACAAAATCTCGTCATTTTATCGATCGGGTAAGGCTTAATAACTTTTTCCACGAATGTCGCATCGCTTTGCGGTCTTCGGTGGTCTGATTCCTCGTGAAGTTATCTACAGAAATCATTCAACGACTTATTTTTAGGGATCAATGGTTGACCTCAAGCGATTTTTCTTTGAAGAGGTAAATTTTCCCCATAGTAAATCGTATGAAAAACTAAGAATGGCGGGCGCTAAAATATAGTTTCTTCGATCGATCTGAAATTTTGCACAGTTGATATGGGACCAAAATGGAGCTCAAAAAGTATACAGGAGTTGGAGTTTTTCCATTTTTTATATTTTCCCATATAAACCGTGTACCAGGCTAATGTCCAGTCTATCGAATGCTTTGCTGAAGTCAGTGTAGAGAGCTTCCACATGATTACCGTTTTCCATTGCATTCAAAGAGTAATTGACAAACTCAAGCAGGTTAGTGGCTGTTGAACGGCCTTTGAAGAAGCCATGTTGAGAATTAGTTATACTATTTTTAATCTGAGCGAAAACATTTCTGCTGATGATTGATTCAAAAAGTTTTGGTATGCATGAAATAATAGCAATTCCACGATAATTTCGAACATCACATTTTTTACCAGACTTATAAATTGCGCACCTTTGTAGAACAAGTTCTATAGGACTCGCCAACTAGAACAGACGTTATTCTTAAAAGTAAGAAAGTCAAACGAAGCCAAGAGAAATTCAACAGTGCGTTTAAGTTGAATTAATTGCATAATAAGTTTGTGAAGGCTGACAATCTTGTTGTTTAACTTACCTAACCGATCAGGCTAAGGTCGGGGTGGCCTCTGCTGTACATAGTAGCCGTCTCCATTCCACTCGGTCCATGGCTGTTTGTCTCCAGTTCCGCACTCTGCGTAGGGTCCGCAGATCGTCCTCCACTTGGTCGACCCACCTAGCTCGCTGCGCACCACGTCTTCTTGTTCCGGTCGGATGACTCTCGAGAACCATTTTAGTCGGGTTGCTATTCGACATCCTGATGACGTGACCCGCCCACCGAAGCCTCCCGATTTTCACGGTATGGACGACGACGGTTGGTTCTCTCAGCCGCTGATGCAGCTCGTGGTTCATTCGCCTTCTCCAAGTTCCGTCTTCCATCTGCACTCCGCCGTAGATGGTACGCAACACCTTCCGTTCGAAAACTCCAAGGGCGCGTTTGTCCTCTGCACGTAGGGTCCATGTTTCATGCTCATACAGGACTACCGGTCTAATCAGCGTTTTGTAGATGGTTAATTTCGTGTTACGGCGAACTTTATTCGATCGTAGAATTCTGCGGAGTCCAAAGTAAGAACGATTTCCTGCCACAATGCGCCTCTGAATTTCTCTGCTGGTGTCGTTGTCGGCGGTCACCAGTGAGCCCAAGTACACGAATTCTTCAACCGCCTCGATTTCATCACCGTCGATATGAATTCGGGGTGGCGGGCGCGGTGATTCCTCCCTGGAGCCCTTTGCCATCATGTACTTTGTCTTCGACACATTAATGACTACACCCTCTAAAGCAATGTTGAACAGCAAGCACGAAAGACCATCACCTTGCCGTAACCCTCTGCGAGTTTCGAAGGGACTCGAGAGTGTCCCTGATACTCGAACTACGCACATCACTCGATCCATCGTCGCCTTGATCAACCGTATCAGTTCATCCGGGAATCCGTATTCGTGCATAATCTGCCATAGCTGTTCTCGATCGATTGTATCATACGCCGATTTGATATCGATGAACAAGTGATGTGTGGGCACGTTGTATTCGCGGCATTTCTGCAACACCTGGCGGATGGCGAACATCTGGTCCGTTGTAGCGCGATCACCCATAAATCTAGCCTGATATTGCCCTACGAAATCTCTTGCAATCGGTGATAGACGGCGGCATAAAATTTGAGAGAATATCTTGTAGGCAGCGCTCAGTAGTGTGATCGCGCGGTAGTTATCGCAATCCAACTTGTCGCCCTTTTTGTAGATGGGACACACGATACCTTCCATCCATTCCTCCGGTAATACTTCCTCCTCCCAAATCTTGGTAATGACCCAGTGTAGTGCTCTCACCAGTGCTACTCCACCGTATTTTAGAAACTCGCTTGGTAGTTGATCTGCTCCAGCGGCTTTTTCAGTTGTTTTTCAACCGGCCAACCTCCTCCTCAATCTCTTGGAGGTCAGGGGCCGGATGTCTTTCGTCCTGTGCACATACTCCAAGATCTGTCGTACACTTTTTTCAGCGCCTAAATGTATTCTATTATATTCTTATTCTACTATATTGAACTGATTTTGCCTTTGTGCTGCTTGCACTTTTCTACCCTGTCTTTTGATAGAATGATGAGCACGATGATGAAATGATGTGTGGCTGTTGTTCCTTTTCCAGTCCGATTGGAGGTCGTCCATTATGGGTTGCCGTTCGCCGATATCCAATTATCCGGGTCCGTTTGAGCTATGAGAGCTCAGAAGAGGGTCAAGTGCCAGCCGCTCTCGGGAGAAGAGCAACTGACGAGGTGCCGGGGCTGGGATCGAACCCATGACCATCCGCTTATTAAGCGAACTTGTAGCCACTGCACCACGGGCCCCGGCATCAGATGCCTTTGAAGCTAATGCTCCTATGCTCCTGCCCTTGCTGTAGCGTCGCACCGGCAACATGCGGAATAGCGTGGAGCTCTGAGTGTGATGAGCCTTCGGTAGGGGTGCAGCGTGGCACCGCTTCGCTTCCTTGTGGCACCGACTTGGTCGATGTCGACAAACTTGCCAAGTCGCTGTGTAGAAGTGGTTGGTGGCGCATTTGGCAGCATTGCACGTCGCACGTATCAACCTGGTTTTCTATCATGCTTGCCAAGGCAGATCCAGGACAGGAAATGATCGCGGACAGTTTTCCAGCGGTCGCCTTAATTCATCTTTTTGTAAACTACACACTACTCCTTTACTCGATGATCCGGATCTCCTCAGACTAGACAGGTCGGCAGTGATGCCGACGGTGCTGCCTTCGTTGACTTCCCCTTCGGCTTCACCGCTTCCTGCACCGGATGGTATAGCGTGGGCGTTGACGAAACCTTTCCGCTTTTCTTCCTTTTTCTGTCTCAATTCCATCGGGTCCTACGTGAGTGTGACTCCGGCAATCGCTGACATACACGGATATCAGCCACCGCAAATTGCAGCTTGAACGTCACACACTCTAGCTTCCGATTTGCTGAAAGCTTATCCACAAGCTCCTGGAGTAGTACCGGATTTAAAAAATATAACACTTGTCCGGCTGCCTCCAGATGCTCATATAAAATCAGCCTCCACCGTACACAAATTCTCCGCTTTCGGTGCCGGAACGTCTTGTACTTACTGCAGCAGCGCATAGATTACACCGTTCAACACTAAATTTTGTTATGGAATGAGAAAACAAAATAACAGTGGTGTGGGACCCTTGAAGTGTCAGTGAAAGAATTTTTGAAAAATATTGGACCGGGCCTTCACAGTTCAAAACCAATCTTTGTATGGAGAGCTTGGGGTGTTCAATTGATATGTGTATTAGAACGCACTGTGCATATATTTAGGCGTTAGACAATAACAAAACTAACCCAAATACCGAAAACACCTAAAAATATGCACGGCACGTTACAATGTGCATATCAATTGAACACCCCAAGTTCTTCATACAAACTTCGGTTTTAAACTGTGAAGGTGCGGTCCAATATTTTTCAAAAATTCTTTCACTATGACGCTTCTAGGGTCCCAAACCCCTGTTATTTTTTTTCTCATCCCATAACACCAAATTTTGTAAAATTTTGTCGAGCAGTGTTATTTGTTCCAGGCGCCCATACAGCATCTGCCAAGTCTGCATCACTTGCGGCACCGATGCTGGTAGCAGCAAACGGTTGCGAACCACCTTCAAAGCGCCGCCAATCAAAAACTGCTGAAGTTGGCCAAGATTCACCACGTTGTTGTAGCCACACGCTTCCGTTGATGTATTAAAAGCACTGAAGAACATTGGCCACTCTTCTGAATTGTCAGTTCACTAGAACACTGAGAGTTCTTTCGGCATAACTGTAGGGTCCACTTCCAGAAGCAACTCTCGTCACGGCAAACTCCAGCTCTCCAGTTCAGAAGCTTTCTCCGGTCGTTCGGATTCACCAGACTTCCCACAGGTTCGCTGTCCGTCGTCCGCCGACGCTCCACTTTTCTCGCAACTGTCTCTCTACACGCTCATTCGTAACTGCTCAATTCGCACCATCTACACAATCAATGTAAACATAGAGAGTGCATGCCAGTACAAACCCACGCCGCGAGTTGACGAGCTGTCGGTGCTGGATTAACGATATTCGCGACGGAAACCATCGGGACACCAAAGGGTGTGTGCTTGCGAAATATGTGGGTTAACTTGAGGAAGGCTTGTCGGGGAGGAAGGGAGCGTAGAACGAGTGTGCATTCATAGTACCGTAATCCGGGGTAACATTGATCAGAATTTTCGATCTTTCTTGAATAATTCTCTTGTTAAAGGTAATGTTACATGTTTTATATTTTTAAAACAAGTACTGGCCCTTTGATTATGTGTTAAGCTACTCGAAAAAGTCTTGTAAAACTTATAAACATGTTTAAATAGAGTTTTTAATCTTATTTTGGATTTTGTTGATTTGGGGTAACATTGATCATGTTCGTGATCAATGTTCGTTTGTGTTGAAAATACCCTTACTTACTAAAATCGGGGTCGCTGATTTCGAATATGTTGTTCAAATTCTTACAAGTTATGTACTTTTTGAGTTATTTTACGATTAAAATCCTGCAAACCGCGAATAACGCCTAAGGGTAGGCAATGGCTTAAGGAATTGATAGCCTACATTTAATAAATCGTATATTTTATTGAAAAAGAGCATTTTCATAAAAGTTTTGTTCATTAAATCCAACTCTAGGATATCATATTGAAGTAATACAGTGTTTTTGAACCTCATATTGTATCTATTATTTATGCCATGCATGAATGTTTGACAATGTATCTCATAACGTTACGAAACTTTGTGATGGAAAAATCGATTTATCTCAATGTTTGTGAAATTCAATTTTCAAGAATTACATGTCATTTAATAGCTAAATAACAGCAGATTACGATATACCATTCGATAGCAGAAACTAATTCATTGTAAAATGCTTGTTTGAACATTTCATGAGGTCGGTCCAGCCGATCAATGTTACCCCGCTGATCAATGATACCCCGTTTTACGGTACTCATTTGGGGATGAGCTGGCCCTACACTACAGTTTTCGTATTGGGAGCAAGCTACCTGATATACTAACTTACTTTCACTTCTGGGCACCCACGGTGGTGCAGAGGTTCGAATTCTTTATTACACCAACGAACCTAACCTCAAAATGACTGACAATTTTCAGGTCATTTTGACAGATGCAACATGAGCATGAAAAGGACGACAACAATATCGATAAAGTAGAATATATGATCCGTCTTTTTCGTGCATGTGTGTGGTCTGTCAAAATTACCTGAGAAACGTCAAACATTTTCATGGCTATCTTTGTTGGTGTAACGAAGAATAGTCCATTTTACGAGCCGATTTTATGAATGAATTTTGACAGGAGATAGCATCCAATAACCCGTGAAAATCAATATCATCATCAACATTGTTGTCACTTCGTAAAATGGCTCATTGAAAGATTTCCATACTGGGCGATTGCCAGTCATCGCCTTGACCTGTGGCCAGGTCAAATTTCTGTCGACTTGCTTGATTTTGTTGTTGAGGCTGCGCCGCTATGAGCCTCTGGGTCTGCCTCTGCTGCGATGTCCTGCTGATTATTGGCCAGATCGCATAACTGGCTGATGAAGTGGTCGGTCTCCGGTATACTGGCGAATCCGTTCCGAGTGGTTTTCAATTATTTGAGTTTTGTTGGAATGCTGTATGCAAGTCTGTACTTAATTAATCCGGAAGTGGTCGCGTCGTGTACTGAGTACACGCACCGTGAAAAATGCATGCTTGTGGTACACAGCGTGAGCGCGGCGTCGCTGCTGGTAGTCAAATACACGACTGCTCGAGGGTTAAGTGTGTTCATTAGACTACAAATATAGTTTAAAATTTCGTAAACTTACAATTGAATTCGTTTGATTTATTCACTTCAATTCAAAAGGATGACGGTCTACTTCACAGATAATTTCAACTTATAACTCACACTACTGTTTTTACATAGAAGAGGTTTGAGAACGATAATAAATCAGTCCGAGAGTTGTGTCAGATGACTTCTGTCAATATTTGACACTTCACTGGGAAGTATTGGTGACATAGAACAGTGTTGCGAGTTATTGATTGGCAATGGCGTAGGGTTGCCTCCAACACTGGAGAAAATTACAACGCGGGCGGTAATGCTGCAGCATGGAACCCGGCTGAACGTAAAACGGTAGAAACAGAAGCGAAAACAGCAGTCAGTTAAAATTAAAAAGCACCGCCTGAGCGAAGCGGAGTCCGAGAGAATAAAACTTCTGTGATGTTTTCAAAAAACACATAATAGGGGCCATCTATAGACCACGTGGTCATGTTAGGGAGGGGGGGGGGGGGTGTCAAAGACCACGGTTCCACGGTCCATACCAATTTTTTTTTTTTTGTTTAAACGAAAGACCACGCCGGGGGGGGGGGGTGTTGGTTTCGAAATGACCAAAAAAATGACCACGTGGTTTATGGACAGTCCCAAATCTACCAGAAGCTCTACGCATAGGGACGGGAACACTTGACGTACGGTATGGACGTGAGATGATTGAAATTCAGTTAAGGGTTTCATGAATCCCAATATCTGGAGATCTGTACTAAACTTTCGAAATCACTCGAATCTTCCCAAGCAACATACAGATGGTTACAAAACAGTCACGGCGGCGCATGTAAGGGTTGCGCAGAATTCACCGTGACTTACTGCGCAACCATTACCGGCGCTGCCGTGACTGTTTTATGACCATTTGTGTTGCTTGGGTTGATTCCAAGCCAAATGCTTTGAAACCCTGTCTTTAACAGGAGCATTTTGGATGAGAGAAGATGCGAATACTGAAAGATCTTTAAAGGACCTCGAGCCGGAACGCTTACTACTGCAATGGAAAATTATGAAGGCAAATTTTGAAGGAAGCTTACAAGTCCGTCGAGAATAACATAGCTAGAGTCGAGCACTTCAAGGAACAGCAGCATTTGGTTCAGCTACTTCCGGATTTTGCAAACTTGCTGAACATATTTGTATCGATTCCGCATACTTGCGGTATACCCTGAGACAACAGCGGCTGCCCTCCGTAGCTATGCTGCACTTCCACAAGGGCATGGCTACTAAGGAGACACTTCAAAACAATTTTAATATCCCTAGCTCACGAAGTCATACCGCAACAGTGCACATCGAGCACCGGGAATTCCCAGTCGCTGATCACTTATTCGCGTGGCGATAATTGAATTAGTGAAAATAAAGCAAGTTTACAGTTAGACTAGCAAAGCCCCTACAAACAACAACCTCTCTGGTACCCTTGCTGGAGGTATAATAGTCATTTGGCGCTATACGCATAGCACACAAATGACAGCAAACCGGGCTGGGGGAAAATCCCGAAAACTTGATTTTCGCACTTTCACACGCGCCCGTGTACCATCGTCGTCGTCGTCATCATCACCACGAATTCCTTCCCAGCTACGGGCGGCGATGCAACCAACGAACGTTGGCAAGCCACGCGCGATTGTGAATTGGGACTGGGAGGTGTGTGTTTGTACATTACACAAGTGGTAGAGCACGGTGCGGAATATAAATAATTCAGCTTTATGAAGCATTAAGTTCACATTTATAATAATTACAATAATTTACTGAATTTAAACTGTTGCGATGATTTCAGGAAAAATATATTACACTGGTGAGCATCAGCGTTGGGGAGGGTATTTGGTGGCGTTTGGGTGCGAAAGGATTGCGGCCGGTTACACCGATTCCCGCGAGATTTAGGGAACGACGTTTGCTACATCGAAAAATGATTGAGTACAAGCGTTGTCCCGTTGTTCAGTATGTGAAAAGTTTGAAATTGGTTGGAGAAGGATTCAACACTTTACACGCAATATTCAACGCAACCGCAACGTTCCGACCGACAACTTACCTGTTACATCTGATAATGTCATGACAAAACTATTTGTGTTGGTGTTCCTACAAAAATTTCTTCGGGACTTCCTCTAGTATTTTTTTCTTCGGGCGTTTTTATAATACCTTCATGTATTTTCCAAATATTTTTTGCCGGCATGCCCCCTGTGAAACCGCAAGAATTTTGCTGGAATTTCTTCAAGAACTTCTACTGGTATTTCTCCAGAAATTCTTGCTGTTTTAATCTGTTTTAACAATCAATTTATAATCCAGCGCAAGTGGTGTTAGTTTATTAGAGTGAAATGAAGATTTTGGCTGATAATTTGAGAGCGCTCCACCGTGGAGCGATGCGTGATTTGGACGGTGGCGTTGAACAAAACTGAAAGTGAAAATGAAAATATCTAAAAATCAGTTGTTAATGATAAACTTTAAGTGATATATAAGTGGAAACGGCTTTAGGTACATCAAGTACGGAAAAAACCTTCCCGGGAGGAATTTATTTGAGTTGCAAAAATGGATTTGTTGGTGAAAGAATGCATTGCCCAAGGAGTTTGGTTTTCAAAGTGCTTTCTCGAAGTTGTCATGTATGATGTAATGATTTCCTGAATAAATCATAGAAGAAAAAGGGATATGCGTGATGATTTTTGACAAAGCATATTGAGAAAATTGTATATGTATAACAAACAGTTCATCGTACATCAGATTCCGTGCGTAAGTCAATTGGCGGCTTGTGCGGAGATAATTGTGAATGAAGTCGCTTGTTTGTTCTTCGGATGATTCGACTATATTCATGTAGCTGGTAAGTTCGTTTCTGTATTAAGATAGTACTGGGAAATCATATTGTAGTGCACTTCTTTACAAATGTTGCCATTTTTGTATTACCGTCAAACGGGGTTACTTGCAACAGCGGTGTAACTTGCAACACAATGACATACACTAAATGTGAAGCATTTTCTAATAATAATGAAAACTAGTATGCCCTACTATATCGGTTATAGAGATTATGTGTAAATGTCATGACACAGGGTAGCAACCTTGGACCATTACTATTCCTTTTGTATGTCAACGATCTTTCAAAACTCAACTTATATGGTAAGCCTCGACTTTTTGCGGACGATACATCGTTATCATATAAGAGCGCAGATGCGAACACTATAATTCGTCAAATGCAGGAAGACCTAATGAAGCTCCAAGCTTTTTTCAATGAAAATTTATTGTCATTGAATTTGTCCAAAACCAAATATATGATACTCCACTCGCCTCGTCGCAGTGTTCCGTCACACTCGGACCTGATGGTACAATCAACTAAAATAGACAAGGTTGACAATTTCAAGCATTTAGGCCTAGATATCGACTCAAAGTTGACCTGGAGTAATCATGTTAACACACTGCAAAGAAACATAAGCTCCATGTGTGGCTTATTATGGAAGGTCTCCAAGTTCTTACCATCTAAAACATTGACAACAATGTATCATGCGTTTGTTCAATCAAAACTACAGTATTTGGTCTCTATCTGGGGAGCAGCAGCAAAGTCTCGTCTGAAACCGTTGCAATCTGTCCAAAACCGGTGCCTGAAAGTAATCTATAAATTACCAAGGTTGCATCCAACAATGGAACTATGTATATAAAAACAGTCCTTCATCTGTACTACCAATACCAGCTTTGCGGGAACTTCAATGTCTGGTGCAGCTGCACAATAACATGTACAATCAAACCGCACATTATAATCAAAATTTGGATCGAACATCGCATGGATACTCGTTGCGGAATGCAGTAGTACTCGTTACCGCACGTACTAATACAGAAATGGCAAAGAGATCAGTCTCGAATTTCAGCAAGAAAAGTTTCAATTCTCTACCAGTATCTCTGAAACTCGAACAAAATGCAAGGAAATTCAAGCTAGCGGTAAAAGCCCAGATTAGAATTAGAATGCGCCAATACATACTCTAAATCGGATTATCGGTCCGGTTCGTCGTCAACGACTGTTTCCAGAACTGAACATATCTTGTACCATCAGAAACTTCACCCTGCTACACTGTGCCACTCCATGCTCCCTTGTTATCCGTGTTAATTCCACGTCGGCCCGCCGAATAGAGGAAAGCAACAATGCACGTCTGCCGCTCAACGTTCTCCAGTTGTTCGTCCGTTTCATCGGCCGAATGCAAATTACGATTCCACAGGCTGGTCAGTCGGATGAAAGCTACTGTTCTGTCAGGTAACGAACTGGTATATGTCTGGCCGAAGCCTTCGATACTACGCGCCTAATCAAGTCAATGACTGGTTCCAGAACTGTACATATCTTGTGCCGTCTGCAACTTCACCCTGCTACGCTGCGCCGCTCCACGCTCTCTTGTTATCCGCGTACGGTGGCACGCCGAATAGTGGAAAGCTAAAACGCACGTCTGCCGCTCTACGTTCTTCAGTTGTTCGTCCGGTTAACGGCCGAAAGTAAGCTACTATTCCACTGGATAAGGAAAGCCACACGACTGAGCTTCCGTTTAAACGACTTTCTGGCTTATCAGCCATACAGCTCGTATGGCACGTCGATTGAAGCAGGCTGCTGTTTTGTTAGGTAACGAATTAGTATATGTCAGGTCGAAGCTTTTGATACTGCGCGCCTAATAAAGTCGATGACTGTTTCCAGAATTGAATGCGTACCATCTGCTCCGCGCTGTATTCATGCTGCTTCCCCACATGTGAGATGCTCTTCTGGACTACGGCAGACAACTACTGATCATCTAGAGTCCATCATCCGGAGGAACCCCTTATTCCAATTGAATTGTTTGTTTATACTTATTTATACAGTTTGTTTTTATTTATATTTTGAATTTTGTAATTATAGTAAGTTAAGCATAAGTTAAAACACTTCCTTCAAAGAGAAACTTTCTCACTGGAAGTGTGCCATGAATTGTAAATTAAATATGAGAAGAGGAGGTTTTATGCCTTTGGGAGAAGAGATTCTGATAGAAAGAATTTCACTCCCAGGGGCTTTTCCCTGCTCCACAATAAAAACAAATAAAAAAAAAAAAACAAATAAAAAAAAAAGATCGATTTAGTATAAAAATTAGCTTTGTTTCTTTGTTTATGGTTTAGCTACACTGTTAAAACGGATTGCTCATTTTATGCCATAAAAACAAGTATGAAAATCGTGCTTGACCTCTCCCTTATGGTAAGTGCGATAAGTCTGACGACCTTGCTTGCAGTTAGGGTACTTAATAGTAAGCTTATCTAAACGATAAAAGTTTGATAAACTTATCGGCTAAGTAATGCAAAAAATCATTATTTTATTCGACAACCACTATGGGGTAACTTGCAACAGTTGAATTTGACGAAACCTTCTATTATTTATCTTTATTTCACAATATATTTGACAGAAATAACCGAAATGGATCATTTATTGATTACGTAACGCGTTCATTTTCAAATGACAATTCATTTTTTACATTTTTTTATTTACATTGTGAGGAAATACCACATTTTGAAGTTCCATTCATGTTTCATCATGTTAAAAGTTATATTTTTGTTTATGAACGCTGTAAAGCAATCACCAACATCAATTCTGAACCTAGATGGAGTAAATTATTTCAGTTTAATACCCAAATTAGCGAGTTTGACATTTACAAAGTAGAATAGGTTTGTTTCAATCATGTTAATTTAGCTGAAATTGCCAAACACCACTTCAAACTGATGGCTATTTGAAGATGACTCACTCTTCCTTTTCAAGAAATGACAATAATCATTGTTGACATTTTGTAATGAGTGCTAAGTCACGAGAATCATATATATATTATGTTTGAGGGACGTGAGACCTGTTGCTAAAAGATATACTCTCGCTTGCAATAACTATCAATTCTTTCATGAAAAATTATATGTCAATTGGTTAGTGTACATCTTTTCATGGTATGTTTCATGCATAACATCAAAAATTTAAAATACAACTAAATACTAGAATGTTAGTGCTGTTTAATGATAGCTAACTTAGCTTCATGTCCTATGTTGCAAGTTACCCCACAGATGGGGAAACTTGCAACAATCATGTATTTCGCACCTCCTGATTGGGTGGCAACGTATTTTGGTAAACCAAATGCTGCATAGTATTCTACTCGGGGTAATTAGCGTACACGATGCTTCACAGGATGTTTCAAATGTTTAGATTTTCAATGATATTGCTTCAAAGTCGAAAAGTGTTGCAAGTTACCCCATTTGACGGTATTTTTAAATGCTTTTGGGGTTTGTATGCAGTAAGGGGTCGTCCATAAATGACGTAGCTTTTTGGGAGGAGGGGGGGTGTTTGTGATTTTGTGACGAAGTGTGACGAATGGGGAGTGGGGGTAGGTGTTTATGATATGCTACGTAGCATTCTAAACTCATTAAAAAAAAAGTATTTGGTAATTAATAAAAGTTTTACTTGCATTATTAAGTATCACAGTAAATAAAAAAAATAGATTGCATGATCTTTTTATTCCATCACATTAATGTGAATAACAAATAATGGACATTAATGCCGACTTCCTTTCATAAGACATGCAGCAATAGGACGCAACAACTGTATCAAAGAAAATGGTTTTGAAATCCTGCGTAATATATAATGAATGATGAAAGAATAATGTGCATGAAAATCATTTTCGCTCAAATTCTTCTCACGACCAATAGTTTGCTGCTTGTTATAAGGCACTGCACGCCGCTAAGGTTGTTTTTGGCATTATGGCATTATTCTAGAAGTTCCTTGTATACTTTCTACAGGATTTCCTTGAAGAAATCCTCCAACAATTTCTTAAGGAGCTCCTCTAGCAGCTTTGTAAAGAATTTCTCATGGTGTTCTTTATAGGTTTCCTCAACAGGAGAAGGATATCATTTTCATAGGAATTCCTACTAGGAATCCCAGAAAAGGCATCTAAAAGATTCCAAAAGGATTTGGAGGAACCTCAAAAGCAGTCTCTAGGAACTTCCAGAAGAATTTCAGAAGAAACTCCTGGAGGAATCTTGAAAGGAAATCATAGAGAAATTTCAAAAGAAATCCCCTGAGGAGTTCCTGGAGCAATTCTAGATGGAACTTTTGGAGAAAACTTGAATAAACTCCTGGATGAATCTCAGAAGGGGCTATTTTTAGAGTCTCATAAGAAACTCCTGGTTCAATTTCCGAAGAAATCACGAAAGAAATTATTGTAGGAATTCTGGAAAAAAAAATCTGAAGAAATCTCGAAAATAACTTTTGGGGAATCCTGGAAGATATCCAGATAGAACTCCCGGTGAAATATAAGAAAGATAATCCTGGAGGAATTCCAGATGAAATTAATGGATGGATGCCGGAAAAAAATCCTGGAGGAGTCTTAAAAAAAACTGGATAAATCCTAGAAGGAAATCCTCGAGAAATCCCAGAAGCAACTCCCAGAAGAATCTTGGAAGGAATTTCTGGAGGAATCCGAAAAAGAACTCCTGAAGGAATCCCAGAAGCAACTCCTGGAGGGATCTGAAAGAATGTCGGAGGGGTTTCCTGCAGAGATCTCGGAATGAATATCTGAGTGAATTCCTGAATAAAACCACGAAGGAACTCCTGGAGGAATCCCGAAATGGACTTCTTTAGGAAACCCAGAAAGAAGTTCTGATGGAATCTCAAAATAAATTCTGGTTGAAATCCCTGCTGCTGGAACAGAGGAGAAGGAAACCTTGAAAAAACTCCCGAAGGAAACCACGGATAAACTTTAAGAAAAACATTAGAGAAAAAAAATCCCGGAAAAGTCCCAAAAAGAACTTTTGGTGGAATCTAAAAAGGACTAAGGAAGGAGTTCTTGTGGTGTCTCCGAAGGAACCTCTGAAGGAATTCAAAAAAGGAGGAAATCTCAAATGGAATCCCAAAGGAAATTTTTGGAGTATTCCTAGAACGAAGTGCTGGAGGATTTTAAAAGGGAGGAATTCTCAAAAACTGGGAATCCCAGAAGAAACTCCTTGAGGAATTCCAGAATGAACTGCTGAAAGAATTTTAGAAGAAATTCCTTCAGGGTTCTTCAAATGTCATGGTGAATTTTATTCAACTGAAACCAAATTGATATTCTTAACAGATTTATTACTGAGCAAACTAATATCGTCGGAAGAGCTCCTATGGTATTGAACTGTATTGGGAGCATCGATCCCAGGTCCTCGGCGTGATAGTCACGTGCTTTAACCATCACACCAGATCCACTCCACAGTCGGCAATATTTTCTTTCTATTGTTTTTTATAATATTCGTTAAACATACAAGTTATGATTGAAATCAGAACTAAGTTTCTAGTTTTTTTTGCGTTACTTGCAATTTGAAATGAAAATTTTGTTAAGGGGGGGGGGTTGTTTAACAAGCTACGTCATTTATAAGGGGGGTACCCAAATTTGTGACGAAATGCTACGAGGAGGGAGGGGGGTAGTAAAAATCGCTTAAAAAAGATACATCATTTATGGACGCCCCCTAATCATACTCTTGAAAATGTTCATATTTTTGTTTAGAGCGTGTATAGGTTTTTCTTTTCAATCTCGTTTCAGAGAGCAAGCAAAGGCGCTCAAACCTAGGCTTTATAGTCAGGATATATGGCCAAAATACATGTATCCCATCCCAGGAGAAGAACCACCAGCAAGAAAGCAGTGTGCATTAACCTTCTTAGCGACGCCACTTCCAACGATTCTATGTACAAACTCCATTCTCTTAATATGAAACGGTTGGTACGTGGATAATCTGATTGCCGTATATTTTTGAATTACCTTGAAACCCATAGTCTGCACAGTGGGCCTGGCCATTTTAATATTTGCATGATATCGCTGATATGCTGCAAATATTAATGCTGACAAGAATATACCGGAAGAAATTTTGATATTTTCAGGATGCTTTTCAATACTGGCTGTGCAAGCGCTAGATTAGAATAGAATAATAGAACAGAATTGCTCAAACTTGCTTGTCCAGGAATTTTCCTCAGGGGATTTCTCCAGGAATCCCTGTTGGGCTTCCTCCACAGATTTTCCGGATATTCATTTTGGGATTCATCCAGCACTAACGCTTCGAATTCTTGCAGGAATTTATCTTGCAATTTCTTTTGGAATCACTGTCTTCTAGATTTGTTTTGGAAAAAAATCCAAAAATGCTTCCGGTATTTTTTTTTTGGAAATTTCTCTTGGAATTCTTTTTTTTTTTCCTACTGGAATTCCTCCTGGAATTTTGCCAGAACTTTTTTCAGGATTTGCTCCGTGGATTTCGCCAGAAATCCAAATTAATTTCCAACAGTTCTTTAGAGGTTTAAATGTTTAGGAATCACTCCAATGATTCTTCTAAGAATTCCTTCACTTTGGGAATTTCGTCCGGAAATTGCAATTCCCCCAGAAATTCCTCAAAGGATATATCCAGAAACTGGCAGTCATGCTGGCGGTCGACAAATGAACGATGAACATCGTATCTACCGGTTCCGTTTGAAGCCGAAGTGTTGGTCTGAAAATCCCATCACTGTCAACAATGTGAAGCTCATCCCTACCATATTCAAAAATTTGCTATCGGTAAATCAGATTGAACAATGCGGCCACGAAGTAAAGTACACCAATCAAGGCGTGAGGGTAACATACCCGGAAGGAGAGGTAATCGCGACCGGAAGCCACGATGTGAAGAACGTGAACGTGAAGCCACGACGTGTTTCAGGGGCACGATGACCGCAGAGTGCTATCACTCGCGTCCCCACTCGAAAACCTGGATGTTTGGCATAGGCGGATGGGCCACTTCAACGAGCACAGTCTCAACTACTTGAACAGGGGCTCCAGAGTGCACTTCAAGAAATCGTCCATGGAAAACTGCGTGAATTGTGCCAAAGGAAAGCAGTTTCGTCTACCTTCCCCGAAGACGGGTCGGTGAGCAAACTTGTTCACACGGACGTATGTGGCCCCATGGAGGAAGTGTTACAAGGTGGCAGCAGATAGAAAATAATCGAATCGGTCAGACTAAGGCCTGAGTGTCCTCTGCTGTACATAGGAGTCATCACCATTCTGCTCGGTCCATTGCTGTATGCATCCTGTTCCACACTCTGCAGAGGGTCCGCCAATCTTCCTCCTCTTGATCGACCTGCCTAGCGCGCTACGCATCACGTCTTCTTGTACCGGTCGAATGGCTGTCGAGAACATTTTTAATCGGGTTGCTATCCGACATGGGTTGCAAAACGATGAGTCGAAAAGGAGAGCGTCCAACATAGCTCTGGTCCTCACAAGTTCATGCCTGCACGGGTTAAGCGATGACAAAGACCGCCAGCTAAGAGTTGTGTGCTTGGCTGGTAGTGCAGCCTGGGCACTGTTGTCCTTCTGACTTCAGCTGGATTGAGGAGGTACGTATCGAGGGTCTGTTCACCAAGGAGGTGTGGCTCAAACAGCATCTGTTCTGGCATCCAGCGACTGAGTATGAATTGCTCATCTACAGGAAGCTATACCTAAGATGGCAGCCCCACCACGGAGGATAGGGGACCTTAGGCCAACAACCTACTGTTTCCGAAACCAAAAAAACCGTTACAGATACCGAAAATGAAAGATGGCGAACTGATTCAATGGCAACGACTTTTAGCGCGAAACAACGGACAAGAATTGGAACTTGGAATGTATTAACCCTAGCCCAGTAGGGCAACTAGCCAATGAGGCATGCCGAATGAAGCTTGAGATTCTAGGATTGAGCAAAGTCCGTTGGCCGAACTTTGGAGGACACAGATTGGCGTCGGGTCCAATTCTGCTATACTCTGGCCTACGAGGTGAACACGCTCCTCGCCACCGTGGAGTTGATTTCCTGCTCAGCGCTCACGCCCACATGTCATGGGACGCCACGGTCTCGGAGAAATGAGCAAAAACGGAGAGCTGTTTGCAGAGTTTTGTGGCAACAATGACATGGTGATTGGGGGATCGCTCTTTCCTCATCGACCAGTGCACAAAGTGACATGCGTTTTCCGTGATGGCGTCACGGAAAATCCAATCGACCACATCTGCATCAGCCAAAAAATGGAGATGGCACCATCTTGATGTGCGGAACAAACGTAGCGCCGACATTGCGTACAACCATCAGCTCCTAATCGGCGAGATCCGACTGCGCATTGCCAGGAACCACACACCAACTTTTTTTCGCTGGAAATCAGCAAAGTTTTGCTGAATTTTGCCGAGCTGAAATTCCAGCAATCCGTTCAGCAATAAAAAATACTGAAACTTTCAGCAATGTCGGATGTCATCGTAAACGTCAAAAGTTTACTGAAAAGATCAGCATTTTTTTGAGGATTGCTGAAAATTCAGTGATTTCGGCCGGCGTGGGATTCGGTAGCACATTACTGATTGATTTCAGTAAATTAAATCAAAATAAATGAAAATCCACTTTTTTAATTGAAATCAACTGATTTGTTGCACAGAAAAGCAAAGACTTAATTTATTTCCATAGTTTCATTCGTGAATTATGTAACTTATTCATATCCATTTATGGATCGGGTGCGAGGCAGTCAATAGGAGCTGATGGTGATGCCGTTGGATCCTCTGATGATTTGTTATGCTTTGAAATAGTGCACTTTATTGATCACCTAAAAGAAACAATTTCTGGAAATCATTCTATTGTAATTTGTTTAAACTATGATACATACCTGCTTAAATGTGTAGAATTGTGTAATTATTCACTTAAACGCACTTTCATTTGAAAATACTTCTCTAATTGAACCAAAAACTTAAGGTGAAGCTCCCTGCAGATCATAACAAACATTCTGTCTCCCTTCGAATCACCCTCCCAACCACCCACTCAAACAAAACAAACCAAGCGGCGCACAGAGTAGTGTACGGTGGCCAAAAACACAAAAGAAAATCTCGGCTAAATTCATTTTGATTAATTTACTAGTATTAATTTTTCATATTAGAAGTTTAACGTACGTTATATTGACTTCGTGGACTCGTTCGCATAACTGAGCACGACCGGGTTCACAAAAATATGTTTTAATTTTTGTTGTGGTCCAGTATTCAACGCACTTATCGCACTGTGCGCCGTTTTATTTACATGTTTTGACAATCCTGATTTCTCTCTTGCTGCGTCTCTCTCGAACCGTTCTACCGTGATACGGGGTGATATTGATCAATGCAAAAATGAATGCACAAACAGCAAATTAACTGTTCTTCTCCAATTTTACAACGTGCTTGCGTGTACTTTGAACGTAATATTCTAAATATATGCAATCATTAGCAAAGATAGCTGTTTTATCTGAAAAACGTTGACATCGAACGGATATGTTTCATGCAGCGTTGAACAACGACACTTAGTTCTACGGTACGCTTTTCAGTTCGCTCTTGTTGCTTTTCTTACCGCGATCGAAATGGAATTGAGTTTTCGACCACGAATGTGAAAAAATAACCGATTTCGGGCGACAAATTGTGTGTCAAATGAAAAAGGAAAGTGTTTTCAGTATTCGATCAAATTCTTGAAGTGCTAGTGTATTTAGAAGTGCATTTAAGCATCATTTGAATAAAATGCAGTACGCGCCCGTGGACGAAAATAGTGCTTTGAGTGCTACGTTTTTACACGAATCTGTGAAAAAATAGTTAATATTGAAATGAAGATTTAGTTATTGGAGAAGAAAACTATTTATGTAGCACCAGTAGCAATTGCATTGCATTTTATGCAGGTAAGTTTGCTAAATCTAATGCATTTGTTCGTCGACATCCGTACTCGTTCAAGGTTAGGGCTAGGGGAAGAAGGAAGGCAGGTGCCAGTGGGCGCCATACCGCCTGCCATTTTGTAACCCTAGCAACCTCGTCCTTAATTTGTGTTGCTGTAAAAACAAGCAATGCTCGAGGCTTTTTTACCTTTTTCATATTTTGACAGGTGGTTCGTCGAGGTGGCGACCGGTCGGAAAAAAATAACTGAAATTTCAGTAATTCGGATGATTTTACTGGTTTTCAGCAAACACAAGCGATTTACTGATTTTTTCAGCAAAACGTATATTTGCTGGTTCTGCTTCAGCAAACCATTTTGCTGAAACCCTTAAACGATTTTTGGTGTGCAGCGACAGGAGGAGAAAATCGGACACCGGTTCAACACACGCCGACTGGAAGCAGGTGAAAAGGTCCTTCGTCGAGGAGCTAGAGAACCGTGCTGCGGATATTCCAGCAGGTGAAAGCGTAGAAGATCAATGGAGCGCCATCAAGAACGCCTTCATCGCCACCGGCGAGAATAATTTGGGTGGGCTATGCACCCGGAGAAAGCAGTGGATTACAGATGATACCTGAAGGAAGATAGAGGAGCGAAGGAACGAATGGAACTGCAGACGGAACATAAGAGCGTGGGCGGACTCCCATGCCGACGAAGGCGAGAAAGCCGAAACACCGGCGACATCCGTCTCCTCTACGATGTTTCACGTCGCCTTAGTGGGACCAAGATGAATGCTACGATGCCCGTGAAAGACACGTCTGGACAGTTACTGACCGACCCGGCTGACCAGTTGAAAAGCTGGTTCGAGCACTTTGGAAATCTTTTTCAAGTGTCGGTCACGCTATCAACACGTCAGCATGATCCGCCAAGGGTTCGACGCATTACCCGTGTCAACACCGAAGCTCCATCAGTGCAGGAGAGAGAAACATCCATCCGTAGCATGAAATCGAACAGGGCCCCAGGGGTCGATCGCATATCAGCTGAGATGCTCAAAGCTGATGACCCCGTAGTATTCGCACAACTACTGCATCAATTATTCTGCAACATATGGGAAACCGCGACTGGATGCAAGGCGTCTTAGTAAAGGTACCCAAAAAGGGTGACCTGACTGTATGCGATAATTGGCGGGGCATCATGTTACTGTGTATCCACAGAGAACAGACATCCAAGTCCAGTTCCAGAGCTGTGTAAGGAATTTAACGGTCATTTGAAATGGCAACACAAGTGGCAACTTCGTGGTGGCGCTGCTGTCGCAAAGTTCCCACGCTGTTGTCAGTGGTGAATATAAAACTGTGTACTTACCACTGACTGTGGCAATTTGCGCATAGGTAACGCTAGTGTTGTTACCGCTAAAAAAATTTAATCCTTACACAGCATTCGAGAAAATTTTCTATAGGCTTGGATGTCTGTTCTCTGTGGTGTATCGTTCTCTTAGTCCTCTGCTTAACTGGATACAGGAGAATATTGACTCAACTCTCCGACGGCAGCAAGCAGGATTTCGTGCCGAACGATCCTGTGTGGACCATATTGTCACGCTCCGTATCATCCTGGAGCAAATCTGTCCGCGCGCAGAGCGAACATAGTTTGTAAATGAATGTCACGTGTGTTCCCACAGTAACCGTATTCCAATCCCAAAATCCCATCCTACTAACCCCGAGTTGACCGCGGGATATTTCGGTCTCCCTGCTAACATTTATGTGTGTTTGTGTGTAAAATGAACACGCACTTTCCACCCGAACGACAGTGGTCCATTGCACGAGTTTGTGCTGGCCTGCTTACTCTCACACGAAATTTGACGTTTGAGAGGTGTCGGCACCGCTCAAACGTCAAATTTTCTGTGAGAGTAAGCAGGCCAGCGTAGATTCGTGCAGTGGACCGTTGCGCAGCAGGCTGGCTGGCTGTTGAGAGCGACGACAACGACGATGCGCACCGCCGCTCTCTCGTCGTCGTCGATTCTCTCTCTCGTACTCTCGTTCGTCGTGTTCATTCGTCTTCTCGGCGGACGACGGTGCGCATCGTCGTTGTCGTCGCTCTCAACAGCCAGCCAGCCTGCTGCGCAACGGTCCACTGCACGAATCTACGCTGGCCTGCTTACTCTCACAGAAAATTTGACGTTTGAGCGGTGCCGACACCACTCAAACGTCAAATTTCGTGTGTGAATAAGCAGACCAGCACAAACTCGTGCAATGGACCACTGTCGTTCGGGTGGAAAGTGCGTGTTCATTTTACACACAAACACACATAAATGTTAGCAGGGAGACCGAAATATCCCGCGGTCGACTCGGGGTTAGTAGGATGGGATTTTGGGATTGGAATTAGGTTACTGTGGGAACACACGTGACATTCATTTACAAACTATGTTCGCTCTGCGCGCGGACATTCTCCCGCGGCGAAATGAATTTTGAACACAACAGAAGAAAAAAATAGATCATAGAAAGAATATAAATCGAGACATTCTTCACAAAGTAATTCAGAATATTGGAAATTGTGAAACATGGACAACACATGAATTACCCACTTCTGGCTGCAGCAACAGCAGGCTACAGCGGAAACGCGTTACGTAACCACAGACAATCTCTCGAAATTCTTACTGAGCTTTCAATAACCACAAATCTTGTCGAAAAAAAAAAACGCAACAAAAAGGCAGACCAACTACCTGCAATTGCCTGTCCATAGATCTGAGTAACGACTCAACGGTTTGGCCTCTATAGGATACCAACATAAGGAGCCTCGCACCGTAGGGGCAGACTGGGGTTTTGTACATTTCCACCAACTTCTAGAATGTCATTCCTTAGTATGGCACCCAAACTGCAAATCAGACGAAGCGAATCGTTGGATTCAGGTTCGGGTGGCTCTGACACAAACACAGTGGTAGTGTTGACGATTGATTTCTGTTCCGGAAGTTCTCTATCGGAGTTGGACTCTGGTTGATCAATTCGACAGCTGCGATTGTAAGTGTAGAATTAGCTTAAGTTAAAATACACATAAATACAAACAAAAAAAAAAAAAAAAAAGCTGCGATTGTGGAGAAACCGCGACCTATGCAACCAGAGATCATCAGATGCAACCAACACTGATTCGCGCCCAGGACCTACGACACTGTCAGCATTTGCTGAAATTGAATGGTTCTTCGACACAAATTTCTCTTTGTCTGTCTCTGGCACTGATTTCAAATCATTGGAATGATTGGTGTGCAATTCACGAATAAGGAAATTCTCACAACTCAAAAAATCTGTGGGTTCAGTTCCACACACGGTGTGTTTATAGAGCAACTTTAAAACAAAAAAATAAGTAAGTCTGAAATTTTGCCCAGTGATACTTTGGGCCATTCCCTTCAATTTGCTGGGTCGGTTGAAAACATCCATCGGGGGGTCTAGAACAAAAAATTTTTTTGAAGGTTTTTCATGCAAAAACAGTTAAAAGCGCATATTGTAAATTATTGCATCTCCTACAAATAGTCACAACTTTTTTGTCTTTGAGGATAGAGCCATAAAATTTTCAGGCGTATCGAAGTAGTATGCGTAGATGACTGTGTGAAAATTTCATTAAAATATGTTGAATGGTTTTCAAGTAATAGCAAAACTACCAAACGCATTCTAAAATACTAAGCTTAGTAGCAAACGATCAACAAAATATCTATATTTTTATACAATAATAAATGAAAAATATTTTATTCTAAACACCTTGAGTCATTATGATGGCGGTACTGTGAAAACTTGTTTTTCAAATGATGAACAGATACATAGTCAAATATATGAAAGGAAAACACACACTGTCATTATGTAGCTTTTCACTAAAGTATTAATTATTTATTTCAAGAACGCGGTTTTGCGTATACATGTTCACAAGTACAAGTGTGCCTCTATTACGAATCCTATAATAAACACAATTATCATGATTGCTGAGCATGTCGGCCTTTCCTAAAAAAATATTTGAATGTTATTTGGTAAGCCAAGAAAAGCACTCGAGGATTGGGAAACATCTCTGTTTCGAAGAAAAAGTATAGAAACTAAATTATTTTGGAATTAATGTTTACAAGCTCAAATCTAAATAGTATTTCACCTTAGTCAATGAATAAAAACAAGTTAACTCTGTTAAAGACCTCATAATAACATTGAAGTTGTGGGTATGAGTCCACATTAAACCAAGACAGGACACAATAACGAGAACTGAAATCAAAACAGAATTCAGTTGGGCAATAATCGATCAAGGGCAATTTTACGGTACTAAACATAGTTTCCGGATTATTCCATGATATTTGAAATAGCTGTTGGACCTAAACTTAGGTTTGCCTTTAAATTTAATAGCAATATGATGCTTATTAGTTATGCCACCAACAAATAACTGATAATAAGTTCTGAAAGAAGAGTTAAGAGAACGGAGTACTTATTGACATGTTTCTACATTAGGCATGAAAATTAGGCTGTTCAGCATAAAGCCAAGAAAAAACAATTTGATAACAATGGTTTTTTAAATAGTCTTATCAATTTGCATATGATGTCTCAAAAATATTTTCTGTGGTTTCCTCCAAGCATGAGGAAGAGTGATTGATCATTGTTAGGGCGTCGTTTACTAGTAGAATATTTTCAACATAAATCTATAACTTTCGAAAAAATAACAAACAGTTTTTTTGTAATCCAAATTATTGCGCCACGCTCTCCTAAAGCCTTTCGCTTGCAATCTGATACTTAGATAAGACCTTAATCATTAAAAAAAATGGAAAAAATTAACATGTATACACAAAACCGCGTTCTTGAGATAAATAATTAATACTTTAGTCAAAAGCTACATAATGACAATGTGTTTTCCTTTCATGTATTTGACAATGTAATTGTTCATTATTTGAAAAACAAGTTTTCACAGTACATACCGCCATCATAATGACTCAAGGTCCTTAGAATTCAAAAATTTTCATGTATTTTTATATAAAAAATATAGATATTTTGTTGGACTTTTGCTACTAAGTTTAGTATTTTAGAATGCGTTTGATAGTTTTGCTATTATTTGAAAACCATTCAACATATTTTAATGAAATTTTCACACAGTCATCTACGCATACTACTTCGATACGCCTGAAAATTTTATGGCTCTATCCTCAAAGACAAAAAAGTTGTGACTATTTGTAGGAGATGCAATAATTTACAATATGCGCTTTTAACTGTTTTTGCATCAAAAACCTTCAAAAAAAAATTTTGTTCTAGACCCCCCGATGGATGTTTTCAACCGACCCAGCAAATTGAAGGGAATGGCCCAAAGTATCACTGGGCAAAATTTCAGACTTACTTATTTTTTTATTATAAAGTTGTTCTACACAACACACCGTGCCACATTTATCAGCGTCTTTTACGAACCCGGCAGGAGCATCTGAATAACGCTGGCCTTCATCGATGACATGACGATCATTCAGATCACGAGTAGTAATAAAACAGAGATTCTCTTCACACAACTGTACTTCATTAGTAGGAGGGTTGGGTACCCCTATAGGATCATCAGATCCAAACTTCTCCGGAGTAATAGCAATGGTTTGTACACCGACTGTGTAGCAACGCTCAACAGAAGACGAATCAACATCTTCGATAGAGCCGGCAACAACCCATCCCAATCGAGTCTCCTGCAGAATTGGGAGGTTGTCGGCTATCTTGTACTGACCTGGCAGCAACAGTTTGAAAAACAGCAAGTCGACCTCACCAGGCTTATTGAACTCAGGGTCTGCCAGGACAAAACCAGGAGGAAGATTCCACTGCCCGACGTCAATCGGCACAGACGGCATCGGACCAGCAACTCTATCAGCTACAAGACACTGCAACTGACCGCAAAAGTTGGAATAACAGGAACACATTTCGATGGTAACTATTTCGGAAATGGTAGATTGTAGGCCATTGGTGCCGACAACATCAATTGTATTAGAAAAGCGAGGCAAATTCAACAAGTCAACTAACTTATTCGAAATAAGGTGTACTTGTGAACCGCAATCCAAGAATGCACGACAAGTTTTCAGATTTCCGTCGGCATCCATAACCTGAACCTTTGCTGTCATCAGCAAGCTATTACAAAAAAGAGGGTTTTGTTTCAGGGAACATGATACTGCAGACGTAGAGGGCGACACAGCAGAATTAGATTGTGCTTCAACCAGTGGTACAACAGACTTCGAGGCAGAATTAGCATGAGAGGTGGACAACGAAACAGATTTCGTGGTGGATGGGAGCACATCTTCAGGATGAAGAAGAGTGTGATGTTTGGACTGACATTTAAAACACGTATAGGGTGAACGACACGCACTTCCTTGATGACCTACCCGTAGACAATTGAAGCAAGCATTGATACTCCTTACCTTGGCTTGGCGTTGAGCGACGGTCATCTCCCGAAATGGCTCGCATTTGTAGGCTGGATGCATTCCAATGCCGCACAGGTCGCACCTTCGTCCCTCAGTTACGGCAGCACAGGTCCTCGAAAGCACATTCTTCATCTGGTATCCAGGATTCTGCATGGATGTCGGTTGCTTCGGGACCGTGGCTGGCTTATTCAGCGATCCTTCCCAACGTTCCAGTACCGCACATCGTTTCCTCAGGAAGTCGATTGTGTCCTTGTACGTTGGCAGCTGCTTATGCGGAATCGATGCTTCCCATTGAAGTCTGGTGTCCTTATCCAGTGCGGCTGCCAGCAGATTGACAACAAAGTGCTCGGAAAACCCAAGCATCTCCTCGTTCATGAGGCTCAACCCTTCCACGTGTTGGGTGACCTCGTCCAAAAGTTCCCTCAACTCCTTCGAGCTCTCCCACTGCATCCGCTTCAATCCCAGCAGGCCGTTCACATGGATGTCCACTATCACTCTCTTGTCCTCGAAGCGCTCCTCGAGGATCGTCCAAGCGTGCGTGTAGTTGTTCTGGCTTAGGGTTCTGGTATCAATTATGCCAGCAGCAGCGCCGACCAGGGCTCTATCCAGATGATAAAGCTTTATGGCATCCGAGTCGGCTGACCTTGCCATAACGTCCAAGAACATGGCCTTGAAGCGTGGCCAGTTCTCCGGTTTGCCGTCGAAGGTTGGGATTGGCGCCTTCAACGGCTGCTGCTGCACTACGATGTGTGGAACATCTGGGTTGTGCTGGATATTTGCTCGGCGTTGGTTTGCGCTTGGGTCGGAGAACACTTCCATCATTGTTTCCAGCAGCATGCAAGCTTCCGTGTGCTGCGTCTCGAACGCCTCGTAAGCCTCCATTTGCTCCTCCCAGTACTCTTCAGGAGTTACTGCGATGATTTCGTCGTGGTACTGCCGGTACTCGTTGTAGAAGTGATCTAGCTTTTTTGAGTACACTGACAGCATAGCCATGCTCGGTGCGACGGCTCCAGCTCCAGCTGCCTCATCCAGCGCCTTCCGGATCTTGGTGATCTGAGCTTTCGCCTGTCCACGCCGGAACACCAACGTCTTGACGTCCTTCACGTCCATCTTCGAATTATCTGCCTTCATCGGCGTATGCTTCACTGACATACTTCACACGCGCGCGGTATACTTTCGGTTTAAAAGTTTCGGACACACTCAGAACTATTCTTGATCACTCGCGCGCGACTACTTGCGATTGAAATTATTCGGACACACTGCAACTGATTTCTCACTGTCACATGCGCGCGAACTACTTTCGATTAAAAGTATTCGGACTCACTTGCACTATCGACTGGCACAGCAGGAACGTAGCGTCGCAATCGTCAGATTGGCGACAAGCAAACTGAACGTGGATGTACCGCAATCGTCAGATTAGCGGCTCGCAGAATGTGGATCACTCGGGAATCCCACACGGAACGTGGTGTCGCAATCGTCAGATGTACGACAAGAAACGAAATGATGAGGCACCGCAATCGTCAGATTGGCGGTTCGCAGAATGTGTGGATCACTCGGGGATCCCACACGGAACGTAGTGGACTGTATATAGGTGCTCCCCAATCGTCAGATCGGCGGAACGTAGGGTGCGGATCACTCGGGGATCCGGCTCGATTGGACCAAAATGTCCGGTCACGGACACTTGGTTAGCAGCAGAAGGGCCGACTCCTTCCTCTGAAGGAGTGCCAACAGCAGAGGATTACACTCCGGTGGAGGAAAGGAAAAATAATCCTGATAACTCTTGATTAGCCTTGAAGAAGGAGTCGGCCCTTCTGCTGCTAACCAAGTGTCCGTGACCGGACAAAATCAATGAATTCCAAGAGTCTCTCTACCTGGTGTTCATTGATTACGAAAAAGCTTTCGACCGTTTCAATCACGGAAACATGTGGGAAGCCTTCGGACACAAGGGTCACACTGCGAAAATCATCAGCCTCATTGAAGCACAGTACAGGGCATTTTCATGCAGAGTACTTCACAACGGTGTTTTGTCCGATCCCATCCGGGTCGTTGCTGGAGTGAGGCAAGGATGTATTATCACCGCTACTGTTCCTCATCGTAATCGACGAGATCCTGGAAGGTGCGATTGACCGTGAACCAAATCGTGGATTGCTGTGGCAGCCCATTACCATGGAGCACCTAGATGACTTCGAATTGGCTCTCCTAGCACAACGGCGCTCTGATATGCAGAGCAAGCTCGATGATCCTTCCAATCGCTCCTCAGCGACAGGTCTTACCATCAACGTCGACAAGACCAAATCATTGGATGTAAACACGGTCAACCCTCCCAACTTTGCGGTAGCTGGGCAATTAGTGGAGAATGTTGAAAGCTTCCCATATCTTGGTAGCCAATGGCGGCCGATGGCGGCACCAAGACCGACATAGGTGCACGGATCAAGAAGGCGAGGGCTGCTTTTGCGATTTTAAGAAACGTATGGAAAAACAACTAGATCAGTCGACGCTCCAAAATCCAAATTTTTTACTCAAACGTGAAATCTGTGCTGCTATACGCCAGTGAAACCTGGTGTGTATCAGCGGAGAACACGCAATGGCTGCAGGTCTTTATCAATAGATACTTACGGTATATAATTCGTGCATGGTGGCCTCACAATTGGATCTCCAACGTGGAGCTCCATCGTCGATGTCATCAAAAGCCGATAGCGACATAAATTCGGGAGCGATAGTGGAGGTGGGTCGGCCACACTCTACGCAGGGGCGGTAACGAAATCTGCAAGCAAGCGTTAGATTGGAACCCAGCAGGACATCGCAGCAGAGGTAGACCCAGAGGCTCATGGCGGCGCAGCCTCAACAACGAAATCAAGCAAGTCGACTGAAATTTGACCTGGCCAAAGGTCAAGGCGATGGCTGGCAATCGCCCAGGATGGAAATCTTTGAATTCGGCCCTCTGCACCACCGTGGGTGCCCAGGACTGAGAGTAAATATCGAAAAACCTGATGATCTAACTCGCCCACCGTAGCCTTCCGATTTTCGTGGTGTGGGCGATGGTTGGTTCTCTCAGCAGCTGATGCAGCTCGTGGTTCATTCGCCTTCTCGAAGTCTCTTCTTCCATTTGCACTTTGACGTAGATGGCACGCAACACCTTCCGTTCGAAAACTCCAAGGGCGCGTTGGTCCTCTGCACATAGAGTCCATGTTTCGTGCCCATAGAGGACTAGCGGTCAAATGAAGCGTAAAGTTTATTACAACGTTATAGTAAAATTTCTTGATACATTTTTATGAATTACCTACGTCTCCCGTCTGAAAGCAGAAGTAGAAGAATATCTTTATCATGTGTGAAATATATTTTAGGGTAGTAACGTATGAATATACATAAGTTTTATTTGCAAAAAAGGTAGCCAGGAGATAGAATTTTGCAACTTTGGTCGCTCGAGTGCTACCACCGCGCACCGACAGTGTCACGTGGCAGCTCTAATCGGACGTGACAGATGATGGTTCCGCTAACCTGTCAACAATACTAATGCACACCGTCGTCATCGCCGTCGTTCGTTGGCGTCGACGTCGCTGCCATTCCTTGGCGCACCACTGACTGTAAGTTGCCCTCGTTGCCCTTGTCTAGTTGCATGCATTTCGGTGAGAAGGTCCCAAATAACAACGTTTCCTCATGCGATGATGATCCGCACGCGAACAACGACGACGACGACGTTCGTTGTAGTGTAGAGAGGGTAGGTTCAATAGATGGTAAAAACTGACGATGACGTGTTGTTGACAGAAGCCAAAAGAGCAAGTGTGGTAGCGTGGTGGCGCTGCTCCTCACTGGGCAGGACATGTTTACCAGACCTGCTGCTACCAGCAGCAATGTTAGGATGTCGCTGGCAATCATATCTAGTGGAAAATTAGAATTAAACGTTCAACAGGGTAGAAAACTTTCCGGTGAACCGTGTCACGGCGGCATTGTTTGCTTCTATATGTGAGAACGCCAGCTTTATTTGGCGAGGGAAAAAAAATGTGCAAATTTACTATTTGGTTGGCCGTCGTCGGTACCGTACAATATTGAATTACGGTACGAAGAGTTTTGGAAATACGCTCGCTTAGATGATAATTTATGCCGGAATAGTATTGTCCATCATTCAGAAAGTAGTTGTTTTGAGAATTCGTCTGCTGTGGTGATCTCAAGGTATCACAATGAGGGAAGCTGTGCTATTGGTAGCACGAGTCATCTTTTGCATTTACGGACACAAACAGTATAACAGTGGCCTATCATAATCAATCTCCTGAAATCTCGAGCTAAATATTCATTATTCAAATTTTTCTTTTCAATTTGCCAAACTCCATCTATGTACAACTATTTGGCGCTGCAATAACCAAAGAACGCATGTCGGGTGGGGACTCCGTATGTCGGCCAAATTCATTTTCAAATTCTGTCTTCTGATTACCACTACTCGCCCAAAACTTCAGCCAACTATCAAGTGGCCCGTTCTTTGCCTGTTCAGGCCTCAATGGCAGGCAATCGAGGGGTAAATTTGTTTGTAGGAAGTTTTTTTTTCTCCAATGGGCTTTCCTTGCATATGATCAAGCCGTGAGGAGATCATAAAACTTTTGCCGGGAAAAGTAGTTTTTCTGATTAAATTGGTCGGAACATTGGTGACTCGTTGAGTTGGAGGTCGTCCGCGATAGGCTCAGGGATGAAAGTGCGTGCTCGTCGACAGTGAAACGGGTAATTCAATTGGCTTTGAAAGAAATATGCACTAGCATATGTAAATTTCGACTAATATCCATTTTCGCTAGAGCACTCTTGTCATCGGATTATAAAAACGAATTTCCATGAAACACTATTGCTCGCCATCTACTCATACGAAAGTGCCTATTCCGTTTCACTTTTGGCTCGCACGGTCTACAAATTTGCTGAGTTGAGTGAAAAATTTGAATGGAAAACGTCGTCCAATTTGCCTATTTCTCAATTGTTTCGGTGCAATAAAGAAAACCTCCCTGCCTGAGACGAGAGATACACAGAGCCAGGAGGGCGGAGATAGATATAAGCGTGTATCGTTGCAAATCTAGCAGAACGGGCCACAATTAGGATTCGCCTTAGCATTGGCTGCCTGTAAAGGACAAACCGTATTACGGAGATATGTTTCGGCCTCGTTGCTGTTGTTCGCGCGATGTCCCCTTTTCACCTCATGAATAAAATCTCAATTCCGGGCGCGCAAGCAAAGGAGGAAAAATGTACGCAACCTTTTGCCCGGCTGTCGTCTTCGTGGGTCGGCTCCTGTTGGTCGATCGGTAAACCGTGCGGAATGTAAACATGCATAATTTTTGTCGACTTTTCGCGACCGATTATGATAATCGACGCGAAACGGTTCACAATGGAACACGATGCGCTGTTTTCCGATCCCGGTGACAGTGAACACTCCACGGATCGGTGACCCTAGAAGAAAAGGTTTATTTCCCCTGTTTCAACGGTGTGGAAATCTGACATGGTTTGGGATGATTTCAAATGAATAAATAGCTTGGACATGGATCATAAAGCGTTGCAAATTAGTACAAACAGTAACCTTTTACGATTTCTGCATATTTTTCACTTTTATTTATTGAATGTAAAGTATACCGGGGCAAGTTGAAACCGGAGGGGAAAGATGGTATTTAGAGGCCAAATACAGACAATCAACACGTGATATTACTTTGATTCAGATAAAAGATCTGAAAATAATATAAAAAATGTTCCTAGAACATTTTACCAATACTAGTTCGCTGCTATTTGTTAGATCCTATAAAAGCAAAATATGATCAGATGATGATATTCCTGGAGTAAATTTTAGATATTAGGGTATCGCGCCACTTGGGCGGTGGCTTCTATATTCGTTTGTTTTCCACTAAAACTCAGTCAATTTTGAACCAATTGACTTGAAATGTTGTACACGGGTAGATACTTTACCTATCTCACCACATTCCAAAAGTTGTGTCAATTGGTTCCAATTTGACTGAGTTATAGTGGAAAACAGACGAAAATAGAAGCCACCGCCCAAGTGGCGCGATTCCCTATTTTCATTATTCTCATCTCTTATATCAATCAAACCAATATATTTTTTTTATATCCATATAAAAATATGCTGTGCTGCAAAACGGTGAGGCGAGAAGGAGAGCGTCCAACATAGCTCTGATCCTCACAAGTTCCTACCTTAGCTTAGACAACTAACTGAGTGGAAGTAGGTTCAGATGTACACTCCTGATTAGCGCTGATCCGGCTCTGAGCTCAGTCCCCATAAGGGCCTGGGCCAACCCTCGGGTGGCCTCCCTGCTTGCATGGATAACCACCAGGATCCTTGGCGACTACTTCATTTGCAGTGAGGGATAGCGGGGTACCGCAGGGGTCCATCTTGGGCCCGGTACTATGGAACGCGGCGTATGATGGCGTATTGAGGCTCAAACTTCCACCGGGCGTAAAGCTGGTCGGCTTCGACGATGATATTACCCTCGTGGTATACGGTGAGTCGATAGACTATGAGGATAAACTTTATTATTATTTTTCCAATACATGTAAAGGAATAATATCAATAATGAAATCTCAATACTTTGCTTCACTTTGCCTAGGGTATAACTTTTTTCACAGCCGTCGGATCACATCGCGGTCATCGACAAAGTTCTCTGGCATATAGTCACCTACAATAATACCAAAGGGTTTGATTATTGAACGCTTACAGCACCACCTAGCGGAAAAATTCGAAAACTTAAAATTTCTGCATACATTTGGCCAAGTTTTCAAGCTTCAACAAGCTTCAAGCCAAACTTCAAGCGTTTTGAGCGCCACCTTAGGCTCAACCGATTTTGCTCAAATTTTGAACGTAGCTTCTGGGAGTAGAAAACAACTGATTTAGGAGGTAAGACTTGGTATTTTTCGAAATTTTTGTTTTTCATATAAGTGTGGGCCACCCTACCGGTGAGCCATAGAATGGAAGGCGGCTTGCTTTTGGGCACCAAAGTGGTTGTAATCGGATGTTATGTACCGATCTGTGCTAGTTGGTTTGCGATAAATCCCAAATTTCAGAGTGTTATCCTCGTTTCTGCTAATCATCTGATCCAAGAAAGGCAACTTCCCGTCTACTTCCTTCTCAACCTTGAATTTGATCGTTTCATGTTGTGAATTTAGCATGCTAAGTGTCTGGTCTACGTACCGTTCCTTCACCGGGGCGAAAACATCGTCTACCAGACCAGACACTTAGCATGCTAAATTCACAACATGAAACGATCAATTTCACGGTTGAGAAGGAAGTAGACGGGAAGTTGCCTTTCTTGGATCTGATGATTAGCAGAAACGAGGATAACACTCTGAAATTTGGGATTTATCGCAAACCAATTAGCACAGATCGGTACATAACATCCGATTCCAATCACTTTGGTGCCCAAAAGCAAGCCGCCTTCCATTCTGTGGCTCACCGGCTTTACAATGTACCGTTGGATAGCGTAGAATTCAAGGAAGAACAAAATCGAATTTACGCTGCAGCCGAGGTTAATGGATACAACAGAACTTTCGTAGACAAAATTCTACAAAAACACAAACGCAAAAAAACACCGTCAGAACATAACAACGCTGGAGCCAATAGCAGGACAAACAAAAAGGATTAGCCTACCGTTCTACCCTAAAGTAACCAACCCAATAAAAGCTAAGCTTCAACGACATGGATTGCAAGTAGTGCACAAAAGCGCCAACACATTACGTGAACTACTATGCAATCTGAAGGATAAGGTTCCCCCGGATGAGCAGTCAGGAATTTATGAAATTCCGTGCAAGGACTGTCCAGCTGTCTGCATAGGTCAGACACGCCGGAATTTCAAAACCAGAATCAGGGAACACAAGAATGCCGTTGACACAAACAAACAAAACGAATCCAGCGTGGCAGTTCATACAGCGAGCAGTAATCGCAACATCAACTGGGAAGAAGCGAAACTGCTCAAATGTGTCAACAAATCTTTGCATTTGAATGCATGGGAATCCATGTTCATCACAGGGTCGAAAAAGCAATTGATGAATGAGGACGACCCTCCCATCGCATCGTGTCTCTTCGACCTAACAGACTTGACGATAGAGTAACTTCTCTTCTTTTGGACGTATACGAACAACGTACGAACACAACGCAATCAGTCGGACATTGTCCTGAAGATGGGCTAGATCTCGCCCGAAACCGGTCGACAAAAGGTAATTTTTTAAAAGAGTTTTTAGTGGCTCGATCCCCACATCACCCGAGGAACCACCTCTTGGGTATCTGTTGCAGATTTTCTCATTCTATAAAAAAAAAAACTCATACTTCACGGGTCAAGTGATGACAAAGACCGTCAGAGTTGTGTGTAGCCTGGACACTGTTGTGTTTCTGACTTTAGCTAGATTGAGGAGTTACGTTCCGAGCGTCTGTTCACCAAGGAGGTGCGACTGAGTATGAAATTCTGTATCGCTTAAGCTATAGCTAAGGAAGCAGCCCCTTCAACGCGGTGTAGGCAACAAAAATCTTGTATCCGTAACAATCCGGGCGCGATTATCCAGCGTCACAAGAAACAGTATCAATAGCCAACGCTTGTCAGCCAAAGAGATTGCTGCAGCAGTGAAGGACCAGGATTATCATAATGGATGACGGTTAAGCACATGGTTTTTGCCAAAAACCGTTAAACTAAAAGCAATTCCGAAGTTATGTACCAAAAACGACACAAAAAGGGACAGTTACAGTTAGACAAAACAATTGACAAAAAAAAACGATAGTAATTATTTTCCCCCTGAGGAAGACACTATCCCAGTGTCAAAACGTCGGGTGAAAAAACAACTCGTTTTTTGAATCCCAAGACTGCGTAGTCGATAATCAAGAAAGGAACAAATCATACTTATTGTAAATTTTACAAGGAATCCGAATATGTAAAATATTTGAGGGTTTACGGTCGAATTTACGAGTTGTAGTGGAAAATCTGACAGAAAATGCGTCAAAACGTTGTAACGTCACGGTAGAATGTGTCTTATAATGCTTATAGGCCCTGTAAATCGTAAGCACTGAAGTAGTCCGTATATGGGTAAATAACGCTATCCTTTAATGCTTGCAGGCCCTGTACCTATAAGCCGAGTAAGATGGCTGTCAGTGCTGTTGAACGGCTTGACATGCTTGACAGAAAGAAGAGAAATGTCATCTCTAGGGACAATGGAAATTTGCTGCAAAATTTCTTAAATTTCTTATTTTTTACCGTTTTCTTGAAGAAAAATCAAAATTTGCATATCATGAATAACTTACTTGGTTGTGTGAGACGTAATCATAAATTTACCAAATTTTATAAAAAGTATAAAACAAGCTTATATTAAAATACAATAAACTCGTTAACAACTTTACACTGTCAAAAGTTATCAGACAATTTATGTTAATATATTTGTGTTTGATGGTAATTTGTAGGGTTTTTTTTGACAATTTTACCAAATTTTGCGGCATTTCGCAGAATTTCTCAAATTTCGTGCCCACAATTTTGCGAATTCATATTGTCCCTAGTCATCTCTATGCACATTGCACACGCACGGACCTCTAATAGTCTCCCGAGTAAGAGCACGGCTACTACACAAGAAGCGACCTCGCGCCACTATCCAGTCTGCGAGAGAGCAGATCATCAAATTTAAGACTGCCGACAGTTCTTGGATTTTAACGTCGCGAATCGCTGTATCCACAGACTCAAGCTATGTCGCACTTGCTTGAATCTGCACGGCTGGAATCGTTATCAGTTATGTGCTAAATGTGGTATCGATGGGTGTCAATACAAGCATCACTCACTACCCCGTCTAAGTCGGACAACCAAGTTGGACCAATCACCGCCGAAAACCATCCGCATCGGGACCAACTATCGAAATCGGGGGCTGGGAAAGTACATACTAGCCTGGTACACGGTTTATATGGGAAAATATAAAAAATGGAAAAACTCAAGTTCCTGTATACTTTTGGTCCATTATCAACTGTGCAGAATTTCAGATCAATCGGAAAAACTATATTTTAGCGCCCGCCATTCTTAGTTTTTCATACGATTTACTATGGGGAAACTTTACTCGTGCAAAGAAAAATCGCTAGGAGTCACCCCTAGATCCCTAAAAATAAATCGATGAATGATTTCTGTAGAAAACTTCACTAGGAATCAGACCTCTGAAGACATAAAATCGATGCGACGTTCCTGGAAAAAGTTATTAGGTCTCACCCGATCGATAAAATAACGAGATTTTATTATTTATTGTTATTCCTTACATGTTAAACAGCGTTTGCATGCCATTCGGTTTTCAGTCAACAACTTTTTTCACATGCCTCAGATCGCTTTGCGGTCTTCGAAGGGTTGGTTCCTCGTAAAATTTCCAATAGAAACCATTCATCGATTCATTTTTAGGGGTTGGGGGGCAACCTGTGGCGATTTTTCTTTGAAAAAGTGATTTTCCCCATACTAAATCGTATGAAAACTTAAAATGGCTGGCGCTAAAATATAGTTTCTCCGATCGATCTGAAATTTTGCACAGTTGACATGGGACCAAAATGGAACTCAAAAAGTGTACAGGAGTAAAATGTATTTTTGTGTCCCAAGCTAGTACATACGTATGCCTTTCTAGACGATGCCTCCGACGTTGATTGACAAATCAATAGCACAACAACTCGGTGAGTCCGGACCAAAGGGAAAACTGTACCTCAACTGAATAACGGGGCTGTCTGAGAGCAAATCCTTTGAAGTTCGGAGTGCTAGAACAGTATCCAAACTAAAGCTTCCGATACAGTCACCAAACGGGGACTGGTTGATACAAAAATTCCACCACCTGAAAGGAGTTCCCATATCGGGATATAAGAACGCGGTTCCACGCTTGCTTATTGGACTGGATCAGTTGAATCTGTCAGTGCCGCTGAAATTGCGAGAAGGACAACAAGGAGATCCCGTCGCCACCAAGACAAAACTCGGCTTGTGCGTCTATGGTGGCCCCCGGAGATGAAGCTACACGACGTCGTCAAGCAGTACTTCGAGCAGGAAGATACAGGTACCAAGCCAGCAGTACAACTAAAGTCAGCGGAAACCATGTGAGCAAGGAAAATTCTAAGCGTTACCATAGTACGCTTGCCCGATAGGTTTGAAACTGGGCTACTATGGAGATTTGACGACTTCGAATATCCGGAAAGCTATTCCATGGATCTACGGAGGTCCTAGAACGGCGAACGTCTCGAGAACCTTTGCTGAAGGCGACCGTGATTCAACAAATTCGAGAGTACGAAGAGAAGGGCTATGCTCATCGTGCAACGTAAGAAGAGCTTTTGTCCGCTGATCCACGTCGGATTTGGTACCTCCCGATTGGAATTGCCACCAATCCTAAGAAGCCCGGAAAGGTCAGATTAATTTGGGATGCGGCCGCCAAAGTAGACGGATTTTTACTCAATACCGTTCTATTAAAATGACCCGGGCTACTGAACTCCCTCCCAGGGGTTGTGTTTCGCTTCCGAGAAAGGGCTGTGGCGGTCAGCACCGACATTCAACTGTTTGAACTGTTTCACCAACTCCGCATTCACCCAGAAGACGTATGCACAGAGATTTCTGATGAGGGACGTGGACACCTTTGGTTTAACCTGTTCCCCTTGTAGCGCGCAGTATATTAAGAACAGGAATGCAGAGGACTTTGCGCAGGACTATCCCAGGGCGGGGGAGGGAAATTCCAAGTGTCATTACGTGGACGATTGGTGGACGACTACTTGCGATAGTTTCGACACGGTGGAGGAAGCTCGACGAGTAGCCGCCGAGGTAAAAATGATCCACAGAAAGGGCGGATTTGAAATCCGTGGTTGGTACTTCAACACTGCCGAAATTCTCATTCATCTGGGAGAAACGACGGTCCCGACAACGAAAGATATACAACTAGACAACAGCTGTGTAATGGAGAGGATTCTCGGTATGCTGTGGCTACCAACGGACGTGCTGTCATTTTCAACGCAAATGCGGAAGGACAAAGCTGCGCTGCGATCATCGACGACGACCGGCGGCCAACCAAGCGTCAAGTTCTAAGATGTGTCATGTCTTTGTTCGATCCACTCGTGCACGGAAAGATTCTAATCTTATCGATATGGCGCTCGGGTAAGAATTGGGACGAGGAAATCGACGATGAAGAATTCAACCGCTGCGGTGGATGAAATGGATACGCGTAGTGAACCAAGTTGACAGCATTCGCCTCCCCCGCTACTACATCGGCAAAACTATCTCCTCGGCTCTGGAAGCCGTCCAACTTCACCTCTTCGTGGATGCAAGTGAAGAAGCCTACGCAGCTGCCGCCTACTTCCGGTTCACACTTCTCGATGGAACGGTCATCTGTCGTCTCATCGCGGCGAAGACCAATGTGGCTCTCCTTAAGCCACTTTCTATACCTCGATTGGAGCTGCAAGCGGCAGTCCCTGGCGCTAGGCTAGCCATCTTTATTGGCGAAAATCACACAACTCCAATCGAAAGAAGGGTTTTCTGGTCAGACTCCAGCACAGTCCTAGCATGGATTCGATCAGACGCCCGTAGATACCGACAGTACAGTACGTAGCCTTCCGTATTGGAGAACTACTCACAATTACGGAAGCAAGTGAGTGAAATGAGTTCCTACCAATATGAATACTGCAGACGAAGCCACGAAGCGGGGTAGTGGCCCCCGCCTATCTACGAACGGAAGGTGGTTCCAAAGACCGCAGCTTCTGTATTCTCCCAAGCAACATTGGCCACAATTAAGTCACACGAAAAACATTTGTACGGAGGACGAACTTCGAACCTGTTTCGTTCACAAAGTCTCGTGGCATGAACCGTTGATTCCAGTTGAACGGTTTTCTCGCTGGATTTGGCTTCCAAGGCCTACTTTCTAAGCCTTGAGATTTGTATACAATGTACGGAGGACCAAACAACAACGAAACACTGCACCATTGGACTCAGAGGAAATGCGTAAGGCTGAGAACGTTCTCTGGTGGCTCTGCCAAGAAGAAGTGTTTCCGAGTGAGATTTCACAACTAAAATCAAAGAAATCTGAAGTGTTGAAATCATCACCTATTGTCAATTTGTCGCCCTATTTTGACGAATTCGGAGTACTGCGGCAAAATGGTCGAATCGGCTCGGCATCCTACGTTGAATTTAATACCAAGTACCAGATAAGCCTGCCAAAGACACATCGAAACCACCATATAAATATTGGAACTGTCGTGAACGAAATAATCAAAACTTCTTCACACCACAGCTCCGCACAACAGTACGGAAAACGGCAAGAAATTGCCAATGGTGTAAGATCTACAAGCCGCATCCATCTTCTCCAAAGATGGCACCACTATCAGCTGCAATATTAGCATCCTTTGAAAGGCCGTTCTCATACGTTGGAGTTGATTTCTTCGGTCCAATACTAGTGAAGGTGGGACGAAGTCACGTTAAACGCTGGGTGGCAGTATTTACGTGCCTGACTGTAAGAGCGGTCCATCTTGAAGTTGCGCATAGCCTAAGTACGGAGAGTCGCATCACCTGTTTTTGCCGTTTCATCCCAAGTAGCACCTGCAACTAAAATAAAAATGATCATCGTTGCAAACATGTTGCAACTGAGTTTCCATGAAACAACGGATGTTTTCATTTGGATTCAGAAAATAAAAACACGTGAAACAAAATTAAAACCTATTGAAATCCTGTTGTTAAAACCAAACTTATTTACTTTCAGTCTTGGGCATCCACGGTGGTGCAGAGGGCCGAATTGAAAGATTTCCATCCTGGGCGATTGCCAGCCATCGCCTTGACCTGTGGCCAGGTCAAATTTCTGTCGACTTGCTTGATTTCCTTGTAGAGGCTGCGCCACCATGAGCCTCTGGGTCTGCCTCTGCTGCGATGTCCTGCTAGGTTCCAGTCTAACGCTTGTTTGCAGATTTCGTTTCCGCCCCTGCGTAGAGTGTGGCCGACCAACCTTCACTTTCGCTCCCGAATTTCTGTCGCTATTGGCTTTTGACGACATCGACGATGGAGCTCCACGTTGGAGATCTAATTGTGAGGCCACCATGCACGAATTATATACCGCAGGCATCTATTGATGAAGACCTGCAGCCGTTGAGTGTTCTCCACTAATACACACCAGGTTTCACTGGCGTATAGCAGCACAGATTTCACGTTCGAGTTAAAAATTCGGATTTTGGTGCGTCGATTAATCTGGTTGTTTTTCCATACATTTCTTAAACTCGCAAAAGCGGTCCTCGCCTTCTTGTTCTGTGCACCAATGTCGATCATGGTTCCGCCATTTGGCTACCAAGATATTGGAAGCTTTCAACTTTCTCCACTGATTGCCCAGCTACCGTAAAGCTGGAAGGGTTGACCGTCTTTACATCCAACGATTTGGTCTTGTTGACGTTGATGGTAAGACCTGCCGCTGAGAAGCGATTGGCAAGATCATCGAGCTTGCTCTGCATATCAGAGCGCCGTTGAGCTAGGAGAGCAACATTATCAGCCAATTCGAAGTCGTTTGAGTGCTCCATGGTAATGGGCTGCCACTGCAATCCACGATTTGGTTTACGGCCAATAATCGCACCAATCAGGATCTCGTCGATTACGATGAGGAACAGTAGCGGCGATAGGATACATCTTTGCCTCACTCCAGCAACGACCCGGATGGGATCGGACAAAACACCGTTGTGCAGTATTCTGCACGAAAATGCCCTGTACTGTGCTTCAATGAGGCCGATGATTTTCTCAATGAGACCCTTGCGCCTGAGGGCTTCCCACATGTGTCGAAAGCTTTTTCGTAATGAATGAACACCAGGTAGAGAGACTCTTGAAATTCATTGATTTCGCAAATGCAGAAAAAGTCCGACAAAAATCCTGGAGAAACCCAAAGTAAGAATCTGTAGTATAGCTCGCTAAGACAATGATTGATTAAATAAACAACTTAACTAAGCTCCATAGTTCGTCTATTTTGCTTATGAACGATAGAGATTTGCATTATCTAGAGAAAGCTTATTCGATTGAAGATCATTGATATTTTTTGATTCAACTTAATGCTTGAGAAATGAATCGATAAAAAACAATTGCGTTTAACCGTTTCTGAGAATACTCATAAAACTAGAAATAAAAATAAAAAAAAAACGATTTTTTTAAGAAGGAGTGCGTTAAACAAATAGTTGAACAAGCATGATTTTTTTTTGTTCTCAAGTTGATTACCTTGAAATTTGATGATTAATATAATGAACCACGCCATCTCTGGGAATGGCAATGAGAGCGTTTTTTTTTTTATAAATGCAAAAACTTAAAATTTGCATTTCTATCAATTGAAAATTAGCTTAGCACCAGCCTTTCTCCAACTTCATTATCCTTCCACGTGTACCGCATCTTCCGATACAAAAGTACTCAACGGGTTGACACCCGACAAAACCAATGATGAAGCCATCTACTAACGAACTCCTACGCTGGCGCTGGCCTGGCCGCACAACACGTTTCCCAATCTAATTACGGTAAAATCAACAGCAACTCAGTAACAAAAAATTACATTTTTGGCGCACATCATCAACACCAAAAGGAGACCCGACCGACCGAGAAGTAGGTAGTAGGTAGCAAAAACAAAGTTCTGCTCTTCTGGCATCTAAGCGTGGGTTACATCTGCAAGAACTGCGAACGGAGACGAAAAAAAAAACTCCCTGAAAGAAACCAACTTTGCGCCAAAGTAGAAAAACAATCAAAGGGTTTCGTTACCTAGCTTGGGGTGAATGGAATAAAATGAACACTTTTGGTTTGTGCATCTGTAGTTGGCTTCTTTAACGATGTTGAGAAAATTCGATATTCTGAATCGGCATGTCAAACTGAGCTGAAATCCAAATTTTCATGAATTTTGGAGCCCGGGAACCTATTTAAAAATTGAAGTTTGTATGGGAGCAATTTGTCGAACCACCCCTCGTCGCAGTTTGTACTGGGCGGAGCTGTCAAACAGTTGCACAGCTGTTAAAAGGTGATTTCAAAAAATCTCTTTGAAATTGATTTTAGGTACCAAAATAAAGTTCTAAAAATCCGAAAAAAAAACATAGTGGCTCAGAAAAAGGTGATCTTTCGTTTAAAATCAAAAATTCATTACATTTTTCATAATTTAAAAACCCAATTCTGTTTAAGGTGAAACATCAAGAAATCCCATTGCAATTTTACATACAAAGCTTAGAGGCACAGACCTGACGAACGAAGCCACTGTTGCAGAAAGAAGCAGCTTTTCCAAATCAAGCGCATTTGTTTATGAATTTTTGAAATTTGTGCTCTTGTCAGGGATAGAAAATGATGAAGATTGCAGCTGAGCAGACACAAACCAAAACAAACTTTACTCGTGAACAACAGGGGCCCGAGAATACTCGCACTTCTTTATTCGTGCGTAAACGAAGCTGGCAAGCACTCGCATGGGATTCGCGAAGCTTCGCGAGTTTTTGTGCATTTTGACGACTGACAGTGCTGCTTTTCAGGAACAATGAAGCATAAAGCATTAGTTTATGTTGGATAATCACTGGATTTGCTATTATAACCACAACAAAATGCACTTCCCGCACCTCCACTAGTTCTTCACGAATAAAAGCTCATCAGTTTTTCTGTTTTTGTTTTGCTTCTTACTCACGAAACAGGCGGGTGCGAATAAACTCACACACTGTTTACTCACGGAGTCGTGAGTAAGCCTTGTGTTGGCTTTACACTCGCGAATTGCTTCATGAGGAGAGTAATTCCATCACTGGCTCTTGTACACGTGAGTAGGAGTCCAAGTCGGCAATTGTGGCAGCCATATTAGTACTCTCTGATGTTTCTTCTTATCTCTATGCCAGTGCTTCCCAAACTGTGCGCCGCGGCGCCCTGGTGCGCCGCGAACCTTTCCCAGGTGCGCCGCAGGATTTTGGCTTTTGTAACGAAACAAAAAAAAATCTTTATTTGTATTGCGGAACACCTTTATTTTTTTATTAGTAAAAGTAGTGTCGCTCACATTTTTTTTAATCTTTCCTGACTCTTTGATTGTTCCATAGGATTTCTGGTAACCTTTTTGAACATATCAATTGAAACTACATTTTAAAATTAAGTTTTTTGAAATTGTTTTTGAAATTCTTAAACTTTAGCTTAGCTTTTGATTTAACTATAACTTGTCCAAAGTTTTCAATATCATGAAAATTATATACGTTCTTTTCAGAATAATTACAAGGTCTTCGGATTTCGGAACAGCTTAGCGGCATGCAGGTTTGCCGATCTGGTAGTGTGAAGTGCTAGCTTTGATCTTTTTGAACCGGGCTGTTTCATCAGTACTGCCGCAATTTCGCTGAACTCGAATAAGTTTGTTATTCTCGGTTTCATAAATGGAGTTATATATGGCCAATCCAGTCCCAAAGGGTTAGGTTGAAATTTATGAAAATAAGTTCAATCAAAGCCCACCTGGCAGGTCATTACAATCTATTCGTGTGTCCCAGTTTGCCGAAATTTTCTAAAAGTGTTGCTTTGCAATTTCCGCAAAAAGTTGAAGCTTTGGTCAAGTTCTGTGTAGTCATTTTCATTCAATAAGAATTCTTCAATTATTGCAAACGCTTTAGAATTTTTGGCTGAATTGTTGAAATTTAGCAGCTTGTTTTACCTTTACATCTGAATTTTCTCCTTATTTTTAAAACTTCCATGATGAAATCAACATGATTTTTGAAATCTTACAAATATTTAAACTATCTTTGAGAAATTAATTTAAAAAATTAGTTAGTTTTCCAAAAATTGAATTCTGAAAACATGATATTAGAGAAATGTTTCACGATTTTGTCTTGCACAGTGAAAGACGCCCAAAATTAAAAAAAAAAAAACTTTGTTAAAAACTTTGGTGCGCCGCGACATTTTTGGAAATGTCAAAGGGCGCCGCGATAGCAAAAAGTTTGGGAACCTCTGCTCTATGCATTTTAAATACATAATAAAAAAGTAGGTATTCCTTGTTTTTTTGGCGTCCGAATTGGGAGCCTGCTTCTCAGCTCAATGCAATTCAATGTTGATGTATTAATAATAAATAAATAAATAAATAAATGTATGGTGAGCACTGTCACAGTTATTACTTCAGAGGCTTCAGAACTTAGTTTGCCAACTGATAATTTTATATTCGTACATCGTGTTCAACTTGCCCCGTCTACCCCTACGGGTGTTGAGTCAATCCCTCATGCCGCATTTCCTTATTCGGGGCGGTTTCCTTCCTGTTGCACGGCGGCGACCGGAGACGGCGGAGTCGCAAAGTTGCCTTCCGAAAATCTAATTATCTGAAATAAATTAAAGAAAAACATCTTGCAAGCAGATTTCGGCACTACCTTTCCCTTTGTTGTGCTCTAGCCCAGCAGCAGCGGAGGAACTGACTTTGTTTCCCTTTTCGAGCATCGCCGGTATGCAACTCACTTTTATATTTTGTCTCAGTTTCTGTTGATGAGCTTGTGCATAATTTAAAAGTGTGTATGGTTTACTGCTCTATACCTATGGCTGACCTTCTTAGGTTGTTGCCAAGGCATCTTCGCTTCGGGAGGTCCCAATCGCAGGGCAGAGACATATGGTCGGCATTCGTCAAAATGCTTGTATGGTCATTTTGACGTATACTTGCATTGTCTGCTCTAAAAATATACAATATTTGCTGAAAAGCTAATGTAAACAAGCATGTATCAATACGTTGCCAGAAATTGTGCAGGCAAATCTTTTAGAAATAAAACAGTGTCGTTTTCAGGCAATCATGTGCAGTGTGCAACATCTTGTTGTTTCAAATTAGTTTTATGCCATAATGACCAACACATTGCTGATCCAGCAAAGTGCAGACCAATAACGTGCCTTTGAAGTCTGTATAAGGTGCTGTCGTCGCATCGGTAATAGCGATAGCTAGGAGGATACAAGTCCACTGCGATATCAACAACGTGATGACTGAACGACAAGAAGAATATCGCAAAAACGCACAAGGCTACAAAGATCAGGTCATCATAGATGTGGATCAAGCGGTCAAGCCACCGAGAAGCAAAGGAACCTGAGCATAGCGTGCATAACTGCATAGACTACAAGATGGTGTACGGCTCAGTACTGCATTTGTACATTCTAAAGGTACTGCAGTTATACACTGGTAGACGTGAACGAACCTGGCCTTAAAAGTATCTATTGCAGAGGCTCCGAAGATGTTCACGTCTGCTATGCAGAAATGCCTGGACGAGGGAGTTTTCCCAGAAGCTTGGAAGAGGCAGGGCCTGGTACTATGGGGTGATACACAAATTATGTCACGCAAAAATGACCTTTTTCAAATCCACCCACCCCCCTCCACCCTACGTCACGCTTTTTGTATGTAATCTCAAAAAATTTTGTATGGGTCGTCACGTTATGCAGATCCCCCCCCCCCCTAAAAGCGTGACGTAATTTGTGCATGGTCCCTATTGCCAAAGGCGGGAAAACCACCCGGAGACCCGTCGGCATATAGACCAATCCCAGACAACCAGGGACGCATAAGAAACCACGTTGTACATCGTATAAAGTACTATCTTAAGTCACTATCGCATATATGTACGACTGACTGAAAATTTTCATCGCATATGATGTTATTTTTTGAACTTATTACGATGCATCAAGTTAAGTCATATAAGAATACAAATCAACTTTTATAAGGTATGAGTACATCGTAGTAGATGATATTCTGATGTTTTATTGCGATGAACTTTACTTATTCGCAAAAGCATGAGAGCGAACTCGCAAAGTGTCAATTGAATTCGCATAATTGCGTACTGCGATGAATATACGACTTCGCTCGGTACTTTTTTTGTTGTGTCAGTTTACCTCGCATTGGTGTTTGGTTGAAATCGCATAAAAGTACAAATAAGCTCGTTAAAGTGTGCATACAAACTCGCATAAGCTAGAAGCATTTATGTTGACATTATGCGATTTGATATGTGATAACAATTAAAGAGTTTCTGTTGCTACAAGAAAGTGAACAGCCATAATTATGGTTGCAAAGTCATCATTATTTGTTTTGTTGGCTTGATAATCCACAATAGGAGCCAGAGAGGGGCAGTGAAAACTGTACGGAAAATGGGGCTTCGTCGTTATTATCCTGTCAAACACGCACAGCGCAAGTGAACCAAGTGCATTCCAACACTGAGGTGAGTTAGAATATCATAATAATTAATCAGCTTGTTTCATAAGTAGCGTTTGGTGTTGTGTGTGAAGTGTAACTCGACAATCCAGAGGTCATTAGTTCGATATCGAGCTGACAGGAATTGTTTTTTTTTTTTTTAATTTTATTAAGTCGCATAAGATGCTGAGTTGCGTCGCAATTGTGCGCACGGTGCATCGCATAAGATATCGCTTCAAGTCATATAGCGTTATTATTGTTCCGTCAATGCACGTATAGCGCCTCCTCTTTTGTACGCATAAGGCACTTTTGCTGCATCTTATGCGATGTAACTTTAACGCATAAAAGTACGTATAACATGAACGTAAACTTCATTATACGTGCATATTGTTTGTCTGGGATATGCTTGATTGACACGGCGGGGAAGGTGCTCGAAAAGATCATCCTCAATAGAATGTTGAGGTTCACCGAGGGCGAAAATGGTTTTTCGAGTAACCAGTACGGCTTCCGGAAGGGAGGTTCACCGTAAACGCTATTTTATCGGTTACAAAAACCGCCGAGAAAGCACTCGAGCCTAAGAAGAGGGGAATTCTCTTCTGTGCGGTAGAGACTCTGGATGTAAGGAATGTATTGAATAGCGCCAGCTGGTCTGCTATTGCCGATGCGCTCTTGCGTCTGGGGATACCGGGGTACCTGTACAAGTTTCTCGAAAGCTACTTCCAGAATCGTGTACTAGTTTACGATACGGAGGTGGGTCGGAAGTGCTTTCACATAACCTCAGGAGTCCCGCAAGGTTCCATCCTGGGTCCGGTGTTATGGAATGTCATGTACGACGAGGTGTTGAGGTTAGAGTATCCAGTGGGAGTGGTGATTGTCGGATTTGCCGACGACATTACGCTCGAAGTCCACGGTGAAACGATCGAGAAGGTAAAGTTGACTACCAACCACTCGATCAATGTTGTAGAGGCGTGGATGCGGTCCAGGAAACTGGAGCTGGCTCACCACAAGACAGAGGTGACGGTTGTTAACAACCGGAAGTCGTAGCGTCAGACAAAGATTAGTGTAGGCGAGTGCACTATCCTGTCAATCCTGTGATGATCGACGACAAGCTTACCTTCGATAGCCACGTCGATTATGCCTGTAAAAGAGCCTCCTCAGCTATTGCGGCACTGTCCCGGATGATGTCCAATAGCTCTGTGGTGTACGCCAGTAAGCGCAAGCTTCTGGTTAGTGTTGCTACGTCCATACTTAGGTATGGCGGCCCGGCGTGGGGGACTGCGCTAAGTACTGAATGCTACCGACGGAAGCTGGAAAGTACTTACAGGCTTATGTGCCTGAGGGTTACGAGCGCGTACCGTACCGTGTCACACGACGCTCTCTGCGTCATAACTTTTATGGTGCTTATCAGCATCCTTATCAGTGAGGACATAGAGTGCTTCGAAATGCGCGGCACAAGAGGCATACGCAGGACTGCCAGGATGGCCTCTATGGTCAAATGGCAGCGCGCGTGAGACAGTTCCACCAAAGGAAGGTGGACCCATAGGTTGATACCGAGGGTAGATAGTTGGATAAAAAGGTGCTATGGGGAAGTTACATTCCACCTGACACAGGTTCCTTCAGGTCATGGTTGCTTCCGACAGTATCCACACCGTTTCGGGCATGCGGATTCTCCCGAATGCCCAGTGTGCAATGGTTTAGAGGAAACGGCGGAACACGTTTTGTTCGTGTGCCCGCGACTACGCACAATGCGTGACCGCATGCTTGTCACATGCGGGGAGGACTCCGGACAATTTGGTCCAGAGGATGTGTCGGGATGAGTTTGGCTGAAACACCGTTTCAATGGCTATCACCCATATCGTCTGGGAGCTACAGAGGAGGTGGCGCGTGGACTCGGAGAATGGCTAATTTAGATGCGTTACAAGAGGTGGTCCAGCGGTTCGGAGTCGGCTTCGTAGGTCATTCCGGTGCCCTGCGGTCGAGATCGACCCTTAAAGCGATTAAGTGGCCGCGGAGAGGAAGTCCCGGTTGCGGTGCTGTCGTGCATCTGATAGGGCCTGAAGAGTAGTGATACCCTTCCTTTGCGGGCAGGTCAGATCGGGTTGCACGTGGGCATCAGTTCTTGATGTCTACAGTTGGGCGCGGGCGGGGTTGACCCTGCCCGCCTTCCGAGGACAAAGATAGTGGTGAGGACCACTCGGGAAACTGGCTAAGCGCCAGCATGTTATACCGTAATGGACTCTCCAGAGCGAGTCATCGATTTCGTTGCTGCAGGCTACGCAGCTAACCTTGCGGGTGCGATGTGCACTAGCCCTACTCTGAAACAATATCTTCTTGGTGGTTCCGGAGAGAACCATGTGTTTAGTGGGTACGAGGAGAGAGTAGTCCTAGCTTTTACTATTGTGTAGAAGACGGCCTTAGCCCCACACTACCCTATCCTTGATGTTAGGGTGTCTGTTTGCAGATTATCCCCCTATAGTTTAGAAGGAAAAAAAGACGTGAACGTCATCAGGATAATGGAGCACGTCCCTACAAATTACCGACGGAACAGCTGTTTGCAGAATCAGTACAGATGCTGCCTCAACTGTTGCAGCTTGTGACGGTGTTCAGAAATGACATCCGGACGGAGTTGACGGAATTGACAAGCTTTGGTCATTCCATCTTCTCCGGGTTCAAGTAGTGGATACCATGCCAGCTGTCAACGTCAGAAGGGGATTCGGATTATGGTTAAAGGGGAAGCGTACAAATACCTCAGCTTCCTGCAACTTAGAGGTAGTCGCCACATAGCGATCAAGAAGGAGTTGCAGGACAAGTTCTTGCATCGTGTCAAATGTGTTCTGACGATCTCTCCGTCAGTTAGTAACAAGGTCAACACGCTTGCTGTACTCCTGTTGACCTACAGCTTTGGGGTGGTAAATTGGACCAAGACTGACCTCAAGGCGTTAGAACAAGCAGTAGGTACGAGTGGCGTTCACCAATCACCGCATGTGCCATTCAAAGTCGTCCATCGAGAGAGTCCCCTGCAACGCGCAGTAGGAGGAAAAGGCGTCACCAATATCCAGGCACTATGTGTCTCCCAGATCCAGCAGTTGCGGGCATATTTCATAGAAAGCCAGAACCGTCATGAAATGTATCGCACTGTATGTGAAGCTGACCACGGTTACAGTGCCCTGCATCTGTCGTGGAGGATTACCAGCTGAACTGCGACATCACGACAAGATGATCGTAGCATGGAAGCAGAAGGAGTTGCATGGGACGCACCTCCATCAACTAGAGGTCGAGCGCATCGGTAAGGCGGCGTTGAACGCGTGGCTGGTGCGGGGTAACCCCTTCTCGGAAACAGAAGGTTTCACGATAGCCATCCAAGATCGGGTAATTGAGACGAAGAATTACCGACGGTACATATTGCACGAAGACGTGGAGGACCGCTGTAGGAAGTTCAATTCAGTAGGAGAAACGATCGAGTATGTCGTTGCGGGCTGTTCAGTGTCAACTAAAGGGTGATACGGTCAAAATTTGGTCACACAATTTGTTTCGTAACTTGAGACTGCGTACACCAAAACAGCTGATTTTTGGACCAGTAATGGTACATTAGATGTAGCTTATACCATAAAATTTTCATCAAAATCGGTTTAGTATTTGCGGAGATCAAGCATGGGAAAACTCATTCGCTCACCCGAATACCGGCGATGCATAATAGCAAAAAGAACGCCAACAACCCAATGCTGAGTGAGAGCCCGGCGCACTAAGAACGAACGCAACACGAACGGCTCGCCACCGACGCCACCGAAGCGAATCAGGAGAGAAACAAATAGAGTTCGAAATGAATCAGCTTGCATCGGTGTATACGAAAAGAACGTTCGCTCTCTCAACTACCGAGTGGCATTCAGCTGATTGAATCAAAACGCACTCACTGATTCAATTCCCAGTACTGAATGCTTCCACTGAACGCTAAGTGAACGTTCCAATATGAATGCTCTCTCACCCAACTCAGTACGCAAACACTCATTCAATCTTGGTTCGTTCGCCTTCGGCACTCAGATTCGGTAGCGATTCATTCGGCCGTCGTTGCTTGCTTCGCCCGGTGCTCGGCGATTAAAAAGAATGGGCGATGAAAGTGGAAATATTTTGCTTGGCTGGGGGAGAAGCATACTCGCATCAGATTGTGCGTGGATGTGAGTGAGGCATACGCAATAAATGAATGATTTTTTCCCATCCTTGGCGGAGATATTGTGATATCCTGAAAACTGCAATTTCAAAATTTTGTACAAAGAGGATTAAAAAATAAGAACACATTTGTACTCTTTTATTTATAGAGCCAGAAATACTGAACCAATTTCAATAAAAAAATCTGTATGTAAAGTATACATATCAAAATGTTGTGTAAAAATTTCATTCAATTTGATCCAGCCGTTACAAATTTAAATTCGTTTAGGTGGTCAAATTTTATCAAATTTTGTCAAGTCAAGTCAAATTTTGGCCACACAATTTTTTTCATAACTTTAGACTGCGTACACCAAAACAGCTGATTTTTAGATCAGTAATGGTACATTATATGTAGCTTGTACCATAAAATTTTCATCAAAATCGGTCTAGTATTTGCGGAGATATTGTTGAACCCTGAGATCCGCAATTTTAAAATTTTGTGCACAAATAAGAACACATTTTTACTGTTTTATTTATAGGACCAGAGATACTTAACCGATTTCAATGAAAATTTTTCTGTATGTAAAGTATGCATATCAAAATGTTGTGTAAAAATTTCATTCAATTTGATCCAGCCGTTACAAAGTTATATTTGCCTAAGTAGCACCCGGTCAGTTTTTTTCATATTCAAACTGCTACAACTTTGAAAGTATTTATACAAAATGGCTCAAAATTTTACTAAGAACAGATTTTCATAGCAGTATTATACTGTAAAATTTTGATAAAAATCGGAGCAGTATTGGTAGTTCTATAATCAAAATTGTGCTTTACTGACCTTAAATTTCCGAAAATTTACTATGGACCGCCTTTGTACAAAATTTTAAAAAGGTAGGTCCATGGTTTTATCTATATATCAACCAATACTTAATCGATTTTGATGAAAATTTTATGGTATAAGCTACATATAATGTAGCATTACTGGTCCAAAAATCAGCTGTTTTGGTGTACGCAGTCTAAAGTCATGAAAAAAATTGTGTGACCAAATTTTGACCGTATCACCCTTTAGATCAGCTTACCTCAATCGTCACAAAGAAGTTGCCAAGATTGTGCACCAAAAGCTTGCTTTAAAGCGCAACTTGGTGGACAGATTTGTACCCTTCTATAAATACCAACTGGACTCGGTTCTGAAAAAGCTGTACCGGGAACGCGAGATCATTATGGACGTCCTCATTCGTACCAACCGGCCTGAAATGGAACTGTTGCGCCGTTCCCAAGAAACGCGGAAGTTCTACCAGAAGCTTAACGCATCCCGCACCTTCTTCGTGCCGTTAGCCGAAATATGTAGGGATAAGGAGGGAGGCCTTTTGACGGACGTATGTGAGGTGATCGAAAGGTGGAAGTAGCACTTCGATCAGCACCTGAATGGCGTGGAGAACGTAGGCACGGGAGACCACGGCAACGGAGAAAACGACGGCGCCAGTGCAGCGGAGGACGGAAATGAACCAACTCCCACGCTGAGGGCGGTTAAGGATGCCATTCACCAGCTCAAAACCAACAAAGCAGCTGGTAAGGATGGTATCGCAGCTGAACTTATCAAGATGGACTCAGAAAAGTTGGCCACCTGTCTGCACTGGTTGATAGTCAGGATCTGGGAAACTGAACAGCTACTCGAGGAGTGGAAGGGATAGATAATCTGCCCCATTCACAAGAAAGGCGACCATTTGGAATGTGAGAACTTCAGAGCGATCACCATCTTGAATGCTGCCTACAAAGTGCTATCCCAAATCATCTTCCGTCGTCTGTCACCTAAAACAAATACATTCGTGGGAAGTTATCAAGCCGGCTTCATCGACGACCGGTCGAAAACGGCCCAGATCTTCACCGTACGGCAAATCCTCCAGAAATGCCGTGAATACCAGGTCCAAACGCATCACCTGTTCATCGACTTCAAACCGGCATACGACAGTATCAACCGCGCCGAGCTATGGGGAATCATGGACGAAAACTGCTTTCCTAGGAAGCTGACTAGACTGATTAAAGCAACAATGGACGGTGTGCAAAACTGCGTAAGGGATTCGAATGAACTATCCAAGCTAATTGAAATCTCGCCGGGGACTGTGACAAGGTAATGGGCTCTCATGCCTAAATACTTTTCAACATCGCTCTGGAAGGTGTAATGCGACGAGCCGGTCTCAACAGCGCCGGGGAACGATTTTCACAAAATTCGGTCAATTTGTGTGCTTTGCGGACGACATGGATATTATCACCAGATCATTTAGAACGGTGCCAGAGCTGTACACCCGCTTGAAACGCGAAGCAGCAAAGGTCGGACTGGTGGTGAATGCCTCAAAAACAAAGCACATGCTGGAAGGCGGAACCGAACACGACCGGATCCGTCTGGGTAGTCATGTTATGATAGACGGGGATACCTTCCAGGTGGTGGAGGAATTCGTCTACCTTGGATCCCTATTGACGGCTGACAATAACGTGAGTCATGGAATTCGAAGGCGCATCATCAGCGGGCTCCAGAAGAAACTGCGGTCGTAAAAGATTCACCCATGCATCAAATGCACCATGTACAAAACGCCATGGTCGAAGAGGACCTGCAAACACACGGAGTTTTCTAGCGACCCGTGCTTTTATGACGATTTTTGACGATGTGCAGGAGAATGGTGTGTGGCGTAGAAGGATGAATCACGAGCTCGCTGCACTCTACGGCGAACCCAGAATCCAGAAGGAGACCAAATCCGAAAGGATACGGTGGGAAGGGCATGATGCAAGAATGTATGACAACAGCCTTGCAAAGCAAATCGTCGTACAGCATTAAGAACTGGTCGATTCCAGCACCGTGACGATGTTAAGACTTGTGTTGCTCCCGAATCTCCTCTACACATATTCTGCCATGTACAACATTGTAGTCCCATGTTAATGGGAATTCCCATAAAACATGGGAAAACAATGCTGCACAGTATTTTGGATTGAAATTCGATCTTTGTGTACTGTGCTTGTTCCCCGCACTGTTTAGATGTTCGTTGAAGCACCACTTCCATTATTCAAACACATTACCACATCTTTGCATGTTACATCATTTCTTTGTTAATGGCTTATATAATAGCACAGACAAACAGACGTGTGACTTGGAAGAAAATGCGATAAAAATCATCGTCACGCAAACATAATCGCCCAATGCTAATTATGCTGTGGTACGCAAACCTACTGAGTAGATGGCGGTAGTGAGCAAACGTCAAACAGGAGCAAAAACGATGCGAGTGCCATGAGCGAGCGATTTGCGAACTACGGAATATTTGAATAATCCGTTAAAAAGTGAAACGATGGGAAATGAGTAGAGTGAGACGTCTGTTTGTCTGTGATAATAGTTTTGGTTTGTTTTGTAGAGTATGCTAATTTCAACTAATTTCACTCTTCGGTAAAGCTCTTAATGCATCATTTCCAATAAAATAAGTTACATCAATTTGAGTCTACGTCTAGACACATAAGTAACATGTTATATTTATGCGTTTGTGATAAAATAACTCAAACACTGAGAAAACCAGTTATTGGTTAATTGTTTCTATGATCGTTACAGCTTTTATAAATCTCACACTAAACTCCCTTCCCACCTAGTTTCTGAAATGGTCTGAGAAATCTCTTTTGGCAACCGATGTCGGACATCCATTTTGAACATTCTTTAGCAGCCAACTGAAACAACGATATGTCGCCCATTAAGTAGAACAAAACGACCTCGCTCGCTCGCAGCAGCAATGGCCATCGTCAGAGAGTGTGGGAGGAGTGCCAAAAGCATACTTTGGGACTGCTAAGAGACTCATATATGCGACACGAAAAGCGATCCGATACCAGGGGACGGGTTAATCTTATAATTTTTAATAATGCTCGTAACAAAACAAAATTGCCATCTCATACAAGCGATGACACCCCGCAAAAGACATTTTCATTTCCGCGCGCCTTCCGCGAGATTCCGTTCCCGTTCGCATCGGTTTTGCAAGCAGCCTCGCCGGCCCCGCAGGCAAGCGGGAGACAATATCTGGCCATCATCATTGTCGTCGGACGCGAACGAGATGGGGTTTGCCATCGTCTTAGCTCAAAAGAAACTTGTATTTAACTATTATTATTATTGTTATGATGGTCCATAAAGTGCCAAAATGTATATGTTTGCACTGGGTGGTATCGCTTTAGGATTTGATCCATCATCGCGGGGATTGCCATTTGGAAGAGGCTCTCGACCGCTATAGGGACAGTTGTGGAAGCAGGGAGCGGATTCGCGGGGAAATTTATTGCAATCGAATTGAGTGGCGCGCAAATGTTGTCCTCGTTCGGTGTGCTGTTCTTCTATAGGGGGCCGAGGCTACAGTACTGCCGTACTGCTGTTGCACATTTTTAGCAGAAATAGCCGAACGGAGATCCAATTTAATTAATTTCCTAGCAACTGGCAACAACGATGAAGACGATTTTATGTGCAATCACCCATATGGGCTTATCTTGTAATTAACCATCAACCGGAATGCACAGAGGGCTAACGTTAAGAATACCGAACCCAATGTACTTTTGTTATAGTGTAAGGCAATCGGATTGAGATTGCAGCGTACTACACAAGGCTCTCGGTTCACGTGTTTAGAAAGAAGCTGAGCTATTTCAGCTTTCTAATTTACTCTTATCGCGAGATCATGAAGAATGATATGTCGCAATACAGGAATCAGAGAAAAATCACGGACTGGCCACTTCCCTGGGGACACCAGGTTCCCGGTGTATCTCCGATAGTGGCCAATATGTCCAGAAAGTCTAGAAATACCTTCTAGAGTTCCTGTTTTTGCAAAATCATGAAGAATGATATGTCGCAATACAGGGTTCAGAAAAAACACGAACTGGCCACTTCCCCGGGAGCACCAGGTTCCAGGTGTATCTCCGATAGTGGCCAATATGTCCAGAAAGTCTCGAATTGCATTTTAGTGTTTTTGTTTTGCAAAATCATGAAGAATGATATGTCGCAATACAGGGTTCAGAAAAAAACATGAACTGGCCACTTCCCCGGGGGCACCAGGTTCCCGGAGTATTTCCGATAGTGGCCATTAACTCCAGAAAGTCTCGAAATGCATTCTAGAGTTCTTGTTTTGCAAAATCATGAAGAATTTCAATTTGGTTCAGAAAAAAAAACATGAACTGGCCACTTCCCCGGGGGCACCAGGTTCCAGGTGTATCTCCGATAGTGGCCAATATGTCCAGAAAGTCTCGAAATGCATTTTAGTGTTTTTGTTTTGCAAAATCATGAAGAATGATATGTCGCAATACAGGGTTCAGAAAAAAAAAACATGAACTGGCCACTTCCCCGGGGGCACCAAGTTCCCGGAGTATCTCCGATAGCGGCCAATATGTCCAGAAAGTCTCGTAATACCTTCTAGAGTTCCTGTTTTGCAAAATCATGAAGATTGGTATGCTGCATGTGAGGTTTTAGCTAACGTTATAATGCGGCCACCATGAGCGATAAGGAGGTTACCCCACGACTCCCCGGAATAATTCCGGAACCATGACCGCTTCCGTAAAGTGGACTCCGGTTCTTAAAACTAGAAGGAATTTGTGATCGATTGGTGCAAAAATTTTTAAAATCCGTTGAAAGATGACTGAGAACCAGCCATTTGAATTTTGAAATTTTCGTCGAAAGGGGGTTGGGGACGTACGTGTTAAAAATAAACGTAAACCACAGAAAACTTCCCCACGCACAATCGGTGAAGGAGTAATTGACTGCACACTATCACGGTGAGAAACCATTTGAGATGAAGATAAGTGGGAAAGTTTTACTTGTAATGACGTGGCATGTTTCAATGGGAGAGATGAAGATGTTCTCAAAAAGACGATGACTCACTACGAGGAGAAAGGTGTTGACAAAATTCTATGAAAAAAGAAAAGGGGGTAGTTGGTTTACCTGATGATTCAACATCAAATTCATGATAATACTGAGTGACTAAAATATTAACGCGCAAAGAAACGGCAAAACCTAGCAAAAGCCAATATATCACAAAATTAATGATTTAAATGATCAAAGCCTTCGATATCAGAGAGATGTTCCTTTTTTTTATCATCTGCGCCAAGAACTATTGAAAAATATAGATAGGTCTTCCAGTAATTCAGCAAAAATCTGAATTTTTATTGCTTCGCCCATACAAAGTATTAGGCGATTTTGATCAAGTTTATTGCCAATTTGTAATTTTCAATTGTGCGTTAATATAGCTGTCACTACTGAGTTAACAATTTACCACAGAGTACAGACATCCAAGTCTAGTTCCGAAACTGTGTAAGGAATTTAACTGCCTTTTGAAATCGGCAACACAAGTGGCAATAGCGTGGCGCTGCAATCGGTTAATTTCCCATACTAATTTAATTCACCACTTGAAATATTTCAATTCACCACTGACTGTGGCAATATGGTGTTTGGTGGCGTTAGTGTTGTCATCGTGTATTGGTTTGCAACCTTACTCAAGTAAAGATTCAAATCCTTACACAAGTTTCCGAATCAAATTTGTTCTAGCCTGGATGTCTGTTCTCTGTGAATTTACCGTTAACACTTGATTTGCAGTTACAGCTTCCAATGGCGGAAACTCCCAACACTCGTGAGATGCTTCACCCGTTCCTAAATATTGGTTTTGTTATCTAATCAAGAAAATCCTAGAATCTCCTGGAAGGAAAATTTCTAGAACTTTCCTTGAAGGCTAATGTATAAAATACATATGTGAAATATTTCACTCAGCATGGTGCATCTCTTTGGAAAGCGCCAGAAGTTATACTATTATGTATCCAACCTTAGATAGTATATGACTGTTGTATTTATTGTTGTTGTGTTAATGCATCAATAAAACAATGCAATAATGCAGCGATACACCATTAATGCAATAATGCACCAATGCACGACGGCAGAATGCACAGATCTTACTTGTTTAACAGTCATATCATGTGAAACATTTCAATGAGACATTTTAAAGCGTGACGGAAGGACAGACAACTCTGGGATTTCGTATCTATGATTTTTGCCCACAGAATCTTCTAGAACAAAATCTTTTGAAAGATTCCACAAAGCTATTACATCAATACATATGTGAAATATTTCACGGAATTGGGCATTTCATTGAGAAGCGGTAGAAGGTATACTTCCAAGTATCCACTTTTTGATTGTAAATGACTGTTGTAGGGTTCTGATCCATAGAATGGAAAGAAAATTCTAGAAACTTCTAAGGAAACTGCTAAATTGATTTAGCAAAACATTGCTTTACAAATTCTACGATTCGTTGATGTACGACCAATGCAACGCCAACGGTGCACCAATGCAACGACGCAACAAGCAAAGATGTTCCAATTCAACGATGCACCTATGCAACGATGCGCCCATGCAACGATGCACAAATGCAATGTCGCAACATCCTGACTAGAACAAATTTCACTCAGAAAGTTGTGTAAGGATTTGAATCTTCAGTTCAGTTGGTTGCAAACCAATACACGATGACAACACTAACGCCGCCATACACGATATTGCCACAGTCAGTGGTGAATTGAAACATTTCAAGTGGTGAATTCAATTAGTATGGGAAATTAACCGATTACAGCGCCGCGCTATTGCACCTTGTGTTGCCGATGAAATATTCCTTACACAAAATTCAGATTGGACTTGGATGTCTGTTCTCTGTGGATATACCAATTTAACGAAGCACCAATGCAACGATGCACCAATTTAACACAGGTGCAATGATTACTGTAACTTTCATTCTGTTAAACATTTCAATGAAATATTTCAAAACGGACGGAAAGACAGACAACACTGGGATTTAATATATATGATGATTATTGGCGCCAAGAATTGTTCTAGCAATCTCACTTCCACTGATAGGTTAGGCTGGGGCTAATTTTTAAAAATCTCTCCGGGATTAGATTTCCTAAGTGGAAAGTGATCTACTAGTCGAAATAAGTGAGCTGTACAAAAATGAGTGATTTCGGTTGATATTTAGGGGCGGCGCAAAGGGTTTAAGTGAATTTTTTTTGCTAGAACAAACCTTCAAAAAACATTACAAAACTAATTTTCAAACATAACATTCCTAGACTATATCGGTGATTCTAAAACCTAAATAGGCTAAATTTGTGCTCAAAATTGCAATAGCTCTACTGGTTTCAGAGGTATTCGAAAAAAATTTCGTATTACATTATATTTTGGATTAGATAGCAAAATATGACTTTTTTTTAATACCTCGGAAACCAGTGGAGATATCACAATTTTGAGCACAAATTGGGTTCTGGAATCACCGATTTAGTCTAGAAATGTTATGTTCAAAAATAAATTTTGAAATGTTTTTTGAAGGTTTGTTGAAGCAAAAATTTCACTAAAACCCTTTGCGCCACCCCTAAATATCAACCGAAATCGTACAGTTCACATATCTCGACTAGTAGATCACTTTCCACTTGGAAAATCATATCCCGGAGAGATTTTTTAAAATTAGCCCCACTCTGATAGGTGGATCAGCATATACTTTGTGTTGCGGGGGCAGAAGGGGAATTTCACCGGGTTGTAAGCAGCATTAACACAAGTTCTGTGTTTCGAGCAGCTTTAAACTGCAAGTAGAGCTTTATTAAATAACTAGGGAAAATATTAACCGAATAACAATTCTTACACTTTCGGTGCACTTTTCATAATTCAATCCGCCTTTCAACGCAACAAATATCTCGAGCTCACAATACATCTGCAATATGAACTAGTTATTATTTGGCCAAACTTCTAAGAATCTTTATCCTCACATGGTAGCTTCTATACACAAGTTTAAACCAAGAGAGCTACTCTCGTTTTATAATTTTATCCAGGAACTACGAAACATATTTATAGAAGAATTCTAGATTAATAAATTTGATAAGTATTTAGAGTTCAACAATATGTACTGTTTTGAACTACCTCGAGCTGCCTGCCTGAATTGTCCGCATAGCAATTGCAACTGATCAGCGTCTTCTCTAGGTTTTTTTCGCTTGTCTAAAAACTCTCTCTTAACGTACCGACTGGCAGCGTGGCCAGCGGTAACATTCTCCCCCCCGTAACACTGGCCATCAGAGTCCAGTTTTACTTGAACCAAATATCCTAATCATCAGCAATACCTTCACACAACAGTCTCCCAAATACTACGCCTGTAATGCATCGTCCGTGCAGCTTTCGCCGTCTAATCCTCTTCACTGACGATCTCATGAAGCCCGGATCTACATTCAGGTTCTAACAATGATGGTGAATTGCTTCACGTACTGGTTGCCCCACTACTAGAAGTTACCGCCGCCTTCCCATGATCCAGAGGTCTGCGTCGCATCATCGTTCCAGTAATCGGTCTGCATCACTGGGGCAGCAGCAGATGTCGATGCTGGTAGAGCAGCATCATCGCCGGCAAAGTTGGTCTCATCGACCACGATCGGTTCCTCCGGGTAGAGGTCATTGGCGGCCAGGGCAGCTTCCAGGGCCTGTTCCTTCTCGGAATCCTCCGGATTGGGCTTGACTTCCCACTTGTCGTGGGTTATCTTGCCACGCAGACGTAACACCTTGTGGTCCAACAGGCACATCGGACCGAAGAGGTACGGCGACTTGTTGTTGGACGGAATGGCAATGTCGGCGAACTTGACCGGCAACTCAGTGTTGCAGAATACAATGGCCGAAGTGCTGACGTACGAGGCTTCTGTGACGAGCTGGGGGTCGATGATGATCAACAGACGCATCTCACGGAAGGTCGGCTGGATCTGTTTGATAAAGGCACCGGGCGTGAAACTACCGGCCGTCGGGATCTTCTCGGTGTAGTGGTTACGCTGTCCGTATGAGTGGGTTGAGATGGGAAACACCTCTCCAAGACAGTCGATGCTGGCGATGCAACGGACCGCGAGCAGCAGCTTTTCACAGGCGCGGCCCAGGTGGATGATTTGCAGGCCGTCTGGGCGGCACTCGTACACGTACGACTTGATTTGAAAGTCGACCGTGGTGTTGTTTAAGTGAGTCGTCGCAGCCAACATCTTGGTGACGTTGTTATCCAAATCATCAGTTACCATTGGTTCCAAATCTCTGTGTGGTGGTGCCGATAAGATGATGGAACGATAAAGACTTTCGAGCCAGTTGATCATGGGCATCAAAATTTCGTTTTTATAGACCCAAATGATACTGTGCTTCTGGTCGCTGGAAGCACCATAACCAATAGCTTCATCCCAGTTGAAACCAGGAGATGATGCCTTTTCGCCACAGAGTTGGTTTGCTTGATGCTGAAGCAGCAGATGGCGACTAGAACTTCTGCACAGAACAATTCCATGGAGCTCGACAAGTTCTATGACCTTCGGAAACAGTCTCGTAGCCGAGTGGAGCGAATAAATATTCGATTTTACATGCTTCGCACGGCTTCGAGTTGCACTTAAATAACCTTCCGTCCTGCTGGTGCTTACTGCATCATACTTTAAGGCCTGAAACCGGACATCATTATAGCTGTCAGGAGAAATAACGACAATTTTGACGTCATTCTTATCCAGATATGGTTCCGCATTTTCCTTCATGTTACGAAGCATCACCGCGATGATCTCTTTCGAAGCAGGCACCTCGTCGCACTGACTAGTCACGGAACTCAACTTCGGCTTCAACTGCTTCCCGAACATTCCGACTTGTATCGTACAATAATATATGAGCTGCTTCAATGTGTTCGTTTTCAGTCTGAAACCGAACGTTGACATATCCAACCGAAGATATTCGTCTGTTAGAGTGACTGTATGAGACTCTAAAATCCATTGTAATAAACGCACAACAAGCACAACGAAAGGCATTTCTCGTCTTGGTGTGCAAATCAAGTTCAGTGATACGTGGATGTGTTCTACTCTCACCAATGCTCGAGTACGTTGTTGTCTAAAGTCGCTTGCAATGTTGCATTGCTTTTGCTGCCATGGATGACCCCATGAGCATCCATACTCATCGCGTACTCTTTGTGTATTTAGAGCAAACAACTTATCTCGCCGCACCCTATCGACATCGATTGTAGCATCTGTTCGAGTATGAGGAGTCGTGTTCTCTCCGAAGGATGAGGAGAGATTTTTGAAAGAGCATAACTGAACTTGCTCTAACGTTAGAGTTTTTACGTCTGAGACCACAGAGAGTACCATATTCTCATTCTCATCTATCGCTCTCATGCTCGTTTCTCTATTTTCAATGCATAGATCTGATTTGGTAATCGCGCTGATGCTCTGCTGCTGATTACTATAATATCGTAGTGGGTCAATGTTGTTCCGAGTGGCTACCGATTTTTGCTGCTCGGCAGGCTTACAAATCATTGATAATATTTCCTCAGATTCCTGTCGAAGGAGACTACCACAGTCTTCGGCACGTGCTCCTGATTGGTGCCGAATCTGTTGAGCAAGCGTAGCACAACTATTTATCGTCGGGGATGTATTTCTCACAGCTATCTCACAATCGATTGCCGATCGAATTCTCTTCCGTTGACCCGGTCGGCGGCTCATTTGGCACCGATTTTTGTCATTACTTCTCTTTTCTATCAATTGTTTCTCCAGCAAGGCGTATTTCTCCTGGACGGCTTTTCGCTCAAGCGCAAACATTCGCCTCTGGGCCTCTATCTCGCGCTGCTGTAATGCGCGCTTTTCTGCCAGCTGCTTCAGCCGTAATTCAATTTGAGCGGACTTATTGTATGTGGTTAAATCCAGGCTCATTTTCGAGCAGTTTCCTCCACAAGTGCCGCTCTAAAGTAGATTGGATGTTAGTTGACGTACAACTTCGGTACGTCAAATCATTACACAAACGTTTACAACGTATTCAAAGTAGTTGTACGTGTCGGGGCGCCAGAAATCTTCGCAGTCTCCCGGTCGGATGGCATTTGGTGTTTGTAGAAGGGGTTTAAGGCTATACACTCACATCTCAGCCTTACACTACACCTTACCGCCGCGAAAGTTTTAAAGGATGTTGCGGGGGCAGAAGGGGAATTTCACCGGGTTGTAAGCAGCATTAACACAAGTTCTGTGTTTCGAGCAGCTTTAAACTGCAAGTAGAGCTTTATTAAATAACTAGGGAAAATATTAACCGAATAACAATTCTTACACTTTCGGTGCACTTTTCATAATTCAATCCGCCTTTCAACGCAACAAATATCTCGAGCTCACAATACATATGGTAGCTTCTATACACAAGTTTAAACCAAGAGAGCTACTCTCGTTTTATAATTTTATCCAGGAACTACGAAACATATTTATAGAAGAATTCTCGAGCTGCCTGCCTGAATTGTCCGCATAGCAATTGCAACTGATCAGCGTCTTCTCTAGGTTTTTTTCGCTTGTCTAAAAACTCTCTCTTAACGTACCGACTGGCAGTGTGGCCAGCGGTAACACTTTGTTTTAGCCGGATTCACCACTAGTCCAACTTTAGCTGCTTCACGTTTAACCTTGTCGCAGTCCCCGGCGAGTGTTTGGAACAAATGTCCCAAATGGAGGTTAACGTGCATCTGGAGCCGGCCTTCTGATACCGTATAACCCCGCTTATACGACATCGACTGTTGTCGAATAACCGGGGTAAACTTTTAATTCGACAAACTGCTCACCCTACACCACCATGTTCATTAAAATTTGGCAACGCTATTTTAGTTTTTGTTTTGATTTCATGATTTGTTTTGAAACATAATTTCAACAGATTTTGCTGTGATGTGAATAAAAAGCTCGTTCTTTCTGTGATTGTTGCCATCCTCAGTTCATTCCGGTTAGTCTCCCGGTGGTTTGGGTCTCGAATAGCACCAACTCCGAACTTCCAGAATTTGCGGCTGCAAGAGGAGCTGGCGCAGGTGCAAGTATAATCGTAATATCAAACTGTTTTGCATTTACAGTGTACATCGCTGTGACATTTGAACACTTTTTAATTCGGCATATGTCGAATAACCGGGGTACGAATTAAAAAGTGTTGGATTAAAACGTGTCGAACCAGGGGGGGTAAGACGGTAGTGAGTTCGTCGGATAAACTGGTCTTATCGATTATTTTCCATAGTTCTGTGCGGTCGATACTGTCGTACGCCTTCTTCATGTCAATGAACAGGAGGTGCGTTGGAACCTGGTAGTCAAGGCATTTTTGAAGAATTTGCCGCACGATGAAGTGCTGGTCCGTTGTCGAGCGGCCATCGACGTAGTCGGGTTTATAACTTCCCACAAACTCATTCACTTTACGTGAAAGACGACGGAAGATGATCTGGGATAGTACCTTGTAGGCGGCTTTCAGAATTGTGATCGCTCAGAAGTTCTCACACTCCAACTTGCCAGCTTTCTTGTAGATGGGGCATATGACCACTTCCTTTCATTCCTCCGGTAGCTGTTCGGTCTCCCAGATCCGGACTATTAACCGATGGTCACTTGCCTACTTTTCCTGGTCCATCTTGATGAGTTCAGCTCCGATACCATCTTTCAACCACCTTTCAATCACCTCCCGTCTGTCCGTCAAGATGCTCCTGTTTATATCCCTGCATATTTCGGCTCGCGGCACAAAGCCTTTGCGGGATGCGTTGATAATGGAATTGTTCGCGCTCCGCTACTTCCAGGTGGCACTTTTTCCAGAAAGAAGCGTGTCTGCTTTTCCAGCGTTCTTTGGTACCATTCCACGTTCTGTCGTGTCCCGTGCTACAGCATGACAGCCCTCGCTGCGTTCTTCTCTTCCAAAATCTCTCTACACTCATCGTTGAACCAATCGTTCCTTCGGCTTCGTTCCACATACCCAACGTTGGCCTCAGCTGCGTTGCTGATGGCTGCTTTAATCGCACTCCAGCAGTCCTCGAGAGAGGCTTCATAGAGCTCGTCCTCGTCCGGCAACGCTGCCTCGAGACTCTGCACGTATTCTGCGGCGACATCCGGTTGGTTCGTCGCTCAAGATTGTACCGAGGCGGTCGCCGGTATCGGATATTGTTTATGACGGAATGTTTTAGGCACAGTTTGACCATCACCAGGTAGTGGCCAAAGTCGATGTTACACCGCGAAAGGTTGTTTCCGAACTTGGCACTAATGACAAGGAATGTAGGGAAACATATATATATATATATATATATATATATATATATATATATATATATATATATATAGCTATTCCAACGGCCGTTTTGAAGTGTGGACGTCGTGCGTGTCGACCCACGTTTGGGCCTCTGATCCGTGCAATTGAGAGCTGTTCTAACCTCGTGGATGAGGAGTTACGATTTGTGCTGTTTATAGACATGTTCGAAAATTGGCTTTCTGCCAGCTTTTTGTAAGACCGAAAAGGTATCAAAACCTATAATTTCTATGTCCACGTGATATGTATATGGATGGCCCCTGATAAAGAGCATGTCATTAAAAAGCAATCGATCTCTGAGTTCAATCATTTCTATGCTACTCAAGCTAAATCCTAAAGTATAATAATGTACTGTTCCCTTAAGGAAGTACATTTCACTCGTTTGGCAGTTATTGTAAACAATATTCCTACCAATGAATGGATGAAAGACTCCCATTAATATAAGTCTCAAACTATGCCCCACTAGACCACTTGTTCGCCGCGTCGTCGACTGCCGTCAACTTTTCTGATATAAACATCTCCCAGAAGTTATTACATGACACGACATTCTTCACCACCGTCACCGCGGTAGACGCTTCTAGGAAGTGCGAAACGATAGAGCCCTACACCACGGCTGGCAGCTGTCAGCTCGCATTCATTGCTAGTCCTAGCCTCCGGCAGCGAAACGACGCACGCTGACAACGACGACTACGTCGACGGTAAGGAAAGCAACTGACCTGTTATCAGCTCGGCTCACCGGCGATGCTCCGGTCGGTACAGAAAAAAGTAGGGAATGGAAATCTCATCGGCTGCGTCGGCCGTCGCACTCCAAGGCATCAACCAACGACCCAACCAGATGAGACGATGAAACTTACCCACCATGGCTCGCTCGGGCGAAGAGAATCAAAGCTTCAATCTATCAACCAACCTGGTGCCATATGTGCGTTTTCATACCCTTCGGGGATTATTTTCCCCTCGTATTCAAAAACACTATTCAGCAAAGGTGGGATACGACGACGCGGCGGCGGGAACGGGATATCTCCCGGTGCAAAAAGAACTGCGCTACGTTTGCAGTTGACAGTTTTGTGGATCATCGTCATCCCCTGCGCCGAAGTGGCAACTGAGAAAGGTAAATGGTGTACAAGTTTTTTGTCCATGAAATGAATAACTTCTCATCGCCGGTGAAAACCAAGTTACTAATGATGAGCTCCGAACGGCGGGTGGCGTTCGCTACTGCAAAAGCCGCGCTCTGTAGACTGAGATAAGGGCAAGATAAGGGCAACAGCCAACAGGCCTGCTTTGAGGGTCTTTGTCAGAGTACCAATGCGAATCAGTGGAGTGATGCCCACAGGATCGTGATGGCGAAGACGAGAGGTATCCTACAGAACAATCTCCAGAGATGTTGGAGGGGATCATCGAGAGGCATATTCCGCGTCATGATCCTAGCCCTTGGCCTTCTTTCGTAGGACAGACGGGGACTGGGGCCGGCGATGACGAGTGTGTCTCCGATGTGGAACTTACGGGGTTTGCAAAGTTCCTTAGCGTAGGTAAGGCCCTAGATCCGGACAGAGTTCTGAATTTGGCCTCAAAAGAAGCTATTGCAGAGCCTCCCAAGTTGTTCAGGACCGCTATGCAGAAATGCCAGAACGAGGAAGTTTCCCCAGAAATATGGTAGAGGCTGAGCCTGGTTCTTTTGCCAAAGGCGGGGAAACCACCTGGAGACCCGTCGGCATATTAACCAAACTGCTTGATCGACATGGCGGGAAAATAGTCTATCGAGTAGCAAATACGGCTTCAGGAATGAGAGGTCGACCGTAGACGCTATTCTATCGGGTTCTCCCAAATGCCCTGTGTGTGCTGTTTTAGAGGAAACTGCGGAACACGTTTTGTTCGTGCGCCCGCGTTTTCGCACAATGCGTGACCGCATGCTTGCCGCATGCGGAGAGGACACAATTCCGGACAATCTTGACCAGAGGATGTGTAGGAATGAGATTGACAGAAACGCCGTTTCAACGGCTATCAGCATCGCCTTGGAGCTACAAAGCAGGTGGCGCGTGGACTCTGAAAATGAAGAGTTCCAAAAAAATATCTCAAAAAATAAACTATTCTAATAATTAAGGTTTTTATCCACACTTTCCAAGCCCTTTTTTACTCGAAAACCATAGGAAAATTCGTCAAGTACTTCTTCAAGAGAACCACTTCAATCTTATCATAGATTTTTAACAAATATCAAGCTTGGTTGAATGGCAAAATTTTGTGATGTTTATTCATAGAATACAAAAACAGCATGCTAAATTTTCCAGATATGCCGGAACCAGTTCTGGTAGGAAAAAGAATGCTATATGCTCTATATACAGTGCAGTTATGTGCTACTGATACACGAACTTCACTAGTATTCAATTCAAACAAACATCATGTTAACAGCAAAAAACCTTGGGTTTCTTTACGAATTCTTTCAAGAATACCTTCAAAAAATCCATTAGGAATTTATTCAAAAACTTCTCCAGGGATTGTTTCAGAACTTCCTCAAAGGACTTCTCTAGAAGTTTCTTTTTCGTGAATTCTGCCATGAGTATCTTGCAGGGTTCCGATAGTGATTGTTTTAGGGTTTGTTCCAAGAAATGCTTCAAAAATTCCTCCCACGATTCCTTCAGAAATTTTTACAGATATTTCTGCAAGAATGCATCGACGAATTCCTCTAGGATATTTTTCATAGTTTTCTTCAGTGATTCCATCATGGATTGCTCCGGAGAATTTTTCAAGAATTCCTCTATGCATGGGCTCCACCAGTTATTCCTCCGGGTATTTCTCCAGGGATAACTTTAAATATTCCCCCAGTGATTGTTCCAGTGCTTTTTTCGAGGATTCCTCCAGGAATTTCTCCAGGGATTTCTAAAGGAATGTCATCAGAAATTATTTTAAGTATTTCTGCTAGTATTCTTTCAGAGATTTCTTCAGCGATTTCTCCATATATTCCTTTAACCCTTATGTGGCCGACAGGGTACCCGGGTACCCAGCGCCCATTTGAAAAGCACGGTGTAGAAAAAAGCAAAAAAATTGTCGGACACATAACGGTTAAGAATTCCACTAGAGAATGGTCCAATTATTCAATCTGGAAAATTCGAAGTATTTTAGTTGCAATATTTTCCAGAAACCCTGTCAGAAAATTTTACCAGAGATTAGCTAAAAAATAATCCAGGACTTCCTTGAAACATTGTATTAAACATTGTTTTGGGAGTCCATCCAAAGATTCCAACAATATTTCGTCCAAAAAATATGCACACTATCATATTTTTATTTCCTACAGAAATTCTTCCAGGAATTTGATAAGTAAGGAATTCCTCATGGGACTGCTTCCGGAATTCAGGAACTCTTGCAGGAACTGCTACAGGGATCCCCCAAGGAGTTCCTCCGCAAACTCTTCTTTGAATTCCTCCAGGATTTCTTTAAGGATTCCATCTGCAATTTCTTCAGGAATTCTTCCTGGGATTCCTCCAGGAATTTCTCAAGGTATTCTTCCACGAATTTTTTTAGAGATTCCTCTGGGAATTGCTGTAGGGATTAACCTAAAAATTCATCCAGGATTTTATTCAGAAATGCCTCTAGAGATTCCTCCAGGAATTCTTCTAGATTTTTCTCCAGGAGTATTTTCAGAGACTCCTTCGTTAATCCCTACAGGCATTCCTCTAGGATATCCTCTAGCGATTCCTCCAAGAATTTCTGAAGGGCTTAACTCGGGAATTGCTTCTGTGATTCTTTCTGGAACAACTTATTTTAAAATTCCTCTAAAGATTTTCCCAGGAACTTTTCTTAAGATATCTTCAGGAATTCCTCCTTGTATTCTTTAAGGATTTCCTCCAGGAGTTAATTCAGTCCTTCTTCTAGGAACTGTTTTGGAATTTCCTTACTAATTTCTCTTGAAATTTCTTCCGGGGTTCCTTCTGGAGTTTCTTCAGAAAAAATAAATCCACGATTTTTTTTAGGAATTCCTTTAGGAGTTTTCCAGGGATTCCTCTGGGAATTCCTGCAAGGATTTCTAGAAATTCCGCAAGAAATTCCTCTAGAGATTTCTCCATGAGTTCCTCTGGAAACAGGCATTCCTCTAGGATATCCTCCATGGACCCCTCCAATAATTCCTACATTTTGTTCACCGATTCCTCCAAGAAATCCTCCAAGGCTTCCTCAATGCAATCCTACATGAATTCCTCCAGAAATTGTTTCTGGGATTGTTCCTAGAATTCCACCTGGAATTCCTACAGAAATTTATTAAGGAATTCTTTAAGGAATTTCAATAAGGATTTATCCAGAGACTCGTACAAAAAACCTCTAAAGATTTCTCCAGGAATAACTTCAGAGAATCATCCAAGAATTCCATCAGGAATTCTACTGGGCTATCTTCTGAAAAAATTTCCAGGCATTCTTCCATGGATTCCTCCTTGGATTCTTGCAGAGATTTCTCTACGATTTTTTTCAGCCATTTCTCCAAGGATTCCACCAGATATTCCTCCAGGAATTAATCAAAGAATTCCCTAATAAATTATGTCAGCAGTTCATCCAGGATTTTTTCCAGGAATCCTTCAGAAATTCTTCCATTCTCTAGGAATACCTTTTGGAATTTTTCCAGGAATTCCTCCAAGAATTCTTCCAGATCTTCCTCCAGGAAATGCTGCAAGGATTCCTGCAGGAATTCCGCTAAAAATTCCTCCAGGAACTTCTTTAGGGATTTTTCTAGGGATTTCTCCAATGGTTCTTCCAAGAATTTCCCAGGGGATTTTTTCAGATATTTCTCCCAGGGTTCCTCTAGAGATTCCCCCAGAAATTTAATCAGTAATTTTTGTAAGAATTCCTCCAGGAATTCCTTCAAGGATACCTCCAGCAATTCCCAAAGGCATTCTCCCAAGATTTCATTCAGGAATTTCTCCAGGGGAAATTCTCGAGGAATTACCCCAAAAATTGCTTCAGGAATTCCTCCATGATTTTCTCTATGAATTTATCCAGGAATTGCTTCTGGACATCCTTCAGAAAATATGACAGAAACCCAAGATTTTCTTCAGAAAATTTTCTGGGGTTTTTTTCAAAAATTCTTCCAGGAAATTCTACAAGAATATCCTGAGGAGTTTTTTAGGGATTTTTCCTGGCATTTCTCCAGGAATTTCTCCTGAGATTTCTTCATTAATTGCTTCCGGTATTCATCCAGGGATTTCTTCACGAACTTTTTTAGGGATTTTCCCAGGGATTCCTCCAGGAAATCCTTCGAAGATTCCTCCAGGAAATCCTCTAGGGATTTCTTCAGAAAATATTTCAGGAAATTCTCCAGGAATACCTTCAGGATTTGTTTTAGGAAATTCAATAAATCCTCTAGAGATTCCACCAGGAATTTCCTCATGGATTCCTCCAGCAATTTCAGAAACTTCTCCAGGAAATACCCCAAGGTTTTTTTTTTAGGAATTTCTTCAAATATTTCTCCAGGAATTGCTCCTGGACATCCTTCAGAAATTACGTCAGCAATTCCTCTAGGGATTCCTCCAGGTATTTCTCCAGGAATTTCTCCTGATATTCCATCAGGAATAGCTTCAGGGATTCCTCCAGAAATTTCTAGAAGGATTTTTCCAAGGATTTCTCCAAGAAATCCTTAGAAGATTCCTCCAGGAAATCCCCCTGAAGTTCTTCCAGAAAATCCTCTAGGAATACCTTCAGAAATTTTTCCAGGAAATTCTCCAGGAATACTTTTAAGATTTTTTTCAGGGATTTCTCCAGATATTCCTCCAGAAATTTATCTACAGATTCCTCCAGGGATTTCTCCACAAATTTCTTCAAGGATTCCCCCTGGGATTCTTTCAAGAATTCCTTCGGGGTTATCTCAAGGGATTTATTTTTTCAGAAATAGAAAAATAATAAAAATAGCAATCTCCCAGAATTCCTCTGGAGATTTCTTTAAAAAAAATATCCAGTAATTCTTTCAAGATTTCCTCTAGAGATTCCTCCAGGCATTCCTCTAGGATTTCATCCAGGAATTTCTCCAGGAATTTCTCCAGGAACCTCTCCAGGAATTCCTCCAGGAAATACCCCAGGAATTTCTTCAGGATTTCCTCCAGGAATTGCTTCTGGACATCGTTCAGAAATTATATCAGCAATTCCTTCAGGAATTTCTTCAGGAAATCCTCTAGGGATTTCTTAGGAGATTCATCTAGGAAATGCTCCAGGAATACTTTCAGGATTTTTCCAGGGATTCCTCCAGGGATTCCCCCACGTACATCTCAAGGGATATTCCCAGAGATACCTCCAGAAATTCCTCCAAGGGCTCTTCCAGAAAATCCTCCTGGAATTTCTCAAGGAATTTTTCATAAATTTCTTCAGCAATTCCTCCCACAATTTCTCTAGAGATTTCTTCAGGAATTCTTCCAGGGATTGCTCCAAGAATTCCGGCTGGGTCTTATCCAAGTATTCCTCCAGGAATTACGCCCGGAGTTAGTTCAGAAGTTTCTCCAGGCATTAATCTAGGATTCTCGCTAGAGATTTTCCCAGTAATTGTTCAAAGGATTCCTCCAGGAATCCCTACTGGGATTTCTCCAAGAATTCCCCCAAGGAATCCTCCAGAAGTTTATGTAGGATTTCTTCTAGGATTTTCTCATGAGATGTCTTCAGAAATTTCTCTGGGTATTCTTCCCATAATTTATATAGGAATTTCATCAGGTATACTTTCAAACATTCTTCCAGGGATTCCTCCAGGAATTTCGCCGTGAATTCCTCCAGGGATTCTACAGGGCTTCCTTCAGGCATTCCTTTAGGAATTGCAATAGGGATTCATCCAGGTTTTTCTTCAAGGATTTATCCAGGAAGTCTTCCAGGGATTTCTCCAGGAATTCCTCAAGTGATTTCTTCAAAAATTCCTCTCAAGTTCTCTACAAAAATTCATTCAGGAGTTCCTTCAAAAATTTCAGAAATCCTTCAAACATCTTTTCAGAAATGTTCCCAAGAACTTTTTCAGGACTACGTGATTTTTTTTTTCAATTTTATCAAGAATTTGTGGAGGAATTCCTGCAGCGAATAATATTGGAAGATAATTAAAAGGGGATGCATAGAGGAACCAGGAAATTCTAGGTTAGTCTTCAAGAAAGTTTGTAATTTTCAAATCATTTCAGCTATAATTTCTTATGAATATTACCAGCATCACGTTGATTTGTGTACATCAGGCGAGCTTTTTTTTAACGTGTTGAACAAAATAAAACAGCGTGAGAGCTGAAGGATTAAATAATGCTTTTAGAATATAATGTTAATATGTATACTCAATTTCATCGTGCTGCGTTTAGTTATTAAAGCTAGTAGGTACAAATTTGCTAAGGGTGCTTGAACGTCCCCCCCCCCCCCCCTCCCCCCTGACCGAAAAGCTGCCTACGCCCTTGATACAAGATTGATTGATTGATTTGTCTTTATTATTATTGATACAAGAGGTGATCCAGGGGTTCGGAGGCGACATCAAAAGTCATACCGGTGCCATGCGGTCGAGATCTACCCTTATAGCGATTGAGCCGCGGAGAGTAAGTCCTAGTAGCTTTGCTGTCGTGGTGCCGGTCTACTGGGTTGGATCCGAGCCCGCGGATGTAAAGGGGTCACGGTAAGGGCCGGGGGGACCCTTCTGTCAACAATCTTCTGGTGCAGCTGATAGGGCCTGAAGGGTAGTGATACCCTTGCCTCCAAAAGGCCATATCTAGTTGCACGTAGGCATCAGTTCTTGATGTCTGCAAACAGTCAGACGCGGGCGTGGGATTGACCCTGCCCGCCTTCCGAGTGCATAGGGATTAGGGAGTGGTGAGGACCTCTCGGAGCCAGTTTCCGCTACCGTAATGGACTCTCCAAAGCGAGTCATCGATGTTCGTTGCTATGCAGCTAACCTTGAGGGTGCGATGTGCACTAACCCCTCTCTGAAGCAATGCCTTCTTGGTGGTTCCGGAGAGCCGAAATGTTTGGCGACCATAGGAATGCGTTTAGTGGGTCGAGGAGAAGATAGTCCTGACTTTAAGGTACGCTTCAATGTAGATCACCTAAAGCGCCTTAAAACCGCCCAAAGCACCTTCACGTTTTAGACTCCACTGAAACTCTCTAGGTCTCAAACCCCCAGGAGCAAAACCTTTTCTCAAAAACCAAGTTCCCTCATGCACTCCATCCAAATACATTTGATTTTATTGCTTTTCTAATCTCATCCCAACCAGCCGCCGCGTGAAATATGACCGAAAAGGTGTTCAATCATCTCCGGAGAACCGGGCGTCACGTGCCACGGCTAAGGACCCGGCCCGGGGAGGACATCGCACAACCGGCGGCAATGAGAGAGCAGGAAAAACCTGAATAATTTCGGTGATAATTAACACCGACGTGTGCGGCTCACGTCCATTAGCTGTCAGAATGGAATCGAATCGGCCTGGTACTGCCTGCGTGTCTGTGCTGTGAGTATTTGTGCGTACACCTACCCGTGTCTCAATCTATATTAAATTGAGAAATTCGGGCTGTTGTTCGGAGAAGGAGATCTGCTGGTCCCGGTTCCACCGAGCGTCACGCTATTGAAAGGTACCTTCAGCAGAAAAATCTTACAACCTTTGAAAGGGGACCTTAATTGAATAATGATCCCCTTGTCTGTAGGCAAACACATTCTCGAGTGGGACAAAAGTGAAGCGTGTGCTGGCTGGTGGTGGCACTTTTTCTTCCGAGTTTGCCTTAATAGCAGAGAAGAGATGAGGTGATGCTGGTTGGACCGAGCGCTCGCAGGCCCTACCTGTTTTCTTCTCCTCGCCGTGGATTATGACACCAATCGACCGACCGTCCGACCATCATCCAACAACGCACCGCTCGTTCTTCCAACCATCGCAACCGGACTGTGGAGATATCGTGAGCGACTAGAGACTGCAATCTTGATAAGTGAAGTGCTGTGCACTGACATGCGGGTGGCCGGCACGGCCAGAGTGAATTATTATTCCAGGATCCCCTCCGGAACGGCCATCCATAAGAAGCAAGCAAAAAAAGGTAAATTAGATCACAGAAGCAACATGCGGGACGACAGTCGCCGATGAACGGCGACGGTGATATGGCGCTGCTGCTGGAGGAACGTAGTTAGTTAAATACCTTTAATTGATTTCAATTGAAACGCCCGGAGTGGCTGTTCATCATGCTGGTGACCAAAGTCGGTAAACAGTGTTGGATTTTTGGAACTGAAATTTTCTGTTCAGTAGTGTAATTTGAGGCTAATCTACTATTTTGTAGAAAAGCAGAAAAGTTTGTTTCTTATTTTTGACAAAGATAGAGTTGTGAATAAAGTTTGAGTCAACCACTTGACCACCGAAGCATTTTAGTCGGAAAATTGCAACTGTTTTTTTTGCGTTGAACTGCACTGGTAGCTAAAAATTGTCAAGGTAAGGTTGTTGGTAAGGTGTTGACTATGGTTGTAGACTAAAAATGGTACTAAGGTATCACAATTCTTACGTGCGTACCATATGAAAATGTCGAACATATTCAAAAAAGGTCGGGCAGCCCTGTTCTAAACACTAGGATCGCCATTCGTATTACCCCCTGAACATTTCAAGGGGCTTTAATGGCAATTGATGGGGGAGTTTTAGAAGCCTCGAAAGCGTGTCATAGGGGGTTTCAGGGATGTTTCAAGGCAATTCAGAGAGCTTTAAAGTGTTTCAGTCAAAATGTCGGCGTTCCGTGAGGTTTTAAGGGCGTTTGATAAAACTACATACTGTCTATTGAACTTTTAGAAGAGTTACTGGACAAGATAGATTACAAATCGTAGCTTTGTATAATGAATGAGGTTACCGTTACACCAGTAGACTTCAAGAACAGTTTGGATGACCCAGGATATCCCGACTGATCTGATATTGTCTATAACCCTTTCAGAAGACCGACTGCACATGATAGATTACAAATCGTAACTTTGTATAATGAAAAAAGTTACCGTTACACCCATAGATTTCAAGATCTAAACTCAAGAACAGTTTGGATGACCTAGGATATCCCGACTGATCTGCTATTGTCTATTAACCTTTCAGAAGACTTACTGGGCATGATAGATTACAAATCGTAGCTTTGTATAATGAAAGAAAGCTTTGTATAATGAAAGAAGTGTCTACTGGTACATTAGAACCTAAACTCAAGAATAGTTTGGATGACCTAGGATATCCAGAAAAAATATTCTGCATAATTTTCTACCGTTTTCTTGCTATTGACCACCAAAACTACAGAAAAACGTAGAAAAAACTCCATAATAAAGCTTGGAAAAATCCCGGCTTCAAAATTGCAATATCTCCACTGGTTTCTGAGATATTTGAAAAAAATGTTGTAATTCGGTAATTTTGGATTGGATACAAAAATTTGATTTTTTTTTTCAAATATCTCGGAAACCAGTAGAGATATCGCAATTTTGAGCACAAATTTGGCCCAATTGGGTTTTTAAATTAAGAAAAATGTATCGAGTTTTTGATTTTATACGAAAGAGCACCTTTTTTTGAGCCACTATGATTTTTTTTCAGATTTTAAGAACTTTATTTTGGTACCTAAAATCAATTTCGGAGAGATTTTTTGAAATCACCTTTTGACAGCTGGGTAACTGTTTGACAGCTCCACCCAGTACAAAATGCGACGAGGGGTGATTCGACAAATCGCTCCCATACAAACTTCAAATTGATTATTAAATAGGTTCCCGGGTATCAAAATTCATGAAAATTTGGATTTCGGCTCAGTTTTGCATGCAGATTTAGGATATGGAATTATCTCAACACCGCTAAAGAAGCCAAATTGGTTCTTTGTTAATTTGTAGCTTTTGACGTTTTTATCGTTTTTAAATAAAATCTTCTTTGAGTTAGATTCGTTGAATTTGATTTTGAGTTTGAACCGTTTCCATTAGTAGAGATTATCCGTTTCATATAAGGTTTGTGTCTAGGCTAAGTTTATGACGATTCATGTAACGTATCTTATAGATTCTTTCTGTAACCCCTCCGGGAATCCTCATGTAATTCCTACTGATGACATGAATGTATTGCTTTTAGGGATATCTCATGTGAGTTCTCCAGGGATTTCTTTTGGGATTCCTTCATTGATTTGTCCAGAAGTTTCTAAAATATTTTTCCAGGGATTCCTCCAACAACTTTCCCAGAAATTCTTCCCTAATTTCTTCCAGGGTTTCTTTCTGGAATTCTTCCAGGGATTTCTCTTGTAATTTCAGGGATTCCTCCAGTGAAGCTTCAGTAGTTTCTACTGAAAAAATCCGGTAAATTATTTAGTGACTAATTCCATAGTTTCACGTGGATGTCGGCAAAGATTCATCATTCAATTTATCATGAAATTCCTGGAATCCTTCATCAATTCCTCCATGAATTGCCACCCCCCAGTGATTCATCTGGAAATTTATCTCCTGTAGTTCCTCAGTGATTCTTACAGGGATTCATCCAGCAATAGATTCTAAAATTCCACCAGGTATACCTGCTGAAATTTATCTAGAGATTCCATCAAGAACTTCCCAAGCAGCTCCTCTAAAAATTCCATTTGGGGTTCCTCCAGAACCTTCACTAGGCTGCCTTTAGAAGTTCCAGAGATTGTTCCAGTGTTTTTTTAGGGAGTATTCATCAGTTCAGTACAGTTCAGTCTCCAGTGACTCCTCCTGTAATTTTTTCAGAGATTTATCCAGTTATTTCTCCTAGAATTCATCCAAAATTTCTGCTAAGAATTCCTCCAGGAGTTCCTCCAAAAATTCCCTCAAGGATTCCTGCAAAAATTTCAATCATAGATTTCTTAATTTTTTTTCCGGGGATTTCTCCAGCAACTTTCCCAGGAATTGTTGCTAAATTTCTTCCAGGGTTTCATTCCGGAATTATTCCAGGGATTCCTCTTAGAATTCCTCCAGGGAGGCTTTTCTAATTCCTACAGAAAAATTTTCTGTAAACTCTCTGTGATCCTCGTAGATTTCAGCAGATTCATCATTCAATTTATCCTGAAATTCCCCCAGGAATTCCTGCAGAGATTTCTTCGAAAACTCTTCTGTAATACGTCAAGGATTCCTGCAAGGATTCAACCAGTAAAAAATCCTGGAATTCCACCAGCTATTCCTGCTGAAATTCATCTACAGATTCCACCAGGAACTCCTCAAGTGTTTTTTTTTCAATAATTCCTTTTAGGATTCCTCCAGAAATTTCGCTAACATTTTCTTAGAAGTTCCAGTGATTCTCCCAGAGATTCCTTCGAGGTTTTCTTCGATTATTCCTCCGGTGATTCCTCCTGTAATTTTTCCAAGGATTTCTCCACGAATCCATCCAGTCATTTCTTCTAGAATTCTTGTAGAATTTCTGCCATGAACTCCTCCAGAGGTTCCTCCAAAAATTCTCTCAAGGATTCCTCCAGAATATTCCTCAGGGATTCCTGCACAAGTTCATCCAGGGATTCCTTCAGTAATACCTCTAGTAATTCTTTCAGCAACTTGCTCAGGGATTCCTCCATCAGGAATATCTCCAGACATTTATCTTGGAATTTCCCTACAGATTCCTCCTGTCATTTCTCAGGGATTTCTGCAGAAATTTGTCCCATAATTCTACTAATATCCCTCCAGGCATACTTCCTGCAGCTATTCCAAAGATTCCTCCATGAATTCGTCAAAAGATTCCTCCAGAAACTCCTCCTGTAGAGCTACCTGGAATTCATTCTGTCACTTCTTCAAGGAATCATCGTATAATTCTTACTGAAATTCTTACTATAGATCTTCCAGGAATTCCCCTGTCATTTCTCAGAGATTTTAGCATGGATTCATCCAGCAATTTATACTGAAATACCTCCAGGAATGCCTCCTGGAATTCTTCCAGAGATTGCTCCAGGAACTCCTCAACGGATTCCTCCAAAATTATTTACGAGATTTCATCTTGTTTACCGGGAATTCCTGGAAGGACTGAAATTTTCATAAGAAAATATCGTGAAACAAATCTATTTAAATTCAGGTTTGAGATGATAAAATTGAAAATAAGTGCAATTCGTTCATGGTTTAGTATCTATCTATTTCCATTTGCGTAAAACAACATTCGCAGCTGCATCCATAGTTGATAATTCAGTTCAAGTATATTTTTACAAGTAACTCGACAATACGTCCATGCACATCAACGGCAGTAACAAATTGTAGCATATGCCTAATTTACTTCCTGTATTTGGTCCCATGTTTGAAGTCAATCATACTGACAACGGTGCATCCCCGTGGGAACACATGTCACTTCCCTAAACCACACGTTGAGCCTTGTCCTGAAATCCATAATCCATCACACACTACTGCTAGGGCGGTGTGCTGGATTTGAAAATGTCAATCATCGTTCGGAACCATTTGAAACCGGCGGGCAGGTGTGTTTCTTTCGTCGATCGAACTTTGATCTCCAAATTGAACTAATTTCCGAAGGAAGAATCTAAATCAAAAGATTTTCTTTTGATCTGCTTCCAAAAGTAAGTAAGAACCAATCGGTACAAATCGAAGCATCGTTACACACATACTCTTTACCCTTTCATGAAATGGAACACGCTTCACGGTGTCGTCTAACAACGATTTGGAGAATGCTATTTACCGTATCCTTGCAATGCGACTTCAGTAAGTCGGCATTGTGGAAGGGTGCCACCGTTAGCATTCCACGCTGCTGGCACCCACCACCTTGTCACTGTGTGTGAATCGCTTTAGTCGGAATACCTTTTCCCACTTAATACAGCGCTGGGATGATGGGCGAGGGTTGCGTTCCATTTGCGATGCGGGCATCATCCGTGCGGCTGCATATTTCCCATGACTTTGCGGAGGTAAGTCTACGCGGTGCGTCACCCTCCTATCTTCTTGTTCATGAAATTCACGGCGGCGATGAGTCAGTTCGCGTGCTCTCCCTGCTGTGACGACTCTTCTGGCTTCCAGGAGATTATTGCAATTATTGTCGCTATTGTGTGTACCTCACCTACCTTCCTACCTAGCTAGCTCAGCTCAGCAGATCTGTTCGGCTCTAGTCGCTCTGTCTGAGATAAAGCTGGATGAGTCCTTTTATATTTGATTGCACATCTTCCACGTGCCATCCCACCTCTATGGTGCACAAACAATAAAATTAGGGTAAATATTATTCCTACGTCGCCGGCCCGTTTTTTTGCTAAGTAAAAATCTGATCAATCCACCTTGCCATAGAAAGTGCTTGACTTAGACATTAATTGCAACTTAGGCTACATGTATTTCTGCTCTACGGTTGTGTCACAGTTTGGTCTCTCGGGACATGCCCATGGCGCTGTGTCCGAGCCCTAGGGACACCTCGTTATGAGTCTATGTATATGACCATCGAATATTGGGTTCATCCCAGGAAAAGATGATTGAAGGATTTCTGAAATTTCGAAGGATGTCCTGAATGATTTTTTAAGCGAGCTGAGAGGAATTTCTGAAAAAATCACTTAAAGAATTCCGGGAGCAATCCTTAGAAGACATCCTGGATCAATTCCTGGAGAAATACCTGTAAGAATTCCCGGAGGAATTCTCGTAGGAATTTCCGAAGGAATCGCTGGAGGAATTTCTGAAAAAATATCTTGAGGAAATCCTAGACAAATTTCAGGAGGATTCTGTGACGGAATTTCTGGAAAAAATCCTGGAGGAATTTTAAGAGGAATCCCTAGGATTTTTTTTTCATTAGGAAATTTAGAGAAACTTCTGAATAAATCTTGAAGGAATTCTTTGACAAATCCCTGAATTCTGGAGAAATGCCTGAAGGAACATCGGGACAAATCCCTAGCATAATCCCTGGAGCAATTCCAGGAGGCATTATAGGGTGAGACCCAGCAGGAATTCCTAGATGAATTTCTGGATCAATCGCTGGAAGAATTTCTGGAAAAATCAACAGAGGAATTCAAGGAGAAATTCTTAAGAAATTTCTGAAAAAAAAATCTTTGAGAATTTCCAGGAGGAATTTTCGGAGGATTTTCTGGAGAAATCCCTTGAGAAATTCGTGGACAAATCCCTGAGAATTTCTGACAGAATTTATGATGGAATTCCTAGATCAATTCCTGGTGAAATTCCTGGAGTTATTTGTGGAGAAATTCTCTGTACAGGCACATCTGCAGGTCATTCTGAACATACAGGGCGAGTCTTGAAGGCCGCCTGGCTACTGTCGGAATACCATCTGGATTGAACCCGGTGATATCGGTATCGTGACAAGTACCTCATATGTCATCTGGACAATCTGGCCTTTACTAGGAGGAACCTGCTGCCCATGGTAGTGTATTGTGGCGCGGGCACAATGTTTCCGCGGTTTACTGCATCATCTCGGAAGAGTGTTCCGGGGATGCTGACGCGCTTTTCGTTTTGACCATGACTTCCCTGTACCCAGGAGGTCGTGTTGACTGCCTGGCCTTTGTTCAGTGCCAGTTGAGCTGCCCTACATGCCTTGCTACTTACTACTGGGAAATTAACCATGGCGATCTGCGTGTCTTCCAGTTTTCTCGCAAGCAGATTGATATACTTGGTGCATCCACCTCAAACTGCTGCTCAAAAGAGACTGCAAGCTCCTCGGCTTCAGTGAAGTTGTTCAGTTTTTACGCTGGAGAGTGACCTCCATCGTCAGGGCTCTTACCTGCACCTTCTCATCTAGGACCTCTTGTGCTAGTGCCTTGTAGGAGGTGCCTTTTTGGCCACCTCCATCTTCAGCCTAGCATCATCTCTCCTTCCTGATGCGCCGAATGATATTCTCATCCGTATCGAGCGACGGTCTTTCCTCTGCGGTCCCCTTTCCTCCGTTGGGCGCTTCTCACCCCCCAGCAGGCCACCCGTCTCCGACAGGCTTGCAGCTGTATCCGTGTGACGGTTTGTCCCCTCCCCTACAGCTCCGGCGAGTATGATTTTGTGCGTCTTCGTAGAGCTTCCAACAACGTTTGGATGGACCTCTCTCTTTTATTCCTTCTAAACCCTAGGGGGATAATCTGCTCAACAGACACCCTAACAGGAAGGTTAGGGTAGTGTGGGGCTGAAGCCGTCTTCTACAACAAAAGTAAAAGTCAGGACTACTCTCTCCTCGTACACACTAAACACATTCCTATGGTCGCCAAACCCTACGTCTCTCCGGAACCACCAAGAAGGTATTGCTTCAGAGAGGGGCAAGTGCACATCGCACCCTCAAGGTTAACTGCGTAGCCTAGCAGCAACGAACATCGATGACTCGCTCTGGAGAGTCCATCACCACTCCCTTTGTCCTCGGAAGGCGGGCAAGGTCAACCCCGCCCGCGCCCAACTGCTTTGCAGACATCAAGAACTGATGCCCACGTGCAACCCGATCTGACCTGCTGAAGGCAAGGGTATCACTACCCTTCAGGCCTTATCAGCTGCACCAGAAGGTTGCAGACAGCAGGGTCTCCCCCCGACCCTTGCCAGGGACCCCTTTCCAACCGCGGGCTCGGATCCAACCCAGTAGACCGGCGCCACGACAGCACCGCTACCGGGACTTCCTCTCCGCGGCCACTTAATCGCTGTAAGGGTCGATCTCGACCGCAGGGCACCGGTGTGACCTACGAAGCCGATTCCGAACCCCTGGACCACGTCTTGTACTGCATCTGGACTAGCCATTCTCCGAGTCCACGCGCCACCTCCTCTGTAGCTCCTCTGTAGATATGGGTGATAACAGTTGAAACGGCGTTCCAGCTAAACTCATCCCTACACATCCTCTGGACCAAATTGTCCGGAGTTGTGTCCTCCCCGCATGTGGCAAGCATGCGGTCACGCATTGTGCGAAAACGCGGGCACACGAACAAAACGTGTTCCGCCGTTTCCTCTAAACCATTGCACACTGGACATTCGGGAGAACCCGCATGCCCGAAACGGTGTAGATACTGTTGGAAGCAACCATGACCTGTGAGTACCTGTGTCAGGTGGAATGTAAATTCCCTATGGCGCCTATTAATCCAACTATCTACCCTCGGTATCAACCTATGGATCCACCTTCCTTTGGTGGAACTGTCCCACGCGCGCTGCCATTTGACCATAGAGGCCATCCTGGCAGTCCTGCGTATGCCTCTTGTGCCGCGCATTTCGAAGCACTCCATGTCCTCACTGATAAGAATGCTGATAGGCACCATACCAGTAATGACGCCCTCTCTTTGGCGCGCATCGATTGCACCCCGCTCCTTAGCCAGAAGGTCGTACTCCTTCTTGACCAGAACCACCGACTGGCGGAATTTCAGCAGACCTTGCTTAAAGTCTTTGCTGATGTTATTCCGCCCGCTAGCGCGACTACCAGCATAGGGTCTCGTATCTAACCGTGTGTCAAAAAATAATAAAATTAACTTAGTTATAGGGGTAAGTGGCCAAAATAGATATACCTGCCCGAATGGTACAGAACCCAATTTAGTGGCCCACTCCTGTTGCGCTGCAGGGAGGCCCCCTGAGGGTTTGCCCGGGACCTTATGGGGACTGAGCTCAATGATGGATCAGCGCTAATGAGGAGTTGTCCCTCTGTTATTGGCAGACAAAGGGACAATTCATCAAAACCCTGGTCGTATTCCAAATAGTTAACCAGGAGTGTTCTACTAAGCCAACTTCCACCCAGTCAGTTGCCTAATCTGGAACGTACCTTAAGGTATCACTTCGGATGGAAGGCGGCCCGCTGTAACTGTGTGACAGGCACGAAAATACTCTATGCCCAAGAAGGATGAAAGAATTTTCTTTTACGAAAAGTTCATAGGCTGACCGGGAATTGAACTCGTCACTTTCAGCTCGTGCTGAATATCCACGTCGTTACACCTGTTTCGAGGGGCCCCAAGGGATTTCAGTGTAGCACTTTAAGATCTCTGGTGCGTTTTAGTTGTATCCCAGAAGGCTTCAGGGGGGTTCCCGCCTGGGAACTTCCAGAGGGTCTCAGGAGCGCATTATGGTGCCTCCCGGGAGATTTAAAGGGTCTCAAAGGAGCTGCCAGGAGGCCCTAGGAGTGCTTCAAGGGGCCAAAGGGGGTTCCAGGTTAGTTCCAATGGGTCTCAGAGGCCTTTCAGGGGGTACCAGGAGGTCTCAAGGGCGTTTATGGGGATCCCAATGACGTTTTAGAGGTCTCAGAGGTGCTTCAGGGGGCTAAGAGGCGTTTATGGGGTTTTAGGGGCGTTTTAAGAGAGTACCTGGCCCTGGAGATCTCAATGACGTTTCAGGAGCACCTCGGAGGGTTCCAGGGACTCCTAGTCAGGACTTAATATGTTGCACACTACTGCAACACACGACTTTTATGCTACATCAGAGGCACATTTGTTATTTGCCTTGAATACAGCATATGGCATCATGATAGTAATACAAATCAAAATGATGGGAGTGTTGAATTACTGTTTCGCATTGTTGACCTGGAGTTTCAGTGGTTCCGAAAACTGTGAAAGAATCATGCGGGTAATTGGAGAACTGGAAGTGTGGGAATGTGGGGACATTGATTTTAGGTACAGGTTTCAGGGGTGTTTTCTGAGGTTTGCGTCCAGATTCAAATTCGGCATGTTGCGATCAAAAATAGTTGAACATTATTCAGTTCCAAATTTGAAACGCCAGCGAGCTCGAAATCTGTAGTAACTAAGGAAACCCGTAGATTGCCAACACCAGGATACCAGGGTACCCGCTAAACTGAAATGGTCATATTTCTGCCATTTTTTGCCAATCTTGGGCTCATTCGGTTCAGAAACTCGACTTCTATTGATACTTTTGATAGAGGGTCTAGTCTGGTCACTGTGCATTGCGGAAAACTGGGACTTCGGCGCAGAATCTTAATGCTCGATACCACAATGTCCCAGATCTTTATGACACATTTTTACGTGTGACGTCGTCCAAATATGCAGAACAGGGTGTCCCAAAATAGAAAAAGTGTCAAAAAGTTAACTTGCTCACCCTTAGAATGATAGATTAGGGTCCTAGCAACAATAGTTCCATACATGAAAACTTAATCAAAAAATATTTAGAGGTTGCACGTCATCAATCAATGTAAATCATAGTTCTGGGTCCCGCAAACAAAGTTTGGAGGGAGTTAAGGTCAGCAAAGCTGATTTAATATATTTGACAAAAGTTAAAATACCAAAAAATCGCGATTTTTTATCCAAATTTTTCAAAAATGCTCAATTTATAAGGATTTTGAAATTTTGAGCTATATCTTTCATGAGCTGAGATATCGGTATAATAATGATAACACAATCAATGAAAAAAACGTGTTTTCTTACGTTAATCGATTTTTTTCACTAGTTTCCATGACTACCATGCAAATAAAACAACACACGACAAATGTTTGACATAATAGTACGTGCAAGTACACATTGTTGAAGCATTTCAGGAATTATTATTATATTAGGTTGCTTTGATCATTACTGGTTCATACTGCATGACCGTAACAATATGTGAAGGTTTTGAGAGTTAATCATCGTTTTAAACCTACATATGCTGAACATAACTTTTCACACCCGCTTTGTGAATACGAGATAAGATAAGATTTTTTTTTATCTTAGATTTCATCTGTTGATCAAATAACAGTAGCAAGCCACCGATTGTAATTTTGGTTGAAAATTAAGTTTTAACAAGTAAACTGCGCAGCAGAAAGAGTTTAACATTGAAATTTCTTAGATTAACACCTCTTGTAAAATATTAGGCCAGTCACTAAGGCGCCATTCACAAATTACGTAACGCTCGAGGGGGAGGGGGGAGTATGGCCGAGCGTTACGGTCCATACAAACATTTTCAGGTTTTCATACTAAAAAGCGCTACGGAGGGGGAGGGGGGATCGAAAAATGTCGATTTTAGCGTTACGTAATAAATGGATGCTGCCTAAGTTACGTTTATTTTTTTTAATAATAGTGCGATCTAAACATCTTGATGCTTTCTGAAATCCAACCCTAGCTGCAAATGTGTGCGCTAATGGTTTGCTTTTAGAATCAAATTATATAATAGATCTCAATATTGTGTAAAGAATTAGCTTTAGTTAAAATTTGCGAATAAAAAGAAGAAAAAATGTCTGAATATTAGTAAAAATATCTGCATTTCCATGCACATCTTTGAATTTTTATGTCAATTGACTGAAACTATAAAGTATATTTTTCTTTCTTACAGTTTTTATTAGCTATTTTTTTTTTTTCATTTTAATTGTTTTCAATGTTAGAGCAGTAGGTCTGGTATAACTAGAAAGAACCTATATGCCTATGTGTTTGCTTAGCAAGAGCACCAAAATCTATTTAAAAAGGGTAAACATTGTTAAGTGATCTACACATAACTCAAAATATATCATAGAACACATGGAATTTGATTGTCTTACTTGAAAGTCTCTCTAATAAAGACAAATCAATCAATTGATTGTCTTACTTGCGATCACTTATATTATAAAAATTTCGCAGCGAGTCACTTATTAAGTCTTTCTTTGAACCGGTAAGCACAATCAATGTGAAATTATCAAAATAACCCAATTATTTTTGAAAACCTTCAATAATGTGTACTTGCATAACATAACATGTCAAACACTTGTTATTTGCTTTTTTTTGCATGGTAGTCATAGAAATTAATGAACAAAAACAAATAACATAAGAAAATCCGATTTTTTCATTGATTGTGTTATCATTATTAAGCCGATATCTGAACTCTTGAAGGAGATAGCTCAAAACTGTCTTCGGCCGAAATAATCTACACAAAATTTGCAATAAAATAAGGGAATTGCGAATCGCAAGAAAAATTTCAAAATCCTTATAAATTGAACCTTTTTGAAAAAAATGATGAAAAAATCGCAATTTTTTTATATGTTTACCTGTGCCAAATATATAAAATTAGCTTTGATGACCTTAACTCCCTCCAAACTTTGTTTGCGGGACCCAGAACTATGATTTACATTGATTGATGACTTTTATTTCTTTTATTTTTCAACTCATATTAGCATTTTTTTGGTAAAAATACCAAAAATCGTCCATTTTTCATGAAATCGATGCGTGCAACCTCTAAATATTTTTTGATTAAGTTTTCATGTATGGAACTATTGTTGCTAGGACCCTAATCTATCATTCTAAGGGTGAGCAAGTTAACTTTTTGACACTTTTTCTATTTTGGGACACCCTAATGCAGAAGCGTCACATAGTCCTAGGAAAGAAGGGATATAGGATTAGATGATGCATCCGAACTTTTTGGAAATTGTTTCACATAAACACGCGTCATTACAACCGAGGCATTGTGGCCCCGGTTGTTATGATCAGAGTCCCTTTCACAACCCCACAAGGTATGTAGTAGAGGACCATGTTCCATGAAGTTGGAATTTTGAGCCGAATGGGGATTCACATTCAAAAAAATGAACGCGTTGTGTTCATTAGACAGGTTCGCGTTCAGTTCAAATGCAACACTGGTCTTAGGTGCATTACATGAAATCCGAGGGAGTTTTAGCTTTATGAAGATTTCGGAGGCATTTCGGGAAGCTTCAGAAGATTTTCGGCAAGTTTACACTCAGAATATTCTTTCGTTAAACCTCAACGAATAGGTTTCGTAAAACCAGTTTTCGTAAATTGAAAGCAATTTGCGTATAATGTACGGTCCATTCGTACCACCATGCTGAAACAGTACAAATGGAGTTGTATCATGTATACGAAATCACGAATCCGACAGACGCTAAACTTGCTCACTCGTAGATTTTAGCCCCCGCTTTGTAGAATGTAACAAAGTAAACAAATGTCAAACGGTTTTTACTAACCATGCGTAAAAAGAAAATTTCGCTTCGTAGAATGCAACAAAGCTTTGCAGTCATCACTGACGATTAATTGGATCGCAGAGAAAACAAAGTGACCTGTTTTCATGAGCTTATGACGGTGCGTGTGCGAGAAGAGGATAGAAAACATGCTCTCGGTTGGAAGTAAAAGTTATTTATAAACAGAACCAAAGTGGAAAGCGTTCTGGTTGTTTTCGGTCGACTTCAACAAGCGCCCACAGATGGGTGGCTAGCACTGGTAGGCATGAATCAGAAGATGCGTGATTCGAAGCCTGTGATATTTAAGTGGACGAACGTGTGGTATTTTTTTAAGCATGTTTTATGCCATTCCGACAAAAAAAAGGGACAGAAAAACTTGTCGGAGCGATTTTGTACGAATCGAACTCAAGCACATTACAAAACTTTTCATTGCAGAAAACAACGAATGGCATTTGTAAACATGACGAGCGATTTCGTACAATGAAACAAAATATATTTTCAGTGTAAGAGGCATTACGAAGGCGTTTTAGATAGTTTCGGAGGGTCTCAGGTGCGTTATATGAGGTCCGTGGGAGCTTGTTACCTGAAACCCCCTGATATGAAATACCTCCAAATCCCCCTGAAACCTCCGTAATCCTTTTGAAACGCCTTTAAAATCATCATAATTGTGGTGTAACCTAAGACCAGAGACATTCCCCTTGAATGTCCTTCCCCTAGCAAATCTCGATGACGAAGTGGGCAGTGTGATGATAACCTTATTGAGGAGTGGAGCTTTGATGGAGCAAGTCACCTGCATCGCGAGGTTCCGTATCATGCCAAGTGATTCTACTGCAGTTTGTTAAGATAGCTGGGAACGGACTGTTCCGGTGAGTTACGCAATATTTACAATAATCATTTCAAGAATAATTTGAAATGCCCTGAAACTTCTTGGAACGCTTTCAAAAGGCTCTGGAAACCCTCTTAAAACTTGCTTAAAACCTTTTTAAACGCCCCTGAAATGCTATCAAAGGCTCCTAAAGTCTCTCGAAACGCTCTTAAAACGTACTTCTGAAATGCCTCTGAAACTCTTTGTAACGTTCTTTAATGGCTCCAGAGACGCCCCCTGAATTCCCCTTAAAGCCCCCTGTTGTTGATGTTGTTGTTGGAATTTTGTTTTTATGGATTGGTGGACTGGTGCTTTACATGCGCCATTCCATTTTTTTGTCGGTAGTAGACTACTTTATAACTCCTTGAAACTTCTTTATACTATTGGAACGCCCTAGAAATCCACGTAATTTCAATAAAATGCCAACGAAACCTGACGGAACGCCCTGAAATCCCTTGGAAATTTCTACCTCATGCTTCCACGGGTCAAGCGATGACAAAGACCGCCAGCTAAGAGTTGTGTGCTTAGCTGGTAGTGCAGCCTGGGCACTGTTGTCCCTCTGACTTCAGCTAGATTGAGGAGGTACGATTCGAGCGTTTGTTCACCAAGGAGGTGCGGCTCAAACAGCGTCTGTTCTGGCATCCAGCGGCTGAGTAAGAAACGCTGCACCACGCCCAGCTAGATCCAAGGTGGTAGCCCCATCAGCGTGGTCGTCCCAGTGTTGGTTGGGACGCTAAACAGAACTGGCACGATGGCCCTCCGGCAAGACAGGAGTGTTGGCGTAGGCCCAATAAGCCACCCGTAAAAATCCCCATTGCGAAGAACATAGGAGAAAATACGACTCGATACAATCGGCAAAGACCCACGCGACGAAATAAGGACTACGATTGGAAACTTGGAACATGGAATTGCAAGTCACTAGGTTTCGCAGGATGTGACAGAATAATTTACGACGAACTACATCCCCGCAACTTCGACATCGTGGCGTTGCAGGAACTTTGTTGGACTGGACAGAAAGTGTGGAAAAGCGGGCATCGAGCGGCTACCTTCTACCAAAGCTGTGGCACTACCAATGAACTAGGAACAGGATTTATAGTGTTGGGCAAGATGCGACAACGTGTGATCGGGTGGCAGCCGATCAACGCAAGGATGTGCATGTTGAGAGTTAAGGGCCGTTTCTTCAACTACAGCACCATCAACGTCCACTGCCCACACGAAGGGAGACCCGATGACGAGAAAGAAGCGTTCTACGTGCAGTTAGAGCAAACATACGATGGTTGCTCGCCGTGTGACGTGAAAATCGTTGTCGGCGACATAAACGCGCAATTAGGAAGGGAGGAAATGTACAGATCGGTAATCGGGTGAAACAGCCTGCACGCCGTAACGAATGATAACGGTCAGCGATGCGTAAACTTTGCAGCCTCCCGTGGTATGGTAGTCCGAAGCACCTTCTTTTCCCGCAAAGATATCCCCAAAGCCACCTGGAGATCACCTGACCAACAAACAGAAAACCAAATCGACCACGTTCTAATCGACGGTAATTTTTTCTCGGATATAACCAATGTCCGCACATACCGCAGTGCGAATATAGATTCGGATCACTACTTAGTTAGCAGTGGCGCTACCAACGCACGGAAGAGCAGCTTGACACAGCTGCACTTGAAGATGGCTGAAGGCTTCGCGACTCCGAATCACAGAAACGGCTGGTACGACGGCGATTGTTAACAGTTGAAAAACGAGAAGAATGCAGCATGGGCGAGAATGCTGCAACACCGTACGAGAGCGAATGAGGCACGTTACAAACAGACGCGGAACAGCCAGAGCTCAGTCTTCCGGATGAAGAAGCGCCAGCAGGAAGAACGAAATCACGAAGCGATGGAAGAGCTGTACCGCGCTAAAGACACACGAAAGTTCTACGAGAAGCTGAACCGCTCGCGTAGAGGTTTTGTGCCACAAGCCGACATATGTGCCGAGATGATCACGGGAATATTCTTACGAGCGAGCGTGAGGTGGTCGAGAGGTGGCGGCAGCATTACGATGAGCACCTCAATGACGACGTTGCAAGCACCGAAGATGGCGCGGTAACAGATCTAGGGATACACATGCGCAGTACGAAAGATTTCCAGCCCCTAACCTCCAAGATATCGAAGATGAGGTAAGCCGGTTGATAAACAACAAAGCCGCTGGAGCAGATCGATTATCAACACGGAGAAACTGAAAAACTCAAAATTAGGTACTTTTAAACTCAATTTTGAGTTCTTTTTCATCTCCCTTTTCATGCGCTCTTTCTGTTGTTGTCAGAGAGTGAAGAGAGAAACAGCCCAACTTTTGCAGTTCCGTGCGTCAAGCCAAAATTGAGTTTATAGCACAGTACTCAAATTTGAGTGAATACAACCTAGTCAAAATTGCGGTTGGGTGGAAAAAACTTAAAATTAGGTATTTTTTTCACATGGAAGCAAGCGGGAACAACCCAACAAAAACATCGATTCCATCAACTCAAAATTGGCTTGACGCACGCAACCCCGAAGTTGGGTGGAAAGAACTCACTTTTGGGTAGTTTCGTCTCTCCGTGAAGGTCCAAATAATATGCAAGGTGCCTCGACATTTCAATTTCAAATCAGCTCTCATTTCACCAGGTCAGCACTGATTCTATCTGAAATCAGTTTTTGAAGTGAATTGAAAGCCTTTCAGTACAACTTCGTTGTACGAGTAATGCAAAACGCGCGACAAGAATCAGCATCCTTTTGTTGCGTCGCGTGCCAGTTCGTATCCAGCAACACAGCAACAGCAGCAGCAGCAGCAATTCAATTATACCTCAGCTGCGCAAGGGTTGGACAGCAAAAGCGAAACTTATTGTTACCGTTTCCGCAATCTTACCATCATCTAGGCATAGGTTCTAGCTCTAGGAGGGCGGACAGACGGGCGAGTAGTGTGCAGTGCACTCAGCTTTGGTGCTAGATTAGGAAACGTCACAGATGAAAATATATTCGATAATTAATAAAACATACTTCACACACACTCACCATCCCAAATATGGCCATCAAACCCATATAGACTGTCGTCAGCATCATACAGACGGAAAGAAGAGAGTCCCCTCAATTCGAATCTTTTTTTTTTTTTCGGAACGTGTGGGAAAGTGCGTGGAACAACACGCGAACTGTGCTCAATGTGCGCTCGTTTCGAACCACTTACCATCATCACATCGCTTCTCCTCACTTCTCCCGTCGTCGTCGTCGTCGTGGTTAATTGTCAAATTAAAAGCGAGAAAAGTGTCATTTGTTTATTTGTATCCCATTTTTTCCCCTGGCTGTCGCTCGCTGTTCTTTGTCACTTGTTTCACACATTCGGAGGCAAGATGCTTGAGATGAGAGTCCGTGTATGCCGAAGAGACCTTGCGCTAAACGATGAGTGAGAAGCGATGTTGTGTTTTTCGATGGCATTACCTTCCCACTTCCATCTGTGGAGAGTTTCGTTGACTTTGAGCACAGTTGTCCAATATTGCGACTATTATTTTGTTCTGGTGTTGGTTAAAAAAAATGTAAACGCAATATTCTTAATAATTCTCGAATCATGTTTTTAAAAATTAGATGAAACGAACTCACCAATATAAAAACACTTGCAGACACATCAACTGATTAAATGGCAGCAAACGATTCATGAACGAGTAATGGTACCGATCCTTACGGTAGTGCTACGTGGAAACCAGATGGAAATGTATTTCAAAAAAAATTATGTCTTCTTTCTTTGTGGCCTACGTTCCCACTGGAACTTGGACCACCGACGAACTTGAACTATTTCTTTTTAACTCAGTGTTCTTTGAGCACTTCTATAGTTATTGATTGAAGGGCTTTCTTTGCCTGCCATTATTTTATTGACAGAGATTAAAAACAACATAATAAGTATAGCTGTGCTCCATGAATTGGCTCGAAGTTCCTCGAGGTTTCTTCAACTTTCTGATACTTTTTTGTCAACAAATAGCTGTCAAAGCTACCTTGAGCCTTGAGCAGAGACGCCATGTTTTCTATGCATCGGTGAGAGCACTACCCTGGATCATTACTTAGATTCGGGGGGAAGAAGTATTACCGGAGTAGTGGATGGAAGGCATCGTGTGTCCCATCTACAAAAAGGGCGACAAGTTGAATTGTGGGAACCACCGAGCGATCACACTATTGAGCGCTGCCTACAAGGTTCTCTCACAAATTCTATGCCACCGTCTATCACCGATAGCAAGAGAATTTGTGGGGCAATACCAAGCTGAGTTCATGGGTGAACGCGCTGCAGAAATACCACGAATAAAAGACAATTACACCGTCTTCGACCTTGCGGCCTCTACAGACTGAACAATACTAACATTTGACAACGGACAACACATATAACACCCAGTGGCCCAGTGGAGAATTTTTCGTTTGACGAAAAGTTTTCCCCGACTGAATACAACGTGCCCACACAACACTTGTTCATCGATTTTAAATCGGCGTATGACACAATCGATCGAAATCAGCTATGGCAGCTAATGCACGAATACTGATTTCCGGATGAATTGACACGATTGATCAAGGCAGCGATGGATCGAGTGAGATGTGCGTAGTTCGAGTATTACGGACGCTCGCAAAGAGATGGTCTTTCGTGCTTGCTGTCCAACCTAGCTTTAGAAGGTGTAATAATGAAAACGAGGATAAACACCAGTGCAGTGGTCCGTTTTTCACGAAACCCGTTCAGCTGCTTCGTTTCGCCGATAATATTGATATTATGGCTCACAAAATTGAGACGATGGCAGAAACGAACATCTGACTAAAGGATGAAGCCAGGCGAATCGGAGTAGTCATTAATGTGCCTAAGGAAAAGTCTAAGGAATTAACGCCACCGTCACCTCAAATCGCTACTCAAGCAGCACACAAGCCACAAAGGAATGTCAACAGCGCATGTCTTTGGTTGGACACGAGTCATTTTCAAGTTGTTCTGCTTTTGAGTTAGAATTACATGAATGTAGCTCCTGTACAACCAAAAACCTGCGCTGTTCACACTTCTTTGTGACTTGGGTGTGCTGCTTGGGTATCGACGGTGCACGCTATGTCTGAACCAGCAGATTATAAAAATTGAATGTACATCGGGTTTCTTTTCACCAAGCATCAGTATTAGGCCGTCCCTATTTTTGCAAAAGTTGAAAATGTTAAAAGTTCAATATTGCAAAACGATCGTTTTAGCTAAAAAACCATCATGACAAGATTTGAAGTCCGTATCTCAAGGTTAAGTGGTCCCCCACGGGGCTTAAAGTTCTCAAAAATTGTATGGGGTCAAAAAAATCATGAATTTTTTTCGACGAAAAAATTACACTATTCTACTAGAATCGGTAATTTTAGAACCCTAAAGGGCCAAAAATTGGCTCAGAATTGCGATATCTCTTCTCGTTTCTGAGTTATTGACGAAAAACTACCTAAAATTGAACATTTTGACCATTTTTTGAAATCCCTGAGTAAACCTCCCATATTTTGCACGATAACTCAAAAACGGAAAGAGATATCGCAATTCTGATCACATTTTTGGCCCTTTAGGGTCCTAAAATCACCGATTCTAGTAGAATAGTATAATTTTTTCGTCGAAAAAATTTCATGATTTTTTTGACCCCATACAATTTTTGAGAACTTTAGGCCCCGTGGGGGACCACTTAGCCTTGAGATACGGACTTCAAATTTTGTCATGATGGTTTTTTGGCTAAAACGATCGTTTTGCAATATTGAACTTCAAACATTTCCAACTTTTGCAAAAATAGGGACGGCCTAATCAGTATTCAAGCTATATTTTCATTTGCAGAAGGTTTTAAAATATTTCATCGGAGAAATTTTGATATTTTCATCTTTTTAGCTGTTTTTCATACAAATTTACATGAAATTCTCATTTTTGGCCAATTTCTCTCCCATACAAAATGCATGGAAAAATTTTCACCGATAGAATATTTGAAAACCTTCTGCATATGAAAATATAGCTTGAATGCTGATGTTTGGTGGAAAGAAACCCGATGTACATTCATTTTTTATAATCTGCTGGTTCAAACATAGCGTGCGGTGATGAGATCGAGGCGGTTGAAGAATTCGGGAATACTTGGGCTCACAGGTGACCGTCGACAATGACACCTGCAGGGAAATTCAGAAACGCGTTGGGGCAGGAAATCGAGCTTACTTCGGACTACGCAAAGCTCTACAGCCGAACAAAGTTCGCCGTCGCACGAAGTTAACCATCTACAAAACGCTGATTAGACCAACAGTCCTTTATGGGCACAAAGCAGGTACTATACAAGCAGAGGGCCAACGCGCTCTTGGAGTTTTCGAACGGAAGGTGTAGCGTACCACCTACAGCGGAGTGTGGATGGAAGTCGGATCGTGGAAAAGACGAAAGAACCACGAGCTGCATCAGTTGCTGAGAAAACCAACACTACGGAGGCCCCGATATATCGGATAACAACCCGAATAGTTCTCGAGAGCAATTCAACCGGTACAAGAAGACGCAGTGTGAAGCCAGGTAGGTCGATTCCTTCACAGAGTGCGTGACTGGAGTCGCACAGCCATGGACTGAATGAAATGAAGACGACTCCGACGAACAACAGAGGACACTCAGGCATTAGTATGACCGGTAAGATAAGTACCGTTGTTAAACCAGAGGACAAAGTCGTTCGGCGAATCGAGGCCGTTGCGAATTGGAGAATTAGTGTACGTGATCTAAATTGACAACCGGAAATGCTGGATCCATGGAGCTGTGGAAGAAGTTATCGTGTCCGCCGACGGAAGTATCCGTCAAGCGTGCGTGCGTACCAGTACTGAAACGTACAATCGAGCGGCAGTGAAGCTGGCCTAAATGGAGTTGACTGTGGTAATCCAGTGCCTGATAAGACCTCCGGGGCAGAGTTACGGACTGGTGAATGTTCTGGCAGCAATGGATAAAGTACCAGCTGCTACGCGATATGCTTTGACGGATAAGTCACTGAAGTTTCGGTTGACATGTGTTCAAATGGCAGGAGCATAAATATCAGAATTGAGAAGGAAGGAAAGACGTCAACCAAAATGTAAATAAAAACAAATTGAAGAAGGAGAAACACAGTAGATAGAAATCAGTTTGATTTTAAAGTGTAGAAAAGGATTATGCGGAATTTAGTAAATTAGAAGAGTGTTTAAGTTTATATATGGTGAGAAGATTCAGTCAAGGTGACAAGAAGGCGGAAGATCACAACACAGAGAACAGACATCCAGGCTAGAACAAATTTCATTCGGAAAGTTGTGTAAGGATTTGAATCTTTACTTGAGTAAGGTTGCAAACCAATACACGATGACAACACTAACGCCACCAAACACCAGATTGCCACAGTCAGTGGTGAATTGAAACATTTCAAGTGGTGAATTAAATTAGTATGGGAAATTAACCGATTGCAGCGCCACGCTATTGCCACTTGTGTTGCCGATTTCAAATGGCCGTTAAATTCCTTACACAGTTTCGGAAATGGACTTGGATGTCTGTTCTCTGTGATCACAAGTATAAAAATCCTTGTTCAATGATATTACCACAGACAAACAGACGTAACACCCTGATGACGATTTATAAAACTGACTGTTGGCCAACTGCCCACTAGTGGCGCTCGCATCGTTTTTGTTCTAGTTGGACGTTTGCTCACTACCGCCACCTAGTTTATAGTTGGCCAAACTCAGTCCTTTTAGCATTGGGTGTACATATTTCCGTGCCTATGATTTGAATCGAAAAATATTCAAAGTGTTACGTCTGTTTGTCTGTGTAATTACAGTGGTGTCACAACATACGCGAAAAGCTAACTTTGGATAGGGATTAGGATAGGGATAAAAAAAAATCGGAAAGCTAGCTTTGTACGTGGCCAAACAAGGAACATGTGAATTAACTTAACACGACAAAAATATATATTAGAGACAACGACAACTAGGAAGGAAAGGTGAGAAATTCTGAGAGAAATTCTGAACCAAACATTAATGTTGACAAGTACTAAAAAAATTATGATATTTTTTCAACACCTAGTTCCTAAATTCCATGAGAAACCAAGACTGTGCTATTCTCATATTCAAAATCCTAAAAAAAATGGAGATCAAATTTAAGTCACTACCTTGATTAGCAATACTCAATAATTCATGGCCCGTCGACTGGTGTGGCGTGTTACATTTGCCTCGGTCGTAGTAGTTTAGGCAGGCCTGTCTTAGGGAAACTATTGGGACAATTTTAGAATGTATTTCTGGAAAATTCTTGGTGGAAGTTCCAAAGAGATTATTGCAAAACACTCCTGAAGAAATTTTGTACCGACTTTTTGAACCTTCTAAGCAGAATACCCTCTTCGAATGAGTTTAATCAGTGTTGTACCATTTAAGTCCGCCCTATTCTGTTTATTCTTTGACAGATAGGCGTATTTCGACTACCACTTGTAATCTTGTAAAGTGGATAACTGACACTGAGAAAGATTACAAGTGTTAGCCAAAATATGCGTAGCTGTCAAAGGATAAGCAAAATAAGGCGGAATTGAAAGTTACAACACTGATTTCACTCATTCCTAGTGAAACTTTTTAAGAAATTCGAGCAGTGAAAAAATTTGAAGTGGATTATAAAAATCGCATTACAAAGTCAGTTAACCTTCACGTACCCGGCCCCCGACAACTCATTTTCAAAATGCTGACATTTTGTCAATTTTTATCTGATTTTTTTTAAGTCGCCCTTAAACGATCATAATTTGGTGCTAGTGTACATATTATACTCAAATGGCTATGTTATATCCGGAACCATTCCGGAGATATTCCGGAATGTACTGGGGATAGGAGGCATGGCAGGGGTATGTTTTGCCAAATGGCTAAAAGTGATTATTTTGAGAGGCCCCCGCGGAACCTGTTACGGATGCTTCAGTCGTTTTTTTTCTGCCACATTCTCTCAAAATCATGAAGATTGATACGTCGCATGGCATGTTTTGGCTGCAAATCAGTAATGTTCCCGATGAGACCCCCGTGGAACCTGTACTAGATGTTCCAAGGTGCCCATATTGGGTGATACAGACTTCTGTCTATCGTTTCTGACTCAATCATTCAAATTCCAGAAGTTTGATATGTCGCATGACATGTTTTGGTTGAAAACCAGAAGTGTCCCCTATGAGGCCTCCGCGGATCCTATCACGGTGATCCGGATGGGTGAACTTATTCAAATCTGGTTATCGCAGTTGTGTTTTATTGTTCGCAATGAAAATTCCGCTGAAAATCAATGGTTCAAATACAATAACACACGAAATATCCACTTTTAGCCATTTCGGCACCCTCCCTGACCCCAGTACAATCCGGAATATCTCCGGAATGGTTCCAAATATTGCATGGCCACTCGAGTGTAATGAACTTGCACCAATTTATGATCGATTGACGGCGACTTTTTTTTTTTTTTTTTTTTAATAAAAAAGTTTATGTGTATTTGTCAATTTGTTCTATAGCTATTTACAATTTCAAAAATCCAGATCTAAATCAAAGCTTAAGGCATTAATATCAATCCTATCGTTATTTTCATTAACATGGCAGATATATTTTACCAAAAACTTCAAAATCTTCACTCGGTTCACTTTTTGTATTCCTCCCAATGATGGTTTTATGAGGTCATCGAATGTCAGCCGTCTCCATCCATTCGTTATGCCAGTCAATCTTCGCTGCAGGACCGTCCACGCCGGGCCTACACGAGCGCATTCGCAAAACTTGTGCTGGAGTGTTTCGATGTGGGTTCCGCAGTGTGAACAATTTTCGTCTGCCACTCGCTGCATTACGAAGAGCAATTTTCGGTGCTCGATCTTCTCATTGATGAGCAGATAGAGTTGTGTTCGTTCCGCCGAGGAAAGCTGTCTGTTGTGAATGTTCAGCCATGCACGTGGCCAGTCGGTCGCCGGACTGTTTCGTTCCACCTTGGGTACCTCGGTTTGCTCCACAAAAAACTGGTGAATTCGATCGGCGGAGGGGTTTTCTTGGAATTGGAGGGGAATGTGGGATAATTTAGAAAGGATTACTTTAATATCAGGATGATCTATTGGAGTTGCCGGACGGGGATTTGCATGGAAAAGAAGGGATCTATAAAAAGGAAGGGAATCGATCTCACGAATGTGCCTGTTGATCGCCAGGGATGGGCACTTCAACGCAGGCAGGTGCAGGTTTAAACCTCCATGTTCCCTCTTGCGCGCCAGCTGCATCATCGGAACGCGAGCAGCTATTCCTCTCCAGAGAAATTTGCCCATCGTCGCTGTGATTTTTGCCGTGTGTATACCGAGGGGTGGTATCACCGACGAAAGGTACCATAGTTTGGCAGTGCCGAAAGTATTCAACATGATTACCTTCTGATGAAGTGTCAAGGAACGCATAGATTGAAGCCACATTTGTTGGGCAAACTTTCCCACCAACGCATTCCAGTTCAAAGTCGTCATGAGCCGTATCGAGTTTGCAAAGACGACGCCCAAAATTTTGACTGTATCGGCAGTCTGCAGCCACGGGGCGATGATTGCATTGCCTTCGCAAAAACCAACGTTGATCGCAACCGTTTTCTGCAAATTCAATTTTGCACCGGCGGCTGTACCGAAACGGGTGAACACGTCATTAATCTCCTCGATTTGCGCCGTCGACGTCACGATGACGCTGATGTCGTCCGCATACGCAACCAGAAGATCGTTTCCACAAGCTTGCTCGAGCCGACGCACCAGGGGGTGGAGGTAGAGCACGAAGAGGTGCATGGACAACGGGTCCCCTTGTCGGACGGAGCGTTTGATTTCAAACGACCGAGAGAGGTGCCCATTGATGAGCAGTCGAGATGTGGACCGGCTGGCGATACGAGATAGCAGAGCGACGAGTTCGTGGTTGAAACCGAGCGAGCACATGGTTCCGAAGAGGAAAGAGTGCCGAACCCGATCGAACGCGTTTTCCAGATCGAAGCTGATCAGCTTACCAGCGCGCCGGTGATGACGGAGACTTGCGATACGATCTTTCAGAGCGAGAGTGGCCTGGAAGATATTGCGCTCTGAGTTTGAACATTTCTGTCCTTCGCTCAAAACACCGTGGGCTCTCATCACACACTCCAGTCTGGTTTTCAGAATGCGCGAGAACAGCTTGTAGTCGCTGTTGAGCAGCGAAATGGGTCGATACGATCGTGCGGTGTTATCACCACCTTTCTTCCTCACCAGCACGATAATCCCCTCCACAATCGCTGGGGGGAGGTTGCCGGCGAGTGCTTCGTTCAGCAAGAGATTCAGCTCTCGATGGATAACGTCGAACATGCGAAGGTAGAATTCTCGTGGGATACCATCACAGCCGGGGGATCGTTTCGGGGCGCTTGCTCTGATAGCAGCCAGAATTTCTGCCGTGGTGATCTCATTGGTACACGCTTCATTTACGGGGTCGTTCGGTGGTATGACGCGATCGCAGGCAAAATCGTCTCCGTTGTTTTCTGCCGCTTCTTCCGTGTATAGACTCGAAAAAAAATTCAGCAGATTAGCCTCTATCGCTTGCGGTTCGTTGATGGTTTCGTCATCTCCAGTCCTCAGCTGTGTTATGATGGTCTTTTTTCGTCGCCTTTCCCCTAGATGGAAGATTGACATCGGCTCGCCCGCCACATGGGTTTCATTGGCGCGCATGAACGTGTACGAGAAGCGTCTCTGTAATGCCAACATCTCCCCTTTTAGCCGGTTAATTGTAGGCAGCATCTCTGGATGTTGATAATACCCATCATATGCCATCCGTAGCTCAGCATAGAGTCGCTGGTGCTGATCGTGAAATTCGTCGAAAACGGCTCGAGATTTCCACTTAAAAAAACTTTTAATTCTGGGTTTGGTATATGTGAGCCACCACTCGATCCACGAGGGGTAGTACCTACGTTGGCGGGTCCAATATTGCCATTTATACTGGAACTCCGCAACGTTCTCGTCTGTTAGAAGATGAGGCCGCAGAGACCAGAAGCCGCGCCCAGGCTCGTGTCCAAGTTGGGGGAGGCAGAGACGAACGGTTAGCGCTTTGTGGTCCGTGAATGAACACACGTGAGTGTTTGCCACACGTAGATTTTGTCGCAATCCGCTGCTCACGTAAATGCGATCCAAACGTGATTGGGCATTGCGGCAGATATACGTGAAACCGGCATCTCGAGGACACAGCTTTTCCCACACATCATGTAGCTGTAGTTGTTGCACAGCTCTTTTTAGAGCCGGGCTCGTGTTCGGGCTAGATGAATCGCATGCTCGTAGCACGCAATTAAAATCGCCAGCGAGAATGACGTGTGCCGTACGGTGACGTAGGTAGTATGGAAGAGTTCCATTGAAGAACTCTTCTCGGGCTGCTCGCTGTGCAGAACCGGAGGGAGCGTAGACGTTACAGATTGTCGTGTCCTGCACTCTCAGCGCAAGTAGTCGGCTGTCCAGGCTCTTCTCAACGTGAGAGACCTGTATGTGATCTTTCACTGCAACGGCCGTTCCTCTTTTCGTGTGGTCTACATTGGTGTATACGACGAAGCCAGGCAAGGAGAGCTGGTCGTTTTCCACTTCTTGCAAACACACAATATCGAGGCTTTGGCTGCTGATGAAGTTGCGAAGCGCGTTAGGTTTCGTGGGGCTGGAGATGGTGCCGATGTTGATCGACGAGATATTATAGGACGAGAGAGCCATTGGAAAAGAGGTCTTCATCCTGTTCGTCGTCTTCATCTTCCCGGCGGGGCTTTTTGCCGGGCGGTCGACCGCGCGTGCTACGTTTGCTACTCGTGGATGTAGATGACTCGTCGGTTTCGTTTCCATTGCCGCTCTTACTTTGCGATCGGGTAACGTAAGTCGGCTTTTTAAAGTGGTCAACCAGAACAACGGTGGGTTTGGGTGACTCTACACTTTGTGGTGCTCGGAGTAATGTCGTCGAAACATTCGTGCGTGTGGCTTGCGGTCGGGGAGATGCCGTTAAATCAATCCTTGTCGAAAGGCTGTCGGATTGAGAAGCCGATGTAGACGGTTCGGTCTGACTCGATGGCTTCGGCAATTCGGGGAAGGCGTCGAGCGTTGCTCGTGGTGGACCGGAGGGCTTTGAGCCATTCGGTTTTGAGATCGGTGGTTTACCAGCTGATTTTTTCGGTGGTGGTCGTGGCCCACCTTGTTTCGCTACGTTTGCGTAGCTCTTCTGCACCAGCAGTTTCTTGTTTTGCACACAAGATATGCCAGTGTGTGCCTGTTCTTTGCAGTGTTTGCACGACTGCAGCTGCCCCTTATAGACGATGAACGCCTGCTGTCCATCGATGTTGACCCACGAGTCGATGTTTCGCTGCACCAGCATGCGGGCCGACCATATGCCGAGTGGAACACCGGCGAACTCGTAGCCCTCTCCCCACGTTAGCTCACGAATCGAAATCACGTCACCGAACGCGCACAGAAAATCGACGATCTTCTCTTCGGACACATTTTCAGGCAGGTCGTGGACCTTCACTTCTACACTACCATCTTCCATGGTTATCCGAAGCTTGTGCTTCTTCCCGTTCAACTCCACTTCATGGCGTTCGTCATGTTCGTCCACTATTTTTTGTGCGAGCGCCAGGTCGCTGACCTTGACGAACGCACATTGTTCGCCTTTGTGGCACTGTAGTCGCACTACGTCTTCTTTCTTCAGCCCAAGCACTGATCGGCAGAAGCCGTGCACCTTCTCGAAAGATGGCTTCAACGGGAAGCACGAATAATCTATTCGAAAGGTGTTTTCACGCCTCATCGCGAAACACTCCAGCGTGTAACGCGGCACGGCGAGAGAAAAAAAATAAACCACCGAAGCTAGACGCTTGACTTGTGATGAGCGCAAATCGAGAAAAATATACGTCCGCGCGTCTCAGAAGCTGAGCGATAACTGCGACTTCAAAAAAATTGGATGAAAACTGACGAAATACCAGCATTTTTAAAATGAGATGTTGGAGGTCGGGTACGTGAAGGTTAATTAAATGTTGTACTATATCTTCAACCATTTATGTTATTTACTGATATCGTTTTTTGTTCAATTGCAGACATAGAGCAAAAAGAAACATCCCGTTTAATTCCTCTGCTCCTATTTTTGCAAACACTTTTTTGTGAGTTGTCGTATTCATTAACTGAAAAATGCAAAAAAATGATGATATTACTAATTTATTCACCACATCTTTCAGTTGTTCTCATATCCTTAATCAGACGGTGTCTACGTTTTGTTACAAGCGGTACAACAAATCGAAACCCATTTAACGAGAGATTTTAAATTGTCCGAAGACAAGGTTCTAAACTCTGCTAAAGAGTTCTATACGTAATGAAATGCCTGCAGAAACCTAACACCGAGTATCGAACCCATGAAGGTACGAAAAACCAATATAGTGGTTCACACGAAATGGATTAAGATCATCGACGAGGAACCCAAACCATATGAGTGGATGATGGTTCATTTCATTTCTTGTCCGTTCGACTCGGTCCCTTCCCATCAGGTTCTGTTTCTGCAACGAGACGAGAATCAAAACCTCACTCGGATGAAGGAAACTATTCACACCGATGATGTTGACTGCCTTGTTTGTTCCATCCAGCAGCACAGCGTAGTGCACGCAGGTTAGTGACGGTGGTAAAGGGAGCCAGAAACTGATGAACAGTTAAAGGAGCGAACAACGACCGGCTGCTGCTGCTGTTTATGCTGCTGAGCCCGAAGAACAGTGCGAGCTGCTGGTTCGGAGTTGGAGTGGAAGTTAATTAAATTCAATTAAAATCAATTTAATCCTAAATGAAGGTATACCCGTAATCATCAATAACAATTCCCGTCGACCCCGTCGACGATGGGAGTTGAAGGCTTCGAGCGAACTTGAGTCCCTTCAGCAGCAAGAATGTAGTAGGTTATCGCTTTCCCCCTTTCCCGGTGGTAGCAGTAGTGCACAAAAGGACGGCGGCCGGTCATTGCCATCATTGGAACAGACGCCGAACCTGCTGGTTTAATTGACGTCATTTTCAGTCATGTGGGGGTCTGCTTTGAGACGGTGGATGATTATGATGCCGGAACGATTTGTTGGAAGCAGTTATGGAGCCCGATGGAGTATGATCGAAACGCGATAATTATTAACACATGATACCGCGAGTTTCGTGTGTCCTAGATTTGAAATTCGAGCAACGAGTGTCAACGCAATTCCAAAGAGTTGCCCAGTAAAACAAACAGTATTGAGTGTCGAAAAATGGCCTGCATCTGTTCGTTAATAGGGAGCAAAGCAAACTTCATCTCTGGTTTTGTCATTTAAATCTCCGTGAGCACATGGTTTCGGTTCGGTTATGGATGGCTTACTTGGCACTGTGGAAGGTTTGATAAAAATATGTGACCGAAATCATATGATTACACGGTTCAACATTATTTTACCCAGCTCTCAACTTTACCATGTCTGATTGCTTACAACTAAAAAATCACGGAACGAAGAGCTTGACTTTATCCGTTCTAAGAGCGGCATTCATTTATTTTATTTTAATGATTTTTTTTATCAAAGAAAATAAAGGAGTGGAATATTCAGTCAAGAAATCGTTCGAGAAATGAGCAAGCGTGGCTTTATTCTTGACCAATTGTCATCGCATTTGAAGTATTTTCTTCTTAACTTATTGCGATGTATCTGGTGAAGTCGTTTAAAAAAACAAATCAACTTTTATAAGATACTAAGGACTGTTCATTAAAGAAAGTGGACACCTGTTTTTCAATAGAAAAGATTTATTTTCGAACAAATTCATAAGTTTATTTTTTATATAAGACAATCAACATACATGTCACCGAATTCACGTGAGTTTGAACATCTACTTCGCATTTCTGAAGAACGCTCGGACTTTCTTCTTGATACCTCCCATTAGATTCTGCACAACTTTCTCCGTAAGCTTTCGTTGTGCCGCAGACCAAATTTTGTTGAAGCAATCAACAGAACTGGCTTCTCTTCCATCTTTCTTGGGATGCCGCTTAATTATAGTCCAGTATCTTTTCACAGGACGCAGTTCAGGGATGTTTGATGGATTTTGCCATTTTTCGACAAAATCGACTTTTTCCGTCTTGAGCATCTCTAGTGTAGAAGAAACGTAATGAGCGGATGCCAGATCCGGCCAAAACAATGGAGGATCCGTATGTTTTCGATAGATGGGTAGAAGTCGTTTTTGATACATTCCATTTTCTCCGTTGATTGTTCCTTTTGTGAAATACGAAGAACTGTTTAAGCCGCATGAACAATTGGCTAGCCACACCTAAAACTTTTTCTCAAATTTTTCGGTTCTGATGTACTCTATATCATCCAGCACATCCGTCCCCTGCTCAGCGTTGAAAAATTGCGGTACCGGAAGTGTACTAGTATGCCAATTCTCGAAACGACAACTTTTTGGAACACCATTTGTGCAGAATTTATCTGCTAGTCGCTAAGCTAACCCAACCCATCGCTCAAAATTTCTCACTTTTTCCGTTTTCTTTGAATGTGTTGCCGAAGTGAACAATGTTTTTACACACTGAGCAAAAATTCACAATTTTTTGTTTAGTTTTAACTCCAAACTATTGGTAAATAGATGTCCACTTTCTTTAATGAACAGTCCTTAGCTGACCCGGCAAACTTTGTATTGTCCCATTTTATTGGTGGATCTTTCACTACGACACTTTGAATTGGTTTAGTTCTGATGTTTTTTAATATCTTCTGTTCTGGAAGAATCTTTAGTGGAACCCCTGAAGGTGTTCCTGGTGAATTCCTCGAGGAATTGCTGGTAACACAAGTTTACAAAATAAAACGAAAGTCGTGAACTTCTGTCAACGACCAAAATTTTTGAAGCATAATTTAGCGCTGATTTCGAAACAGACCTTTAAAAATTTTTAAGTAGAACAGTTTTTGAGTTTCAGCTAAATATAGAGCTTTACAACTTTTCAAAATATGCAATTTACTTAAATTCAAATATACTGCGTTTTGTTCAACCAATTTAAAATCTTTTTCCATAAATTGACAGCTGAATACCATACCATTCGATCATCCGAATACAGGTTTTGTGTCAGATTGATGAAATTCAAGATATTGGCGAGTTTTAGGGACGATCTCCTTAAATTTTAGCAAAATCCCCAAAAATTCTTGAAGAAATGTATTTTTTTTTCAATAAGAAAAAAACAATTTAAAAATTCTTTCTCGACGTTTATTTGACATATCATATGTAGTTACAGTAAAAATTTCAGCTCAATCGGAGCAATGATTAGGGAGAATGAGATGTTTGAAGTGAGTGACTTTGCTTAAAAATAGAACAAAAATCGATTTCAAATCATCAACCTTGTATGGAAAGTCGAAAAAATTTCCGCTCTACTGTATTTTTTTTCTTTCGCGTTTTCGAAGTCAGGGCATGATTCTACACTAAAAATGATCATCAGCTTACCGAGTTCAAAAATGCTGTAAACTAGTGTAAATTATAATTTACAGATAAATCCTGGTGGAATTACTGGAGGAATCTCTTGAACCAATTTCTGAAGAAATCTCTGGAGGTATCCTTGGAGGGATCCCTTGACTCTTGAAATAATGCGTGTATAAACTCCGGGAGGATGATTTCCTGGAGAAATTCCATGATTAATTGTCGTAATAATTTCTGAACGAATTATTGGATTAATTTCTGCAAGAATTCCTAAGGTAATTTCCGCAGGAGTTCCTGGGGTAATTTCTGGCTGAATTCTTAAAGGTATTCCTGGAGGAGTCCCAAAATCAAATCCTGAAGAAATACCTGGAGGAATCCCTATGCAAATCCCTGGGGGAACTCATGGAGGAATGCCTAGAGGTATTCCTAAAAGAATTCCTGGAGGAACTCCAAGAGCGATCCCTAGAGGATTCCCTAGAGGTGCTCCTGAAGGAATTCCAGGAGACATGCCTATGCGAAATCCTGGAGGAATATCTAGAGAAATTCCTTGAGAAATCTTTAGAGGAACTCCTGGAAGAACTTCTCGAGGATTTTCTTGAAGAATTTTATTTATTTATTTAATTTCTACAGGAGATACAGTGAGGTATTTCTAGAAAAAACCTGGAGGAATCCTTGAGAAATCCCCAAAGGAGCTCCTGGAGGAATTTCTGCAGAAATTCCATTGAGAATTTCGAGAGGAATTTCTGAAGGAATTCCTGGCAAATTCTTGGAGGAATATCTGGATGAATTATTGGAGGAATCATCGGAGGAATTCCTGGAGGAATCTCTGGAAGAATTTTTAGAGGAATCCCTAAAGGAATTTCTGGTAAATACCTGGACCAATTCCTGAAGGAATTCCTGGAGGAAATTTTGGTGGGATTCCTGGAGAAATCTCTGGAGGAATTCTTGGAGGAATACCTACCTGGAGGAGAAATTTCTGGAAAAATTCCTTAAGGAAATCCTGCAAGAATTCCCGGAGGAATCCCTGGAAAAACTTCCGGATGAATGACTGGAAAAAAATTTTGAAACAATTTCAAAAAGGAATCCCTGGAGGATTTTCTGGATCAATTCTTGGCGTAATTCCTGGAGGTATTCTTGTTGGCAATCCTGGAGGAAGTGCCTTGATGAAATTCAGAATTCCTGAGGTAAATTCTGCAGGAATTCCTGAGTTATTATCTGCAGGCTCCTGGGGTAATTCCTGGTGGAATTCTTAAAGGTATTACTGGAGGAGTCCCAGAATTAAATCCTGAAGGAATGACTGGATGAATCCCTGGAGGAATATATGTAGAAATCCCTGAATAAATGCCTGGATGTATTTCTAAAAGAGATCCTGGAGGAAATCCTAAAAGAATTCGTGGAGGAATTCCAAGAGCAATCCCTAGAAGAACTGCTGAAGGAATGCCTGAAAGAGCTCCTAAAGGAATTCCAGTAGACATACCAGAGAGAATTTTCAGAGAAATCTCTAAAGACATTCCTTTTTCTTCTAAGGAACTCCTGGAGGAATCTCTAGAGACATCCCTAGAGAAATTTCTGGTGGATTGTATTTAAGAATCACTGAAGAACTTCCAGGAAGAATCCCTGGAGGAATTCTTGAACAAATCCCTGAAAAAATTCCGGGAGGAGTTCCTGGATGAACCACTGGTGGGATCTCTAGAGGAATTGTTCGAGGTATATCTAGAGGAATACCTGGAAAAAATTCTAGAGGAATCTCTAGCGGACTTTATAGAGGAATTCCTGGACGAATCTCTGTTGGAATTTTTAGACGAATTCCTGAAGGAATTCACAGAGGAATCCTGGAACAACTCCTGAAGGAATTTCTGGAGGAATCTCAAGAAGAGTGCTTGGAGTCATTTTTAAAATAATCCCAAAAGTTGTTCCAGAAAAAATCATACAAGGAATTCCTGGGGGAATTTCTGAAGAAACCCCATGAGGAATTGCTTAGGGAATCATAGGAGAGTTTTCTTAGCGAATTCCTGGAAAATTCTGTAGGAATCACTGGATAAAAAAAATCTGAAGAATTCCATGTCAGCAAAAATTTCTAGTCGAATTATTGAAGGAACAATTAAATGGACTCCTAAATGATTTTTGTGAACAAAATGTTTAAGGAATTTCTGGATTAATTTTTGAATCGCTGGTAAAAAGTTCTGAAAGAATTTCTGCTAGACATTCCTGTAGAAATACTGCGAATTCCAGATGGATTAAATGGAGCAATCTCTAGTGAAATTCTGGAAGACATCTCTGAAGAAATACCTGCAGAAATATTATAAAGGATCTCTGGTTTAACTCTCGAAAGAAATCGCGAAAATAGCACTGGAACAATCACTGAAGGGACCTCTAAAGATATCTTAATCCCCACTTACGGACAAATCCCCAAAGAAATGTCCGGTGTAATCCCTAGATGCATTCTTGAATGAATCTCTGGGAGAATCCAGTCATTTTGATTCTTCTAAACTGCAATCCTGATTTGCATATTCAAATATCGGGTGATCATATCATCTCAAGTCAGCCCCCCCTGGGCCCCCTCCAGAAAAAAATCATCTGGTTTTTCCGGGTCGTAGTAATCCTCAGAACCCTCCCGGTTTGTGGCAACCCTCTCAAGCCCTCTCAAGCCTCTCAATTGCCCAGCCTCTCATGCCAGTTTTCTCGGGACGAAGTCGGCACACCACGGGAGTTAGAAACCACGGTCTATCCTCGGTGGCTATTGACGCCAACCTTGCCAGCCACCACCGTTTTCGCCTCGCCGTTGTTTACCACCCACGCCATTCCGGGCAAACTTTTTCGGGACACCAGCCGTTGTCGCAACCCGTGGGTCAAAAACCCCCGGCCTTTCCTCTGCGGCTATTGGGGCCCACCTTGCCAATCACCGCCGTGTTTGGCCCTTTATCTTCTTAGGCAAACATTCAGTTGGCCATTCAAATTTGACAATTGTTGAAATCACTAGAGCACCACATGCTTGATTTCTTTTGTAATTTTGAGTTTTGAATTTTTCTCGCAGCTCATTTCTGTTTCATTTGTATGGGAACCCCCCGTTCCAGAGACCGTAGAGGTCTCACACCACGCTAAGAACCTTCACCGGTCCCAACAGTAACTACATACAAAATTTCACACCGATTGGTTCAGTAGTTTCCGAATGCATAACGGTCAGACAGACAGACAGACAGACAGACAGACAGACAGACAGACAGACAGTATTTCATTTTTATATACATAGATTGTAAGATATACAAAGCAAGCTTACCCTAACCCTTCTCTAAAAATGACTCCTAAACTCTTTTAAATCCTCCTCAAACTGTCTTCCCTTAAATTCACCCAAAACCCTTGAAATCACACATGTTCTCTTCTTAAAATCCTCTGGAACCTGTCACTCTCTCCCTAACTAGTCAATGAATATTTTCCTGCTTCCAATTATACTCACCTCACACCTCAGTTTTCCTCGCTCCTCTGAAATATGTGGCTGAAACCTCATAGCAACAGTCTTTGGACCACACCACTCCCTTCCCCATATCAAGCTTTGTCCTTAGCAATCTTCCCCAAGTTTTAATCTTTGGATCCTGCGCGCAATTTAAATTTTTCAGATCAATCATGGAGTTGCAACTACGAGTTATGCTTATGTTTATGCTTTCTTTGCCTATTCGTTACCTAAAAGATTCTCGATTCCCGATATCCGAACTCAGTCTTTTTCACTATGACTTAACTTACAATTCTTGATAAATTTTGAAACCACAAATGGACAACATCTACAGCGAAATATTTCAATTACTGAGTAATGCTTCCTCAGTTATTTTTACCAAACAACCAACCAGAAGGTAACAACAATGCCACAAACCCCCTTATCATTGTCGACTTATCGCAAACTTGTTGAAAGTCCGCCTCATTGCGTGGTGGCGGCGGCGGCAGTGCACTCCTGTGGCATGCTGCTTATCACCTTTCCTACACCGTAACGGCCTACCACGTATAACTACTAGCCAGCCCTTCTGCTCAGAGCGAACGTTTCTCTTATCAGCTCTCTGGTGCTGCCTACTGGGAATTTTAAACTCGTTCCATCCAAGCATCCATCCAGGCGACCGAATAACAATAATGGGGCGGTGATAAACGAAACCACCAGCCGTAGTGCCCACTAGTCGGTATTGCTACACTGCTGATGGGGAGATTGGGGTGAAATGAGCTTTCTATAAAAGAATAATAATGACAGGAATGACGCTCGGGGTTGTATTTAGAATCAAATGTTTGCAAATTTTGTGTTGCTGTCTGTCTGTCTGTCTGTCTGTCTGTCTGTCTGTCTGTCTGTCTGTCTGTCTGTCTGTCTGTCTGTCTGTCTGTCTGTCTGTCTGTCTGTCTGTCTGTCTGTCTGTCTGTCTGTCTGTCTGTCTGTCTGTCTGTCTGTACAGATCGGCCTGTACGATGCTGGATCTCCCGGCTGCTTTCCTGGTTTTGGCAGCAGCACTAGTTTTTGGACCTTCCATATATCCGGAAAGATGCCTTCCTCCAGGCATTTCTGCAACACTGACCTGAACATATCGGGATACTCCAGGATCGCTGCTTTCAACGCCACGTTGGGGATTCCATCCGGACCGGGAGCCTTCTTCACCTTCAATGCTTTCGCCACGGCAACGAGCTCGTCGTTCGAGACCAGTCGGTTTACGTCAAATTCCACATCGCCCTCGCTGTACGGCGTAGGTGGCCACGTTGTTGTATCGTGTTTTGGAAACAAACCCTCCACGATACCCTTCAGTTTGTCTGGGCACTTTTCGACTGGCGTCATTGGGCCCTTCAGCTTTGCCATTATGATGCGGTAGGCATTTCCCCAGGGGTTAGCGTCGGCTTCCTGACATAGCTCCTTGTAACAGTTCGCCTTGCTCTGCTTGATAGCTCGTTTGAAGGCAGCTCTAGCTTCACGGAACGCAACCTTGCGCTCTTCTCTATCGGCCGCAGTTCTTGCCCTCTGAACTCGTCTCCTAGCTCGGAGGCAAGTCGCACGAAGGGTGCTGAGCGTCGCATTCCACCAGTACGCTGGGCGTCTAGCGTTCCTAGGTTCAATCTTCCTCGGCATTGCTGCATCACATGCCGTTGCTAGCGCTTCCGTCAACCACCCTGGGTCGAGGTTTGCCGCATCGCTATTTGGCCGAAGTGCCTCGATAAAAGTCTCCTTGTCGAAGTCCTTCGTCTTCCACTTCCGCTCATAAGTTCTAGTTCTCTGTATGGACGTAGGAGCTCTCTGGCCTATCTTGTAGAGGATCGCCTGGTGGTCGCTGTGGGAGTACTCCTCACTCACCCTCCAGTCCATGTCTTCCATCAACGATGGACTACAAAATGTAATGTCGATGATGGATTCACGACCGTCTTTGCGGAATGTGCTGACTGTTCCTACATTGCACAGCTTTACGTCCAGCTTCGCCAGAGCTTCAAGTAGACTATATCCTCTTGCATTGGTTTGCCGGCTGCCCCACTCAACGGCCCAGGCGTTGAAATCGCCGCCGATGACTACTGGCCTACGTCCTACCAGCGTGTCAGTGAGTGCATCCAACATCCGGTTGTATTGCTCCTCGGTCCATCTTGGAGGCGCATAGCAGCTACATACGAAGACACCGTTAACTTTGGCGATCACGAAACCTTCGTAAGAGTTTTCCACCACTTCCTCTATAGGGAATCTGCCCATAACTTGTATAGCTGCCAGTCCTGCTATATCCGCTACCCAATTGCCGTTCTCAGGAGGAACCCGATACGGCTCTGCGATGATCGCAACATCGCACTTCGTCTCTGTTGTCGACTGCCACAACAGTTGCTGTGCGATGTCGCAATGATTCAGATTAATTTGCGTTATCTGCATCATTGTTGGCCTGCCTTCGCCTTTTTGTAGGCCGGGCATTTATAGCCTCCCGTCCGGTGGCCATTTCCTTCCTCCGACTTGCACAGCATGCACTTGGGTTGCTTCGTGCAGTCTCGAGCAACGTGTCCGTTTTCGCCGCAGTTCCAGCACCGTTTGGACCTATCTGGACCCTTGCAGTGTCTTGACTGGTGACCAAATTCCATGCACCTGAAACACCTCTCCATTTTCTTGGTGACTCGGGGAGCCAGTCGCAGCGGGCACACCGCCCATCCGACCTTGATCTTGCCGGCTACCGCAATCTTGTTGGCCGCATCTACTGGAAGTCGGATTGCCGCCGTCTGGGTACCTGCAAACGATCTCCTGATTCGGATTGTCGCCGGTACTTCCAAGTTACACTGCTCGGTCAATGCGACTCTCAGCTCTTCCTCAGTTGTGACCTCGTCCAAATCCTTGACCTCGAGCACTGCCTCCTGTGAAAGTGCTCTCACGGTGGCCTCGCTGCCTACGGATTTCGCAATGAGCTCCCGGTACTCTGAGCTCTTAATCGCCGGATCTTTCTTGAGCTCGAACAGCATCTCTCCTTTCTGGGTGCGCCTGGTCTTTACCACGTTTTCACCCAACTCTTTTAGCTCCGGGTCCTCCCTCACTTTCCTGAGGAGCGCAGCGTACGTCGTCTTGTCCTTCGCCTCGACGATCAGTGCATCACCCTTCTTCCTCTGCCTAGGGGGCCGGCGATTTTCTTTCTTCTCCTGTTCCTTCCTCTTTTCTTCCTTTTTCTGTTCTTCCTTCTCCTTTCGCTTCTTCTTCTTCGCCTGCTGACTCTCCACAGTGCGCCATCCATCATCTCTCCGATTGCTGGCGCGCTCCCGTTCACTTCTTTGTTTCTTCGGGACTTCCTCTTCTCCTGGCGTATCTCTGCCTCTTTTCTCCGAGCGAGTATTCCGATGGTTCTTCGGCGTCTCCATATTTTCGACCGTGGCTCGTTGCTGCTGCCGCTGCGTAGCTGCTGCAAGATCGTGTTTAGTCGCTGCTAATGCGCTCTCTGCCTCATCCGCTCTCTGCATCACGCTGTGCCATTCTTTCACAGCAGCTCCGAGAGCCCTCCTAATCTTCAACACCAAGTCCTTGATGTCCTTGTGCACGTTGTGCTTTTTGTCGACGAACTCGTGTAGGTCATCCGTCAAGTTCTTCGCCGCAACTACCTTCGGCTGTTGTTGAGGCACGCTCCATCCACTATTCGTCGGCAGCTGCTGCTGCTCCGAGGGTACCGCACTTTGTTGTAAAGCCGCTTCTTGCCGCGGTTCTGCACCTTCTGTTTGCTGAGGCGGAGACCTCAGCAATCCTCCTCTGGCGAACGGATTCGCCACCTTTCCGCTGTTACTTCCGTTTTCTCCTTCCATGTTATTGGGTCCCCCCTCCGGGCCGCTATCTCCACCCGCTGTACGTAGTCGCTTTCGTGATCTCTTGGTTGTCTATGAAACAGGGAGGCCAAGCGAGGGTTGAACACGAACCTTCATGGGGTTCGTGTCCAGAGCCAGATCAGCGTAAGTCGGGAATTTTACATCCGAGCCTAGTACCCATCAAAATTGACGGACAAGTGAAGAACGTTTCCGAAGGCCTGCCAAGGTTTTACCGGGACGGAGGCAGACGCACCATTAGCCCACTCGCCGTTTCAAGAAGGTGTCACCCTTCTTTACTCAGGAAGCAGAATGGCACGAATGTCAGCCCATCGTCGTCATCCGATCCGTAGTCCGTAGTCCGTTGTCGTTTGCGTTGACCAGTATACCATAATCAGGATGTTACTGGCATCAATCCTGATGTGCCGGTTGGCACTCCGGGTGTTTGGGCTAAGGCACTTTGAAAGCGGTACCAGGTCGCTTGTACGGAGTTGCTTGCAGATGTGTGGCTTTTTATGAGGATCCAACAGAGCCCACTGTTGAACCCCCGCCACATCCTAGGCATCCTCCTCTTGAGCTGTCTGGAGACCAGAAGCCCGGTCACTCCCCGAAGGAAGCGCCAAAGGTGGTAATTCACACGGGTGTGTGAACGGTTTTCGCTTCGGGAAGACTCCCAAGCTTCCACCCGACTCGCAGAAGGGGGGGTTCGTCAGGCCCCTGGACTCCTGTCCCTGCTGCCCCTTCTCTGTCTGTCTGTCTGTCTGTCTGTCTGTCTGTCTGTCTGTCTGTCTGTCTGTCTGTCTGTCTGTCTGTCTGTCTGTCTGTCTGTCTGTCTGTCTGTCTGTCTGTCTGTCTGTCTGTCTGTCTGTCTGTCTGTCTGTCTGTCTGTCTGTCTGTCTGTCTGTCTGTCTGTCTGTCTGTCTGTCTGTCTGTCTGTCTGTCTGTCTGTCTGTCTGTCTGTCTGTCTGTCTGTCTGTCTGTCTGTCTGTCTGTCTGTCTGTCTGTCTGTCTGTCTGTCTGTCTGTCTGTCTGTCTGTCTGTCTGTCTGTCTGTCTGTCTGTCTGTCTGTCTGTCTGTCTGTCTGTCTGTCTGTCTGTCTGTCTGTCTGTCTGTCTGTCTGTCTGTCTGTCTGTCTGTCTGTCTGTCTGTCTGTCTGTCTGTCTGTCTGTCTGTCTGTCTGTCTGTCTGTCTGTCTGTCTGTCTGTCTGTCTGTCTGTCTGTCTGTCTGTCTGTCTGTCTGTCTGTCTGTCTGTCTGTCTGTCTGTCTGTCTGTCTGTCTGTCTGTCTGTCTGTCTGTCTGTCTGTCTGTCTGTCTGTCTGTCTGTCTGTCTGTCTGTCTGTCTGTCTGTCTGTCTGTCTGTCTGTCTGTCTGTCTGTCTGTCTGTCTGTCTGTCTGTCTGTCTGTCTGTCTGTCTGTCTGTCTGTCTGTCTGTCTGTCTGTCTGTCTGTCTGTCTGTCTGTCTGTCTGTCTGTCTGTCTGTCTGTCTGTCTGTCTGTCTGTCTGTCTGTCTGTCTGTCTGTCTGTCTGTCTGTCTGTCTGTCTGTCTGTCTGTCTGTCTGTCTGTCTGTCTGTCTGTCTGTCTGTCTGTCTGTCTGTCTGTCTGTCTGTCTGTCTGTCTGTCTGTCTGTCTGTCTGTCTGTCTGTCTGTCTGTCTGTCTGTCTGTCTGTCTGTCTGTCTGTCTGTCTGTCTGTCTGTCTGTCTGTCTGTCTGTCTGTCTGTCTGTCTGTCTGTCTGTCTGTCTGTCTGTCTGTCTGTCTGTCTGTCTGTCTGTCTGTCTGTCTGTCTGTCTGTCTGTCTGTCTGTCTGTCTGTCTGTCTGTCTGTCTGTCTGTCTGTCTGTCTGTCTGTCTGTCTGTCTGTCTGTCTGTCTGTCTGTCTGTCTGTCTGTCTGTCTGTCTGTCTGTCTGTCTGTCTGTCTGTCTGTCTGTCTGTCTGTCTGTCTGTCTGTCTGTCTGTCTGTCTGTCTGTCTGTCTGTCTGTCTGTCTGTCTGTCTGTCTGTCTGTCTGTCTGTCTGTCTGTCTGTCTGTCTGTCTGTCTGTCTGTCTGTCTGTCTGTCTGTCTGTCTGTCTGTCTGTCTGTCTGTCTGTCTGTCTGTCTGTCTGTCTGTCTGTCTGTCTGTCTGTCTGTCTGTCTGTCTGTCTGTCTGTCTGTCTGTCTGTCTGTCTGTCTGTCTGTCTGTCTGTCTGTCTGTCTGTCTGTCTGTCTGTCTGTCTGTCTGTCTGTCTGTCTGTCTGTCTGTCTGTCTGTCTGTCTGTCTGTCTGTCTGTCTGTCTGTCTGTCTGTCTGTCTGTCTGTCTGTCTGTCTGTCTGTCTGTCTGTCTGTCTGTCTGTCTGTCTGTCTGTCTGTCTGTCTGTCTGTCTGTCTGTCTGTCTGTCTGTCTGTCTGTCTGTCTGTCTGTCTGTCTGTCTGTCTGTCTGTCTGTCTGTCTGTCTGTCTGTCTGTCTGTCTGTCTGTCTGTCTGTCTGTCTGTCTGTCTGTCTGTCTGTCTGTCTGTCTGTCTGTCTGTCTGTCTGTCTGTCTGTCTGTCTGTCTGTCTGTCTGTCTGTCTGTCTGTCTGTCTGTCTGTCTGTCTGTCTGTCTGTCTGTCTGTCTGTCTGTCTGTCTGTCTGTCTGTCTGTCTGTCTGTCTGTCTGTCTGTCTGTCTGTCTGTCTGTCTGTCTGTCTGTCTGTCTGTCTGTCTGTCTGTCTGTCTGTCTGTCTGTCTGTCTGTCTGTCTGTCTGTCTGTCTGTCTGTCTGTCTGTCTGTCTGTCTGTCTGTCTGTCTGTCTGTCTGTCTGTCTGTCTGTCTGTCTGTCTGTCTGTCTGTCTGTCTGTCTGTCTGTCTGTCTGTCTGTCTGTCTGTCTGTCTGTCTGTCTGTCTGTCTGTCTGTCTGTCTGTCTGTCTGTCTGTCTGTCTGTCTGTCTGTCTGTCTGTCTGTCTGTCTGTCTGTCTGTCTGTCTGTCTGTCTGTCTGTCTGTCTGTCTGTCTGTCTGTCTGTCTGTCTGTCTGTCTGTCTGTCTGTCTGTCTGTCTGTCTGTCTGTCTGTCTGTCTGTCTGTCTGTCTGTCTGTCTGTCTGTCTGTCTGTCTGTCTGTCTGTCTGTCTGTCTGTCTGTCTGTCTGTCTGTCTGTCTGTCTGTCTGTCTGTCTGTCTGTCTGTCTGTCTGTCTGTCTGTCTGTCTGTCTGTCTGTCTGTCTGTCTGTCTGTCTGTCTGTCTGTCTGTCTGTCTGTCTGTCTGTCTGTCTGTCTGTCTGTCTGTCTGTCTGTCTGTCTGTCTGTCTGTCTGTCTGTCTGTCTGTCTGTCTGTCTGTCTGTCTGTCTGTCTGTCTGTCTGTCTGTCTGTCTGTCTGTCTGTCTGTCTGTCTGTCTGTCTGTCTGTCTGTCTGTCTGTCTGTCTGTCTGTCTGTCTGTCTGTCTGTCTGTCTGTCTGTCTGTCTGTCTGTCTGTCTGTCTGTCTGTCTGTCTGTCTGTCTGTCTGTCTGTCTGTCTGTCTGTCTGTCTGTCTGTCTGTCTGTCTGTCTGTCTGTCTGTCTGTCTGTCTGTCTGTCTGTCTGTCTGTCTGTCTGTCTGTCTGTCTGTCTGTCTGTCTGTCTGTCTGTCTGTCTGTCTGTCTGTCTGTCTGTCTGTCTGTCTGTCTGTCTGTCTGTCTGTCTGTCTGTCTGTCTGTCTGTCTGTCTGTCTGTCTGTCTGTCTGTCTGTCTGTCTGTCTGTCTGTCTGTCTGTCTGTCTGTCTGTCTGTCTGTCTGTCTGTCTGTCTGTCTGTCTGTCTGTCTGTCTGTCTGTCTGTCTGTCTGTCTGTCTGTCTGTCTGTCTGTCTGTCTGTCTGTCTGTCTGTCTGTCTGTCTGTCTGTCTGTCTGTCTGTCTGTCTGTCTGTCTGTCTGTCTGTCTGTCTGTCTGTCTGTCTGTCTGTCTGTCTGTCTGTCTGTCTGTCTGTCTGTCTGTCTGTCTGTCTGTCTGTCTGTCTGTCTGTCTGTCTGTCTGTCTGTCTGTCTGTCTGTCTGTCTGTCTGTCTGTCTGTCTGTCTGTCTGTCTGTCTGTCTGTCTGTCTGTCTGTCTGTCTGTCTGTCTGTCTGTCTGTCTGTCTGTCTGTCTGTCTGTCTGTCTGTCTGTCTGTCTGTCTGTCTGTCTGTCTGTCTGTCTGTCTGTCTGTCTGTCTGTCTGTCTGTCTGTCTGTCTGTCTGTCTGTCTGTCTGTCTGTCTGTCTGTCTGTCTGTCTGTCTGTCTGTCTGTCTGTCTGTCTGTCTGTCTGTCTGTCTGTCTGTCTGTCTGTCTGTCTGTCTGTCTGTCTGTCTGTCTGTCTGTCTGTCTGTCTGTCTGTCTGTCTGTCTGTCTGTCTGTCTGTCTGTCTGTCTGTCTGTCTGTCTGTCTGTCTGTCTGTCTGTCTGTCTGTCTGTCTGTCTGTCTGTCTGTCTGTCTGTCTGTCTGTCTGTCTGTCTGTCTGTCTGTCTGTCTGTCTGTCTGTCTGTCTGTCTGTCTGTCTGTCTGTCTGTCTGTCTGTCTGTCTGTCTGTCTGTCTGTCTGTCTGTCTGTCTGTCTGTCTGTCTGTCTGTCTGTCTGTCTGTCTGTCTGTCTGTCTGTCTGTCTGTCTGTCTGTCTGTCTGTCTGTCTGTCTGTCTGTCTGTCTGTCTGTCTGTCTGTCTGTCTGTCTGTCTGTCTGTCTGTCTGTCTGTCTGTCTGTCTGTCTGTCTGTCTGTCTGTCTGTCTGTCTGTCTGTCTGTCTGTCTGTCTGTCTGTCTGTCTGTCTGTCTGTCTGTCTGTCTGTCTGTCTGTCTGTCTGTCTGTCTGTCTGTCTGTCTGTCTGTCTGTCTGTCTGTCTGTCTGTCTGTCTGTCTGTCTGTCTGTCTGTCTGTCTGTCTGTCTGTCTGTCTGTCTGTCTGTCTGTCTGTCTGTCTGTCTGTCTGTCTGTCTGTCTGTCTGTCTGTCTGTCTGTCTGTCTGTCTGTCTGTCTGTCTGTCTGTCTGTCTGTCTGTCTGTCTGTCTGTCTGTCTGTCTGTCTGTCTGTCTGTCTGTCTGTCTGTCTGTCTGTCTGTCTGTCTGTCTGTCTGTCTGTCTGTCTGTCTGTCTGTCTGTCTGTCTGTCTGTCTGTCTGTCTGTCTGTCTGTCTGTCTGTCTGTCTGTCTGTCTGTCTGTCTGTCTGTCTGTCTGTCTGTCTGTCTGTCTGTCTGTCTGTCTGTCTGTCTGTCTGTCTGTCTGTCTGTCTGTCTGTCTGTCTGTCTGTCTGTCTGTCTGTCTGTCTGTCTGTCTGTCTGTCTGTCTGTCTGTCTGTCTGTCTGTCTGTCTGTCTGTCTGTCTGTCTGTCTGTCTGTCTGTCTGTCTGTCTGTCTGTCTGTCTGTCTGTCTGTCTGTCTGTCTGATCTTCTTATATTCAGTTTTCTATGTCAAAACTAGATATATTTTACATGTATAAAGGCACAATATTCATTAACTACTCACCTGCACATCGCCTCGGTTTTGATTGTTTTATTCCAACAGCCCTTTTTGTACCGATCTCCTCATCAAACACCATCGACAATGTGACGAAGCATTTATCGCTATACGGCCAGACAGGAACGACGAAAGAAACACAGATAAGTTCCATTTTTATGGTCGTTGTCATTTCCTATGTACGGATGCCCAGCAAAAGTCTCACCATTTCTGTTTCCATTCGGTATCCCTCGTCGATGTTGTCTTCAATGAATTGGATTCCAACCGCTTTCGGACTAATCCGCTTTCTGAACTAAACAAACCGAAACCCGAAGACCTTCAAGAAATGGTATGCCAAAATTTTTCTTCTAATTTTCAAGGTGAGAACTGAATGGCGCTTCGGAGCGCCTCATTGAGAAAATTTAAATTTTTGGTTCTCCCAAATCAATTGACTTTTTCACACCTTTATTTGACTACCATCAGAGGTATAAGCATTAGGACACAGAACAAACACCGGAACCGTGCTGCGAACGGCAGGAATTACGAATTCATTAACTCCTAGCACAAGCACGCTTTTCTCTTTTGGGTAGGTATCTTCATTCTTCTTCTCATACCTAGTCTATTCGCACGATTTCGGTACAGCTGGCAGCCACATGTTGCACATTCTATAATTTGGGTTGTCTGAGCGAGAAACTGCATAGTTTTGCAACTAGGAAAATAAAACAAAAAACAAAACAAAGTTATGTGGTGTTGGCGATACGAACGATTTCGAAGGTTATGTACTAGTCAGCTGCATGGATGATAATGATAAAATCAACTAGGAAAATATTCTCTGCATCTCCTCAGATGTCTTGGGAAAGGATTATAATTTCTACAATACGGTGAGGCTTGGATGTAAGACTTACATAAAAATAAGTTAAGAAGCAGCCCTGTCCCGATCAGTAATATATTCATGATTGGAACTCTGTCTTGAGAGAAGTTTTGCTCTCTATTTCAACAGTCAGTTGACACAATTCCAAATTAATTAATCGCAAGGCGTAAGTGTGAAAATTAATAGCCAATTAAGCACAGAAGGAACTGCGAGCATATGGTTCGTAAACACAATATCATTAGAAACCGGTTGACCATACGTCTCCGCTTCTGAATGGTGCTTCTGCTGGTTGGATCACAGTTTCAATTTCCGCTGATGACGGTGGTGGCGATGCGATGAAAGGGACCTGTTTTCCGCCTGAGTAGAAGATGTTTGTCCCCATCGAGCCTTTGGTTCAATTTTATATCAACGACCAATTCACGGCCTACAAAGGAACGGATTCCAGTCAGTATAGTGTATGTATAGTGGATATCGGCGTTGTTATGGAAGTGACCATTAAATACGCCAATTTTCGCTACAAACGGCCGCATTCGCCGCCGTATATGATATCAGTTTCACTGGACCGCATCGTCGCGCCGTAGTTGTCGTCGCCTTTCAAAGGTAACTGTTCAGGAAGATAACACGTGTGTGCGCACTAGCGAATGAGGAGGTTCTTAAGGGTATGCGATACTCAGCTTTTTGTTCATGTCGATACGATACAAAACGAAATGACGGAACGAATGCGTATGGATGGAACCCCGAGCATACATTAGTTATACTAACTCTAACCAAAGCCTGAAAACCTCCTCTGACCTCTTAAAACGCAACTGAGACCCTCCAAAAACGCCCCTAAAGCCTGTATTGAAAGCCCTCTGAAACCCCGCACGATCCTCCCTATAAATCTCCTTGCCACTCGTTCTCTTTAACTTCTTTGCAACCATCCATTGTGATAATAAACTGAATCCTCCGTTAAGGTAATAAGGCGGAAGATTATTTTATTCCCTGAATGGATTTCAGGGCTTCAAGAAGTTTAAGGTAAGCGAGTGGCAAGCAGATTAGAAGAAGGGAGTCGATCGGCATTTCAAAAGTTACAGCGAGGCTTTAGATTAGAGGGCCTCAAAAGCTGTCCGGTCCGGTGAGGTTCAGGTGGCGTTTTGAGGTGCTAAAAATCATTTCAATGCGTATCCGACGACTTTTAGGGGGCTTCATAGGTTCTCGGTTGAGTTTCACATAGGTTTTGATGAACCCAAGCAACACACATGTAATAAGAATTACGCCAGCGCAAGTTTTTATTGTATATGTTGGTAGAAGTACATTACAGTAATATTTACACAACCAAAACTTGCGCTGCCGTATCTATTATGTAACATGCGTGAAATAAGGGGTTTGAGAAGCCTTATGCTCCATACAAAAATATGTGTGTCATCATACAAAAAATCTTACCAGGGGGTGATGGGATGTCTTAAATCCTAATAACGGGTGGTCACTAAATAACGGGAATGCTTTGAATGTGCTCTTAAAAATATATGATCTTTAAAAATGGCAATCTGAATTTAACTATCATAAAGGTTTAACAATGTACGTCCATGGAAAATATAAAATTTAAGAAAGTTAAACGTAGTAATTTGTACAGTATTTTTTTGCAGTGATGTTGGAGCAACTGCTTTGTACGACTTTTCAGAGTTTACTTTCACGCATTTTCTGCGTCTGTGAAATCGTTGGTCAAAATAAATGGTTTCTCAGCTACCTTTAGCATCTACACACTCAAACAGTAATAAGAAAAAATGGGAATACTGACTTGTTTTTTTTTTGCTTTGGTTGTAGCCTTTTCCCGTAAATGACATTTATAGAAATTTCCAAAAAATGTTATTTTTCTGTATCACCAAAACGTGTCGATGTAATTTGTGCACTGCGGTTCATTGTTGAACTTTTTTTGTGCTATTTTTTTTATAACGAACCATTTACATGTTGTTCAATGTGTAAATGTGATTTGATGTAAATATTTGTTATTTAACAAGGCATTCTATTGATTTATCCAGCCCATGTCACAAAAGAAGATTTTATTATGTGAAATGATATCATGCTTATTGGTTTTGCTAGTTTTCCTCTATTTCCTTCAAGATCTGTTTCTTGGGATGCCGAAATGTGGAATTCATTCAAAACCGGGCGGGTTCTAGTTTTATAATGGTTTACTATTAACTTTTTTTACGGTTGTTTTGAGCAATCAGTAGAGCCGTCCAAGGCGTTTTGATAGTGCTTCCTGTTTCAATGTCGTTTTCTGCAGAACAGAATAAGTTGACACAAAATAAAAAATACGCTGACTTTGTGGATAGATAGACGATGGTTTTGTCTAAAAAATGTTTACTCTATGGACGCTTCTATTGTTTTTAATCAGCTGCTAAAAGCATTCCCGTTATTTAGTGGCCACCCGTTAATTACCCCAATAATATCTTCAAGAATTCCTCCAGAAATTTCCTTAGGAATTTATCCAGGAATTGCTCCTGGACATCCTTCAGAGATTATGTCAGCAATTTCTCCAGGATTTTCTTCAGAAAAAAATCTAGGGATTTTTTCAGAAATTCTTCCAAAAAAATTTCCAAGAATATCCTCAGGAATTTTCGAAAGATTCCTCCAGGCATTTTTTCCAGGAATTTCTCCTGAGATTTCTTCATGAATGGCTTCAGGTATTCTTCACGATTTTTTTCAGTGATTTTCCCAGGGATTCCTCCAGGAAATCCTCTAGTAATTTCTTCAGAAATTATTTCAGGAAATTCTCCAGGAATACCTTCAGGATTCTTTTTTTGGATATTCCCCTGGTGATTCCTCTAGAAATTCATCCAGTAATTCTTTCAATAATTCCTCTAGGAATTAAATCATGGATTCCTCCAGCAGTTCCAACAGGAATACCTCTAGGAAATCCTCCAGACATTCCTCCAGGATTTTATCAAGGAATTTCTCCAGAAACTCCTCCAGGAATTACCCCAGGATTTTTTTTCAGGAATTCCATCAAATTTTTCTCAAGGAATTGCTCCTGCACATCCTTCAGAAATTATGTCAGCAATTACTCTAAGGATTCCTCCAGATATTTTCCAGGAATTTCTCCTCAGATTCAGCCAGGAAATCCTTCAAAGATTCCTACAGGAAATCCTCCAGAAGTTCTTCCAAGGCTTCTTCCAGGAAATCTTCTAGGAATACCTTCAGAAATTCTTCCAGAAAATTTTCCAGGAATACTTTCAGGAATTTTTCTGGGATTTCTCCATGTATTCCATAAGATTCCTCTAAGGATTTCTCCTCAAATTTCTTCAAGGATTCCCCCAGGGATTCTTTCAGGAATTCCTTCGAGGATTTCTCAAGGGTTTTTTTTTCAGAAATAGAAAAATAATAGAAATAATAGAAATAGCAATCTCTCAGAGAGTTCCTCCAGAGATTCTTCTAGAGCTTCATCCAATAATTCTTTCAAGATTTTCCCTAGAGATTTCTTAAGCACTTCCCACAGGCATACCTCTAAGAATTCCTCCAGGCATTCCTCCAGGAACTTCTCCAGGAATTCCTCCAGGAAATACCCCAGGAATTTCTTCAGGGTTTCCCCTAGGAATTGCTTCTGGACGTTCTTCAGAAATTATATCAGAAATTTCTTCAGGAATTTCTACAGGAAATTCTGTAGGGATTTCTTCAGAGATTCTTCCGGGAAATTCTCCAGGAATACTTCAGGATTTTTTCAGGGATTCCTCTAGACATTCCTCCAGAGATTTCTTCAGGATTTTTTTCAGGGATTCTTCCAGGGATTCCTCCAGAAATTACTCCAAAAGTTCTTCCAGGAAATCTTCCTGGAATTGCTCAAGGGATTTTTCAGAAATTTCTCCAGTAATTGTTCCCAGAATTTCTGTGGAAATTCCTTCATGAATTCTTCCAGGGATTGCTCCAAGAATTCATCCAAGAAATTTCTCAAGGAATTCCGGCTGGATTTTGTCCAAGTATTCCTCCAGGAATTACGCCCAGAGTTTGTTCAGAAGTTTCTCCAGGCATTTCTCCAGGATTCTCGCAGGAATTCCGCCAGGTATACTTTCAAACTTGGTGTTTTTTTTTCGGCTTTCAGTCACATAAAAAGCGTTGATTGTTTCAAATCATTGCCTACGTTTCGATCCTGCGGTTGGGATCTTCATCAGGACTCGATATGATATGATCGAGCCCTGATGAAGATCCCAACCGCAGGATCGAAACGTAGGCAATGATTTGAAACAGTCAACGCTTTTTCTGTGACTGAAAGCCAAGAAAAAAAACACCAAGTTTCCGTAAAACCCAGTCAGTCCCTCTATATACTTTCAAAAATTCTTCCAGGTATTCCTCCGGGAGTTTCGCCGGGAGTTCCTCCAAGGAATCTATAGGGCTTCCTCCAGGCATTCCTGTAGGAATTGCAACATGGATTCATCCAGGTTTTTCTTCAGGGATTTATCCAGCAAGTCTTCCAGGGATTTCTCCAGGATTGGCCAACTATGTCGGGAAATTTCTGCCGGATTTAGGAACAATTGCTTCTCCCCTTCGTTTGTTAACAAATAATGGAGTGCCTTTTGAATGCACCGACGTACACAAGAGAACATTTCAAAAACTAAAAACATGATCAGCGATGTCAAGCAGCTGAAGTTTTTCGATACGAAGATGCGAACAAGAGTTGTGGCAGATGCTTCACCTGTTGCACTCGGTGCAGTACTTTTACAGTTTGCACATGACCGTTACGACATGGATCCTCGCATTATCTGCTATGCCAGCAGAAGTTTGTCACCCACGGAGCAACGGTACAGCCAGACGGAAAAAGAAGCTTTGGCACTGGTATGGGCAGTTGAACGCTTCGCTATGTATCTGGTAGGACGATGATTCGAACTCGAAACTGACCACAAGCCGCTTGAAGCAATATTTGCTCCAACTTCAAGGCCATGTTCTGGCATAGAAAGATGGGTCCTACGGCTACAGTCGTTCACCTATGATGTCAAGTACCGGAAGGAATCCGCAAATATCGCAGATTCCTTTTCTAGACTAACCGACCACCATCAGACGTATAAAGCTTGTTGTGGCTTCGTGGTCGTGCGGCTAAGGTCACCAAGCCTTTAGTCGCATCGTGCTAAGGAGCGCGGGTTCGATTCCCGCCGCAGCTGTCAGGAAAAGTTTTCGGCTTTGCTACTGGGCGTTGCATGCTAGTCCGTTGTCTAGTGTCGTGCTTCCTTCAAAGAGCAAACAGCTCACTGGAAGCAATAAACGTGTCTGTCTTTCAAGACGACGAAACCTTCCTTATACTTGCTATCCTAGAATCTACTGCAATTGACATTGATGAGGTAGCACTTTCTACAGCTAATGATCGGGAACTCATGCTGGTCAGAGAATCTCTTCTTAGTGAAACCTGGAATGACGTTAAAATAAAACTAACGAAGCGTTTCAAAATGAGCTTGGAATAGTAGGCGAACTAGTTGTGAGGGGGAACAAAATGGTGATTCCGATAAGTTTGCGCAAGCGATTTTTACAACTAGGATACGAAAGACATCCTGGAGAATTAGCGATGAAAAGGAGACTTTGGGACAGAGTATGGTGGCCTGGAATGGACAAGGAAATAATCAGGTTTGTGGCAATTTGTGAAGGCTGTCGGTTAGTAGGTTTGCCCCAAAACCCGAGCCTATGCACACTGTGCACAGCCGACCGTTGCCATCAGAAGCTTGGACAGACGTGGCCATTGACTTTCTAGGTCCATTCCCATTCCCAAGTGGTGAATACCTGGTGGTCATTATTGACTACTTCAGCCGCTACAAAGAAGTGGAAGTAATGCGACAAATAACAGCAAACGGAACAGTTGACAGACTTCGACGAATTTTCCAGCGCTTAGGTTTCCCTCGCACTATTACACTAGACAATGCAAGGCAGTTTTTAAGCCGCCGTTTTTTAAATTTCTGTAAAGAAAGTGGCATTTTTCTTAACATCACGGTGCCATATTGGCCGCAACAAAATGGGGAAGTAGAGAGGCAAAATCGATCTTTGCTGAAACGCTTCCAAATAAGTTGTGCCCTCAAGAGAGACTGGAAGCGAGATTTGGAAGAATATCTCACGATGTACTACTCTACTCCCCATTCTGTGTCGGGGAAAACCCCTTCAGAACATTTCAAGGATCGAACAATCCGTACCAAGATACCATCATTGAAGGACATTGAAACGATACCAACGAGCGAGGACTTCAGGGACAAAGATTGTTCTTCCAAGTACAAAGCATGCGAACGAGAAAATGCTAACAGGAATGCTACAGTTACAGAGTCAGGAATCAAAGAAGGAGATAAACTTCTGATGAAGAACTTATTGCCTGGTAATAAGCTGTCCACAACATACAATCCTACGCAGTATGAGGTGGTAAAGAAAGCTGGAACCAGAGTGACCATTCAGGATGAGGAGTCTGGCAAAACCTATGATCGTGGTTCAGCTCATTTGAAGAAGATATCTGAGTCAACCGAGGCGTCAACAATGTCTGCCGAAATTGATTCTCTTCCACAGGCAACTGATCAAGGAACGGCCCCACTTCGAGATGAGGAACCTCGGCCAAAACGTTCCTGCCGACGTCCGGCCCGACTGGAAGATTATGTGGTTGACGATGACCCTTCAGATCTTTGAAAGAAAAGGAGATGTTGCACCCTGTGCATTTGTTCCAGTGTAAGCCATACGTTTTTACTCGGGTATACCAAGATAGCAGAGAGAGACCATAACAAAAACAACTGTGCCCGGTGTTACCGTGTTTCGAATAACGTTTTAAATAAAGTGTTTTTCTAAGTAAAATATCTTTCCTACAAAATTGATATTAGTCCGAAACCAGATCTCAACAAACGGCATAAGTAATTTTTTTCTAAGTCTTTGACGTTTCGTGGTCTTGTTGTTTACGATTCGGACTTAGACAAATTTCGTCAGTTTTTGGACTTACAAAAATTTTGATTGCCACTGTTAGTTTGATTTAATTCAAAATGTGGGGTTCGCGTGCGTGGGAAAGTGTGCTGATTTATGACTTGGTGACGGAACGGTGACACCCCTTCAGGAGGTCCGTCTGGGATTTCACAGGAATGCCATCCGCGATTCCTCCCAAAAAAACTCCACAAATTTGTTCCAGGACTCCTCCAGGAGTTTCTTCTGCGTTCCATGGGAGTTCTTGGCGAGATTTTTCCTGGGGTTTTCCTTCAAAAATTTCCTCAGGAGTTCTTTCAGAAGTTTCTCCTGAGATTAAGTCTGGGATTCCTTTAAGAGCTCTTGCCCGGATTCCTCCAGAAAGTATTTCCGGGTTTCTTCCAAAAAATCTATCAATAAATTAACCCGTAGGCTACGGGGCTTACAACAAAATTTCAAACCGCTGCCAAAGACGCAAACATCAATATTTTTCAATGAAATGTTGAGGTTCACTTCACTATTAGTTATAGTTTCAGTTATGCTGGGAGCCACAAAAATTAAAGTCACGAGAACAGTTTTATTCCGGTGGACGTCTGGGTCAGGAGGGGTAAAAATTGCATAACCTACCTTTTAGCAAGGCCCCATTAGTTGGAATTCAAATGAATTCATCTGAAAAGTTGTTAGTTCTATGTATTATTGTATATTACGTCAGGCCTGGGGGTTAAGAAGTATAAAGGTGGTGTAGAACTTTTTCCAGGCCTCCAAAATATTTTCAATTTTGAGTCTAATTTTTATGCGCTTGTAAAAGATTTCAAGGCACACAAGGAGTAGATTTTTTTTTGTTCAAAGCTAGGTCTTAAGCATATTGAATTTAGCTATAAGTAAAACTTGATGGTAACGTACTGTTTTTGTTAGAAAAATCATGTTTTCCACGAAAGTAAGACGATTTTACAAGAAATTACCTACTTTTAGGCGATAAATGCGGCGCCTTTTGTGAAACATTAAACGCCTAAAAGTAGGCAATTTATTTTGAAATCGTCTTACTTTCGTGAAAAACATGATTTTTCTAACGAAAACAGTATGTTACCATCAAGTTTTACTTATAGTTAAATTCAATATGCTTAAGACCTGCCTTAGGACAGAAAAATCTACTTCTTGCGTGCCTCAAAATCATTTACAAGCGCATAGAAATTAGACTCAAACTTGAAAATATTTTGGAGGCCTGGAAAAAGTTCTACACCACCTTTATACTTCTTAATCCCCAGGCCTGACGTAATATACAATAATACATAGAACTAACAACTTTTCAGATGAATTCATTTGAATTCCAACTAATGGGGCTTTGCTAAAAGGAAGGTTATACAATTTTTACCCCTCCTGACCCAGACGTCCACCGGAATAAAACAGTCCTCGTGGCTCCAATTTTGGTGGTGTCCAGCAAAATTGAAACTACAACTAATAGTGAAGTGAACCTCAAAAATTCATTGAAAAATATTGATGTTTGCGTCTTTGCCAGCCGTTTGGAATTTTGTTGTAAGCCCCGTAGCCTACGGGTTGATAATAAATTAATTCCGAGATTCTTCCAGGAATGCCTTCCGTGGTATTTACTTCAGGATCCCTCTAGGATTTCCTTTTGGAATAGGAATAGGAAACAAAAATCAAATAAAGCTCCCTGAGGAATCAGCTTTATTTGATTTTTTTTCCTATTCCTTCAGAAGTTCCCTCTGACGTCCTTCCAGGAAGTTCTTCTGAAATTCATTGGAGGTTCCGCCTAACGTTCCTCTAGGAACTCTCGCCAGGATTCCTTCTGAGATTCCTTCTGGAACTTAAAGGGATTTCTTCCAGGATTTCTCAAGGAGTTCAGGGAATGCTCCAGGAATTTCATTCGAAATTCTTCTATTACATTTCTTCTGAAACATTTTTAGGAGTTTTTTCGGCTTCCAGAAGGTATTCCTAGAAAAATGTAATCCCGGAAGAAACTGTTGGAGGAAAATCAGAAGGAACTTGCTGGAGTACTTCCTCAAGGAACTTCATGAAGAATTCCGGTAGGATTTCCTGAAAAAAATCCTGGTAGAAGTTCTTAGATGATTCCCGGAAAAGGTTCTTGTAGGAATCCCGCAAGGAGTCACCGGTGGAATTACCGTACGAATCCTGGAAGGAATTCTTGAAGCAGAAGTATCTCCTAAAATAATCCTGGAAGGAGCTCCCGAAAGAATCCTGGAGAAGTTTTTGTAGAATTCCTAGAAGGATCTTAGAAAACAAATCCTGAAGAAATCCCAGAAACAACTTCGGGAGGAATTTCACATGGAATTCCTGGAAGAAATCCTTGACGGAATTTAGGAATGAGTTTTCGAAGGAAACATTTCCTAAAGCAATCTCAGAGGGTTCAATTGCTGAAATTCCCAGGAATATTCTGCAATTGAAAAAATATCTGAAGACATTAAAAAAAACTATTAGTAGAATCTAGGATGAAATTCCTGGAGGTTTTCCGGAAATCTACGAGAAATCTTCTTCTTTTTCTTCTTTATGGCTCTACGTCCGCACTAGGACTTGGCCTGCCTCGCTTCAACTTATTGTTCTTTGAGCATTTCCACAGTTATTAATTGAAGGGCTTTCCTTGCTTGCCATTGCATGAATTTGTATATTGTGAGGCAAATACAATGATACTCTATGCCCAGGGAGCCGAGAAAACTTTCTCGACCGGAACGGGAATCGAACCCGCCGTCTCCGGATTGGCGATCCATAGCCTTAACCACTAGGCTAACTGGAGACCTCACGAGAAATCCCAGATTACTATAAATCTTGAAGTCCCAGAAGGAATCTCTGAAGTAATCCTGAGAGAAGTTTCTGGTGGAATCTTGTAGAAATATATGGAAAAAATGTAGAAACTCGTGAAGTACTCCCTGGGAATTCCAGAAAAAACTCCTGGAGGATTCCTGGAACTAATTTGTGGAGAAATCGTAAAGGACTTCTTGGCGGAATCTAGCCCTAATAACATTTTTTTTAGTCAATTTGACTGGAGGAGGATCTTTAAACCATCATAAAACCAAAATTAAAGGTGTTAGATTTTATGGTCCAGAAAACCTCTACAAGATTAATTGGTAATCAAAATGCTACTCGTCAAAGACTTAGAAAAATTTACTATAGCAACCGTGGCTTGCATTGGTCTATAAAATATAAGCGAAAAAGAGACAAATAGAAAAAGAAATGAAGATGATTTCGGATAGCGGAGTATGTTTTGAGTCTCGTGAGGAGTGGAACTCGCAAGTGCATTTAGAGTGTAAGTAGTCATGAGAAACACAACATCAACATGCACTTATGAATGCAAAGCAAAGCAAAGCAAAGATAACCGTACACATCGTAGTTGCTACTCCGTGATTGACCAGAACAATCGAAGTTGCACAGAGAGCCAATGAATGTGAAAGCTTGGGACTAGCTAACCATTCTCAATGTGCACAATTCGAGAGTTCAGCTATTTAAAGTCAATAACGGCGCTGGCCACGTCCTTACGGTCATCAGGAAAGGGAAGGAATGTTAGTTCGACAACCGTTGCTACTAGAAACCGTGGAATCCACAGCATCCCCACAGTTGTCACGGGAAGGAATGGTGGTTAGTAGGGTAGGGTAAGGTGTGAATCTAGGAGCCACCTCTGTTAGATGATATGATCCACTAGTTATATGGAAATACACGTCGCGGTCTTCATCACGATTATGATTTATTTGATCACGATGACCACTGATCCCGGATTTCGTGCTCGCGTTTCCATCGCCCTACCGTGGAAACCGACTGATCTACGATTATTGTAGCGCGATTCTGATCCCGGATTTTTCACTCGCACTTCCATCACTCTTACCTGAAAATTGTCTGCCATTCGAAAATTCTCAAGCTAATCTGATTCCGCATTCCACACTCGCGCTTGCATGGCTCTACCGAGAAAACCGACTGACCAACGAATATTGTAGCGCGATTCTGAACCCGGATTTTTCACTCGCACTTCCATCGCCCTACCGAGAAAACCGACTGACCCCACAACATCAACATGCACTTATGAATGTTGGACGAACTCCTCGTTGTGATATCTGGACTTTATTTCACATTTTCTCGCCAGGGAATGTCAAGCTTGGTAGCGGCGAAGGATGATGCACGAGCTCACTGCTCTCTACGGTGAACCCAACATCCTGAAAGCTGAACGGATACGGTGGACAGAGCATGTTACAAGAATGCCAAACAACAATCCCGCAAAGTTGGTGTTTGCAAACATCCGGATCGCACAAGAAGGCGTAGAGCGCACAGAGCACGATCAGAAAATTGTTGACTCAGTGTCATCATGAGTTTAATGTTGAACTAAATAAATGAATGAATGTTTAAATATTTATTGGGATCCACTATTTACCTGAATGTATTCCAACCCCAAATTTATTTGTAATTTCACTGCAACTTGGACTACTCTGGCCATACTTTGAGAATTGAATACCCCATTAACGGAAGCATTCGAAGTACCGCATACCCTTAGCCAAAATATGTGTGTCCTGTGCGTGCGAAAACATTCTCCGCACAATCTCCGGACCGGACCGGGCTTGGACCTCTCGCTCGATTCGAAAGGTTTCCAGAATATAGACGTAAATTTAAATTTATGAGCAACCATAAAATTAATTGTTATTCTATTACACTCTCATCTCGATCTTGCCGGTTCCTCTCGACGTCGAAGTCGGTGGGTGCGTAGTGATGAAAACCGGATCAGAGGATCAGATTGCCTTTTGTAGGCACTACTATTGGCCGCCGTTAGGTCCTTAGAGCACTATATGTGGGCTGAAGGCATCTTTTGGTCGGTCCTGCCAGCCAAACGATGGCGACAACGCTGCTGACAAGCTGCACTATTTGCAGGTCAGTTTAATTGGTCAGTAGTTACGTTACGCGCGTTTCTTGTTTCGCCTCGGCCGGCGATGTCGGTGGGAAATTGGAGATCTAAACTGGCTCTATAAAGTTCCATTTTCATCCGATGGATCCGTTCTGCGAGGGACGAGTCACGGTGCGCTTTGTGTGGTTTTGGGTAGCACCGTCGTCGTCGTAGTCGTCGTATGGCCATGCGGTTCCCTGAAGGTTTTATCTAAAGTGGTAATCATGGTGGTCACTTATGGTCGTCTTTTATGTGGCCAATTACCACGCGATAGCCTCCATTGAAAGTGGTATTTTCTGCGTATGAGCTCGGTGACAAAAGACACCGCGCGTTGATATCATTAAACTTATATTGCACGTATGGATGTGGATCACACACGGCCAGGGGCGTACAATTTCGTTTCAATGATACACTTTCATGCAACATTTGAATGAGTCACTTCAAGTGTTTCATACATTTTTCTAATGACTCGGTCGTTAAAAAAAACTTTTCCACTCATCGTAGCACTCGGTAGTCTCCCACCCGGTCGCATTGCTTGTGCTTCACCCGTCAGAGCATCAGTGTCTCACTGGTGCGCGCTAGTCTCTCAATGGTTACGGGCGCCGGTTAATTGGATTTAAGTGGTCGAATTTGTTATCCTCTTTCATAAAACATAATTATCATTCTATTGGCATGCACCACTATTTAAAAATGTGGTTTAAATAGTGTTTTTAGCATGTTGAAGTATTTCAATGACTCATAAATGAAACGAAAATCCAAGTGTATCATCCCATGTTTCATACACACTTGTTTCTGTAGCAGCAACGAACGAGTGTGTTGCTGGGTGAGAGATGAAGCATCACAGCAGTCCGTTCGCATGGGAAACGATTTGCTACAGTCGTCGTACGTCATGTTTTCCTTTCGAAATTGCACGACCCTGCACACGGCTGCCGAAACCAACCACCGTTGGGGGAGATAAATCGTGCAATTAAAGGAAAGGATCCGTTTGCTAATGAAGAGTAATTATTAAAATTAAGGAACATAAATTTCAATATCTTCATTGGAACTTTGCTAGAGACGACAGCCTATGTTTAGCTGAAATGTGAATTTTACCTTAAATTAGTGTATTTTGCGATACTATATACACTCCCGATCAAAAGTTTGGGGTCACCCCCTCAAAAACATGTCATTTTTTTAGGCCCATATCTCCGCCAATTTGCGTCCGATTTCAATACCCTACTTTTTTTTTAATTTTGTATGTAAACTTAACCCAAAGTTGCCAAATTTTCTAAAAAATGAATATAAACTTACGGCAGTGTCGCTGGAAATTGGGTGACCAAAAAAATGACATGTTTTTGAGGGGGTGACCCCAAACTTTTGATGGGAGTGTACATGCATACATATATATTTATTATGACACGATCGGGGAAGTACTACATTTGTAGTAATGAGCTGAATTTTATTATGGTGAGAAGGTAAATTTTCCGTTTCTGCAATGAAAGCGTGGGTGAACGCAGGAGAACCCGCATGACCGAAACGATGTAGATGCTGTCGGAAGCACCCATGGCCTGAAAGGACCTGAGTCTGGTGTAATGTTACTCCCCCATGGCGCCAATCAATCCAACTATGTACCCGCGGGATAAACCTATGGGTCCACCTTCCTTTGGTAGAACTATCCCACGCACGCTGCCATTTGTTGACCATGGAGGCCAATCTGGCAGTCCTGTGTATACCTCTTGTGCCACCCATTTCGAAGCACTCTATGTCCTCCCTGAGTAGAACGGCTTGGATAACTCTGCATATATAGGATCTCCCACGTCTAAGTCTATGTAGTCTCTGATTGCATTGAAAGCTGAAGCTTAGGCTCCCATTTTTTCCTCCCCTGTTGAGGAAATTAAGCAGCAGCGTGGCTCCCATGCTCAACAGCCAGATAATTGGGTTTTGCAAACTAAGCATTCTTTGTGGCAACACTTTGAGCGGCATGATGGAACTTTGCCGAGCACGCTAAGTATTCTTAGACCAGTACATGTAGTTTCGATAATTACATTTTATTGACTTTTCTGGGTTAACTTAATACTAGTCAAAGAAGGAGGGATTAACGAAAGTAATTAAAGAAACGGTGGATAGAATCGCAAATGTGCGACAAGAGAAATTGAATAGAAGTTGAAAATTAACAGAGGGCCATAAGTAAAAAGGGTCTAGTGGTTAAGGCTTTGTATCGCCAATCCGAGTTCGATTCCCGTTCCGGCCGGGAAAATTAAAAAAAAAAAGACACTACACCGTCTTCAACCAGAGGTTGCACAGACTGAACAATCACTAACATTAGACAACGGACAACACGGAACACCCAGTGGACCAGTGAAGAATTTTTAGTTTGACGAAAAGTTTCCTCCGACTGGAGCGGGAATCGAACCCTCACTCCGTGGCCCTCGATTTTATCGACTCCCTGGGCATAGTGTATCATTGTGCTTGCCTCACAACATACAAATTCATGCAATGGCAGGCAAAGAAAGTCCTTCAATTAATAACTGTGGAAGTGCTCAAAAGAACACTAAATTGAAGCGAGGAAGGCCAAGTCCAAGTGGGGACTTTAGAGCCACAAAGAAGAAGAAAAAGAAGGAGAAACTTCAGAGGATACAAGTATGGCTGCCACAATGGCCGACTTGAACCCCTACTCACGATTTCAAGAGCACCGATCTTAAAAAATCGTAAACAAATGCGCTTGAATTGGAAAAGCTGCCTCTTTTCGCAACTGAGCAAAGTCAGAATAAACAAGTGCGGCTTGGTTCGACGCTTCGTTCGTCAGATTTGTGCCTCTAAAGTTTGTATGCTAAATTGCAATGGGATTTCTTGATGTTTCACCTTATATACTGTTCCTTTGAATTCCACTAAGAATTTGCATCCTTTGACAGATACGTATTTCGACCTCAACTGTAAGGTCGTCTTCAGTGTCTTGTACTTGACTCGACTCGACAAGTTTGCAAGTCTATAAAAAGATAACGCATAGTTCAAAATTAACCAGCTTTGGTTCATTGTTCAGTATAATAACATATAATAACCACAATTCAATTGCATAAAAATTGTAGAATCTTATAGAAATGTAACAAAGTGTAAGAAGAGGGACATTTTTCGATTACCAAAAATTAAAAATAAAATTAAAATTACTGTTAAACATTGGTATTTCATTTTTGATTCTTCTTGAAGTTTCTTTTTGAAGTTCTTTCAGGAACTCCTCCAAAAAATAATTCAATACTTCCCCCAAGAACTGTTTAGGAATTCCTCAGGATTTCTCCTGGGGTTTCTTCAGGAACTGCTACAAGGATTCCCCAAGAGTTCTTCCACGAACTCTTCTTAGAATTCCTTCAGGATTTCTCCAAGGATTCCATCAGCAATTTTTTCAAAAATTTTCAGTGGGATTTCTCGATGTTTTTTTTCTAGGAATACCTTCTGGAATTTTTTCCAAAACTTCCGCCAAGAAATCTTCCAGTATTCCCCCCAGGAATTGCTACAGGCATTCCTCCAGCACTCAAAAGTCCTCCAGGAACTTTTTTAGTGATTTTCCCAGGGATTTCTTCAGAAATTCATTCGAGGATTTTTCCAGGAATTCCTCCAGAGATATCTCTAGATTTTTTCAGAAATTTCTCCCAGAGCTCCACTAGAGATTCCCCCAGAAATTCATTCAGAAATTGTTGAAGGAATTCCTACAGAGATATCTCCAGGCATTCCTCCAGGATTTTATTTAGGAATTTCTCTAAAAACTATTCCAGGAAATCCTCCAGGAATTACCCCAAGAATTTCTTCATGAATTCCTCCAGCAATTTCTCTAGAAATTGACCTTGGATATCCTTCAGGGCCCATATAGCCGAAGCGGTAAACGCACGGGTATTCAGCATGACCATGCTGAGGGTGACGGGTTCGATTCCCGGTCGGTCCAGGATCTTTTCGTAAAGGAAATTTCCTTGACTTCCTTGGGCATAGAGTATCTTCGTGCCTGCCACACGATATACACATGCAAAATGGTCATTGGCAGAGGAAGCTCTCAGTTAATAACTGTGGAAGTGCTCATAGAACACTAAGCTGAGAAACAGGCTTTGTCCCAGTGAGGACGTTACGCCAAGAAGAGGAGGATCCTTCAGAAATTATGTCAACATTTTTTCCAGGAATTTTTCCAGAAACTCTTCCAGGAAACTCTCCAGGAATACCCTCAGGAATTTTTCAGGGATTCCTACAAGAAATCCAACGAAGATTCCACCAGGAAACCCCAGAAGTTCCTCTAAAGTTTCTTCCTGGAAATCCTCTAGGGACTTCTTCATAAATTCTTCCAGGAAATTCCTGGAGGAATACCATCAGTTTTTTTTTCTGGAATTCCCCCAGGGACTTCTTTACAAACTTCTTCTAGGATTCCCCCAAGGATTTCTTCAGGAATTCCTTCGAGGATTTATCCAAGAATTCCTCCAGAAATTCCGCTAGAAATTCCTCCAGGATTTTCACAAGGGATTTTTTCAGAAAAAACATTAAAGGAAAGGAAATAGAAATTCATCCAGTAATTCCTCCAAGAATTCTTCTAGAGATTCCTCCAGAAATTCCCAAAGCAATACCTCTAGGAATTTCTCCAGGCATTCCTCTAGGATTTTATCCAGGAATTTCTCCAGGAGCTTCTCTAGGAATTACCCCAGGAATTTCAATATTAATTCCCCGGGAATTTCTACAGGAATTTCTCTAGGAATTGCTCCTGGACATCTTGCAGAAATTATTTCAGCAATTTCTTTAGGTATTTTCCAGAAATTTCTCCCGAGATTCCATCAGGAATTGCTTAAAGGATTCCTCCAGAGATGTCTCCATGGAATCTCTTCAGGAAATTCTTTGAAGATTCCTCCAGGAAATCCTCTAGAAGTTTCTCCAAGGATTCTTCCAGGAAATCCCCTAGGGATTTCTCCAAAAATTCTTCTAGAATATTCTCAAGAATTTTTCAGGGGTTCCTCCAGGAATTACACCAGGAATTTATCAACGAATTCCATCATAAATTATGTCAGCAATTCAGCCAGGAGTTACTCCAGGAAATCCTTCAGGGATTGCTACAGAAATTCTTCCAGGATTTTTTCTTGGAATATCTTCTGGAATTTTTCCAGAAATTCCACCTAGAAATCTTCCAGTTTTCCCTCCAGGAATCGCTACAGATATTTCTCTAGGAATTCTGCTAAAAACTCGTCCAGGAACTTTTTCAGGGATTTTTCCAGGGATTTCTCCAGCAATTCCTCCAGAGATTTCTCTTGAAATCCCTCCGTGAATATCTCAGGGATTTTTTCAGAATTTTCGCCCAGAGCTCCTCTATAGATTCCCCCAAAAATTCATGCGGAAGTTGTTGAAGGAATTCCTCCAGAGATTCCTTCAAGAATTTCGCCAGCAAATCCCAAAGGAGAACCTCCAGCAATTCCTCCAGGCACTCCTCCAGGATTTTATCCAGGAATATCTCCAAGAACTATTTCAGGAAATTCTTCAGGAACTACCCCAAGAATTTCTTCAGGAATTCCTCCAGAGATTTCTCTTGAAATCCCTCCGTGAATTTCTCAGGGAATTTTTCCAGAGATTCTTCTGGAGATTTTTTCGGTTTTTTTTTTTCAGGAAATTCTCCAGGAATACCCTCAGGAACTTTTCAGGAATTCCCCCAGGGACTTCTAAACAAACTTCTTCCAGGACTCCCCCAGAGATTCCTTCAGGCATTCCTTCGAGAATTTATCAAAGAATTCCTCCAGGAAATCTGCTAGAAATTCCTCCAGGATTTTCTCAAGGGATTTTTTCAGAAATAGAAGAATAATAGAATAGAAATATAAATCTCCCGGAATTTCTCTAGAAATTCATCCAGTCATTCTTCCGAGAATTTCTCTTAGAGATTCCTACAGAAATTCCCAAAGAAATACCTCTAGCAATTCCTGGATTTTATCCAGGAATTTCTCCAGGAATAACCCCAGTAATTTCATCAGGAACTCCCCCAGGAATTTCCCTAGGAATTGCTCCTGGACATCTTTCAGAAATTATGTCAGCAATTCCTCTAGGTATTTCTCCAGGAATTTCTCCCGAGATTCCATCAGGAATTGCTTAAGGGATTCCTCCAGAGATTCCTCCAGGGATTTCTTCAAGGATACCCCCAATTCCTTCTTCAAGAATTCCTTCGAGAATTTCTCCAGGAACTCCACCAACAATTCCGCTGGACATTCCTCCAGGAATCTCTCAAGGGATTCTTTCAGAAATAGAAACAGAAATCTCTTAGAATTCTTCTGTTGACTCCTCTAGATATTCATCCAGTAATTCTTTCAAGAATTCCTCTAGAGATTTCTCCAGAAATCCTGATGAGTCTAATCCAATAATTCCTCCAGAAATTAATAGGAAATTTATCTAGGATTTCCTCATGAGATCTGTTCAGAAATTTCACTAGGTATTCTTCCCATAATTTATCCAGGAATTCGTACAGGTTTATTTTCCGAAATTCCGTCTAGAATTCAAAAATTCAAAAATTTCTAAAGGAATTTCTCCAGCAAATAGTATTGGAACAGGGGTTCTCAAACTTTTTCAGCTTGCGACCCACTTTTGATTGTGATGGAATTTGGCGACCAACCTGCACATAGCATGAAGCTATTTTTGAAAATTTAGACTGCATTGCATTTCGATTATGCATCACGGTGTCAAAATCTCGATTATTTCAAACTTTCATGTATCCCAGGTTTTTCTTCTAGAATGATTATTATTTGGGTTATATTTTCATAATCGACTAATAATTGACAAGAATACTAGAAAATATTCTATAGGCGAAAATTTTTTCATACATTTTGTATGGGACGTTTTTCGGCTCAAAATTGTGTTAACTGAATTTTAGTACAAAAATAGTCAAAAACTTAGCTAAATCAAAATTTCCCTGATGAAATATTTTTAAATTTTCTAGTTATAAAATATAGCCCGAAAGTTGACATTCTCTGAAGAAAGATCCGAGGTACATGAAAGTTCGATAATAATCGAAATTTTGACACCGTGTGCTTTCTCTTGTATAATTTTTAAGATGCATCAAACAAATTGGGCCGAAAATGTCGAATATTTTGCTTCTTCTTTATTACAATCTCTAATTTAGTGGTTTTGAATTCTCTCATAGTTCAGATCACCAAAATTCAGCTGAATTATACTGAAGTTTAGCTTTATCGAAGTTCAGTAAAAATTAACAAAACATCGGTGCGCGGTGGGGATTACCAAACGTTCGGTGAGATCTTGTAGAAATTTGATAATTTTTTTGGCTGATACAAAACTTGGCGTGTAACTCATTTTTTTAGAACCCAAAGAAAATCTAAACCATAACCAAAATCTCACCATAAGTTTAAACGTTCTGATTGAAAATTTATTGTTCTACCAGAATCGATTTCAGATCACAGACAATATTCAATATATGTACTCTGAACTAAACCATAATAAATAAATGTATTAAATTAAGGTTCAACCTAATCTTGGGAAATATTTTTTTTCTGATTTTCCAAAAGATTGTAAGCGAATTTCGAAAATGACCTCCAATATCATTTGAGATAAATAAAATGAAACATTTATTGCAATATCGCTCAAGTTTTCGCAACCCATCAAAAATCAGCCCGCGACCCACCAGTGGGTCGCGACCCATAGTTTGAGAAACGCTGCTCTATCTTGATCTCGTTGATATCGTTGAAAATAAATTTCACAAGACCTGCTCTTCTTCTTCTTGACGTTACGTCTTAACTGGGAACTTGAAGCGAAACGACATAAGAAGATCCTCGAACTCCTGAAGGAATCTCTGATGGAGCTCGCAGAGAAATCACAAAATAAATTTCAGGTGTAATGGCTGGATGAGCATCATGAGGAATCCCTGAAGCTGGTCCTGGCAAAATCTCTTCAAAATCCAAGCGAAATTTCCCTGAAAGTATTTCCGTAGGAAGTGAAGAAACGTCTAGAGGAATCTTTGAATGAAGTCCAGGAGAAACCTCTAATGAATAACCTAAAGAAAACCCTGAAGGAATCCATGTTCCCTGAAGGGTGTAGAGTAGGTAAAGTTCGTGAGTTTCAATGGTGACGGAAATACAGGGGATACTCAAAATAACTGGGATAGGTAAAATTTTCTATTTTCAAAAAATGTTCAACTCGCTGTAACTTTTCGAAAAATGCATCAAATATTCTCAAATTTTTACTGTAAGTTCATCAACTAGTTGTGTACCAGTGGTCAAAATTTGGAAAAAATCGAGCTATTCTACACGAAGTTATGAATGTTCTAGAAAAAGTTATAATTATCCGATAGTTAACTTTGAGCTATTATATCTCCGGATTCAATGAACCGAATGCAATGAAATTTTGATCATTTATGACTTATATAATGAGCTAATAAAAACATTTGACTAAACTTAAAAATATTTACACGAAAGCAAATTATTACGATTGGATTATTTTTCTAATATACCACCAATTTATCCAAAACTTCATCATCGTTTCAAAATTCGAGATAAAAATTATAGTTCATTTAAATTCCCTCTAATTGACTTCAATATGAATATGTTTTGAAAGGAAGTAACAAAATAATCGGCATTAAATTGAAAAAGTAATGGGATGCATATGAAAAATAGATAAATTTACTAAAAAACATACATTTATTCTAACCGCCATAACTTTTCTTCTTCTTAATAATTTCAAATTAAGTAAACTGTTTTTCAAAGTTCATTATATTAGTCATAAATGATCAAAATTTCATTGCATTCGGTTAATTGAATCCGGAGATATAACAGCTCAAAGTTGGCCATCGGATAATTATACCTTTTTCTAGAATCTTTATAACTTCGTGTAGAATGGTCCGATCTTTCCCAAATTTTGACCACTGATACACAACTAGTTGATCAACATACAGTAAAAATTTGAGCATATTTGATGCCCTTTTCGAAAAGTTATAGCGAGTTGAACATTTTTTAAAAATTGAAAATTTTACCTGTCCCAGTTATTTTGAGTATCCCCTGTACTTATTTATGCAACAAATTGCAAAATTCGAGTTTTGCAATCAGTTGCATACAAGTTTTTTTTTTTTAAACGAAAAATGTGGTTTGAATAGGCTTTTTTCTAGGTTGCATACTTCTACACTCTACAGGATGAGGTACGACTGAGTATCGTAGTCAATTAACCTTGTTTAACATGTAATTCATCATACTATTGATTACACTCACGAAAATAAATGAAAAATGTGTGTTCAAAAAAGTGCCGAAAAGTGCTTCTTTTCAGCACAAGTGTCGAAAAGTAGCACTTTTCGGCACTATTGTTTTAATGAAAAAAAAGAAGGCCGTTTTAGTGCTCTTTCGGTCAGTAAAAAGTTGACTTTTTCATAACGTAATGGCAAAAATAATTTTTTTGTGAATATGAAAAAGAAACCGCGATTGTTTGTTGTTGTTAGTCCATAAATACTACAGTTGCTATAATATCGGTTGATTTGAACCAGTATTTGATTGCATTTACAATTTATTTATCTGAATGTAGAAGTACAAACGTTTTATGGCGCATCAACCAACTTTCCCATGTATTGTCCATGCTCCATGTCTACAGATGTTTCATATGAATTGCAAATAATTCACGCACAATCTCAGCACCGATCTCACCTTTCGGTCCCACGTTAAACTCGCATTTTTCTTCCCATGTTATCACGCTACTCAAAGTGCAATCAAATCGCAACACCGAAATCGGCACGTGCTCTCTTCTTCGTCGACTGTCGCACAAAAGCAGAACGCAAACCAATTTGTCTCACCTATACAAAGCAGTATCGCACCGTAATAGAAGGTATACGTACGATGGATGCGCCGCCGTGTGCACACGTCAACCGGAACAATGGGAATCGGAAGCGTTATAATTTCCAAAACGGGATCTTCTCCCTGCCTGTACTCAGATCGAGAAAAAAAAGCATCCTGACAATACCTTCCCCGGCCACGTGAGCTGTTCATCGCATTTGGCAGACAAATCCCAGCCAACAATCCCATCAATTTCCAATATCTCACTCGTTTGTTCACCCTCATAATGCATGTGTGCAGTGCACCTTCCCCACGTGCACCATCGTCATGAGTCACCGTGTCTGTACGTACATTTATTGCCATTGTGTCCTACTGCGGGCAACGGTTACCTTTTAAATGCTCGCTTCGCACCAACACACCACCGCCGCCATCCGATTAAAAGCCAAACCGTCAACTTTTGTCGAAAACCATCGTCATCGAACGAACGCACAATTCGCCGTTGCTATTGTTGATCATTGCCGTGTCGTTTTTCCCTTCCCCCTATGCACAGAATCCAGGTTCATCGGTTTATCCACCCTCCGGCGACAAACGTCAGAGCTGAGCTGAGGTTCGCCCAAAAAAACCGGTAAAAATTTAAATCCCATCATCCTCCTGTGCAGATATATTCACGGTGATGCTGATGATGATGGTCCAGCGCAAAACATTCAAGAGAATGGGTGCACACACACGCTCAAAGCTAGGTAAATACCTTTCCACTATCACTGGAGCGATTCATGAAAAAGCTGGAGTGCACCCTACCTTGCTATAGAACGCAAGGCAAGTGAGGGATGATTTATTCCTTTCCAAATAGTTGTTCTTTCGGGTGGGTGCAATGTATGAATGTTGCATTTGTTGAGGCTTGGGAAGGGGTGAAAGTTAGAAAAATACCTTTCGGGAAATCTGGCTGCATTAGGGATGTCACTGATATCTGTTTCACAGATTTCTTGCTTTTATTACATTAACCATTCAGGCAGTCCACAACCCAACTATTTCATCCTCTTGTCCTTCTGGCTTCTGGTTTCTGGCTTTCTGGCTTCTGGCTTCTGGCTTCAGGCTTCTGGCTTCTGGCTTCTGGCTTCTGGCTTCTGGCTTCTGGCTTCTGGCTTCTGGCTTCTGGCTTCTGGCTTCTGGCTTCTGGCTTCTGGCTTCTGGCTTCTGGCTTCTGGCTTCTGGCTTCTGGCTTCTGGCTTCTGGCTTCTGGCTTCTGGCTTCTGGCTTCTGGCTTCTGGCTTCTGGCTTCTGGCTTCTGGCTTCTGGCTTCTGGCTTCTGGCTTCTGGCTTCTGGCTTCTGGCTTCTGGCTTATGGCTTCTGGCTTCTGGCTTCTGGCTTCTGGCTTCTGGCTTCTGGCTTCTGGCTTCTGGCTTCTGGCTTCTGGCTTCTGGCTTCTGGCTTCTGGCTTCTGGCTTCTGGCTTCTGGCTTCTGGCTTCTGGCTTCTGGCTTCTGGCTTCTGGCTTCTGGCTTCTGGCTTCTGGCTTCTGGCTTCTGGCTTCTGGCTTCTGGCTTCTGGCTTCTGGCTTCTGGCTTCTGGCTTCTGGCTTCTGGTTTCTGGCTTCTGGCTTCTGGCTTCTGGCTTCTGGCTTCTGGCTTCTGGCTTCTGGCTTCTGGCTTCTGGCTTCTGGCTTCTGGCTTCTGGCTTCTGGCTTCTGGCTTCTGGCTTCTGGCTTCTGGCTTCTGGCTTCTGGCTTCTGGCTTCTGGCTTCTGGCTTCTGGTTTCTGGCTTCTGGCTTCTGGCTTCTGGCTTCTGGCTTCTGGCTTCTGGCTTCTGTTCTGGCTTCTGACTTCTGGCTTCTGGCTTCTGGCTTCTGGCTTCTGGCTTCTGGCTTCTGGCTTCTGGCTTCTGGCCTCTGGCTTCTGGCTTCTGGCTTCTGGCTTCTGGCTTCTGGCTTCTGTTCTGGCTTCTGGCTTCTGGCTTCTGGCTTCTGGCTTCTGGCTTCTGGCTTCTGGCTTCTGTTCTGGCTTCTGGCTTCTGGCTTCTGGCTTCTGCTTCTGGCTTCTGCGTCTGGCTTCTGGAGTTCTATGACAAACCTTTGTAGAATTGCCGAAGGAATGTTGTTGAATTTCTGGATGAATCCTTAGTACAATTCCAGGAAGAATCTTTAAAAGTACTGACGAATTTTTGAAAGAATTTCTGGACCAAGATTTTAAAGAATTCCTGGAGCAATGATTGTAAGAACTCCTGAAGGAATCTTGGAAAGAAATCAATGAGAAATCCTGGGAAGAACGGTTTCTAGAGAAACCGTAAAAGGATTTCTACAGAAGTTCCTAGAAGAACGTCTGACAGTATTATTACAAGAATTTGGAGGAACCCTTGGGAATTCTATAACAAACCTTTGTACAGGAATTCTATAACAAACCTTTGTACAGGAATACTTGAAAAAAATAACTAGAGAATTTCTGGAGAAATCCTTTGAATAATATTTGGAGGAAGCTTTAGAAGAATTCCTCCTGATATCTTAGGAAGAATTTTTAGGAAGAATACTTGGATGAATGCTTGAAAGTATTCCTGGAGGAATTTTCGGAAAAATTCCTCCAGGAATCCTAGAGAAATTCTTACAAGAATTTCTGACCGTATCATTGCAAGAATTTGAAAGAATCGGCGGGTGTTCTGTGACAAACTTTTTAAAGAATACCCGCAGGAAGGCTTGAAAAAGTTCTGGGAAAAATCCTGGGTGAATCTTTGAAGGAATTTCTGGATGAATCCATGGAAGAATTTTTTGATAAATTCCTGGAGGAACCCTTGACCGTATTTCTAGAGCAATGCATAGGCTCTCACGAGGTTTTCAAAGACGTTTCAAGATGATTCAGGTCCACAACAGAGGGATTAAAGGGGCTTTGCAGGTTCTCAAGTGGATTTCATGGGGATTTCACGAGTTTTATGGCGTTGCTGAAGGTTCCAGCGGGGTTTTCAGGGATGAAGGATTCATAAAATCTCACATCGGGGATTTCAAAAGCGTTTCAAGGTATCTCGAGAGATTCACATGGGTTCCAGGGGGTTTTAGAGGTCTTTAAAGCCGTTCGGAGGTGTTCAGGGTGCTTGGTTCCAGTTGGGGTTCAGAGGGATTCATGGGCTCTCAGGTGAGCTTCACAGGGTTCTCAGGGTAATTTCAGATGCGTTGCAAGGCATCTCGATGCGTTTCAAGATGTTTCAGGAGGTTTCTGAGAGGTTTTGGGAGCCTTCACAGACTTTTAGGTGAGCTTCATGGGGGTTTGAAAGGCGTTTCTAAGCGTTACAAGGCGTGTCAAGGCGTTTTAAGGCATTTCAGAGGGTCTCAAAATGGTTGTGGGGACTTTGTTGGCTCAATAGGTTTCAAGGCGTTTCAGAAAATATCAGAGGGGTTAAGGGGGTTTACAGGTTCTCACGTGAGTTTTCGGAGTGTTCAGAGGCAATGTTTCAGGACATTTCAAGAGAATTCAGAGTGGCTTTCGGAGGCTGCATCGGCTCTCAGGTTAGTTTCACGGGAGTTTCATGGAAGTTTCAGAGCGTTTTGGGAGGTTTCATAGGGGTTTTGGGGGCTTAACAGGCTTTCGGGGGAGCTTCACGGGAGTTCTAGGAGGGTTTCAGAGGCGTTTCAAGGCATTTTAGAGGGTTTACAAGGCGTTTCAGGACATTTCAGAAGGTTTACGAGGGCTTCATAAGCAATCCGGTGAAATTCATGGGGACTCCAGGGGGTTTTAGGGGAGTTTCAAGATGTTTTGCGGCATTTCGGGGAGTACCAGAGGGGCTTTAAGAGACTATACAAGCGCTCAGGTGAGTTCAAGGGGGATTAATGAGGCGTTTCAAGGTATCTCAATGCGTTTCAGGAGGTTTCAGAGGAGTTCTAAGAGATTTCATAAACTCTCGTATAACCTTCAAGGGCTTATCAGGGGGTTCCAGAGGCGTTCCAGGCCGTTCAGAGGTGTTCAGGGTGCTTCAGTTGGTTTCAGTTCAGAGGCGTTGAAAGGCATCTCAATGCGTTTCAAGATTATTCAGGAGGTTTCTGAGAGGTTTTAGGGGACTTCACAGACTTTCAGGTGAGCTTCACGGGGGTTTGAGAGGCGTTCCTTAGCACTACAAGGAGTTACAAGACGTTTTAGGGCGTTTCAGAAAGGTTGAGGGGCTCAATAGGGTTCATGGTTTCAGGGTGTTTCAGAAAATTTCAGAGAGGCTCAAGGGGCTCTACAGGCTCTCATGTGAGTTTTCGGGGTTTTCATGGGCTTTTATGAGGCGACGTTTCAAGACATTTCAAGAGGTTTCAGAGCGGCTTCAGAAGGCTTCACATGTTCTCACGTGAGTATCGCGTGAGAGGCATTTCAAGACGATTCTGGGCATTACTGTTGGGTTCAAGGGTTTGTTTGGGGCTTTACAGGCTCTCAGGTGTTCTTCATGGGATTCGCAGGAGGGTTTCATAGCATTTCAGGGCGTTTCAGAAGATTTCAGAGGCACTTTTGGAGGCTCTCAGGTAAGTTTCACGGGTGTTTCAAAGGAGTTGCAGAGCTTTTTTGGGAGGTTTCAAAGGGGCTTTCGGAGAGTTCACAGGTATGCGGGTGGGCCTCACGAAACTTTTAGGAGGGCTTCAGAGGCGTTTCTGGACATTTCAGAAAATTCCAAGCGAAATTCTCCAAAATTTCTATGGGGAGTTTTCCCGGGAATTCCACGGGAGATTCTCCAGAATTTCCACGGGAGATTCTCCAGAATTTCCACGTGAGATTCTCCAGAATTTCCACGGGAGATTCTCCAGAATTTCCACGGGAGATTCTCCAGAATTTCCACGGGAGATTCTCCAGAATTTCCACGGGAAATTCTCCAGAATTTCCACGGGAAATTCTCCAGAATTTCCATGGGAAATTCTCCAGAATTTCCATGGGAAATTCTCCAGAATTTCCACGAGAAATTCTCCAGAATTTCTACGGGAAATTCTCCAGAATTTCCACGGGAAATTCTCCAGAATTTCCACGGGAAATTCTCCAGAATTTCCACGAGAAATTCTCCAGAATTTCCACGGGAAATTCTCCAGAATTTCCACGGGAAATTCTCCAGAATTTCCACGGGAAATTCTCCAGAATTTCCACGGGAAATTCTCCAGAATTTCCACGGGAAATTCTCCAGAATTTCCACGGGAAATTTTCCAGAATTTCCACGGAAATTTCTCTAGAATTTCCACCGGAAATTCTCCAGAATTTCCACGGGGAAATTCTCCAGAATTTCCACGGGGAAATTCTCCAGAATTTCCACGGGGAAATTCTCCAGAATTTCCACGGGGAAATTCTCCAGAATTTCCACGGGGAAATTCTCCAGAATTTCCACGGGGAAATTCTCCAGAATTTCCACGGGAAATTCTCCAGAATTTCCACGGGAAATTCTCCAGAATTTCCACGGGAATTCTCCAGAATTTCCACGGGAAATTCTCCAGAATTTCCACGGGAAATTCTCCAGAATTTCCACGGGAAATTCTCCAGAATTTCCACGGGAAATTCTCCAGAATTTCCACGGGAAATTCTCCAGAATTTCCACGGGAAATTCTCCAGAAATTCCACGAGAAATTCTCCAGAATTTCCACGGGAAATTCTCCAGAATTTCCACGGGAAATTCTCCAGAATTTCCACGGGAAATTCTCCAGAATTTCCACGGGAAATTCTCCAGAATTTCCACGGGAAATTCTCCAGAATTTCCACGGGAAATTCTCCAGAATTTCCACGGGAAATTCTCCAGAATTTCCACGGGAAATTCTCCAGAATTTCCACGGGAAATTCTCCAGAATTTCCACGGGAAATTCTCCAGAATTTCCACGGGAAATTCTCCAGAATTTCCACGGGAAATTCTCCAGAATTTCCACGGGAAATTCTCCAGAATTTCCACGGGAAATTCTCCAGAATTTCCACGGGAAATTCTCCAGAATTTCCACGGGAAATTCTCCAGAATTTCCACGGGAAATTCTCCAGAATTTCCACGGGAAATTCTCCAGAATTTCCACGGGAAATTCTCCAGAATTTCCACGGGAAATTCTCCAGAATTTCCACGGGAAATTCTCCAGAATTTCCACGGGAAATTCTCCAGAATTTCCACTGGAAATTCTCCAGAATTTCCACGGGAAATTCTCCAGAATTTCCACGGGAAATTCTCCAGAATTTCCACGGGAAATTCTCCAGAATTTCCACGGGAAATTCTCCAGAATTTCCACGGGAAATTCTCCAGAATTTCCACGGGAAATTCTCCAGAATTTCCACGGGAAATTCTCCAGAATTTCCACGGGAAATTCTCCAGAATTTCCACGGGAAATTCTCCAGAATTTCCACGGGAAATTCTCCAGAATTTCCACGGGAAATTTTCCAGAATTTCCACGGGAAATTTTCCAGAATTTCCACGGGAAATTTTCCAGAATTTCCACGGGAAATTTTCCAGAATTTCCACGGGAAATTCTCCAGAATTTCCACGGGAAATTCTCCAGAATTTCCACGGGAAATTCTCCAGAATTTCCACGGGAAATTCTCCAGAATTTCCACGGGAAATTCTCCAGAATTTCCACGGGAAATTCTCCAGAATTTCCACGGGAAATTCTCCAGAATTTCCACGGGAAATTCTCCAGAATTTCCACGGGAAATTCTCCAGAATTTCCACGGGAAATTCTCCAGAATTTCCACGGGAAATTCTCCAGAATTTCCACGGGAAATTCTCCAGAATTTCCACGGGAAATTCTCCAGAATTTCCACGGGAAATTCTCCAGAATTTCCACGGGAAATTCTCCAGAATTTCCACGGGAAATTCTCCAGAATTTCCACGGGAAATTCTCCAGAATTTCCACGGGAAATTCTCCAGAATTTCCACGGGAAATTCTCCAGAATTTCCACGGGAAATTCTCCAGAATTTCCACGGGAAATTCTCCAGAATTTCCACGGGAAATTCTCCAGAATTTCCACGGGAAATTCTCCAGAATTTCCACGGGAAATTCTCCAGAATTTCCACGGGAAATTCTCCAGAATTTCCACGGGAAATTCTCCAGAATTTCCACGGGAAATTCTCCAGAATTTCCACGGGAAATTCTCCAGAATTTCCACGGGAAATTCTCCAGAATTTCCACGGGAAATTCTCCAGAATTTCCACGGGAAATTCTCCAGAATTTCCACGGGAAATTCTCCAGAATTTCCACGGGAAATTCTCCAGAATTTCCACGGGAAATTCTCCAGAATTTCCACGGGAAATTCTCCAGAATTTCCACGGGAAATTCTCCAGAATTTCCACGGGAAATTCTCCAGAATTTCCACGGGAAATTCTCCAGAATTTCCACGGGAAATTCTCCAGAATTTCCACGGGAAATTCTCCAGAATTTCCACGGGAAATTCTCCAGAATTTCCACGGGAAATTCTCCACAATTTCCACGGGAAATTCTCCAGAATTTCCACGGGAAATTCTCCAGAATTTCCACGGGAAATTCTCCAGAATTTCCACGGGAAATTCTCCAGAATTTCCACGGGAAATTCTCCAGAATTTCCACGGGAAATTCTCTAGAATTTCCACGGGAAATTCTCCAGAATTTCCACGGGAAATTCTCCAGAATTTCCACGGGAAATTCTCCAGAATTTCCACAGGAAATTCTCCAGAATTTCCACGGGAAATTCTCCAGAATTTCCACTGGAAATTCTCCAGATTTTCCACGGGAAATTCTCCAGAATTTCCACGGAAAATTCTCCAGAATTTCCATGGGAAATTCTCAAGAATTTCCACGGGAAATTCTCCAGAATTTTCAAGGGAAATTCTCAAGAATTTCCACGGAAATTCTCCAGAATTCCAGGGAAAATTCTCCAGAATTTCCAAGGAACATACTCAAGGGAAATTTAGCGGAATTTCCAAGGGAAATTCTCCAGAATTTCCAGAGAACCATCTGATGAAACCCTCTGAAGCGTTTCATCAGGTGAGATTCACGGAGTCTCCAGGGGGTTTCGGAGGAGTTTCAAGGTGTTTTACGGCATTTCAGGGAGTATCAGAGGGGCATTAGGGGACTTTACGAGCTCTAAGGTGAGTTGGAGGGGGATTTCAACGGCGTTTCAATGCATTTCATGTACGTTTCAAGCGGTTTCAAAAGGGCTTCAAGATGTTCCAACGCTTGTAGATTCGATGACCTATGTAAAGGCAGTTGAAATAGCAAAAGTTTCATTCTTGCACACAAGTTATAGTGCGACTGACAGAGAGAAAGAGATGTAGTTAGGTTCAGCGGACGCGGTGTAAGCTAGCTTTGTCTGTTCGACGATGACTATTCCGAGGATTGGAATTATACATCGTCTGAACAAAGTGTAATTCCTGGAAACCCTCAGACGACTATGGTCGATGGAAACTGCGGTAGTTGTCTTCGGACTATCTCCAACTGACCAGATGGATCCAATGTGTATGTCAAGTGGCTTAAATTGCTCTTCCCAACTGGGATGCATCAATCTACTTCTCATACTGACCCATCCTTGCAAATTGAACTTCCACATACAACCGTTCAACCTGCTAAGCTAGGTGCACCGCTTGCAAACTCGTTCCAAACCGAACAGATGGCTAAGAAGTCATCGGTAAACTTGTAATTTCGGTAAATTCATTCGTAAACACCACCCATCCGTGACAAAGCGGATGAATAAAAGTCGAACCACGACGCATCTGAACCGCGTGGATGTTCTACAATGCACAGTTCACAACACCCTGCAAACTTGCGGAGAGAGGGGGTCGAAAAAGGTGGAAAATCCATAAACGTCATCTGTTCAATTTCCATGTATGAATGAATAGACCTGATGGCTGCCGTACCTCAGCAGACCAGTGAGCCGCATCTCTCACACAACCGTAAACCGTTAGGAATGCAGTCAGGGCACCGCGTAAAGTCGCCTATTTGGCAAACCTGTAATTGGATTTCCCCCGGTATTCGTTCCGTCGAAAGGGAGATGCAGCCAGCAACCAACGCAATGGCGCGGCGGCGGCAGTAGCATTGTCCACGTAAATCTTTTGTTCCTGCGATTAGAGCGGCATTTCAATGAGCTAGCGATCAACGAAGCGCCGCCGCGCCACCACCACGTTCTTCTGTAGGTCGTTCAGTAACCTTGCAGAACAGGAAGGGGACCGAAGAAGTGTTACGTCCTGAGGTGTTTAGTCAACTGTCTTCATTCGCGTCCGTGTCCTGCGTGGACCGACCGGTATCAGGGCTGCTGTTGTAGTAGCAGCAGTTGTGCTTCGAAATATGAGGGTGAATAGGGGCCCGAATAGCATGGAATAGTGTTTCCCTCGATTAAAATTTTCTATCGTTTTTACGGATGAGGGTCAGGTACAACAGCTACGAACTACGGTGAGCGACGCATAAAGAGAATTAAGGTACGGGAGTACAAATTTTTATTGTGGCAGGGGCGCACATGTGCCGAGATTGAATTCATTTAATGTGAAATTCTGCTGGACGAACGTAATCGCTTCAGAGATGAACAAACTGCCACTTTCCAGTCTACGGAAACCCACGGAACGGGCAATCCTTTCAACATGAGTCACGGCATCGAACAGTCCTGTTCCATTAAGGTGAAATCCGAAACCGATCGACACACAGTTGTCCCATCCTTTTAAACGCATTCGTCCAACCTCTGGCTGGATGGATGATCCGAAGGTTAAACAAACGAAAGGTATCGCCGCCACACCGGTGCACGGTATCAGCTTACCTCTCACGTGCGCACGCGGTGTTGTGCATTGATTTCGCTTGAGGAAAAAAAACTGCACCAACTGCTTTCAACCCTCATCTCCGTTCCGTCGGAGCCACGACGGCACCACTGCCGTAAATTGCTTGTCGAAAAAATACCTAGGTAGGTACCTATTCAATACGATTTATCGCCAATTTAGCTACACACTTGGTCCGAGGCGACGAGGATGATCTATCGGCAGAGGCAATAGAGAACGGGAACTCGGTTCTTGATTCATGTAGAATGTAGATTAGACCTGTTCACTTTGAAACTTTTTTTCTCCGATTCTCCGTGACACATCAAATTATCAATCCACATGCAAAAACAAGTCTTCAGTCCAAAATTGAGCCAAATTGATAAAGATTTAAAGGTGTATCAAATCGATTTTGTGTTTTTTTTAACCGTTTTTACAGAAATTTACTCATAAATCCAGAAAATTGCTCCGAAAGGGTGCCGAAAATACCGTTAGGATATAGTTAGTACAATACTCTACAACTTTGCCGAAGATACTATGGTATTTAAATTGCTTATTTCGAAGCTATTCAAAAATTTTAGTTGAAAAATCACGAAAAAAACACGATATTTTTACGATTTTACATATAATTTTACATTATTTCACGTGACTAAATTAATTAGCAATTTTTCTTTGTGTAACGAACATTTCGTCCATACATCGTTTTTGTGTAGGAATTCGTTTTCAATGACTAATTATCAAAAGTATGTCACGTTGATACTAAAAATCGCGTAGAGTTGCCAGCACGAATTAAAACAAAGTTACCCATGATTAAAACGTCATGCCATCGTATTCTAATGTCTTTTGATTCAAGTATCAGAAATGGCGCAGATGATAAGGCTCGAGCCTGCGGATCAGAAGGTCCCAGGTTCAAGCTCAAATACATAAGCTTTTTTTTTCTTTCTTTGTAGCAGTTAGGATGATGAATCTGCCATGAGCCATGGCCCATGGCCCATGTCTTACACGCAATCTCCCAAATAATGATGATCGGGATCTGCCAATTAAGCCCATTCCAGGACTAGCTAGATATTTAGTTTACTTGTTGACAAGAAATCGTGTCGACGAGATCAGCTGGACGGAAATATTGGACATCTGTTTGATATCGATTAATTTAGCTAAAACAATTCAATATGATGATGGAACTGCTTCTGGATGCAACATTTATCATACAACTGTGGAGATTACTTGCATCTATCTAGCCACAAGCAACACAACTACACGATAAAGGGAAACTTCATTCTTACTATGCACTCTACGGTTTCGAAACAAGGCTGTGATGCCAAATTGCAATGAGATGCAGATCGTAGTCTCATTAACTTAGCTGGATCGAGACGCAAAAAATCCTATTCCAGGGCTCGAACCTTGAATCTTCGAATTGGCAGTCTCATGCTCAACCATCTACACCAAATTGAAACTGATGCAGATGCGACAAAGAAATGTAATGACGTTTTAATCATGGGTAACTTTGTTTAATTTTGTGCTGGCAACTCTATGCGATTTTTAGTATCAACGTGACATACTTTTGATAATTAGTCAATGAAAACGAATTCCTACACCAAAATGATGTATGGACGAAATGTTCGTTACACATAGGAGCAATAGCTAATTAATTTAGTCACTTAAAACAATGCAAATTTACATGACTTTTACATGAAAAATCGTAAAAATATTGCAGTTTTTCGCGGTTTTTTAACGAAAATTGTTGAATAACTTTGAAATAAGCAATTTAAACACCGTAGTGTCATCGGCAAAGTTGTAGAGTATTGTTCCAACTATAATTGAACGGTGTTTTCGGTACCTTCTCGGTGCAATTTTCTGGATATTGGAGTACATTTTCATGAAAATGCTCGAAAAAACACAAAATTGATTTGATACACCTCTAAACCTTTATCAATTTGACTCATTTTTGGACTGAAGACTTGTTTTTGCATGTGGATTGATAATTTGATGTGACACGGGTAGGTAAAAAAAAGTGAACAGGTCTAATGTAGATGGTTGAGGTACAGGCTACGCACCCTGACCAAACGGTAATATAGTTTGTTGCTCAGCATTCTGGTAGGGATGCCCATGAAAAATATTAGTAGTTATTATACTGGAACCACTTTCCTGCATTTCAAATTGAAAACGCACCTGTAACGCCTCTCAAACCCCACCGAAAATACTCTAAAACATTCTGAAATGCCTCAGGTAACTTCGCTAGCAATGATGGCTCTCCGTAGTTGCATGTCCAACAGATTGTGAAACTATTGAGAACTTGAGCTACAGGTCCTAAGCCCTGGTAAAGGAAGAAGGTTGCGATGGTTGTTATATATGGCCATCGTGTAAAGCAAAAATGGATAAACCCCAATGCCAAGATGTCATCTTGACTTGAAAGTTCACATAAGCACGCTGGATAGCCTTCTAAGCAGCTTCAGACAGAACTTTGACAAAATTCATGCAGAAACAAAAATGTTTTCAGAATCACAACTCTGTTGAAGGGTTCGTGATTCATGTCTGGAAATTGCTACTGATAATTATATTTTCACACATGTCGCTGCTATGTAGATTTGAACTGGATCCTCCTGCGTGACAGCCTGCCGACTTACCGCTGCACTGAAGACACTTGACAAAATCAAGCAAACTTCACTACTGTACAAATCTGCCGACAGAAAATCGATTCAAGTTAGACTTTACCTGCTGTAGTACTGTGGTAGAGCGTAGGGTTCTCACGCAGCGACTATTGGTTCGAATCCAATGGGCAGCAATTTTTTTTTTGCCCAAGCCTAATATTCATTGATTTGATACATTAATATTTGTCTTTTATTCGTGTATGCTTAAACATTTGTTTTTTGCAAGAGAAATATATTTAATCTTCATTGAAAAACAATGCTACTGAACTGAACTTCTATGAACTTGAAAGTTCCGACAAAGTTCCGAGTAGCATCTTAAGCAGCTTTAAAGTTCCGCGAAGTTCAGATAAAGTTCCGAATGGAACTTTCTGGCTGCTTAAGAGGCTAACAATGAGCCTTGTCGGAACTTGTGACCGAAGTTCCAGCAGTCCAAAAGATTGTGAAACTATTGAGAACTTGAGCTACAGGTCCTAAGCCCTGGTAAAGGAGGAAGGTTGCGATGGCTGTTATTCATGGCCATCGTGTAAAGCAAAAATGGATAAACCCCAATGCCAAGGTGTCATATGCGACCCGTGCCGAGGGCTGAACAGTTGAGGGGGTTCTAAACATGATCAACCGCGAACGGAGCCTGGAGTGCACCAGGACAAACACCCCAGTAAGCAGCCCTTACTGCACTACGGCGGGGCACTGGTGCAGCGGACATTATTTCTCTAGCTACTCGTGGGATCAAAAATGAGTACAAATTCTACAAACAACCTTCAAGGCCTCTCTCAGTCGAGTGAGCGCGAAGTGAAAAATACTCTGAGCCAGCTTGGCCTTACGGAAGACCAGCTACTCAGTAGTTCGCAGGAGAAGATGGAAATATCCTGCCCCTCAACGCCTATCTCCCAGAGCAGCACATGTTTCGACAAAGCTGATCCAGATCTACGACCCCCTTCATCGACCGACTCCAACCTGCTGGACATGGAAGATAACGAAGATGATGGTATAAAGATCGTCATCAACCACTAATAATCTTTAAAAAGTAGCAAAGGATCCGAAGATAACAAGAGTTCTACGGATGCCAAGGGGGCTCCGAGCAAGAAAATATCCACACTCACACGCTCGCAGAGAAAGCAGCTTAGAACTCTCCAGAAGAAGGGAAAAGACCGGAATGAGGCCTTGCCCATAATTCTGAATAAGGAGAGCGAACTCACTTCCTCAAAACGCTCAAGAAACGACTTAGACAAATCCGCCTCAGAGGACCCCAAACAACCTCACCTACAAGTCCGGTTACATGGTTCTAATCTGTATGGATCAAGAGACAGCTGAGTGGGCAAAGAGAATATCCCCATCCATGAAACCCTGAGAAGGTGCAGAGCTGATTGCAATGGGCGAAGTGTCAATCCCACGTCCAGAGATGATCCAAGCATTCTTCCCACAAAGCTCCAGCTATGACGACGACGGAATAAAGGCTCTCAGGTGTAAAGTTCTCAGCAAGCCCTTCTTAGGGCCTGCTGACATATGGATCTTTTCCCTCAATGAAGTGGTTGGCTTTATAAAGCTAGTCTCGCCAGAATGGGGGAATCCCATACTCCAACTCAGGATCATTATTCATCAATAATAGATGGTCTTGAGTTCAGTCGATACTAAGCTATCTCAGTGACAAACATGTCACCGTCATTTACATGTGTTACATTTTGTTACAATGTTGGTTCTGAATAGCAGCTCTCTATTTATTCATAAAAAGGTTTATAAATTAAAAGTGCGTACCTCCCAAAAACACTCTGAAACTGTCATGAATCCCCCGCGAAACTCATCTGAAAGCGTGTGAAGGCTCAGATCTCAGAATCCCTCGAAACACATTGAAACGCTTCAGAAACCACATGGAGCCTCGTGAAACTCACTTGAAGCCCTGTAAAAACCCTCTGAAACTCTTTTTAAATGCCTTGAAACGCCTGTGAAACCCTTTTGAAACTCCCGTGAAGCTCACCCGAAAGCCTGAAAAGCCTCTAAAACCCCTCCGAAACCTCCTGACAACGCTCTGAAACTACCAGGACCACCCAACCAACCCCCCCTAAAACTCACCTAAGAGCCTGTGAAGCCTTCGAAAGCCACTCTCAAACCTCCTCAAACGTCATGAAATGCCTATGTGAAAACGGAATTAGAGAATCAGAGGGTCCCAAAGCCACTCTGATATTTTCTTAAATGCTCTGAAACGTGGAACACATTGTAAAGCCTCTGAAAATCCCGTTAAGCCTACTTGAAATCATATGAAGCATCCTAGAATTCCTCTAAAACTTCCTGAAACGCCCTGAAACATATTGTGCCAACAAAACCTCCTTCTTCTGAATCTTCTGAAACGCGCTAAAACGCCAAGACACGCTTTGCAATCCTTGGAAAAATTCTAAAACTCCCGTGCAGCTCACCTGAAAGTCTATGAAGCTCCCTAAAACATCTCAGAAACCTCCTCAAACATCTGGAAACGCATGGAGACGCCTTTCAATGCCTCTGAAACTACCCTGAAACCCCCGTGAAGCTCAGCTAAGAGTCCATGAAGCCCCCTGAACACCACCTGAAACCTCCTGAAGCGCCCTGAACACCTTCAACTCGCTTGAAACGCCTCTTGAACTCCCCCTGAATCCCATGTGAATTCCTCGAGATACCTTGAAACGCTTTTGAAATCCCCAATGTGAGATTTTATCAATTCTTTATCCTCGAAAACCCCGCTGGAACCTTCAGCAACGCCCTAAAACTCATGAAACCCCCATCAAAAAATCCACCTCAAAACCTGTAAAGCCCCATTAATCCCTCTGATATGGACCTGAAACATCTTGAAACGCATTGAGATGTCTTACAATGCATCTGCAACGACCCTGAACCCCTCGTGAAGCTCAGGGCTTATAAAATCCCTTAAAACTTCACTCAAACCTCTTGAAGCGCATTGGGATACCTTAAAACGTTTCAAATGCTGAAGATCTTATGAAACCTCCAAAAAACCCGCTAGAACCTTCAGAAATACCTTGACACTCATGCAACCTTTGGGATTTTCGCCTGAGAACCTGTAAAGCCCCTTTAATCCGTCTGATATCGACATGAACCGCCCTCAAACATCTCTAAAAATACTGTCCAGGATTACTCCAGGAATTTGTCCAACACCCCTTCAGGATTTCTTCCAAGGATTCATCCAGAAGTTCTCCCAGAACTTTTTTCAAGCCTTTCTGCGGCAATTCTTGAAAAGGTTTGTCATAGAACTCCTAAGGATGCCTTAAAATTCTTGCAATGATACCGCCAGAAATTGTTCAAGAAATTCCCCTCAAAATTCCTCCCAGAATACCTGAAAAAATGTTTCCGAAGATTCTACCAGGTATTCATTCAAGGATTCCTCCAAGTATTCTTCCAAAGATTTGTCCAGTAATTAATCCAAAGATTCTTGAAGAAATTCTTCCAAAAGTTCCCTCAAAAATTTCCCAGTTTTGTTTTATTCAATCACTCGTGCGGCAATTCTCTAAAAGCTTGTCATAGAACTTCGGAGGATTTCCAAAAATCCTTCTAATGAAACTGGCAAAAGTTTTTCTAGGAATTCTCCTTCACAAATTTTTAATGCATTCCTCTAGAAATCCCTCCCGGGATTCCTCCAGGAATTATTCCAAGCATTCCTCCAGTTATTCTTTCAAGGATCTCCGCGAATTCTTCAAAGGATTCTTTTAGGAATGATTCCAAGGAATCCTTCAGAAATTCCTTCAAGCGTTCATTAAAAAATTCTTCTGATGTTTGTTTTGTTCAATTATTCCTTCGGAAATTTTATAAAGGTTTACTCCGAATTACTCCGAATACACTCCGAACAGGAATTGTTTCAATGATTCCTCCAGGAAGTATTCCAAAAATGTATCTTGTTATTCTTTCTAAAATTCCTTCACGAATTCTTCCAAGGATTCCCCAGAAATTCTCCAGGATTTTTTTTAAACCAATACTTCGGCAATTTTATAAAGATTTATCATATATCTCATCAAAACTCTTCCAACGATGTTGCTAGAAATTCTAAGAATTTCTTTAGCATTTCTTAAGGTTTTCTAGAATTATTGCTGACATTTTTCTAAAGGTTCTCCTGGTTTTTACCAGAACTCCTCTAGGAATTATCCGAAAGATTCCTTAAGGAATTTCAAGTACTGCTTCAGGAATATTTCCAAAAAATCCTCAAGGATTTTTTTAAGTGTGCGCCAGGAATTATTTCAAGGGTATTACTCCAGTTATTTTTTTCAGCATTTCTATACGAATGGTACAGTCCTAGACCGTTGTAATGAGGGTTGTCTGCTTCCCGTCCGACCCAAAGCACAAAGATTTGGGACTAATCTCTGACTCTCACACAAGACTGACGCAATCCTCCAGTGGTCGAGCACTGTCCTGGCCACGTCCTTGCGACTGCTGAGGAATGGGAAAGGGTGGTTGGTTTTGGACACCTTTTAAAAATGTAGACAACTCTACGATCTCTCAGGCCCGTAAAATAATTCTAACATCGTCAGGAATTCTTTCAAAATGTTTGCCATAAATTCTTCCAAAAACATTTTTAAACACTCTACCCGAAATTTTTTTAAAGAATTTCTCCCGTGACTAGACTAGACTAGACTAACACGTTAAAAGGGCGTATCAGCCATAGCAAATTTCCGCTTCTTCCTTCCCTCCTAGGCGTTTATCTAATTTTTTCATGAAATCTCTTACCATCAATAGATAGAGCGAATTCTCCTCTATCTACTTTCGGAAAAAGTTTTGATAAATAGTTTAAAATTTGCCTAGGAGAGACGAAAGAAGTGGGTGTTTGCAATTGTGGTTCCGGCAACCACAGAAACTGACAATTTAGGACCAAAACGATAAACCATATGTATTTTGCTTAAAAAAAAGCCACTTTCAGATCATCTTCTATCTATTCACATTAAATAAATTGATATGTGGAAAGTTATCCAGCTATGAAGCTTAATGCAATGCACCAGATCATAGGCATACGACAATTTTTCGTAAATGCCGTAACTACAAGTACCCAACATTCAGAAGGTGAAAAATACTACATAAGGACTAATTTTGGGAACGTAGATCGTAGACGTTGATCGCTTCGGAAGGTATTATGTAGGTGCAATTCGAACGTATAACATTGTTGATGATATCTTATCGTCAGTAATGACGTTAACCAAATATAGAATAAAGAAACGTGGGCTTCAACGTTCAACCCATTAATCACTACCGCCGTGAAACCGCACAATACTTCACCCTGAACGATCGGTGTACTGCAGATACAATCTACACGGCAAGAAAGAGTTTCACTGTTCAAACCGCAAACTGGACCGCCTTCTTTTCACCCGCTACGCTGCGCTGTGCTGGCTGGTTGCTGATAACAGCCCGTCCGTCCGGTTCTGAGCTGGTTGCGGCGATAGCGCGGCTGTTGCAACTTTCATCGCATTCTGATGGAATGCACTCTGCCTGCACTACCGCCACCACGTTCATCACCGCACTTCCCTATTCCCGCGGCGTCATTTCATTGGCTCTGCGTGTCCCTTGAGTTGTTTTGTTTGTTTCTTTGAACCCACCACAACGAATCAAGAGTCGACCGATGGATGATGATGATGACGACGCAGGACTAGAACATTGATGTGTGGGGGCCTCGTTCTTATTATTCGCTTGCTCGCGCTCAATCGAAGCCGTCTTATCGTTGCTAACACTTCCGCTGGTGTTGTTTGCTTGTTTATAGTTTTTTTTATTAATGTGCAACTAGCTGTGGACTAAACGGTGCGGTGATTGGGTTGGGAGTCGTATACCTAACTACTCGTATGCCTGAACGAGTGACTCCCCCTATATTTCAGCTGTTTGTTGGGCTGTACGGCAGTACGCTATCAAATCAGAATACTGCGAAGAAACAATTCAGACGCTTCATTAGAGTAGCTAGTATGGCACTACTAGGTGGTACTGTCGAACCACATCACATCGTTCCATAGCACCGGAATGGTGCGGTGCGGTGCACACACTTTGAGGACAACAAGGTTTGCTTATCAGCTAATTACGTTGTTTCTCGGAACTGCCTACTTTTGCAATGATTGGGTGGGATCTGCTGAACCATTTAGATGCGGTTTGCGGTTAGAACTACCGTCAAGGCACCATTCACCGTGGATCTAAGAGGATTCGGGGCAAATAAGGGCTGTCATTTGACACCAGTCTTATAAACATTGTTGGTGCCGCTTTTAATTGCCTTTATCTATCTATATAAAAATGCAGTGGCATACGTGGGACCGCGCATAACTTGCGAATGGGTGGTCCGATTTGGGTCGTCTAAGTTTTGTTCTGTTAGTTTTCACCCAAGGAAGGTTTATGAGGCCTAAAACATGGGAAAATTGAGAGTTTTTGAAAATCGGGTTTTCATAAATTTTGAACGGGGACTTGGGCGCTTGGCTAGGGGCTTCAAACGTCAAAAAACGCAGTAGGCAAGACAAAGTTTGCCGGGTACAGCTAGTTATAGGTTAAAAGCAAAGCAATATCCACAGAAGTAGAAAATTTTTCACAAAATTTGGTGATATAGTACAATTAGTAAAGGGTAGTAGGGTCGCCTAATTCCGTGGTAGGTCACCATTCACCGTGTATGAGAAATTTTATTCTACTTTGTTTAAAAATGATCAAAACAACCCAGCCAAGGAATTTCCTTCGTTTAAATTCATTTCAAGTAATAACTTGCAAGATTTTATTAGAAAAACGAATGTTTAAATTTTCGATTTTTTCTAGATATATGGGACAATATGGGGCACGGTGAATGGAAACCATTGATTTTTAGGGTACCCATTTACCGTGCCTTTTTGTTTCAATTAAAAAGTACGAGTAATCGTACTTTCTTGTTAAACTTACTTCGGTAATGCAAAATACATACCTGATATGTGAATTTAATTGCTTCTTGGTGGAATAAAAACGTTACTACATTTAGTTTATCGCTTAAATCACCTTAGCGCAGTTTTCGTTTTTTCACTATGCATGCAGTGAACGAGTAGAAAACCCGCTTCATGTAAACACACTTTGACTTTAGTGTCAAAATGATACTTTTAAATGTTTCTAATGAGCGTTTTGACATGGTAACAATACATTAGTGTTGTATTGGTGAAATTGAAGGGAAATTGTCTTATCATTCAATCATAATATGGAAATAATGAAAAAATATTCGAAGGCACACGGTGCATGGAGCCCCCACGGTGAATGGCGCCTTGACGGTATCACAATTCACACGTGTTTTTACTACGATGTGGATTTCATTGTTATTGATTTGCGCAGGATTATATGGGGTTTTTTGGTCGTGTTAACGTTTAGCAACGATTCAGTTTTCTTGATATTGTGACCTATCGTTGATCAGCTAGAAGATCATAAGGTTTAAATACTATGCATATCAACAGATAGGATAAGACATCATATCGTACTATTCTCGGAAATGCTTTCAGAAAATCGATTACTTTCTTAGGCACTTCCTTGCACCTCAGAGCTCCCAAATAATTGTGTGTCTGCGACAATCGAAACTTTATACTAGTTTACAAAATAATACGTCAACAACGAAAAATGTTTTCTATAATCACGTGCTGTTTTCGGAATCAAGCTCAAAACAATAGGTGCTTTAATTTTTGAACAAATGTGGAAAATCATTTTTTAACTAAAAAACGGCTTTCCTGGAAAGCTGACTAGACTGATTAAAGCAACGATGAACGGTGTACAAAACTGCCTAAAGGTTTCGAGTGGACAATCCAGTTAATTCGAATCTCGCCGGGGGCTTCGACAAGGAGACGGACTGTCATGCCTACTCTTCAACATCGGTCTGGAAGGTGTAATGCGACGAGCCGGGCTAAACAGCCGGGGAACGATCTTCACGAAATCCGGCCAATGTGTCTGTTTTGCGGATAACATGGACATTATCGCCAGAACATTTGGAACGGTAGCAGAACTATACACCTGCTAGAAACGCGAAGCACCAATGGTCGGACTGTTGGTGAATGTGTCAAAAAGAAAGTAAGGTACACCGGGGCAAGTTGAAATGGGTGGGGCAAGATGAAATAGAAGGTTAACATGATGTTTTCTAATGATGATAAACAGTTTAATCGCCATAACACATAGTTTTTGATTCAAACCATCTTTTAGCGAAGAATAAATTTCCAAATTGTATTGAAATCTCTTTTGAAACTTCGTGTTTCATCTTGCCCCACCCGTTTCAACTTGCCCCGGTGTACCTTACATGCTGGCAGGCGCAACTGAACACGACCGGGTTGATCTAGGTAGTAATGTGACGATACACTGAAATAAATTTTGTTGTGGAAACTACCGATTCCATAGTAAAATTACTAACCGTACCTATGATTCTCAACCAACAACAAAATCTGTGAAGTTAACTGAAATATGCTTGAAGTTACAATGCATTGCAGTAAATTTGACTAAAATCGTAGTCACCTCAACAACAAAACATTGTCAATTTTTCCTGGACACGCATCTTACAATACAGTATAGTTAAAAATACAATGCCCAGCTGTTGAATTAAAGTTATTTTTGGTAATTTTAACTGCACTGCTAGTCAAACTTAGAGTGTTTTAGTGGAAATAACTGGAAATTGTTGTCGGTTGAGAATCATAGGTACGGTTAATTTAACTATGGAATCGGTAGTTTCTACAACAAAATTTATTTCAGTGTAGACGGGGATACCATCGAGGAAGTGGAAGAATTTGTCTACCTCGGAACTTTATTGCTGTGTGCATTCAAAATGCAAATATCTAATGCGGTAGCACCAAATGCGGTAAGATCTTCTAACAAGTAACCTGATGTCAGCGGGAGCTTTTGAATCCTAGGTTGGCGGTGATATTGACTATGGTTGCTAAGTTGCTTTTAGTAACACCGTGTCACCACTTTTGAAGCGCATTTGGGCACCGTTTGCATCCTGAGCGCACACAGCAATACTGACTGCTGACAACAATGCTAGCCGTGAAATACAAAGGCGCATCATCAGTGGAAGTCGTGCCTAATACGGGCTCTAGAAGAAGGCTGTCAAAAAAGATTCACGCACGCACCAAATGCACCATTCCGGCCCGTGGCGTAGTGGCTACACGTTTGCTTCATAAGCAGATGGTCATTGTCGAATGGTAGGTACATCCTTGGAAGTGCATCACACAGCTCAGTGGAGAGTAGGTAAATGGAAATAAATTGTAAATAGGGTTTGTGTTCCATCAGTAATCTCACGCTCCCAATTTCATCCTATTCGAAAACAAGCGATTACGGCACTGATTGATTCTGTTCTTTTTGTTTTCATGCGTGCTCACTTCTAACAAAAAATACAAAAATAAGAAACAAAACAAACAGTGCTTCATTCCTTTGTTTTTCGTAGGATGAAAATGGGAGCCACATGCTTAATAAGGGAACCAATACCCTATGTAAATAGATTGAACCAGTCAGTGCCTGGGTTTGGAGAACAAAGCCTCGCCTGTGTTTATATTTCCCACAGTCATGGGTTCGATCCCAGCCCCGGCACTTTCGTCAGTTGCTCTTTCCCCCTGAGAGCAGCTGACACTGACCCTCTTCTGAGCTCATGGCTCAAATGAATCCGGATACTTGGACATCGGCGAACGGCAACCCATAATGGACCCCCAATCAGACTGGAAACAGGAACAACCAACAGCCACACATCAACATCCTCGAGCTCATCGTTCTACCATGATAGGGTAGAAAGTGAAAGCAGCGCAACGGCCACCAGTTCGATGTAGTACAATTAGAAATAGAATACATTTGGGCGCTTTACAAAATGTATGTACTGCCCCTCTTCGCATGTCAGTCCCATGTTGTTTTTCAAAGTGCCTACGTTTTGTACTATAACTCCAATTGTTTTCAAAAAAGTGTATTCTTGTGATGAATAAACTTTTCGTGGAACATTGAGCTGTGAAATGAGGCGAGAAAAATATCAAATTTATTTTAAATGGGCTCGTGAGAGACAAAATTATGATCTGCATTAGAAACAACATGGGACTGACATGCCAAGAGGGGCAGTGTACAGCTACCAATTGGAATCGCTCTCGCAGTGCCCTAGTGGACAATAGAGCTGTAAATTAGGTTAAGTGATTGAAGAATAAAAAAATACACCATGTATAAACGCTAATAAGACCGGTGGTCCTCTACACATGGACCATTCTCGACGAGAACCTATGTACAAGCACTCGGAGTTTTCGAGCGACGCTTGCTAATGGCGATTTTCGGCGGTGTACACTGGAGAATGGTGTGTGGTGGAGAAGGATGCACCACAAGTGCACTGCTCACTTCCGCGCCGAATCGTATGCTCCGCTCTCTTCCCATTTACAAAAGACTTCATGATCTTCCGCTATAATAAAAATTCCAAGTTAATAACCACCTATTTAAACTCTTCAATTCATGTGTATAATGAAGATCCATTCTTTCACAATATCCACGTATGTTTCTGTTTCTTCTTTTCTTGAGGTTTAGATGCTCTAATTCCTTCTTCCATCGAATCTGTAAACGTTATTGCTGAAAAACGTTATTAATTTTTTTTTTCCTAGTTTCTTCATTTACAGCTCAAAAAAATATTGTGTTCGGGGATTTCGGAGGTTGGGACTCACTTGCACACGCGGTATTGGTTTTAACGTTTTATTCTTACACGCTATACTTACAACTGTTCGCTCGAAGAGCAATAGATAAAAGAGGCCTTCACAATGCCGAGGCTCCCTATTTATATGATTTCACTAGGGTTGCCTGATTGGGCCTAATCTAGATCTCAAGGCGGAAATGATCTACCTCTCAGTTTATAGTCTAGATCATTATCTCTAGATTACCATATCTAGATACACAACAAAAATGTACCATTATTTATTTTTAGTGGATCCCAAATCGATGGTAATAAATGGAAGAATCTATTTTTATAAGAGCATATACGAATTTCTCGTTGATACATTACCAAAAAGTTCCCTTAAATGTTCCTCAGTATTATTCTCTTTTACGTGCCTTCAAATGTAACTTTAACGTTTATGAATGTTAATTTATTTGAAACTAAAAATGTATCAATAAAATTTGAAAAAGTGTGATTTTTTTAATATGACCATCTTTATGGATTAAATTTTTGATGAAAAATGCAATTAAAAGTATTTTTTTCTTCTGTATCATTCAGAGAGCAATATTCTACAACTCTGGACAAATTTTTAGCCGAATCCATGATGCTATTGTAACACAGGGCTTAAATGAATATTTTTTAACATTTTTTATGAAAACAAGGCAAATCACTATATCAAGCTGCAGACTGCTTGGTGCATTATTACTGACCAACTATTGAGCTTTACCTTTAATAGGATAGTATAAGATTCCAATACATTAAAAACTTCGTGAAAATTTGCATGTTAAATATGTGGAAAGTAATGTCGAATTTTGAGAAATTGGTCTTTATTGATGTTTTACGAAAACTGAATCAGTTACACAATAAAGAACATTTTGCTTAATGTTATATTTTTCCTACATTTGAGGATAGCTGAAGAAGTTATGCAAAAAACAGATAATGATTTTATTGAAAAATAAAAAAGATATCGCACAAGAAAGTTGTCCGTTTTATAAATTGAACAGTCCTTACTCATAATTAAATAGAATGAGTTTCGCTCACAAACGCTATGCTCAATGATGCTCATAGAAACTCACCAATGAGCTCCAATACTTGCATCCTTGTGTTTGTACTTCTTTGTATTAAAGTTAAATAGTTCCTGTGAGATATAAGATGTACTGAATAAAGCTGTGATAAAGAAAACGATCACAGCAGGCGATATAGCGCATTTGAATGTGATGCGAACTGTCAAGCAGACAATGTTAGCATCCCTGCTTGCGTAGCAACAACTCCAGGCGTCACCCAACCGCGTTCACTCTTGCCACTTGCGAACCAACGTCAGCCTGGGTAAGTTGTGTGTGCTGCACGTGAGGGGTGATTCCTTCCCAGAGAAATCCTAAACTCCACAGTTCCATATCTTCACATTCAAGAATTATTCATTCTACCATATTTAGGTTTTTTTTTAAATTATGACACTTGCACCTCGCTAATTGTCAATTCAATGGCAACCATATCCAATGGGATTTATCAACTCTTACTGGTTCATAAAATCTTTTACACACGAGTTAGTTGTTTCTCTGACACTACTCAGTTATTTATTATAATTTCAGCCAATTGAAGAACAATTTCTTGAATATTTCTGATGAATACTAAACAATTGCATCTTAACAATCACAAAATGTTTCTTCGAACGTCACTAGGAAAATCACTAAAGCACTTTATTCAATAAATGAACTGTAATTGGTTTATTCACAATAATCTCTTAAACAATACATCAACAAGCCTTTGGTCAAGCTATTGGTTCGAAATATAAAATATTCAAAGGAATACTTCCGTTTGAAATAATACTGATTTAAATAAACTCCTTTCTTTTTGTAACGCTATTGGTTAAATTTCCACAATCCAATGAACACTATTTGTTCAACAGTAGTTCTTCGAACGCTACAGGTTCAACATCTATTCTCCTAATGCTGCAGCTTCATTTTTTTACAATCCTCAAAAGCTACTGATTCGGATTCAATAATCTGATTTGACACCAACAACTTTTTCTACTGCTGCCAATTTGATTTCAAACATTTTTCGAACAAAGCTAGTTGGATTTCAACACTTCTTCTAACGTCACTGGTTTAATTTCAAAACTCCTTCAAACGCTGCTAGTTCGATCGCAACAATCCTTTGAACGATACTGGTTCGAATTCAACAACTGCTATGAACGCTAGTGGTTCGATTTTAACACTTCTTCGAACGCTACTGGTTCGATTTCAACGATCCTTCGAACGCAACTGGTTCGATTTTAACCATTTAGGTGATATTCGTGTTATTTTTCTTATCTTCCCTCTCTTTCTAGCAATTTGCCTCGCGATTTTGAAGATGATAATCTCACTCTCTATCGCATAGAAGAGGCTGAAAATCAATCAGCATATGCACTGCAAGTGAGCATACACAATGATAAGTTTTTGTTACATAATATGAAGTAGAATCTGAGATTACCATCTTAGTAGCAACAGAGCAATGGCAGATATTTCTAGATTGAGTTTAAATAAGGGCGAAAGTAACATGAGAGAGTTCTCTTCATCGACTCTCTCTTCTTCAAATTAAAGTGACAAGAGGCAAGTATGGTAATTTTCCCCGACCGTCGCCCTTAAGAACTTCAATAACTCTTTCTGATCATGAAAACCACTCGTCTAAATTAATCCACAAACACCACTAATTAATTCCCATACTTGATCGCACCTGGATAAGTTTAAATCAATAAACGCAAATAGTGGATTCATATATGTAGACAAAATAAATTACACATCAAATCATACACGCAATTCACTTTTTCTAACGAAGGTGAAGGTGAAGGTGAATAGGGCCCATATAGCCGAGGCGGTAAACGCACGGGTATTCAGCATGACCATGCTGAGGGTGACGGGTTCAATTCCCGGTCGGTCCAGGATCTTTTCGTAAAGGAAATTTCCTTGACTTCCTTGGGCATAGAGTATCTTCGTGCCTGCCACACGATATACGCATGCAAAATGGTCATTGGCGGAGGAAGCTCTCAGTTAATAACTGTGGAAGTGCTCATAGAACACTAAGCTGAGAAGCAGGCTTTGTCCCAATGAGGACGTTACGCCATGAAGAGAGAGAGAGAACGAAGGTGAACCAGCCAGTGGCTGAAAGTTTCGATAATAAAAATATTCACTCTTTCTAATCTATGAACGCTCGCTACTCATTCATTCATATAAATCCGTAAACACAACTAATGCATTCTAATACACGAAGGCAAAAGATTCATTCTAATCAGTACACGTACTTCATCTCAAATTCGCAAATGATTTATTTTAGTCCGTAAACTATAATGCATTCTTCTAAAACCTTGAACACTACTTATTCATCCTAATTAATCGTACTGGCTAGTTTCAATCCTTGAATAACTTTTAAACGTTACTACAAAACCATGGCTCATTCCAATTCATAAATGCAAATCAGTTTATTGTAATCCAACATTACGGATTTCTATAACTGAAGCAAGCCTCTTATACAGCTTAGTGTTGTTTGAGCACTTCCACAGTTATTAACTGATAGCTTCCTTTGCTAATGATCATTTTTCATGTGTAAACTAAAATACTGTAGGGGGATTAGGGGCATAATGGACACCCGGGGCGAAATGGACACCCCTGTTTTTGCCGAAACCGTTGACTTTTATGTAAAACTTTCAATGCGTAAGTGTAAAGGAACAAGTCATTGTTCTATTTATCAAAAGTACCATTTATATTCCTTCAAAATAACCAAAATATCATTGAAATTGAAGTATGTTTTTCATATGGTGGATTTCTTATAATTTCGAAGCAGCAGCAAATAAGGTATTACGAGTGATTGGGTGTGTCCACCATACAAACAAGTGAATTTTTAGCTTATCTACATGTATTCGCAGATTTAGTAATGGATGCAGTATTACATTTTTGATCAGAACTTACTCAAAATAGCAATTTCAATGTTGTAGTCTATTCGGGGCGAAATGAACACTGGCAATTATGAATGGATGTACGCGCGATGCATACTGTTAGGCATTTTAGAGAGTTTGAAAAAAATCAATCCGATTATTTTAGCCTAAAATTTAATTAATTAACTTTGAAGTTATGTAAACTCGTCTAAGATGGAGTATCATATCTGTGGTATTGATCTCCGTTGGCAAACTACTTAACTGGTCGATATTCTCAAAGATATAGCATAAAATATGCAGGGGTGTCCATTATGCCCCGATGGGTGTCCATTTCGCCCCGTACCTTTCCTGCCAGCCCCAAAAAACATACGGTTTTAAATTCATTATTTCTTCACAATAATGACATTCTACCAGCTGTAAATAATTGAAATACGTAGGAAACAAGTTAAAGTTGTAAGCCAACTGATAATATGTTAAGTTTTTGCCGGTTATACAGGTCTAACATGCTCATTTGCTTAGGGTGTCCATTATGCCCCTAATACCCCTATACCCAAGGAAATCTTGGAAATTTCCTTTATAAAAAGTTTCTGGACCAATCGGGAATCGAACCCGACCGTCACTCTTTGCATGGTAATTATTTTCATCACGAGTTATTTTCAATATTTTAAATTATTGTTGATAAAGTAATATGAACTCAACACTTCCTGCAAAACAAAATCATACTCATCTTTTTTTTTTTTTGTTAGTCTTGTAACAAAACTAATATTAAAAGAAAAATCCGAATTAGTTTCCACAATACTTCAAGACTATTCAGTAGAAATGTTTATGGCCTTTTTTTAATTAACAGCTGCCATAGACTTCATTCCTACATAAAACATGTCAAAACATATATACAATTTGCCAAGCACATTTACAACCTTTTTTCAGGTTGTAACAGAAAATAAGAGATAATCAGTGCAATGACCCCTTCATTCAGCATAGACTAAAACAACTTCCACTTATTTTTATACCGATATTGAGACTTATCATTCGTTCACTCATGGGTAAATCTATATATATAAAAATGCAGTGGCATACGTGGGACCGCGCATAACTTGCGAACGGATGGTCCGATTGGGGTCGTTTTAGTTTTGTTCAGTTAGTTTTCACCCAAGGAAGGTTTATGAGTTGAAAAACATGGAAAAATGGGAGTTTTTATGAAATCGGGTTTTTGAACGAGGACTTGGACTTCGCTAGGGATTTGAAACGTCAAAAACGCAGTAGGCAAGACAAAGTTTGCCGGGTACAGCTAGTAGAATCTAAATAATTTCCCAAAATGTAAAGAAATATTGTTCTTCAGTGTTGAACGATATAAATCCTTCTGGCTAACATATTAATTTGCGTATTACCTCAATCACCAATTATCAAATAGAATTATGCACTGAATTGCAAAGTGTAACATTTGTGAAGCTTACCCGTGTCAGTGCAGTACTATCGTTTTTAAAATGTTTGAATAAAAGCCTGCCATTTTCAATTACTTTAAATATTACAATATCAAGTATGTAAAAAATCACTATCAGCACACTTTTCCAGTTACGACTGCACACTACAGATTTGAATTTGTTGCTGATCCCGTTGCCCCGTTAACATTTGTTCTCATATACCAACTATACACCTACCTCCATTAATACATTGCTTTCACTTTGGAGTCAATCATTACTCAGTCTAAACATCGAAAACATAAAGTGCACTTGCATTCATAATTGCTTCTGAACCAGATTTGAAAGTTAACACACTGTCTGGCATCGTCACTCATCTTCGAACAACACTATGGCGCAGACAGCGCAGGGGAATGAAATTTTCACTTTGATTTCTACGTCTTTCACTATTTATCCTCGTCGCCATTTGTAGAGTACGAGGTATTCGTAGTTCGTATGAATTAGGAATAACTAAAGTTTCGATAATATTCATGAACTCGCACTCCGTGTTTATTATTGTTCCTCCTCCTGTCATCCACCCAGCGTAACTGCCTCATCGTGTCTATGCCTACTATCATCTTTACAATCTCCATTTCTATGCGTAGTGTTAGATCCTACAGTGAGCCTCAACTTGTTACAACTATTTCATCACTGTTCGAGAGGCTGAAAAAAACAATGGTACAGGTACTCTTCGATATAACGTACAAAAAAGTTTTCTCTTTGTACGTTATATCGAAGTGTACGTTATATCGAAGCAAAGAAAAATTTAATATTTTTTATGCTAGCGTGGATGTATTTGACGAGATATAAACCCCAAATAATGATTTCGGTCAAATTTACAAAACGAGTAATGCTTGGAGTAATGCAAAACATGAGATTTCACGAAAAAAAAATCGTTTTTAGTGCTTCGATGTAACGTACACTATTTTTTCCCAAATTGCGCTAATTTGGGTAACAAGGCTAATGCTGCAACACAGCATTGAATTGAGTGATTTCGTAGTTTACCTGAGAATTATTCCTGGGAAAAATAAAAATTTTCAATGTTGTACGTTATATAGAAGCAAAATGTACGTTATATCGAATTCGCTATATCGAGGGTACGCTATATCGAGGGTACGTTATATCGAAGAATACCTGTACATGTATCCATCTCAAATTTTGCATTTCTAAGAAGATTGAAAAATATTACGTGAAAAGCATTTTCATATTTGAAGTTTTGGTTACTCTCGAACCACTGTGCACAGGTATGTACAATGCACTTACAACGAAGAATTACAATTTACCTAGACTCCAACTCAGTTTTGGCCCCATCCTATCCCACCCAACCAACATGTTTATGTTAACCCTTTATAAGGCCGAGAGAACCAGGCAGGAATCCACTCGTTCTACATTATAATATAAAGTACGTGTGGTGTAATGAACAAAAACGTTTTTATTTTCAAAAAATTCGATGGTCGATTTTGTATGAAAAAAATTGGTCTAAATTTCAACTTTTTGTCAACAAAGTTTAATATGTTGTTATTTTGTGATGCGTTTATCAATCATGCTGATTTTTTGACAGGTTATTGTTTTTTGTGTGAATTTGAACTCGATTGGTCAATTATTTTGGACGATATGGTAATTTTAGTTCATGCCCATTTATTATTGTACATTTTTTTCAAAAGGCCGAGTTTCCAAAAGTAATGAAGCAATCAAGTTGAAATTTTGTCCACAAACATAGGCCTTTCATTCCCCATCATTCGATTTTCAATTCGCTCACCACAACAGAAGTTCGAGCTTATAAACCTTTATGCACACAAAAATGGCGGTTTTTGGAGAGACATTTTGTTCTAAAAAAGCCCATTCATATTTGTTATGGCTCAAAAAAATCATGAGTGCTCACAAAGGCCTAATGTGTCGATCAGTTAAAACAGATATTGTAAAAATTTTCTAATCGAACAGAAAAAAATATGTGTATAAGGTGGCAATATAGTTGCCTCTGCCTTATAAAGGGTTAAATAAATTCGAGAAGGATTTCAAAACCATCACAAACTTCAAATACGTAAAATCGTTTTAATTTTATGGTGATTCTAAGAATTTTACCAAAACTATATGTACATTACCTACTTCGAATTGTTGCTTGGGATGTAAGGCGCTCGACTAATTATAACTCAAATCATGAATGCACGTTTTACGAAAGTCTGTATGTCAATAAAAGAAATTCAAATTTAACTAACACCTACAGAACAAGAACTTGACGTTTAAAAAAAAAATAATGAAATGAATCATCATAATCATAATATATCATAATGCAAACCTACAACCTTGCCTTCAACTATCGAAAGCTATTCTAATAAAAGCTCCCTCGTAAAAGCGAAATAAAAGACCCGGAGAAAAGCTTTCGCTTATCCAACAAAGCGATGGATCCAACGCACAAAATGAAGAACACCAACTTCATTCTTGGCAATTCCCCTGACTCTTAAAGAAAAACCCTAATCCCACGCATACTGCCTAAGCCCATCTCCAACCACCTTCCATGAAAGAAAGAAGAACAAAAGCAAACTGCACACACGTGTGCAGCACCTTTGCCTGTGAAACCCAAAGAAGATTAGCGCCCAACAAAATGCGCAACTTCTCCTCCCCATCCAGACGCTTGTGTGTCCGTATACGAAATCCACCTGTAAAGTGTGTACGAACATCGAACACGAGAAAAAAAGAAAGGGGAAATCAAGCACCACCACCGACTTGAGGAAACTCCACCTTCCTTGCAAGGCGACGGCGATGCCGTCGACATCACAAGTGTATAGGAGACGAAGGAATCGCACACAACGGAACGGTTGAGCTTTCCGGCGCGTGTGGTGGTGTTAGTAGACCGTGTGCCACGCGAACCAGAATTGATGAATGAAAGTTCACCCCCGGCTAGCCGCCGGAGGAATCCGCGCGCGTAGTAATCGTAGAAGGGTTTCGCTGTGTCGAACACATGCGCCGACGACAGTGGACCACGAGCGTGCGTGTGGTTGTGTGCGAGTGCGATTGCGAAGAAGTGACTGCGTAGGGGAAAACGAACGGTAAATGAACACCTGCCTGAGCTGGATGCATTCGGATGAACGATGAGTGTGTGGCGCTCGCGTTGAGTTCCCCGCGATTGAGTGACGATTGTACAATGACGACCAGCAGCCAGGAGCATCATCTGGTAAATTACTTTTCCTTCTTGTGTGTAAACTCGAGGGATAAGCTAGCAGCAGCAGCAGCAGACCGAAGTACAAAAGATGAGGGTGCCTGACTTGCGGGCACACCGGTGCGATTCTCTTTCCATGCATACATTCACACAACAGCGGCGGTGGCGGCGTAACGGTAGACTAGTGGTGTACACACAATCTGGTCGGTCCTCGCTTCGGTCGCTCCTCGGTGTGTCATCGGTCGATGAGAGAGCGGGTGATGAAGAAGAGACTTTTGCCAGGAGTTTGGTGCAAGTAGGGGGAGGCAACGACGAGGCGATTTGAACTGAAACGGTTCGTCGTCGTGTGAGATATGTGCTGCTGGCTGGCTGGCTGGCTGTGGCGTTGGTGCGGTGTGTTGTACCTTCTCGTACATACAATTTAGTAGCGACTGAAACGTCGCAGCGTAAACACGAGATTATGAGCCCTCCACAGAACGCATATACAAATTATACTAGAGGTGTAGAGTGTCCCGTGAGTGAGTTGTACATACAGGCAAAGTAGAAGAAGAAGACACGACCGCGACGAAGAGTGCACCCCTGGCGGCGTGTGCTAAAGACCCCCGTGTGCGTGTGATAAGCCGAATTCGCTAATCAGGCTGGGCCGCGTTGCACCTTGCATCTCCGCGCGTTCAATCGTTTCCGGTATTCGCGTGGCCGTTGCGTTGAAGAACAGTGCAGTGGAAGGGTTCGCGGCGCGCGTTCAAGGAAACTGTATTGTTCTAGTCTTGGGTGATCCGCGGAAACACAAAGAACCGTGCAGTGTGCGCACCTGCCTCGATCGGGCGGCTGGTGATCGACCACGGTGACCGAGATACACAAAGGAATATACAAAGTAGTGCCCGCCGCAGAAACAACGACCAAGTGCGTACCAGCAGCAGAGTGTCAAGCAAGCAGTTCTGTGTTTTCTACCTAGTTGTTTTGGAGTAAAATCAAGGTGGAAGACCGCTGCCTGATGACAACGCGAAGCGCGTTCGCTCGCTAATGACAAAAGCCTGTTCAGTAGTGCAATAACAACAACAACAACGAAAACAACGGCCCGAAATACGCCCACAAAGGTAATCCTTGGCCGTAGAAAGTGTGATTGATCTTGTTTACTCTGGTTCCTAAGCGCGGAAGAGACAAGTTACTGAAAAAAGTGAATGCGTGTTTCAAAACCACCGCACAGGAAGATGGAGTCTGATCTGAATGGATGTCCTAAACACTGATATAGTTAGATAGGCGAAGAAAGTTCCAATTACTAATCGCAATGGATTGATTTCCGGAGAAGACAACGAAGCAGTGTCATTGGTGATTCATCGGTTGAAGTTTAAAGTTTTTGTTTTCCTACTATAGTTCATGCTTGAAACAACAACAGTTCGTTCAGTTCCGCAAGTGTAGCAGCACGGTAGTGAATCAGAGCAAAGTGCAAGCAACTATCAACGATTCCAGCAACAGCAAAGGAAAAGCCAAGAGAAGAAAGTGATTGATCCTGGAAAACGTTCTGGCGGCGGGAGCAGCGAATCCCGCACCGGTTACCAATGTTGTCTTGTCTGGTGCCGCCACGTTTCGGACAAGAAGACAGTGTTGTCATGCCGTCATCCGCCACGTTCGCGCTGCAGTGTATGTATTCTTTGATTTTCTTTATACGATTTCAACTATAATCTTAAGAGGGTCGTTGATTTGTAACTCTTGTTTAGAAGGAAGTTCCTAACAAACACTTTTGCTGAACAGAAGTGAAACAAATCACTCTTAAGCAAACTTTAGCTTAAGAAACTGCTATCCAGCTAGTTCTGCAACTTGGGTTGTTTACTTCGGAAGTCGAAATTTGTGAAGTTATTGAGTGGAATGAAATGCAATGCAACAAGCAAATACAGGAGACTTCTTGTGACACTTTGAACCATCACTAAAATGCTTCCCATGATATGGATGTACGGCAATCTCTTGAAGTAACGATTCTACTGTAGATTCTATTATGATTTATACCTAATTAGCACATCGTACCAAACTGTGTAGGTAGAGTCGGAAAATGTGACTGCCTTAACAAAAAGTTAACTTGCAAATGCAAAAATACTTTGAATGTCCTACAATTCTCCATGAATTACACTTTAAGTTCTAACAAAATACCGCTCGAAGCTCTACGATAGTTCTTCTCGGAATTTTATCAGAAATCCTTTTGGAATTCTACCTGGACTGTACTTCGCTCAAATAAGTTTAGTGAGTGAAAATCAATTACGAAACTGCGACTTAATCTTTGTCCGGAAAAGATGTATAAGTGTGCTCCATACCTTGGCCTAATATGCTAGTCGCCTTGACTATTTTAACCATAACCCGTGAGTTAATAGCACTAGAAATAATATGTTGATCATATCACGCGAATTAGGTAATGCATCAATTATAGTCAACTAACGTGAATATTCAAGAACTGCCATGGTAAGCAACGTTGGTCTAAAGTACAAAAATTGGCATAATAGTGGATACAACGTTGGCCTATTGCTTTTCGAGCGCTTGAATCATTTATTCTCTCATTTTTTTTTTTTCAATATTTCTGTTGTCACTGTTTGTTCACTAATCTTGCTTTCAAATTACATTTCCTGAGCCAAATGTTTACAAAACTATAAATAAATCACTTAAGCTTAAGTTTTTTCTTAATTTAGTAACGGAAACAACGCAACCAAATTATTGTGTTATCTTTTTACAGTCACCACAAACTAAATCTTTCTTCCTGTTCGTTTAATTCTGGTTCATACGCAAGCAATGTTGTTGACGTCACTTTATCGATGTTGTTGACGTCATTTTATTATCGAGACGAGACATAAGAGCATAGTAAAAAAAATCCTCCATATTCGACCCACACTAAATTTGTAAAATAGTTATTATTCGTTGAAAACAAATATACATGTTCAAAATAGTGTTTTTGACCGTCACATCTAATGTTCGGTTATCGATAAATCGATGCAATATGTGCCAGAATCATGTCATTTATGATAAAGACTACCCTCTAAGCTAGAAGAATCATGACGTCAAAGGAAGCTAAACAAAGTGACATTTTCATTTCAATTTTATGCTCTGAAGTTCAAAAATTTAAAATGAAATGTTACAATTGTTTGACACATACCGTTTTCGATCTCCAGTAATGCATGTTTAGTTCCAACTTTTTGCTATTTAAAGAATAAGCGTGATTTATAGAATAGCCTATATGATATAACACCCCACCTGAAACCAAATCTACTACCCAGTTAAGCGTTATACGACTTATTTCACAGTTTTCGGTGTCACAGTTGTATGAGAAAGTTGTATGAGAAATCTTTACAGCACAACCATTATTCTTGAGTTAATTTATTAGGGTTGCTGATGGTTTCGACTTTCACATGTCGAGGGCAGTAATTAGGAATAATTTTATATTGATTTTATGTAGATCCAATATTATAAGGGCGTGAGTTAGCCTGTTGATAGTTAATAACAAACAAATAAATAACAAACAAGTAATTGTGTGAAGAATCAGCCGAAGTTAAAATTCACGAACCCAAAGAAATTAAAAAAAAATCTTAACATCCTTACTAGACTGGAACCATAGCTACAGTTACAGCATCTCAAACTTGACCATTTTATATGAAAATCGGCATATGTCCGATCAATTCTTTATTACATCACAAAACCCGAGACAAAACCTAACCTAAAGTGACCAGACGTCCCGGATTGTGCGGGACAGTCCCGGATTCAAGCAAATCGTTCCGCATAGGAAAGTGTCCCGGAAATATCCCGGATTTCAACAATTGCTAAATTTTTTTTTTCTTGACTGCTTCTGTTCTTCCTTAAAGCAAACATGAAAAAAACTAAACTTTTAAATCAACGTGCCTCATTTTGCTTCATCTTTTTATGAATTTTAACATAATGCTAATTTTTCACGTATTTTGCTTGATTCGTGTAAACTTGCTGAAAATGAATTTGAAGACGTTCTGCCAGAACTTTCGTTCGCCTTTTTAAAAAAAAATTCCTCAAAGTATTCCCAGAGTATCAATGCATACACCCACCCAACAGCAATCCACAGGGCGTTCTTTGAGTGATCTGTACTACTCAGTCCATCAGATAAAATCCCATGAGAAGTCAAAGGCTGCTGGATTTATGACAAAAATAGTAGAACTTTTTAAGCGAGCATGAATTTTAGTTGGATAATCTGAATGAATTCTTAAAAGATTATTTTGAGAAATTTTTGAGTAATGCCTGAAAAGTTCCAATGAACAAAGCGCCATTGCGTTAGATATGAATCTTCCAGCAAAATACCGAAAAAATACCTTAGTAGCCTCTCAGGGAAAATTTTCGTAGGACATGGTTGATTTTTTTTTTTCAATATTTCTTTGCTACCTTCCTTAAGATTTTTTTCAGCAAAGTGGTTTAAAATTCCCACAGGATTTTTTAAGGGTTTCCTCGAGAACTCCTCCAGCTATTCATATAGAAATGCCTGAAAAGAATCCCGAAGATTTTTTCAAAAGTTTTCACTTTGTAGGGATTTGGGGTTTCTCCAGGATTCCCATCAACAATTTTCCAGGGGATTTTTAGAAATGATCAAGAAATGTCTATAAAAGTTACAGTTTTTCCAAAAAATTTTTGATTTGAATTTTTTCATGAGAAAATATTTCGGCATTTAGAGATGAATTTCAGGATACATAAAAACAGATATATATTCACGAGGATCTCTAAAATTATACCAAAAAAGATCTTCAGAAGAATTTTGATTGTACACTTTCTAACTAACATTTGAAAACATCCTTATAAATACCCGAGCAGGAGTAAATAGCTGAAAAATACCAAACTCAGGTATGGAAAACTGAATGCCTAAAACCCTAATTAGGAAGCCCGGCATTAGAGGTAAAATATCGAAAATAATAACTGGTGTGTATTCTGTGCATAACATGTGAATAATGACATCAGGTCTGGCAAGTCCTAAATAACAATCGGCGATTTTTTCATAGAAATAGTGATTTTTCCATTATTGAATAATACCTGAAGCAGTCCTCAAAGCCAAATCAATAACTTGTCGAGGTATTTAATCAATACCTAGAAAATACCAAAATAAGTTTTTTTTTCAATACCTGGGTAACCGACTATACCTCGTCTTGGTAGATACCTGACATTGATATGTTTTAGTTATGTGCCAGTTAATCTTTCCTGCTCGGGTAATGCAGGGGCACCATTTTTTAATATCTTTGTGTTAATTTTTTGGATACTTTAAATTTAAAACTTATTGTATCAAATATATTCGTTGTCTTGCATTATTATTATTTTTTAAATTCGAGGCTTTGTTTTGCATTATCTATATTTGATAAACATACCAAAGTCATAAAAAGTTCAGCTAAATTCAACAACTATTTTTACTATTCTATTTGTTACGTCTGCAACCTGTATTTTGATATTGAAAAGTTTTTTTTTTTTTGTTAAATTGGGTCACTGAATAATTGAAAAACTTACAATTTGTGTTATGTAAACTGTGTCCCGCATCAGTGCAAAATACACTTGGTCACTTTAACCTAATCTGAAAAATGTTTGACAGTTCTCAGGTTACATGACAGATGACACATGAGCGAAAAAAGGACGTCAACAAAGTCCGTAAAGTAGAAGATATTTTTTGTCTTTATCTTACTTGTGTGATCTGTCAAGTGACTTGAGAACTGTCAAACATTTTCAAAGCTTCTTTGATTGGTGTAATGCTATACACCACAGTGAATGCACAACATAGATGGTTATATTTGCGGTTTAGGGAAAGATGATATAGATCGGAAAGATTTGAATTACCTTATACCGTCTACTCCCGTTGGTTTGAACAGCACCTCATGCAAGTCAACGGGGTTCATTTTTTTTATTTGAACTTCTAGTAACCCAGTGGACATGGAAAAATACACTGAGGGCAACCCTCTTTGCTGTTTTGTTTGGATTCTGCATTCCGTTTCATCACGTTCCATGAGCATAATGACGTTTGAGCCATTTTTAGTTTGAACGATGTGCAGATTAGCGGGGGACAAATTAAAAAGTGCTCAGATTAGATGCGGTCAAACCAACGGGGGTAGATGGTAGCATAAAATGCCGTGTCATTAATTGGCTCGGTAGCTTAGTTGGTACAGCACTTGTCTAGCATATAAGAGCCGTGAGTTCAAATCTCAAAACCTGAGATGTGGATCTGTTCCCAATCTATCCATCTATACATATGTTGAGTTATTTAAATTCATAATTTTAAGGTCAATTATCTTGCCAACATTCAAAGTAAACATGCATTCTAAGTCGATTGAAAGGCTCCCACTCCGGTTCTTTTGCATGGTAAGAGTATTCTCTCTCTAACAAAAACTCGCAAAAAAAAGGCTTGCTCAATATGTACCAATCCGCTGTTTTACCCGATTGACGTCTGCCCGGGTCCGAGTTATCTAGATGGCCATGGCCATGCATGGTAATAAGTACAATTTATGTAAACACGGGGGAAGGGATTAGGGAGAATTCGCACTAAAATTGTGTTTGGAAAAATAGGATGAGAGGGAAACGAAACTTCATGAGCGTGGCCATCTTCGATTGTGGAATATTGGCTGGATTCTAATATCAGGTATCCGTGCGCTTAGACGTGTTTGTAAAGTGCAGTGGATTAACTGGAATGACCTCTTAATGTTGGAGTTTAAGGCTCAAGCATCTGTCATCATTTTTCGGAAAACGAAAAACAGTTTTTTCGCAGTAAATCAAAACAATGACTAAGAAAATATATTCACTGTATACCATTTCTCATGTGGAATGAAGTGAATACATTTTCATGCCAAAATATTTTGTTTTGAATGAAAAAACTGCTTTCAAACGTTTGATGATGACGATGATTTCAATGACGAATTGTTCAACGTTAAGGTCTCCGTTCAGCACTCGACTCGGCCCGCGGAACTGGGAAAGGTTGCCGCGCCCTCAGGCCGCGCCTAAACGTAAAAGACCGTAAGTCCTCTGAAAAGGACGCGTAGCAAGGGCCAGAGGCCCTAATTATCAAGAAGCTTGAAGCTCGATTGCGCCTAAGTGGGAAGACGCCTGCTACCGGTTGAAGTCTTCTCCAAGGCGAGGAATTCAATGCAACGGTCAAAGGTTCGTTTATCTTACTTGCCCGGTCATGCTGACTTCTCAGGGTTAAGAGCCGCACAGTGTGAGTACCGATTTGGTAGTTGATCGTTAGGGGGGTGTTATGTATTGAAGTATTCAACGGAAAGTTTAATGGTGGCCTGGCTGTTCGTAACTTATTCTTAAAATTAACAAAAGTTTAAAGTAGCTACTCAATTTGAACAAATTTCCGAAAATATGCAAATTTGTTTTTAGGTAAGATAGGTACATATATGTCCGCACTGAAGATATTCCTTCGTAAAATATTATACGAATCAAAATAAAATCTACTTTGGCGACTACTTTTAGCCGCAGTCAAAGATACACAGTCGCCTAAGGAAACAGACTTGGTTTTCAAATTTTCCATCATAGTGCTTTGATATTTGATGAAATAGGGTCACCACATGGCCGGGCGATGTGATGACTGCTACGACTACACGTGGTATTTGTACTGCGATTGAATTTCGACCATCATATTATACAAGACCTAAAAAAGTAGTCGCCATAACTGTGTTTTTCATACAACGCACAAAATGTACGTATATATTTCATACTAGCTGTCCCGGCAAACGTCGTACTTCCTGCTTCCTGTGTTTTTGACATCCAAGTCCATAGAAAAGTGCCACTCAAAACGCAATTTCAGATTTTCCCGTATTTCTTGCCTTCCCGTATACTTTTTCCAATTATTTTTTCGTACGAACACGTCGGAGCCCTGCCCGAATGGAACAGTGAAAGAATGAAGTACACCCGTTGCCCCGTTCCCGAGCCTATTCGTGACATACAAACACCATTCCATTTTTATTTATATAGATAATCGTTTTTGTTCACTAAAGAAGCACATCAAACGTAAATGTACCGTTTTTTATTCCTAGATAGTACATAAGGCTTCGTAGCATGAAACGAAACAAGTTAAGTGACGACAAATGTCAAACGATTGTAACGAATCATTCTTAGAATTGTTCTTCGGTTTCGAAGAATTGAGTTAAAGTATTACGGGACACCGTGTTAATTTTGCCATCTTCCGTTTCTTTCTTCATTATTACCCTCTAAACTTTGATGATGCAAATCTCCAGATCCAGTGGACTGATCTAACTGAAAACATAGTCGATTGTTCATCACATGTAAAGCTTAGTTTCTTGTTGCCAAGTAGAGCGCTCAAGTAAAATTCCACCTTTTTCCGCAAGTAATTTTGACAACTGCTTCGGTATGGGGAGAAACGTTACTTTTCCTTACGGAATAATAGCGCGAACAATTTTTCCGCAAGGAAAAGTGACAGCTCCATTTGATTCGCACGGGAGGCGTTACGAGTGTTACACTTTTTTCCTTACTTGCCATCTGCGAACTGCACAAGTAATTTTGAAGCGGAATCATTACTTGACCATTACTTGTCCTATCTGTGTAAAAACAGTACGTACGAAGTGGAAACTAGCCATAAGCATATAAACTATCAATTTTCCAGCCCATTGGATGCAGTTGAACTCGAGATTTGCATCTTCAATGTTTGAGAGCACTGATTGCTGATTCTGATGACGCCCCCGTAAAGCCTTAACTTTGGAAGTCATCATCAATGATTGATTAAAGCGAGAAGAACACAAAGAAGACTGTTCGCGTGCGGTTACGGAGGTGCATATGTGTGAGCCAGTAGGGAAACACTTCCACTGCTGATAGTGGTTTTAAGTAAGTCGCACAAATTCATAGGTGGTACAGTCAGTGCCAGACCGCTATTAAGTGTATTGCCACAGAGCACAGAGATTTGGGGCTAATCACTGACTCCAAGAAAAGATTGACGCAATCATCCACCAGACCACGCCCTTGTGTCAGCTGAGGGATAGTAAAGGAAGTTTAGTTGGACGCCTAAGAAAGGTATGCTGATACCTCTACATCCTCTCAGGCCTAGGTACACGGGAATTTGGGTATTGTTAGTGGAAGCGTTAAGTCCAAAGAATACGTTTGGTCAACATTTAGGCACCACAACGATGTCCAGAAACATTTATACGAACTCCAGTACTCTCGAGACGAAATTGTTGGCTTCCATTTGCGTGTCCCGGACATCCACCAGCAATATCACCAAAAATTACACGCGAAAATGAAGACGAATTCCGACACCCCGATGGGAGTACGACAAACTCTCATAACAATCACGAACTATCCGGAGCAAGCAGTTTCCGAAGCAAAATTTGCAACACCAGCCGTTTCTCAATTCGGCCGGCCATAATCAAAACAACGCTGAGCAAAGGGGCCGTTCATAAACCACGTAGACTTTTTGGGGGGAGGGGGGGGGGGTCTGACCAAAGTCTACGCTCCATACAAATTTCAAGATTTTTGTATGGACAAAAGTCTACGAGGGGGGAGGGGGGTCTGAGATGGCCAAATTTTGGTCTACGTGGTTTATGAACAGCCCCAAACAAAACTCGTGACAGTTTCGAAAATGCAGCCGTTCGCGCGCACGGCCTGCTACGATCTCTACTTTCAGTATTTATTGGCATTCAAATAAAAAATACTTCTGAAAAAAAGTTCCATTTTTGTTTGTCAACTTGTTAACTTTTCTGCTGAGGAACACTAAACTTTCTGAATTTGCGGATAAACCGAAAGTATTCGAAAAGTCATTTAATAATTTCTGGAAACCACTCATCTGATTGGAATTCTTTAGTCATGCTCAAATGCTCCAATTCTCCGTACCAACAAATTTAAACTAGGTAAATCCCCATCGTTCAACTCTCGTTGACCATGTTCGAGTATATCATCAGCTATAGTCAATAGTCAGCAGCAAGCACACCGTCTGGCTGTTTAGTACGCTATAGATATCAATTGAGGAAGTAGCTATTTAATTGGGTTGAACACGACGGCGGCGGTCGGACGGTAATGCCAGCAACAACCATCATCGCTGCGCGTATTATATCGTCGTTGTGCCAGGTAAAAAGCCGAAGCTATTGGTGTTGTTGTTGTAGGTGTTGCGCCATCACCACACCGTACAGTATGAAGTTGGTGAATGTGTTTTGATGTGGGTAGGTGTCGAGCTAACCTTCGCGATGAAAACCGGTTTTCAAGCATTTGTGGGAGGAGCTTGGCCCGCGGCCAGCCAGCCAGCACTCACCAGCTACCGCACATGTATGTGGACTGTGGAGGTATCGCTAATGTGCGTCCGTTTAGAACGATTTATGACTCTGGTGGCGCAACAATACATCTCTAGGATGGAGACCATTTTGAGTGATTTCTGAATGGTTTCGTTTCAATAAGGTGTGATAAAGGAATTTTTGAAATGAAATCTCTCAAGAATTCAATCGTGCTGCCAAGTCTTCAATCGTTTCAAACAGCACTTGAAATGGCCAAACCCCATCCTAGTCGTTTTATCTGACACACAAGCATCAAATTAACTCCGGCAACGTTGCACTGGACCATGAAGAAAAATTCATTAAAGTTCTATTCTAATCCCACTACGAAGTCGGCCGCGTACCTTTGTTCCGAATGAAGCCGACACGGCGACACCCTCCGCAGCTGATTTAAATACATTCGTCTCTATGGCTGTATCGAGGAGGGATTTTAAATCCAACTATGCCTGGACAATGCCATGTAACGGCAAGGTGTGTGCCACTTGCACAACGCACATACCTTACTGCCTGTACTGACTGGTACATCGGATTTAAATGCTCTCCCTCCTGCATATTGATGGAAATTTGAAAGGCACGCGCGTCACCGTCTAAGGCCGCAATCAATTCCCCCTTTGGCTTTTATTTCCCAAAACGACGAGGAATAAAAATAAACCTTCCAATTCAAATGAGGTGAATTGGAATGAGCGCTGAGAACAGGGCAGCTCTCCGGTGAGCTAGTTACGAACGGTTGTACGTAAATGATATTACATTACGTAGATAGGCGCCTAATAAATTGCACTGTTGGTACATCAATGACGTGCCATTTGTCGAATGCTTGGTATTCGTCATTAAGCTGTTGACGTGACTCATATAGACGCGCAAGGATATAAATGGGTGAGCTCGTTCCATGTTACAGTTGTTTTAAATTAACAGTTTACCCTTGTGCTGATCAACTGTAAACGCGTTTCACATGGGAAGTCCATCGAGTAAGACTTTGTTAAATGTTAAACTTTTAGTAAAATGAAGATAATTCAACATTATTGAGTGATGGATCAAATAACTTGGTATCTAATTGGTCACTGTGATCAATTTTTTTCTGATCGTGAGCTTACTCACACTTGATCTTTCAATGTAGGATTTTCGAAATCGTGCTTATTGTTTTCAATGAAAATTTTAGCTCTGTCTGCACCCACCAATAACAGAGGTGCCTCAATTACCGTAGCTACCTATTCAGTGATCCAACGTGATACACGAACGCCATTTTAGACGACGACAGCGGTATGTATACCTACGCGCATCATGCTTCGAGAAAGGTAATAAAATACAACTTTTTATTGTCGAGTGTCTACTGAACAGACACTTTGTGCTGCTGCTTGATTGTAGTGGACCGGATTGGTTGGCTTTGTTTGTCGAACGATCAACGCGACGCGCGGTGAGTTATTTCTTCCATGCCATCGTTGAATCGTGCGCGCAGCGCACCTCAATCCAAGTAGACTGCGAGTACAAAACCCGAGCACGTTCGGTTCGTTCTGATTACGACGGACACCAATCAACACCTAACGATTGGGAATTCAGAGTAAAAAGTTCCACGAATTTCCTGTTGTGACCGGGTGACGTCATTCGGCGCAGTGCTCTGCCTGGTTACTCTCTCTGTCTACTCTACACCGACTGATAACTGATAAGGATGACACACTGTATAGCTGTCCGGTACCTACTCCAGGTCTAGGCGTCGCCAGCTAGGTAGGAACCGTGAATGGAGCTTACTTTCTAGACCTCTGTTTTTAAACTGGAGGCTGATAAGACTGGCTTTATGGGAAGGCAGGTTACTACGGTGTCGTGGCCAATAGCAATTCCTGAACGGCGAACGGTGATAAGAAGGTTAGAATTAGACGTCGGTCTAGGTACGACAGATAGTGAACGGACGCCGCCGTGCGTCTACGGTATCTAGCACGTGTGCGACTGACAAAACGTCCATTTTGTGTTTTGTACGGCGATACCGTATTCGTTGCCAGATTGAAGTTTTTTTTATTTTATTTATTAGGGTTTTAATTTAATTCTCGTCTAGCTAAGCACCGACCTATAATGATCGAGTTTATTCTTGTACTTCGCCTAATGCCTTATTGCCAATTTGAAATCAATTACTAATTTATATATTAGCTTCCTCTTCTTCTCTTCTTGGCGTAACGTCCTCACTGGGACAAAGCCTGCTTCTCAGCTTAGTGTTCAATGAGCATTTCCACAGTTTTTAACTGAGAGCTTCCTCTGCCAATGACCATTTTGCATGCGTATATCGTGTGGCAGGCACGAAGATACTCTATGCCCAAGGAAGTCAAGGAAATCTCCTTTACGAAAGATCCTGGACCGACCGGGAATCGAACCCGTCACCCTCAGCATGGTCATGCTGAATACCCGTGCGGCTATATTAGCTTCCATATCATGCAAAACAATATGATGAAAGAACTACAATTTACAAATAAGATTGAATAATTGTCCCTCGAATTCTGTTTCCGTCTAGTCTACGTCTATGTCGGGCGCAACCTAAATTCAATTATAAATACAAATAATATTATAATATTATATTTATGTATAATTATACAGCCATTCCATAGAAAAACGATATAGTGCATCTCCAAACCAAACCAAACCAAACTTGGTGGGCTTGTAGTTCTTCGGAAATAATTAGACCCGTATTTTTCAATTTCATCATTAGGGTGACCAATTTTAATATAGGATTGAACCATTTGACCGATTTTAATTTTTTTTTTGTTTGTTTGAAAGCTATTGAATTGTAGTTTTCAGGAAAAATACATTAAAGGGGCTAAAATGTAAAGAGTACCATAAAATATGCAAATATATTAGTTTTTTCACGTTTTCGTGGTCTCGGGACCAAAGAGGTATTCTGGTTTTATATTTTTATCAGAAAATTCAGGAAATTTGGCGTAACATATCAAAAAATCAGAAATGTATGTTGTTTTGTTTTTGAGATATGATTTTTTGAATATAGAAAGTCATACATTTTAGTACTAGTCACTCTTAAATTGCTTGAAATTGCAAATTCTCATAAAACTATGCATAGTATTGCTTTTTAAAGTGATTCCTGGTGGTTTTGGTATACATAATATTATAAGGAAATTTAAAAAAGTGTCTTGTATGGGAAAATTTGACCTTTTTTTTCAAAAAATCATATCTCAAAAACTAAAAAACATACATCTCTGATTTTTTGATATGTTACGCCAAATTTCCTGAATTTTCTGATAAAAATATAAAACCAGGGTACCTCTTTGGTCCCGAGTCCATGAAAACGTGAAAAAAACTAATATATTTGCATATTCTATAGTACTCTTTACATTTTAGCTCCTTTAACGTATTTTTCCTGAAAACTACAATTCAATAACAAACAACAAAAGAAGACAAAAATAAAGAAGTTTAAAATCGGTCAACTGGTTCAAAAGTTACGATTTTTTGAAAATTTTTAGTTTTGAAAAACTTTATTTTTTTGAACCACCCTATATGAAAATTGGCCACCCTAATGTCGAAATAAAAAAAAACGGGTCTAATTATTTCCGAAGAACTACAAGCCCACCAAGTTTCACGACAATCGGAGATACACTATATCGTTTTTCTATGGAATGGCTTTATAATTATAAAGATAATAATATTTAATAATAATGAATTCAATTCCCGGCACACCTTCTACGTGACACTATAGTACAAAGGATGGTTAAAAATTATGATTTGACCGTAGCTAGGTGTTCATTCGAAAAGTCGATCTAATTCTTCGCAATCCAAATCGAATCATGTGTTCAAAGTACGATTGAGCAGAAAGCTTTTAAATTGATATGGATGTAGCTTTAGAATGTCGACCAAAATATTTCAGTTAATGTTTCACGCCATCACATTACTATGCAACGAAGTAACCTTTCTCTGTGGTTGTGAAATACGATGTTTCGTATGCAGAACATATCCACGCGCACATATTCGTGCATTCTCCCTACACGGTAAAAAATCTGCACTCTGATATGAACAGATTGGCACTTGAATTCGCACTACTGTCCGAACAGTTTATTATCATCTAAATATCAGTTGAAAAAGAACATCCAATGCCTCTTCAGTTTTACTGGAAGTGCACTTCAATTCACTGTTGACAATGTTTTGATTTCAAAATAAAAAAGTGTACCCCCGCAACACCAAGATTCGATACCAGGACCTTGAGAGTCACAGTCTTCTGCATTACCACTACACTACTTCACATCTGATAATGAGGTGCGAATCGAAGCGAAACACTTTCTACCACCTGTCATTTTTATTTACCGTCAAACGGGGTTACTTGCAACAGCGGTGTAACTTGCAAAACTATGACATACATTAAATGTGAACTATTTTTTCATAATATTGAAAGCTAGTATGCTTCACCGTTTCGGTTATCAAAATTATGTGTACCAAAGATCATTTTAAATAGTGAAAAAATCAGTTTGGTTTCTTTGTTTATTGTTCAGCTACACTGTTAAAACGGTTTGTCCATTTTATGCCATAAAAACAAATATGAAAATCGTGCTTTACCTCTCTCCTATGTTAAGTGCGATAAGTATGATGATCTTGCTTGCAGTTAGGGTACCTAATAGTAAGCTTAGCTGAACGATTAAAGTTTGATTAACTTATCGACTAAGTAGTGTAAAAAATCATAATAATATTCGACAACCACTATGGGGTAACTTGCAACAGTTGAAATCAATAAAACATTCTATAATTTGTTTTCTTTTTAGGATATTATGGATAAAAATAATCGAAATGAATCATTTATTGATTACGTAACGTGTTCATCTTCAAATATCCACTCAATTTTACCATTTTTTTACACGTGTCTTTCAAACATTGTTAAAGACTTCCATATTTTGAAACTTCATTCATGTTTCACCTTAATGAAAGTTTAATTCAGTTTATGAACCTTCCAAAACAATCCCCAAAATTTAATCTGAACCTAAATTGACAGAACTATTTCAATAGAATGCCCAAATTGACGGCTTTTATAGTTTGTAAATAGTTGAATGGGTGTTTAAAACAAGTAATTTGAGCTGAAGTAGCCAAATACCACTTCATACTGAAAATGATGACTCACTTTACCTTTCCAACAAATTACATTGAGCATTGTTGACATTTTGTAACTAGTACTGAGTCATGAGATTCATAAATATTTTATATTTGAGGGACGTAAGACCTGCTATGAAACGATATACTCTCGTTTATAATAACTACCAACCCTTAAGGGAAAAAAAAATAATTTAATTGGTTAGTTTACATCTTTTCAAAGCATTTTTCATGCATTACTTCAAAAACTTATAGTATGATCAAGAACTAAAATATTAGTGCAGTTTAATGGTAGCTAACTTAGCTTCATCTCATATGTTGCAAGTTACCCCGCAGATGGGGTAACTTGCAACAAGCATGTATTTCACACCTCCTGTTTAGGTGGCAACGTATTTTAATAAATGAAGTTCTGCATAGCATTCTACTCGTGGTAATTAGTGTACACGATGCTTTACCGTATGTTTGAAATGTTTAGATTTTCAATGATGTTGCTTCAAAGTCGAAAAGTGTTGCAAGTTACCCCATTTGACGGTACTTTTATGCCCAAAACAGTAATTACCAAATCAACAGTTTTTCACTTTGGATTGTATTGCTTTGTACATAAGTGCAAATCTAAGTGATTTTCAGTTAATTTCTTCGGTGGGTTTGTTTTGGCTCTCAAATCAAAACTGACAGCATTGCGATTTGAAAGGAAAAGAATTTCTAATCATGTTGATTGGGACGTTGAATAGTTAAAGGATTTTTCCCTTACATTCAGCGTGCAGAATTTTTACCGTGTAGGTGAAGACAACTTGTTGTTTACATTTTACCGACGGGAAATAAATATTCATTTGATTAGTTGAACAGCTTTTGCTGCATTCTCCAGCAGTAAAATCCAACTTTGAAGTGTCACGGAGCTTTTGTAGGGTGTGAACTGAAGGTTGGTTCAATCAACAAGTGAATCTGGCAAAGTGAACATTGAACGGTGATGAATAACGATTCGGCTAACTGCTGCTTTGGTGCGGTTGCCTTCGGCGTAGGCAAAACGAAAAAAAATCTTGTAAATTGAGTAAAATTGAATCGTATTTTTTTGCGTTTTTCGATCCCCAGTGCTATAAGGCCTGGTTATTGATAGCCTACATCCTTTTGCTTCCATCTGATGAGCCATTGACAAAGGCAAGTTAGAAAAGTCTGTATGACGGGAATTAACGCATATGACTAAGTAGATTTCCACCCTAATGTTTTTGACTCGAACTTGCTGAAGGTTGCTTTAACCAACGCTTTAACTTGCCCGTACTTTATTGTCAACAAATAGCTGTCGAAACTTCTTCGAGCAACTCTAACCTGCTTTCTCATTGAATGCCCACTTTCATTAAACTTGTTCAACGACGCAGGTTGTACTTGCTCAAAATTGCTGCATCTTGTGCTTACCTATTTGCCAACAAAGGGGTAAGAGCAGGATGCAGCACCATCGAGAAAGTTTAGCCTAGGTCGCGTCCTTGAACAGGATTAATAATTTGCTATTTTGATATTGTTATATTTCTACAAAACTCCAGTGAGAAAATTTCTTACATTTAATGGTCTTTGTTTTCATCTTGATTTGAAGTAGGTAGGAGTGAATCAAAGTATGCCAGAAATGAATTTGGAAGTGGGTGTAACCAAATTCAAATAAGTCAATAAACACAGCTATAAAATATTTAAGACAATTTCATTGATTTTTAAAATTTTGTATCAACTGAATGTCTACAGTCTACAAAAGATTCAAAATCGATACGCAATCAATAATGATGATAATAGCAGCCATTCCCAAAGGAAATTGCAACTTATGGACTCATATATTGAGTCAATTTAAAGAAAGACATATCTAAATTCAGATATAAACAAACGATTTTGGTAACGTTTCATTTTATCTAACCTAGCGCATCTACAATGGAGGAGACGCTAAGGGAGATCAGGGATGCAAGATGTGAAGCAATATCTTCAATTTGAAGGAATTTGAACATTGATGAAGATGGATTTCGACCGTCAACTTTTCTAGGGTTTCTGTTACCAATATGTATTTTTTTTTTATTTCTGCCAAAAACTTTTCATTCGAAATTCCCTTAGAAAGGTTTCAGAAAAATGTTTCCTTATGAGATTCCTAAAGGAGACTAAGAGTTTCAAGTTTATTTTCTTCTAGTTCAAATCACAAATGCTAACATCGATTTTCATTCTCCCAAACTGATCACACTTAGAAAGAACTTATATTGGGTTCCTACGAAACTTTATCTGAATATTTTCCTCGAAAATCTTCCAGAATCTATCTGCGAGCTTCTCTGAGAATTACATGTATGTTTATTCAGGAGTTTTCCCAACTGTTTCTCCAGGAGTTCTTAAAATTTCCTAACAATTTTATCAGGTGCCCCTCAAGCTCAAGAACGTTCTGCAAAGGCTTATGCAGAGCTTGAAAACAGATTTCATCACAAATTTCTCCAGTGATTTGATTGGGAAACTTTCGGGAACTTATTCAGGGATATATTTCTGGCGTTCGATTTGAATAGGTCGAATGTTTGCTGTGATTCCTATGTTCATACGACCTATTCAAATCGAACGCCAGATTTAAGCTCTTTTTTCAAAAATCCGGTCTGGATGCCCTGAATCCAAAAAGAGTTCTCTTGTGAAATTTCTCAAGGTTTTTAACATACTCCAGCAGTTGTCAATCAGGTGCCCGTTCATGAAATTCCTTGAGGTTGAGGTAGTCGTCATTCAGTGGCGATTCCCTAACCTCAAATCTATGTGTGCACCAAGTATAAATTCTTGAATTTTTTGAACAAATTTGCTTGTGGCAAGTAGAAAATGACGAGAATAGCTGCTTTTGCTCATTTCTATTTCGATTTTAATCATAAATTTCCTGAAATTGCAAGTTTAAGGGACGGTGCACAGGTAAAAAGTAAGGTTACGCGACGCCACTGTCGTCAATATTGAATATCATCGAGAAGCTTCTACAACCGCAAATTCCACAAGGATTTTCTGCAAGAATTTCTTCAAGTATTTCTTTGGAAATTCCATTAGAATTCAATCTAGGAATTTCTGCAGAAACTTTTTCAGAAGTTCCTCTACAAAATACTTTAAGAATTCTCTCTTAAAATGTTCCAGTAATTTCTTCAAAAAACCTGGTATCTCTTTTTTTTTTGAAAATTCATCCAAGATTACCATCTAGAACTCCCAGGGGAAAAAAATTTCAAAAGAAAATCCTGAAGGAATACCTAGAGGAAAACATGAGAAGCTTACCTTACCTTACCGGTCAGGCTAAGGCCGGGGTGGCCTCTGCTGTACATAGTAGCCGCCTCCATTCCACTCGGTCCATGGCTGTTTGTCTCCAGTTCCGCACTCTGCGTAGGGTCCGCAGATCGTCCTCCACTTGGTCGACCCACCTAGCTCGCTGCGCACCACGTCTTCTTGTACCGGTCGGATGACTCTCGAGAACCATTTTAGTCGGGTTGCTATCCGACATCCTGATGACGTGACCCGTCCACCGTAGCCTCCCGACTTTCGCGGCGTGGACGATGGTTAGTTCTCTCAGCAGCTGATGCAGCTCGTGGTTCATTCACCTTCTCCAAGTCCCGTCTTCCATCTGCACTCCGCCGTAGATGGTACGCAACACCTTCCGTTCGAAAACTCCAAGGGCGCTTTGGTCCTCTGCACGTAGGGTCCATGTTTCGTGCCCATAGAGAACCATCGGTCTAATCAGCGTTTTGTAGTTAGTTAACTTCGTGTTACGGCGAACTTTATTCGATCGTAGAGTTCTGCGGAGTCCAAAGTAAGCACGATTTCCTGCTACAATGCGCCTCTGAATTTCTCTGCTGGTGTCGTTGTCGGTGGTCACCAGTGAGCCCAAGTACACGTATTCTTCAACCGCCTCGATTTCATCACCGTCGATATAAATTCGGGGTGGCGGGCGCGGTGATTACTTCCTAGAGCCCTTTGCCATCATGTACTTTGTCTTCGACACATTAATGACTAATCCGATTCACCTGGCTTCACTCTTTAGTCGGATGTACGTTTCCGCCATCGTCTCAAATTTACGAGCTATAATATCAATATCATCAGCGAAACCAAGCAGCTGAACGGACTTCGTGAAAAGCGTCCCACTCGTGTTTATCCCCGCTCTCCTTATTACACCTTCTAACGCATTGTTGAACAGCAAGCACGAGAGGCCATCACCTTGCCGTAACCCTCTGCGAGATTCGAAGGGACTCGAGAGTGTCCCTGATACTCGATCTACGCACATCCATCGTCGCCTTGATCAATCGTATCAGTTTATTCTGGAATCCGTATTCGTGCATAATCTGCCATAGCTGTTCTCGATAGATTGTATCATACGCCGATTTAAAATCGATGAACAAGTGATGTGTGGGCACGTTGTATTCGCGGCTTTTCTGCAACACCTGGCGGATGGCGAACATCTGGTCCGTTGTAGCGCGTTCACCCATGAATCCCGCTTGACATTGCCCCACGAACTCTTTTGCAATCGGTGATAGACGGCGGCATAAATTGCTAAGGGAGCACCTTCAGAAATTTCTGAATAAAACCCGAAAATAATTCTTAAATGTAATCGTGCTGCAATTTCTGAAGAATTTTTGAAGATACTCCTAGAGGGATTCATTAATCTCTGGAAAGATTCCTGGAGGAACTCCTGAAGGTAATGCTCGAGGGGTTCCTCAAACCTTTGAGCCTGATTTTTTTTTTCAAGCAATATCATACAGTTTTGTTAAGGCCCCTTAGCGTGTCAGCTCAAATTTTGTTCTTCTTATTTGATTCTTATTCCAAACAATCATCAAGCACGATAGTAGTTGTGTCGCCTTTCTATACCAATTCCATAAACAAACAAACAAAAATAGCACCTCTTTGTCTCGGTACCTCCAATGTAAACATTTCGAGAATATGAATCATTTGAAAGCAACTCAAGCAGTAAACTACTCTACTTCAATGAATAACAAGGAAACATATCCAAATGTCACGAAAAATGTTAGATATTTTGTGTAACAAGCTAGAAATGATCGAATTATTTTGGTACGCTCTCTCACTGTTTATGTTTGCTGCAATAGCAGTGCTGGCGGACCGCTTGGTGAAGATTTCGTAAATTATAATGCTTTGCTTATTTCACTAACAATTGTGGTAAAAAAGTTAAAAAATAATCACCCCACAAATTATTTTTGATTTTATGACGCATAACCAATGTATTTGACTGGATTTTTTAATTGATTTCGATCAATTTCATTGATGCTTTGGCCAGCAGGATCGACATCACTGCGTGCAATGATCGATGATTGTTCGCGCCAAAAGACATCACCGCGCTGCCGCCGTCGTCGTTGGTACTGCGGTGGGTGGTAAACACCGCCAACCACATTTTGGTGCGGTCGAAACAAATCGTTAAAAATTTCTACTTTCGAGTGAACTAATGCTTAGAAATCGTGATTACTTGGAAAGAGGCTTGTATTTGAAGCAGTGTGAATACATTTTTATGCCAAATATCTCGCGTGAAATTGATTATTTTATAGAATTAGATAAGTGTCGATTTTTTACAAACATGTATTGGTGCAATGTTGTGTAAAGTTGATTTCGGTCAATGATTTTGAAGAAGCCATTTTGCGATGACACGCTAAAGGGCCTTAATGTGTTCCCATAGTTTTGCTGCCCGAAAACACAAAAATGGTAAAAGATGATGGAAGATATGTTTGTCTCGAATGTGCTGGGCATGGTGCTAGGTCATCCAAACTGTGCTTTAGTTTACATCATAAAGTCTGGGGCTGTAACAGTAACTGTCTACATCACACACAGTTGCGATATGTAATCTACCATACCCAGTGAATCTTCTTCGGGAAGCTTAGTAAACATTTAAAAATCCGTTGCGAGCGATGTGCTAGGTCATCCAAACTATTATTAAGTTCAGAACATAGGAACAACAGTGGCTAGAGGTTTTTGGTTGCATAGAATTATGTTACAGGATCAACTAGGCTTATTGGAGGTTGCAGTATATTAAGATGGACTATGCGATACTTTTGAGATATTCAGGATTATCCTTGCATTATCCAAACTGTTCTGCAATTTATAACATAGGTTCTACAGCCGTAACAACAACTTGTTTTGCTGTTTTGAGTTATAGCAACGTTACCAAACGTAAGGATTGTAAATATCTCCGGGATACTCAAGATTTTTCACTGGATTTCCTGTAGATGCAGGAACTTCATGAAGCTATTCTTGAATTCGGAAGTAGAAGGTAATTATATTAATATACTCATCACATAATTCTGCTGGATGTTCTGCATTCAACTATGTTTACTGAAATTATTGGAATGTACTCATGAGAACTGTCCTGTCACTGTCATGTGTAGATCTGAAGCACTGATCTTTGAAGTAGTTTGATTGGTCTTCTAGGTTATCCCAAAAAACTTTCCGTACAATTCCATGGAGGTTTAGATTACAGGTGGACATGTAATGTTACAGTTCATATTGCAAGCATATATTGCAGTGGCTGCAGATGAAGGACTCAGTTTCAGCACAGTTTGGACGACTTTGAATGTTCAACTACCATGGGTAACGTTACTTTGAATAACGGATAGGACTACTGTTATAAGCGTAGAACCTAAGTTCTACTCTTCAAAGTAGTTTGGTTGGTCTGGAATTCCACCAATGTATGTATGTATAGAGAGAACGAACACATACACACAACAGAATGAATAAATGCTAGCATGTAATATGGAAATAAATGTACCCGGATATTTGTTGAAACCAATATGTAGTGTTTAAGTCGACCGTAGAATAAACTCTCCTTATGTTCCCTTGTAATATGTTGGATTAGTTTTCATGTATTGACCGTCACTACGCGTTTGTTGTCGTTCCCGTCCTCCCCTTAGGAGTTTGATTGATGGGGTTCTCAGTCCGTTTCCTCTTTGCTGTTGCGTATCGCGGCGAGTAACTTGTCTGCCAGTGATGAGAATTGGTGAGCAACCGCGAATGTTGCCTCACTCTCACTTTGAGCATGCGTGATTCTCTCACCGAACTCTCTGAGTGCCTTCGGGATTAATGGTTGCGTTGAGGTAATAGGGTGGACCCGTTCGGTCGTTTGGTTCGTAAGCTTGCTAGAACGATCCGTAAAATTCCTTTCGGAAATATTAAATGGACTCGCCCTCAGGAGAGTCTCATCCGGGCAAAATAAAATTGGGCATGTGGTCTCCCTTGTGGAGTGGCGCTTAAGCCACGTGTTTTAAGACGGATCGCCCGGGCTGGCTACAAGTTGGATATGTGATGTTGAAAGTTATAACGAATATAACTATTGTAACAGCTGTAGATGTCCAGGGCTCAACTCCAGGATAGTTCAAACCACTGGCGTAGCCACGGGGGGAGGGGGGATGTGGTGTGGTTTAGGGTTAACCCCCCCCCCCCCCCCAGAGCCAACATTTGTGGAATAAATTTTCAGTATAAAGCGCTTTGCGACCAAAGAATTTTTCGGCTGCGCCGCCATTTTCAAACTACGAATACAATTGCCCATTACTGTTTACAAAATTTAAGTGTCAAATCAAAAAAAGGTATCATTGACCAGTGAAAACCCCCTCCCAGAGACAATTCCTGGCTACGTCACTGGTTCAGACGATCTTGAATGTATATATATGTAATAATATCTAGTAGTATTCAAGCAGATCCAGTAAGCATAGTTGATTACGCAATGTATAGCGGATATGACTTCCGTTACGAGTATAGGTCTAAAGTTCTAAACTTCAAGTAAGTTTGGATGTTCTGCATTATCCTAAAAATTACTGTTTTCAACTGTATGATTTGACACGAAATGGCTTTCAAATCTTGGCAAACATAAAAATACCGCTTTTTATCTTACCCGACGTTTCGGTCCGTTTGCGACCTTCTACTGGGACTCGAAACATCTGTAAATATCGAATTAATAAGGGACCATTCATATACCACGCAGACTTTTTAGGGGGAGGGGGTGATTCCGGCCAAAGTCTACGCTCCATTCAAATTTCAAAATTTTTGTATGGACGAAAGTCTTCGAGGAGGAGCGGGGTCTGAGATGGCCAAGATTTGGTCTACGAGGTTTATGAATAGCCCCTAAGCTCAAACATAACTTCAAATAACCAGAGAAAAATATTGATAAACTAACCCTTTGGATCTTATTCCATAAGATTTTCTAAAAAATCGAGTTATTTCGATTATATATTTTTAGAAAGTTCGATTGAAATCAGCGCAAGAATTATTACAGAAGTAAATAGTTCTAAAACATATTCCAGAAGTCCTGAATCATTCTTTCATCAGCCAAATTTCTGATGGATGAAAAGATAATGGATACTGGAAATTCAATGAGAAGTGATGAAATTTTTAATTGTCACAGCTCAATTGCTTCGTTACATGCTCGATCTCGATTTCCAGAATTTGTACCTTCATATAGTGCCGAAAAATGTTATTCAACGTCAACAAAGCTAACAATTGTCGTAATCATCCTAAACTGCACCATCTATTAAATTATGTTCCCGCTTTCAGTATCAGTGAATAAACCTGAATTACACCCCAATCCCTTTTAGTAGTATTCACCTGTCGGCTTTCCCTGTTTCACAACTCCAAACATCCACTTGTCGTCGTCCCCTACGCTTCAGCATCCTCCTCATTCCCTCAACCAAAACACGGTCGTCGTCGTCTTCGCTGTCGCCACTGTGTCGCCGTTCCGACGATCAAATAAATACCGTATCAAGGTAACCCCTTCAGAATTAGACCCATTCTCCCGGACGGATGGTTGGTCGGTAACACAACTTTCCTTCGACGAAATTTCGCAACCCCACTCCACTTCCCGATGTTGTGGAGTGACTAACATCTCCCTTCCCGTTCGTTCTGTTGACGACACACGTTCCGTCTACAAACGAGAAAAGGGTCCACGACGACGGTGCAGAGGAAAAATCCTTTTGCTGCGTCTTCTTCCGAGATCGGAAGATGACGTAAGTGTACGACGACTCAGTCAGTACAGGAAGGTGAAATGCCTTCAGGAATCATGCCGAACCCCGGCTTCCGTTCCGACGTACGTAGTCCGCTCGCTCCGCAAAATGATTCTTCAATTTGCGTACCCTGACGGTCGGCGGTGCGATGGTCAAGAGAGCAGGACACACGGGACGGGAGGCGCCTGGTTGCCTGCCTGCGGACAACCTGTGAGTCACGGTGGCGTCATCCATTCAGGTCAGGTCCTGAATAAGCAAGCATTTACCTAAACGACGACCGAAGTCCAGCACCGACGAAAGGGAGAATGCGGCAGCCTTTTCTTATTCTTTTTAAAGCATAACCTCAATCACCGATCCGCCGCAATGGCCGGGGAAGATAGATAAAGGACGGCAAAAAAAAAACTCGAGTCCAACCAAATAGGAACAGGTTTCGGTGCGTTGGACGACGATAGGAGGTGGTGGCGAGGAAAGAAGGTGTTGCCCAAAGATAATTGAGTGCGAAGAGAGCTGTCAAGGTAGCGCAGGCAGCCAGGCAGACAGTAGGCCAAAACGGACATCATCAACCCTAGCAAGTAAGCAGTAGCAGCAGGGATGCGGTAGAAAAAGACAAGGAGTCGACAGGTCATTCATTGAATTGTTGTTGGTGGTGGAAGAATTAAGTCAGGTACCTACCTACGACCGGTGCTCGTCGACAGCTCATTGGAGAGACCCCATGGAGAGGTTGTTTATTTTCTTTTGCGGTCAAATAATACCTTTTCACACCCTCCTCGGTTCGGTCTCGTCTCGGTCAGCCCATCAGTGCCAGTGGAGAAGTGTGACGGCTGAATTTTACTAACGATTCCACTTCTGTGAGTGGAAGCAATTAGGATTCACCAGGCTCAGGTTTTTCTCTGTTTGTGTAACAACCATGGACGTTAGCAGGGAGGGCGGAGTTAATGAAGATGTAGAAAATACCGAAATTTCAAGGCCCAGCGTTACCATCGCCAAATTCATTATCTGACAACCTTTGATTGCCATAGATCAACACTATGCCAAAGATGCGATGTTGCTTAATACCAGAAATACTTACTTTGATACCTGGTCGGCTACAATTCATTCTATTGAATCTACGCCGAATGAAGTATCTTTCTTCTTTGCACCTTGTCCTTTGCCAATCTCATTTTCTTCAAAAAAATCCTTTGGGAATTCTTTCAGCTCAACCGAGGAGTAATCAAAGAATTCCACTGTAAATTATCACCGGAGTTCCTTGGCGAATTGCCTGCAAGAACAACTACGGACGTTCTTTTGCTATTTTTTTTTCAAAAGATGCATGGGTGTTTCTCAGTTCCTTCACAAATTTCTCAAATAGTTCCTCTGAAAATCAATCCAGAAATTTACTTCAACATTACTTCTGAGACACTAGTAATTCCTCTAGAAGTTGCATCAAACTATTTGAAAATTTCTTCTACAATTCCTTTAAGATGCTAGCTATTCCATAATTTCTTCGGCATTTTTGTTTATTTTTTATTTTTGATTTTTTGTTAATTTGGAAATATGGTTGATTTTTTACCGTCTTGATTACCGATTAGGTCGAAATCTGACGTTTCCTTAGGGCAAATCAGACTGACAAAGAAATAACTGTTTGTTTTTACCCTGAGGATGCATGAATGGTCATTCGAAACGTCGGCTTTCAATTTAATCGGCAATTTAAAAAAAATACCGATAACCACCGAGTGCCTGAAAACTCCCCCAACTCATTCGGTATTTACTTGGAAAATTTATCTGGTTTATTCCTTGAGCTCCCTTCTGTAATTGCTTTGCGTATTCCAATGGAAATTTGTTCGGTAATTTCTTTTAGGATTTTTTCGGTAATTCTTTTGGAATTTCTTGATCCATTTTTTTTAGAATACCATCGCCAATTTCTCTGCGAATTTCCCCAAATGTTTTCCATCAATTTATCAAGAAAGTTCTTCGATTTTTGCATAAAAAGTACCCCTTGGTAGTTCATTTTGAAGTTTCTCTGGGCATTTCTTCAAGAGTTTCTCTGAAATTTCTTTAAAAGCTATTTTTTACTCTTGAGTATAACCGAAAATTCCTCCGGAGGATCTTTCAAGCATTCCTTTAGGATTTCTCCAAGCTTCTAGACGTCTTTTAGGATTTACTTTTAAAAAGCTTTATTGCGAGTTTTCAGGAATTTATCAGCATATTTCGTCAAAACTTGCAAAGTTATTTGTTTACGGGAACTTCTTCTGCAGTATCTTTCTTCAAAAATTCATCCAGTACATCCTTTGAGAACTCTTCGCGAACTCCTGCGGTAATACACTCAAAAAGTTCCGTAGAAATTCCTCTAAGAGTTCCCTCGCGAGTCTTGCAAAACTCTTCCAGGAATTTTTTCGATTTTTTCCATAATTTCTTCGTGAAATCGTTATGAGACCTTTCTAATGAGTTTTTTAGGAATCCATTCACAAATTCCCCCTTTATTTCCTTCAGAATTCCTTTGGAATTACTTTAGAAATTGGAAATTTAGGAAATGTGCGAACTCCTCACAGTTTTTTTTTTTTAATGTCTTGCATTCTAATACAGGTTCTTTAGAAAATACTACAGTCTGCGTCTGGTCTTCATGCCCAACTTGAATACTTATAAAATTCCTTAGGAAAACCTGAGATTCGTTCAAAGTAGCATTCAGACATTCAGAGCTATGGGTAGGAGTTCAAAAAATCTTCATCAGAAATACCTTCAGGCATATATTCAAGGATCACCACAGAAGTTGCATCAATGATAAATACAGAAAGCTTTCACAAAAATAGCTATAGGGATTCCTTGAAAGAGGAACTTATGCTATATCCGGCAGCTTTGTTTCCTCCATCATGAACTAAAAGTTTGCCTTGAAACATTCCCTACCACACTGTAAAGTTTTGGTTGACCTCCTGGTGTAATCCCTGCAGGAACTCCTGGAAATATTTTTGAATTAACTGAAGTAATTGAAAAAAAACTCTTCAAGAATTCTGACAGCATTTTCCTCCAGTATTCTCGAAGATATTTTGAAAAACATCTAAAAGGTCTTTTGAAGATTTTTTGGAAGAACTGCCGAAAGAATGTCGCTAGGAACGCTTGGAGAAAAACTCACGGATGCAGCTCTGGAAGTATTCTTGAAAAAACTTCTGGAAAATTACCGGGGCAAATTATGGAAGAAATATTTCAGAATTTTCAATAAAAAAAAAACTTAAGATAAGAACTTTCAGAAGAATTCGAGGAGTAACTGTCAAAAAAAAAAAATCAAGGAGAAACTTCTACACTTATTCCAGCAAGGCAGCATCCATTTATTACGTAACGCTAAAATCGACAATTTTGGACCCACCCTCCCCCCTCCGTAACGCTTTTTTATATGAAAATCCTAAAAAAATTGTATGGACCGTAACGCTTGGCCATACTCCCCCCCTCCCCCTAGAGCGTTACGTAATATGTGGACGGCGCCCAAGAGTTCTCAAAGATATTTCCGAATGAACTTGAAGAAGAATTTCCTTCAAGAACTTCTGAAAGAGATTACAAGAATTTTAACAAAAGTTCTTGAAAAAATCCTTGAAGAATCGCCTGCGGGGATTTTCCCAGGCAGAGTTTCGAAGGCAAATTTTGGAAGAATGTGCGTAGGAATTTCTTGAAGAATTTGCAATGGAACTCCTACATGAATTACTCGAAGTATTCTTAGAAGTATCTCCGGAGAAACTTCTAGAGGAATTTTCAGTAAAATTCTTCAATATATGCCCAGTGGAACTGCTGGAAGAACTCACAGTGAAATTCTGAGAAAAATTTCGAGTGAAAATCCTAGAGACATTACCAGTAGAACTCCTATAAAAAATTCTGGAATTTATTTATCCCAGAATTCTCGGAGGAACTTCTAGAAGAATTCCTGGAAGAGCTTCTAGAGGAATTCTCGAAGATAGTTGTTTTGGAAATTTATTTGGAAATTGCTTCGTCATATTTTAGGGAAGGTTTCGGCAGTTGTTTGGCAATTCTCTCGCAATTTGTGATGAATAGTTTAGCAAATTAAAAGGAATTCCCTTGAATATTCCTACGGCAATTCATTTGGCTATTCGAGATTTTTGTGAATCCTTTCGGATTTTTGTTTTTAAATTCATTCGGCAATTTCTTTGGGATTTTTTTTTTTGGCAATTCATTTGACAAATTCTTCAAGAGCGCCTTTGAGAATTCCTACAGATTTATTTTTTCAGCAATTCTTTAGTGAATTCTTGAGAAATTTCTTTGGAAATTCCTCCTGAAATTTCTCATTGTTATTGAAATACTTTAAACTATATCAGAAATTCCTTCGGCAATAGGAGGCAATCAGTGAAGTACTAGATTGAAAGTAGTGAGCTGGATTTTTGTATGGTGAGATGTTCAATTCTCCATTTTTGCAATGAATTGGTGCAAACAGCGTGGGTTATATGATTTCTTGGCTAATTTGATGCTGTTTGAGCAAAAGTTTCGGTAACTTTGTTGTTGTATTATTTATTTCATGCAACTTCAACAAAACAGTTACTCAAACTTTTGCTCAAACAGCATCAAATTAGTCAAGAAATCATAATACCCACGCTGTTTGAACCATTTCATTGCAAAAATGGAGAATTGAACATCTCACCATACAAAAATCCAGCTCACTACTTTCAATCTAGTACTTCACTGATTGCCTCCTATTGATTTTGTGTGTAGTTTGGCAATTTTCGACAACTTCTGCAGAAATTGTGTCGAAAGTTTATCTATTCCATCGGTAATCTCTTGGAAATGTTTCTAGGAATTTCTTCGTAATTTTCAAAAAGAAATCCTTTCATAAATATTTTTTTTTTCAATTTTCTTGGCAAACCCTTTATCAATTCATCCGACGCCGTAGAGTTTTTTCGGTCATATATTTGTGAATTTTTGGGCATGTTTTTTTGGTAATCTTATTGGCAATTCCATTAAAATTTCTTTCGGCATTTCCCTTGAGCATTCTTGTGACTATTCCTTGGAAATTGCTTCGCATTTTCGTACGATATTTCTTTGAGAGTTTCTTTGACAATTTTCTCAGCAATTTCTTTGAAACTTCTTTTAGTTTAATAATATTGTTGGGCATTTATTTGTAAATTCATTCGGTAATTGCTTTGGCAACTACGATGAATGTTTCTTAGATAATGTTGATAAGAATCACTTTAGACATCGTTTGGGATTTTCTGGAACTTCTTCGGGTTTTTTTTCTTAACTATTTTGAGAATTGATCAATTTCTTTGAAAATTTCTGCAAAAGTTTCATGGGTGTCTTTTCGCTTTTCTTTCAAAAATGTCATCAGAGATTTCTCAAAAAAATGGCTACTTCTTTCTCATACTTGATCATTCCCTGATTGCTCTTGTAGGAACCGGAGGAACCCATAGAAACTACTTGGTGAATCTCGTAAGAGAAATATTTCCGAAAACAAACCCCTGAAAGAACATTTGTGAGAGGACAGTCTCTTAGTATTTGTGAAGAAATACTTTTGGAGGGATTTATAAAAAAACACTTCCGAAAACACTTTGCAAGAACACTCCCGGAGCTACTCATATCGGAATGCTCCTGTAAGTATTTCTGGAAAAACACCTACAGGATACTTGTACTCCTGGAGGAACCCGTAGAGTACTGTAGCTGCGGGGCGAAATATCTGGAGAAATTCCAGGTGCAGCTCCTTGAAAAATCGCGTATGGTATTCCGGAATAAAGCTCTAGTGGAACTTCTGGAAAAATCCCATATAGAGCTCCTGGACGAAACTTTGAGAAAATTTATGTAAAAGTCGTGATTATTGCTGGCAAACTCCTGAATAGATCTCTAGTGCAACTTTTGAAGATACCCCAGATGGAACAGCTGGAGAAATCTCCAATGAAACGTTTTGAGTAATCTCGGTTAAAACTCCTAGAGGAATTCCAGGTGAAGCTCCAAGAGAAACTCCAGGTGAAACACTTGGCGGGATACTAGGTGGATCTACTGGAAGAATCTCAGGTGAAACTCCTAGAGTAATTTTAGGTGAAACTCCTAGAGAAATCCGGTAAAACTCTTGGAGGAATTCCAGATGGAACTCCAGAAGAAACCTGAGGTCGAACTCCTAAAGGATTCTCAGATGGAACTACTGCAGATGGAAGTATCCCAGTTGGAACTCTAGAAGAAATCTCGAGTGGAACTCCTGGAGGAATCCGAGTTACAACTCCTAGAAGAATTCCTGATGGAACTGTTGAAGGAATCTCAGAGAAAAATCCATGAGGAATCTGAGATGAAACCTCTGGAGAATTCTCAGGTGGAACTCCTGGAAATTGCCAGGTGGATCTTCTGAAGGAATCGCAGGTATAACTGCTTGAGTAATCGCTGGCGAAACTCCTAGAGCAATCTGTCGTGGAGCTCCTGGAGAAATTTCGGATGGAACTCCAGAAGGAATCCCAGGTGGAACTTCAGGTTAAATCCACAGTGGAAATCCTGAAGGCATTCCATATGGAACCCCTTGAGGAATTCCAACTGGATATCCTTCAGCAATTCCGATTGAACTCCTGAAGGAATTCCAGGGAAAACTCCAGAAGGAATTTGAGATGAAACCTGTGGAGAATCCTAGGTGGAGCTCCTGGTGAAACTCCTGGAAGAATCCAAGGCGAAACTTCTAAAGTAATTCCAGTTAGAATACCTGAAGGAATTGCAAGTGAAACTCCTGGAAAAATCCTTGGAAGAACTCCTGAATATCTCCTACGTGGAACTTCCGGAGAAATCTAAGCTGAAACTCCGGCAAGAGTCTCAGGCAGAACTCCTGCAGGAATATCAGGTGAACCTTCCGGAGAAATCCAAGGTGGAACTTCTGGAAGCAGTCCAGATGGAACTCCTAAAAGAAGTTCAGATGGAATTCCAGTACGAACTCTGGGAGGAATTCTAGGTGAAACTCCTAGGTGGAACTGTCAGGTGGAACTCCTAAATTGATTTCTGGTAGAATAGGTGAATAAATCCGAGGTGGACTTGTGGAGATATCCCAGGTGGAGCTCCTGAAAGAATTCCCGATGGAACTCTTGAAAGAACGCGAGGCGGAACTCTTTGGTGGAACTCCAAGAGAATTACCAGGTGAAACTCCTGCAGAAATCTCTTCCTCAGCTCCAGCAGCAATATCAGGTGACACTCTTGGAGATCTTCCAGTTGGAACTCCTAAAAGAATTCCAGATGAAACTCCTGGAGAGTTAGAACTTCTGGAAAACTTCCAGGTGGAATCCCTGGATAAGTCTTTCGTGCAGCTGCTGAAAAGTTCTTCCGGGCGTTTGCCCTTTCCAGCGCAGCCCTACCGTTCTACAGCTCTTGGATGACCTTTTATACCTCATAAAGCGTCGGTTCTTCACTGCCTGCCCATTGTGCTCTTTCCAACTAGCAGCTTTCGTAGTTCTTTCTATTCGGTGAATTATTTTCTAGGATGCTCTCGCTTCTATGTATCGCTCTCAGTTCTGCCAGGTACCAGACAATAACTTGTGGCTTCTGGCAACGTTCTTCTCATCCGTTAGCTTAGCATCCGGGGTAGCTTCTGGTACTTCTTTTCGAATCAACCGTTTCTGGTTCGTCTTCGAGAAGTGTACGCGAAGTGATAACGCGTCGCTGTGCCTACTACTCCGTGGATAAATTCGCACAGACTTTTGAAATTGTCGTCTACGTCGATTTCCCTAATTTGCTCATTAATCTTCTGGTGGTGCTCATCTGCCATAGCTTTTGCTGAGAAGCGCAGGGTATTGGCAACGGACGCTGAATTCTTGAGCTCGATGCAGTTTGGTCCTCTGAAGGTCCTCTCATTAATGACATCCAACAATCAACAGATTGTCATTTGCACAAAACAATCCAAAGAAGACTTCACCGGAAGAGTTCTACCCCTTTGGTAACAACCTAGAAGAACCTGGCTACTCGCCTGGGTAGCAACCACAGCCACCTTGACCGGGAGCGGGATAACAATCGGCTCCCAAAGCCAACCAAGCCGTCGACTACCGACGGACGATACAGCAGAGACAGAGATAGAAGGACAAAAAGGTTCACGTAATTAATTATCCCCAACTTCAATCAGAGCGAGCAGAGCGCCAGAGTTCGGCTAGAGCTCCGACCAAACAAATAGAAAAAAGCAAAGCTAACACATATGACGTCCGGATTTGCCCGTTCCGAAGAGCTGGGGAGGAAGTTAAGGGTTGGGGGCGACTTAACCTCAGGGATTCAGGGGGTTAACATTTTGATTTTCCGCTTTTGCCCGAACCCACGCTGATCAGAGCAGGCCATGGAAGCCCATGTGGAGTGAGTAACCTGTGATTAATGCTTTGTTCATGAGAGTGCGAAATTGGTTTAATTAAATTTCAAGGACTACTGTGTTGCCTAGAGCAGCAGCGGTATCAGCCAGCGAAGAACACCTCTTTTGTTATGGCTACCGTGATCATCTGTCATCGGTTTAATTAAAAACTTTGCTACCGCGCCGTTACGACGACGCAGCCTTTTGTTTACAGCTGCTCGTTCACAAAGAGTGGCTCAAAAACACACCGAGTATTGACTGCCGGTTCTTCCGATAAAGGTATTGAATTGGCTCGCTTCAGCAGGCTGCTTATCGTCTTTTGATGCTCTCTACCGTAAACAATGGCATTGCAACGACTCTCAACAGCTTGCAAAACAAAGGCTCTCACCTTTTCTTTACCTTCGCCACTCGAAACCGCACCGATCGGTCGGTGTTTACTCAAGGAGTTGAATTAGAGTAATGCGGGGCAAAAGTTCGCACCTAACAGACTCCACAAAATAACTATTGAACGAAAAGAAAATAATATAGTTTTTCTTCGTTAAATGGGTCCCTATCATGTTGCCTTCAAAACGTAGTACTAGATTTTTTCGCGTTCCTTTTGTAGTTTTAGTAATACAATTTTTAAAACAAGTACTCCAATGCGAACTTTTGCCCCATAGTGGGGGCAAAAGTTCGCATTATGCGGGGCAAAAGTTCGCACCTTGTACAGGGTAGTTTATTGGTGTGATATTCATTTATTTCATGTTAATTCATATTCATCTTCTCACTCTAGCTATGAAATCTGTTTCTTTCTGTTCTTAGAATTACGACCCAACTGGAATACGACCTGGTGTTCAGCTTTTGTATAGAGTGTGTTTTATGAAGACTTTCACAACTATTAACTAAGAGCTGTCCTTAACAGCGTTACTGAAGTTGTCAAAATACATTGTGGGGTGATCATAGAGATACGTGTTGCACAAAATACACAAAAAAAAATCAAATATGCAGCAAAACTGTTGAACGGGACTGTTATCGAATCTTATCCTCGTCAGTATGGTGATGGACTATAATTGTGAATTTACAAACTAAGCTATGAAAGACCCCGGTAAAGTAGATGATCATAAGACCTTCAGAAACATATGAAAAGACACGACGAGGATGACGAAGAAAATGTTTTAAAGGTTTTTTACCCTTTTTTAATTTATTGATTTAAATGCGTGAACATAATGTTTGCCTTACAATCAATCTTCTTACAAAACTATGTTCAGACCCTCTGTCGCAACGATTTCAGGGTACATACTACTCATATTATGCATATATAGTAGTTTCTATACGAAATTATCATTGCTCCAAAGATTCTGTAATTATGTTGATGTTCTAGACTCAGAAATCTAGTGCGAACTTTTGCCCCACAGCTACTGCGAACTTTTGCCCCACTGTCGAGGTTTCAACAATGTCCCTTTCTACAAGCAGCACTGGTAGTTTCTTGTTTATTCGAGTGCACCTCGCGAACTACTATGGAATAACGATTCTTCGACATAAAGAGGTTATGCGATTCTTCTTCTTCCTGTTACTACAAATTCTTATTCCAAAAGGTCCAAAAATTCTATCAAAACCTCTAGAAACACATTTTTTCGCATAACTTTGCCAAACCATTACGAAATCGTTCCAAATTTTATTGACGTGTAGCTGACCTGATTATGTGTCGAACTCATACAGATTTCTTTGGGTTCTTAACTCGTGCTGAGAAAAAGACCCACTGCGAACTTTTGCCCCGTGCGAACTTTTGCCCCGCATTACTCTACCTTGAAATAGGGGTAACCAAGTCGGCACCTTGCTGCTAGCGCGCATCGACCATATTGCACCCGTCGTCAGATTTCATCGTGCGGTTACCTCTTCGCTTGCTGAATCGTTCACAGCTGTTGAATGGACGGACGGACGCGATTTATCCATAGGCGTTCAACCGCTGCTGGCTGCGCTGCGAGAAAAATGAGTTCCTTCACCCTTCGAAGAGGGCCTCTTTTATTTCATCTTTCCTTTTTATCGACACTAACGAAAACAAACAATAAAACTAATCAACAATATGGCAGACACTTATTAACTGTTAATTATTCTTACCTCACACGTCACTCTCTTCCGATCCGATGCTGCCTTTCGAAGAGCGCTCACATGTGCAAGAACACTTTCGTCCGCCCGCCGTAACGGTAATGCTCGCTGCACTTGCTCTCTCTCTCTAACTCTGTCTCTCCATCCCCCTTTTGAATCGTTTTATTGTTTATTTATTCGAGAAATTACTTTGGGCATTTCTTCCTCATCTCCGGAGGAGGAGATGTTCGTCGTTCTTTTGTGAAAGAATTGCATTCATAAGGTTCGTCCGTTTACCATTCCGGGGAACAGCCTTCCGAGAACCGAAGAACGATGTTTCATAAACACCGTCGCGAGCTCTGCTCCAGTCTCCTCCTCGTTTCTTTTGGAGGTGAGCGAGCAGTTATGCTCAGCGCACACACAAACACACTTACCGATCGAAGTAGGCTTGGTGCTCCTCCACACACGGTGCGGTGGATGCAAATCGTAAACATCACGTCTCGCCGGTCCGGTCCCAGACAGGACCGGCTGCTGGCCTGACTGCGCTGCATGATCGCTGACTTGCTGTTGTATGTCAGGTAAATCACGAACCGCCACCGTAAGCGAAATATAAGACATTTTCTAAATATTATTTTCCCTTTCATCGTTTTCCATCATAAGCATAATCATAACAACAACACGGCCCCCAAATATAAACACGCCTTGTCCTACGACTGGACGATCACAGGGAGGGAATCCAACCGTGATTCCTGCTTTGGATGGTAGGTGGATAGGTGTGCACTGTAGTGTGCAGCTTACTGCAACTCTCCTAATAATTCAAACCGTGCATATTTCAACCGTGAATATTCTTTGATAGGCCTAATAAGAAGACGTTTAAAATCAGCTGGTTTTGGGGGCCTTTGACAGTTCTCCCATGAAAATGACAGTTCAGTGTTCGCGACTTTGTTCGGCATTTGTAAACAGTGGCATACATGAACCTGTCAACTGGAAAGGCCTATTCAACACTTACCATGAGATTAAACGTCTTAAATCAAAGAGAACAGACATCCAGGCTAGAACAAATACTATAGATAGTAGAGTAAACATAGATGCGCTAAGATGAATCCATTGTATCCAAACGAACTGTCAAAATCTGTATCCAAACGAGCATGACGTCACGACTCCGACAACATTAATGGAGCCCATGACGTCATATTCCTTCGTCGCACTTTTGAAAATTACTAGTCACACGCTTGAAACATTTCACTCAGTTATGTCCGCGGATCTATGTTTACTCTACTATCTATACCGTCTTACCCCGTTCGTTCGACACGTTTTAATACGACACTTTTTAATGCGTACCCCGCTTATACGACACATGTCGAATTAAAAAGTGTTCAAATGTCACAGAGATGTACACTGTAAATGCAAAACAGTTTGATGTTGCGCTTATACTCGCACCCGCAGCAGCTCCTCTTGCAGCCGCTAATTCCGGAAGTTCTGAGTTGGTGCTATTCGACACCAAAATCGCCTGAAGACAAACCGGAATGAACTGAGGATGGCAACAATCGTAGAAAGAACGAGCATTTTATTCGCACCACCGCAATATCTGTTGAAATTATGTTTCATAACAAACCCGGAAATCAAAACAAAAACAAAATTAGAGTTGCCAAATTTTAATGAGCATGATGGTGTAGGGTGACTAGTTTGTCGAATTAAAAGTTTACCCCGGTTATTCGACAACAGTCGGTGTCGTATTAGCGGGGTAATACGGTAACCACAGAGAACAGACATCCAAGTCCAGTTCCGAAACTGTGTAAGGAATTTAACGGCCATTTGAAATCGGCAACACAAGTGGCAATAGCGTGGCGCTGCAGTCGGTTAATCTCCCATACTAATTTAATTCACCACTTGAAATGTTTCAATTCACCGCTGACTGTGGCAATATGGTGTTTGGTGGCGTTAGTGTTGTCATCGTGTATTGGTTTGCAACCTTACTCAAGTAAAGATTCAAATCCTTACACAACTTTCCGAATGAAATTTGTTCTAGCCAGGATGTATGTTCTCTGTGCTATAACAAATACCATTCATAAATTTGTGTAAGGATTTGAATCCTTACTTGAGCAAGGATGCAAACCAATTTGAAACCAATACACGATGAAAACACGAGCCTTGCCAAACACCATAATATCACAGAGAACAGACATCCAGGCTAGAACAAATTTCATTCGGAAAGTTGTGTAAGGATTTGCACATTCAGATTTGATTACCGAAGTCGGTAAAATATTACTGAGTTTTTGAACAGCAGAGTTAAGTCAGTAATAATTTTCAAGTACCGAAAACTCAGTAAACTAAGAAGCTTTCGAACTGTCAAATGAATACTGATTTAGTCAGTAATAGTTGATTCTACTTTTACTGACTTTTCGGTAATCTATTTCTTGGATTTTTTTTAGTTTAAAAAATGTTGTTCCTTTCAGCTTTAATTCCTCCATTTCGATAAATCTCCAACTAAATTCCGATTCAATCACCCTTGCTGTTGAAAGGAATGGGAATCCATAATGCTACATACAGTTGTTAATATTTCCGGCAGAACTAGCTTCAAAATAGAAAGACTCGTTGCTGAAAAAATCTTGCCGGTGCGATGTTTGAGCTGAATGCATCCGTTGCACAAACTTTGCCCCAACAGTGTTCTCCAGTCCGTTTCAGCTATTTGTTACATGAACAATTTGTTGAGGATCGTTCTAGTTGTGTTCCTCCGAAGCGATTAGGATTTTCCTGGGGATTTTTCAATACTTACAGCAAGGGTGAATGAATCGGAATTGGAAAATCATTCTGCATTCTGAAGACGGCGTCGGGTTCGGGATCTGATGCTCGGAATTTCATCTTGTTTTTTTTTTCTGTTTTTGACAGCTGGCACATGAGCGATTAACGAAACCTCAGTAAAACTAAGCCATTACTGAAAAGTCGGTACTTCCTTTTACTGACTTTTGCTTCTGTTCAGTAAATCTTTAATTTTGCGGTAATATCAGTACAAATAATTACCGTGTTCAGTAAACTGTCAAATGTTATTGCTGAACATCAGTGATGATGAATAAAAATGCTGGAAAGTCAGCATTTTTTGCATTTTACGGTTCAAAAACCGTAAAATAAATTACCGAACAGATAATCCCAGATTGAGTGTGTGAATCTTTACTTGAGTAAGGTTGCAAACCAATACACGATGACAACACTAACGCCACCAAACACCATATTGCCACAGTCAGTGGTGAATTGAAACATTTCAAGTGGTGAACTAAATTAGTATGGGAGATTAAGCGACTGCAGCGCCACGCTATTGCCACTTGTGTTGCCGATTTCAAATGGCCGTTAAATTCCTTACACAGTTTCGGAACTGGACTTGGATGTCTGTTCTCTGTGATAATATGAAATGAGCAATATGATTGCCATAGTCAGTGGTGAATTGAAACATTTAAAGTGGTGAATTACATTAGTATGAGAAATTAACCGATTACAGCGCCACGCTATTGCCACTTGTGTTGCCGATTAAATATTCCTTACACAAAATTCAGATTGCACTTGGGTGTCTATTCTCTGTGCTTAAATATTCGTACTTTACACAGATAATAGACATCCAAGCACCGACGAAATCCAAGTTCAGTTCCAAAACTGTGTTAAAGTGTGTAAGGAATTCATTTGGAAAGGCACACAAGTGGCAACTTCATGGTGGCGCTGCTGATACCGCAAAGCTGTGTAACAATTCAAACTGAAATACGTTGACAACACCGAGATGAACCAGCCCAGGGCTGAAAATCTCGTAAATAAAGATAATAATAATAACGTTGACAACACAAGCACCATTACAAAATATGTTGCGCAAATTTGTGATGAAATATTCACCACTGACAACATTAAGCAATCAGCCCCGCCAAGAAGTTGCTTCTTGTGCTTCCATTTCAAATGCCTGTTGAAGTTCTTTACACAGTTTCGAGACTGGAGTTGGATGTCTGCACTCTATGGGATGGTTTCAGTGCAGCACAATACAAAATTGTGTGAACGCAAAACCGAAGTTTGAGGGAATGAACTCACCTGAGCAAATGGCTCACCTAGGATGAACCAAACGTCAAATCGGTTTTCTTTATCATTGAGGCTCTATGAAAAGAAAAAGTGGTTTTGTCATTTGGTTCATCCAAGGGCGCTCCCCTATTCGGTGCATTTGGTTCTTCGCACGCGGGTAAACATAGCAGATAGTGGTATCACAGAGAACAGACATATAAGTTCAATTTAAGAACTGTGTAAAGAATTCTACGACTGTTTGAAATAGCAACACAAATATCAGCTACGTGGCGGCGCTGCTGTCGCGTTCACATTCAGCTGATAGTGGTGAATATAAAACTTCATGCTGCTTCATTCATGCTTCACCACTGATTGACGCAGTGTGCTGTTTGGCGGTGCTAGTGTTTCCAAGGTATGTACCTATTTCAGTTTGAATGTCCACACTCCTTTGGGAAAAAAATGTTCTAACTTGGATGTCTGTTTGTCTTTGTAGTAACGGAGCGTCCCGTATAACAGACCAAGCAGCAGCACATGTGACGCGGAGGAAGATTCTTTATTTTCTTCCGTCTAGGGGTTCTTTGGAATTTCACATGATTCAATTCAAGACAGATAATTGACACCATTCGAGAGGAGACGATCGTCGACGCTTCGTTTTCTTCGTTGCGATGCGGATCGGATGCAGCAGCAAGCAACAACAGATCCGCTCAAGCTGTCAATTTACACTAATGAGGTGAATTACACCGTACTTGCCAGTGTTGCCTGCTGGAGTCAAATTACCGCTGTTTGCGCTCACAATGGCCTCACGGGAGGTGACTTGGCTCAATGCACCCCCTTGTACGCGTATTATTGCTCGGATCGGTGTGTAATTGAACTGTTGTTGCTGCTTGGTATGGTAGCGCTCGCTCGCTCGATTCCCCTCTTCCCAAAGGGACACCGAAAGCGATAAATCGCTCCGGTTGGTCTCAATGGTCAAAGTACGGCGCGTCGTACTGTGCAAAATTTATTTGTTTATCAGCAGTGGCCGCTCGCTCTGTCCGTGTAGACTGCTTCTGAAAAGAGTTGGCCGAAAATTTATTTACCTATGTCACCGTTGTTTGGCGGGAAGTGGGGATTCAGGGGGTTTGAGTGCATTGCAAGCCTCCGCGATCTGCGATTCCCAGAGCCGATACGGCGATGGACGACGAAAACAAACTCGCCCAGAAAATCAACCACATAAATCTCACTTTTCCCGTGGCTCTCGACTCGAACTCTCCGTGCCGTCGCTTTTCTGTCTATTATCATTTTAAAATATGTTCCGTGTAAAGCCGTGTGTAACCCAATTACGGATGGGGGACGCAGTCTCTCAAATTAATCACTTCATGCGAACACTGACGTTTTGGCCAAGAGCGCAGAGAGAGCGAGATGCATCAGACACTGCATCAGCAACGACTCGACGTGCAGCGCGGGACTACACGGCATGTTTACAAACTGAACCGTCATCGAGGCACGTCCATCGGTAAGCGGTTAGACGAGACTACGGGAAACCCCGCCGCTGTCGAAAGGTGCGGTCGTGCCGTGCGGTTGTTTACATTTCACGTTTCTTCTACGCTACCGCGCGCCACATCTCCGCGAACTCTGTCACGCTCTCGGTCCAAACCGTTCGATAATTGCGGAGGCCTCAAAATGTCAAACAGTTAATCCACGTGTGTAGGAAGCTGTCACTGCCGCAGCTGTCCATCTTCTAGCGCTCGACTTTATTCACCACACACGCACACCTGACGCAATCCGGTCACCGCCGGTAACCTCATCCGGGGGCAATATGGGCAATTTCCTAACGACAAACCACTTTACCACAAGCAAGATAAAAACGCCAACTTAGAAGATTTTGGAAGACGAAATCGACCGCGCAAGGCCTCGCCATCCATCGCGCCATGACTCGCCGCTGCGTTGTCCACCACTTGTGTAAACAAACGCAAGACTGACCTATCGTCATACTCTGCCACCTCTCTTCACTCCTCTCTGCGCCTAGCCGTGTATTTGTTTGGAAAAAGAACAACACGCAAGAAAACAGCGTTCTTACCACATTTCCCTGTCTTATTTTACGACCACCAGCTTCCTTCGGCGGTGGCCGAGCAAAAAGAAAAAAAAAAGCAAAAATAACATTAAACTCTTTCGCCGTCGCCGATTGCGCTTCCCCGAAAATAGCCCGCGACCGCGTTTACCTTGCGTGATCCTCAGCTGTCCATCCACATTTTTTTTTTTTCGTGAACACCGAACGTCGCCGAACACCTCACAGGAAGCGCCATTAGAGTCGCCACCGCATTAGTGTCAGGTCACCTCAATCAAATGTCGATTGCGCGGCGACCGAACGAAGCCGCGCGATGAGCTGTGGTGAATAACGCGCGCACGGAGACTGACGTTTGTTTTTTCACCTTTTTCCTGTGCGTGCGATGCGTGGTATTGTAACGCCCACACCAATCGCTCACATTTCGACTAATTAAGTGTCCTTCCCCTTCCGCTGCCGGTGCGTCCGTCGCTCTGACGATCATCGCACGAATGTACGTATTTTTCGCGGTACGAAACCCGGGGACCCGGTCGCCGTGGCCCGCGCGACTAGTGATCGAAAAATTAGCTCAAAGAAATTGACGTGAGTATTAAAAATCCATTTCACCACCCGCACTTAGGTGAAAAGCGGACGGACACGCACGCACGACGCAACTGGCCTCCTCCGATGAAAAGTCTTGACAATGTGTTCAACGGTAGGTAGATGCAGGGAAAAATCGTCCGGCCGCCCGGAGGAGGCTAAGTAAACACTCTGTTTGTTGCGCGACGCGATGCTTGACGTTTATTACCGATGACATCTTGCGCCGCCCGCCCGCGCCGTATGGACCATTAACACAATGATGTTTATTGTTTTTATACTTTTGTGCTCGCCCACCGTGGGGTCACTCCGCCGGTGGTCATCGCCGTCGCGGAAGGAAACTCGGTACCAACTGTATATTTTTGGCAATCGAGGCAAATGCGATGCAGTGCATTGCAATTAGATGACTAAGTGATTATGCTATACCACAGAGAACAGACGTCTATCTTTGCTTTCTGCGAAGACCACATTATCAAGAAGACTTGCAGCACTGCTGAAAATCGGGAGTCTCTGCTAGCAGCGCCACCCCGGATGAAGGTGGCGCTATTCATGTCATTTTTGTTCCAGTGCTCGCCGTTTTGGCCGTTTGGCGCTCGTGTCGCTTTGTGGGCTAGTGTATTTCAACAAAGAACACTGCCCTTGTGGGGTCAAATCGACTTTATATGTGGGGCAGTCTCCGTTGGTGGCGTTGAGGTACACTTAAATCCTTTACACACGATTTTAACGTATTTTTGATCGAGCTTAAACGTCTGTTCTCTGTGGCTATACTGACGTTCAGAGAAAAGTTCGGATTTGCGTAATCTTGATGCAGTATGTTCAGGTTATGGGTCCAGAAACGTGTCACTCTGCAAGTGTCCAGAATACTCGAGTAGGATAAGGTGCTAGCAACGAAAGTCGGGGTCTTCAAGGAGACTTGGCAACAGCTGGCTGATGATGGCAGTACGAAGAGGAGAGGTTCAAAAACGGAAGAGCACGGTTTGCTAAAAGTCGAACACAGTTGGAGATTGGAGGCTGTAGCTAGCCGAGGAGCAAGTGGTCCCCAGTCTGGAACTCTTACCCAGGGAAGTGATGAGTAGCGAAGTTGTGCGACTTGTGAAAGGTTGTTAGTAAGATGAACTTTTATGACAGAAGGTAACGATCTACTACTTTCAGTCCTGAAGAGAGCAGAAGTGAAAGATTACCGCCCTGGGCGACTGCCCGGCGCCTAGATCGTTGTTGAGAGTTACCGTCCATTACAAAACACAGATTTTTAGTCATTCTCTAACTTTAAATCAAGATTGAGGCAATCTACCGAGAGCTGTCCTGGCCTCGTCCTTACGATGGGAATGGATAGTCTTTTGGCAATATTTGAACAGGCACTGATGTTATCCACAAAAGTTGTTTTAAAGTGATCAATTTGACCCCGGATTACGGTATTCCTTGTTTCTCCCGGAAGTTCTTCTGGATTCCTACCGACATTTTCCAAAGGTTCCAGTAATTCTTTCGGGATTCCTGAATTTCAACCAAATATCTTCAAATCAGGAATCTTTAACATTTCTTTTCAGATTTTTTTTTTCATATGTATCGTCTCTTGCGAGATTTGTCCCATCGCTGGGTTTATCCAAGGATTTCCTCTGGGTTTTTTCCAAGATATTTTCAGATGTTGTCGCGGAATTTCTTCAAGAGTTTATCTCGAGATAACGCTTGAATAGTATCACACTACTCCCTCCGGGATTTTAACCAGACATTATTCCTGGGATTTCTCCCAAAGGTTTTCGTACGATGTTTTCCAGAATTTCTTCAGGAGTTAGTCCCGGAGTTCCTACCAAGGTTCCTACTAAAGTTCATCCCAGGATTTCTTCAGGAGTTTTTACGGGTTTTCTCCAGTAGCTCGGTCCGAAATTTATAGGTATGAGAAGTTTTCCCGTTATTGCTCCAAAGTCTCTAACGGGATTTCTCCCGGAGTTCCTCCTGTAAATTCGTTTAGAGTTTCTTCCGGGATATTCCTTAAAAGTTCTCGCGGGATTTCTCTTGAAGTTCGACTTGAGATTGCTTTCAGCGTTTCTCCGGAACTCATCTTAGACTTAGATAGAAGATTAAGATTCCTTTCGGTTTTGGTCTCGGTATGCCGGGATGCCTCTCAGAGTTTTTCAGAATTTATCCACTCGCCTGCACAAATTTTCCTTTTTTCTTTTAACAAGTAAGTAAGAAAAAAGAAAAGGCAGCGAACACTAGTGCTTTCTTCTGCAGTTTCATTCAGGGTTGATTTTGGGGTTTCTACAGGAGTTTCTCGTGGAGTTCTTCCGGCGATTTCTTTCAGTGTTTTCCAGGCTTTTTTCATAGTTGTTTCCGAGATTCATTGATGTGATCCTCTCTTTAAGATTTTTGCAGGAATATCCACAGTGTTCTTCCCAGAACCCCCACCGATCATTCCGTTGACTGTTCCTTTTGGGATTTCTCTAATATTTAGGGGATAGTCTGCGTAATTTCTTGTAAGAAAATCCCGGTGAAATATCGGAAGAATTACTGATTGATCTCGCGAGGAACTTCGAGAAAAACAACAGAAGAAATAAGAGAAAAACTTCGAAAAAAATCCCGAGAAAATTTGGGATATCTTAGAAACAACTTAGGTGGTAATTTCTAATGGAAATGTAAGCGGGATTCCTGGAGGAACGCTGGAAACCTTCGAGAGAAATTCAAACACAAACCCCAAAAAATCCCGAGAAGTTCTTCTACAAAAGTCTCGCAACAATCGCAGGAGAAACTGTTGGCACGCTTTTTTGGAAAACCACCGGGAAAAATTGCTGAAGAAGCCTTGAATTAATTTTGCTAGGGTCTCCGGAAGGATTGATTGATTGATTTGTCTTTATTAAAGAGATTTTCAGTCCTCGGCCTCTCCGGAAGGAATCCTCCGAGAACCTCTGGAAGAAAACATAGGAGGAACTTTGGTAGACATTCCAGGAACAACTAACACAAATCCCGGAAAGAACACTGAAAAACTCCAAAAGTGCATTTGGGAGCAAATCCGGGAAAACCCCTGGATGGAATCTTGGGAGAAACTCCTGGAGAAATCCAGAAAAAAAATCCGTCAAACCTTCAGGAGTTCAAGGAAGAGCTGTGGAAATAAATTGATAAGAAACTGCGTGAAAACTTGAAGAAGAAATTACACTAGAAATCCAAGGAGAATCCCGGAAGGAGTTGAAGGAAGTAGGGGAATTTATGTATTTTCGTTGGTTTTGTTCTCTTCGTCATAAGTTTTTTTTTTTTTGTTAAACTTGCTGAAACTTTCGGGCAATATTTGCCGACAAACCCCATCATGACGAAGAGAATAAAAAATATCTTATACTATGAGTAGAAAAAGACCGATATAGCCATAAAATCATCAAGTCATTAATAGAATACGGTCGATTAATGAGAATATGATATGCAGAGAATCAACATGCCGAAAACACCCAAAGTCACCCTATTTCGGATAGAATTCAAGGAAGAATCGCAGGAGAATTCTACTGACGAGAAATTGATGGAACGAATGGTGAACAGATTTCCAAACAAATTCCTAAACAAATTTCTGAAGGGAATCCTAATTGGAATGTCAGAATTACTCCGTATCACTTTAGATTGTTTTATTTATTTTTTTTTATTCCATCGTAGTTTCTAAGTTTTCATAGGGATCACAACATAACTACACCACCAGTAGTAACATCTGAACTATTGAAAACTACTTTTTTCGTATCGAATGCTTTGTTTGCAGTTTGTTTGAAAGTTTTGGAAATTGAAAGTCATCATTAAGTACGTTCGTTTATTATTACAGCTTGAGCTACAAACACCTTGGGCCATTTGTAGTCTCATTACCGCATCCTGAGTTTGGAATGGGACTGTAGGAGGTTTGTAGGTAGTTTTAGGGGAGTGCAACAATAAGGGATTCCAGGGGTTTTCGAGGTCGTTTAAAGGGAGGTGGCGTACTCCCGAGCGATTGTCTATGGCGTTCTGAAGCTGTATCAGGGTCGATTTTTCGGGGGTTCCATCTGCGTTACAGGGTTTCTCTGAGGGTTTCAGAGACGGTTTGAGGGGATTGTAGGGGGTTTTTGAAGGCATTTCAAGCGGCTTTGGGGAACACACTTGGTTTTCGGGGCGTTACGGGGTTTTTCGGAGGGTTTCAGGTAAGCTACAGGGGGTTCAGAGGGTTTTTGAAGCCATTTCAGAAAGTTTTAAAAGATTTCCAGTGGATTTCAGAGGCGTTACAGGTGATTTCAAGAGCGTTTAAATATAGGCACTTTGAAGGGTTTCAGTATCGTTACAGAGAGCTTCAGGGGCGTTTATGGGGGTTCCGGAAGGTTGCAGGTACGTTATAGGGAGTTTGAGGGAGTCTCAGGGATCTGCGGAGGTATTTCATGAGGTTCCGGAGAATTTTCAACAGTTTTCTGGGGCGTTACAGAGGGTTTCAAGGGCATTATTAAGGGTTAGTACGTGGGTTACAAGGCATCTCAAAGGGTTGCTGGAGTCATTTTAATGAGTTTCAGAGGCTTTTCTTCGTGGTTCAGCGGCGTGAATGATTTCAGGATGGTTCATAGGGCATTTTGGGGCGCTCATAGGGTTTCATGTCCGTTACAGGGTATTTTGAAATTGGTTTTGAGAGAGTACTAGGGAGTTTCAAACTAGGTTTCATAGTATTTGCAGAGAATTTCATTGGTTTTACAATGGTGTTCTTAGGGTTTTCAGGGATGCTATCGGGTGTTGAAAACCCACTGAAATACTCACCCGAAAACCACAAGAAACTTTTTAGTTCATCTCGGGCAAGAAACTTCTTGTAAATCCTCTGAAACCAATTGAAACCCCCTCGCACTAACAATAGCACTCCTAAGCATCCCCTGAACCCTTTTGAAACTACCCTGAAAATCCCTTGAAATATCCCTGAAACCCACTCGCCTGTAATGCATTTGAAGCCCGCTCTCTCTTAAACGGCTCCGAGGGCATCATTGCCTTAGTAGTAGTGCCTCCCGCAAGCCCGACGAAGATGGTGCTTTACCATAGGCGCCAACTTAGGCGGGCAAGCATGGTTTTGCCCCCCCCCCCCCCATAATTTTTCCAAATTGGCGCATCTGTGCTTTACTGTTTAGCGTTGGAGTAACTAACTTCACTAGGTGAGTAGCCAACAAGGTAACAGGTACTATATATCTGCAGGCCAATGTTGAATTTTGTCAAAGTTGAAACAATTTTTATCGATGAGAATCGAGTCAATGAAAACAATGACCATTTGTGTCGCAACGCACCGAAACGCCAATAAAGCAGCCAAACGAGAAGAGAACATCAGATGACAATGACGACGACATCAACGAACGTCGACGACGTGACCCGCGATGAAAGATGCATGGCTGCTGCTGGTGTTTTGGTGGACCCCGCACCGACAAGGTGCGGCCAGAGATTGTGATGGCGCGGTGGTGCGGACATCTTCGGGACGAAAACGACAAATTGATTTCATGTCCACTTCGAGTGCGGGACCGATTGACGGTTATGAAGTGTGTGGTGAGCTTCTGTCCAAGTCGCGCCGATGAGCAACGGAGGAGTAGATTTCAAGCGCGCGGTCCCCAACAACTGATAGCGTCGCGCCGACGTCGTCGTCGTCGTCGTGGCGTATGGTGCTGTTGCTGTCAGAGACGACCATCGACCAAGAAGATCACCAATGATGATGATGATGGCCAACGGTGCTGTTGCGGTGATGAAAATGATTACAAGTATCGATGGCGTAAATTGCCGTCGTCGTCGGGTGATGAAGTTTTATGATGAATGAGCTGCCCTGTTCTCCGCGTATGTTCAAAGTTCGAAACGTCGTTCGTTTATGCGGGGAAAGCGGTGTGTGGCGTTGAGACCGGATTTGACCCGGTGTGTTGTGTACCGAAATAGAAGAAGGTGGTCCGCCCATTCCTCTAACAACCGTGAGCGCTCAGCAGCAGTGATCAATGTGGAAATTAATTGGCTGCGATGCCACGTTCGGTAGAATTCAAAGCCATAAATCTCGAAATGGTTAGATGGAAAAAAAATGCGACGCTCAAAATTCCATCTGCTGCTGTTGTACACGGGAGCGAATGCTTTCCCTCGCGCGCCTTTATGTCGCGGTCGATGTTCCGGCCACATGTGCGACACTCCCCGACGACGTTTTCTCGGGATTATGTCACACGTTCTTTGTCTCCGCGCGGGAGAAGGTGTCTCCAAGCCGGACTTCGCGCGAACAAAACGTGTTGTGAAATCGAAGTTAACGATCTGCTGCTGCTACCAAATGAGAGACAGGTGACTGTTGAACGACTCATCACACCCATCGACTCACAGCCCAGACTCACGCGCATATGGCTGAATCTCGGATAAAATTCAATACTGCATAAATCACACGGCCTTCCAGTGGACTACAAATGTGGAACGATTTCGGAGTTTTTTTTCCCTATACTCGACTTCCTGTGCACCTTTCAACGCGTGAAGCAATAAATTTCCTTCACGATTTACATTAATAAAATGGTTCATCTCTCCGGTGATACATATCTGTGAGGTTTTTTTTTCTTCATTTCCCGTTCATCACCGGAACTTCATTCTCGTAAAAAAGCAACCATTCAGCAGCCTCCCGCGCAGCAGCCGATGTTCCCTTATGGGTGTCATTTCTTGGGAAAGGTCTCTCTCTTTCGTTCTGATGTTCATAACACATTAATTTTATGCATTTTAAATTATCCCGCAGCTAAGTGGGCTTGCCCATCAATATCGTTCTCACCTTGTGATGGTTTCATTCAGTGACGACGGACGACGGAGAAAAATTATAGAACAAGTCTCTGTGAGTTGAAACGACTGATGACTAGAGTGACGTAGATGCGGAAACCGGCGTATTTCAGAGAAGAGGGCCCTTGAATACCCCTCAAACATCTATGAAACTCTCTGAAGGCTTTTGACTCTGTAACGCCACTAAAGCCCTCTGTAACCCCACAAAACGCTGCACTAACTTTCCTGAAATCATTCGTAACGCCTTTGAAACCCGCTGAAAATCCTCTAAAATTCATTGAAATGGCTCTGAAAATCCATTTCAACCCCATTAAGAGCTCCTGTAACGCACTTGCAAAATTCTGAAACCTCAAACAATATCCTTTAAACCCCTTGTAACGCCCCTGAATCCTGTTAAGAATTCCCCGAAACCTCCTGAAATACCTCCAAAGGTCCATGAGACCCCTTGTAACGCACCTACAACCGAAATTTCCTAAAACGCTTTTGAGCCCTCCTGAAATCACTTGTAATGTCTCTAAAACTCGCTTAATCCTTTAAAACTTCCTGAAATGACTCCAAAAACTAAAAACACCTCCCCCCCCTTTAACTTTACTGAACCCCTCCGAAACACCCTGTAACACCCCTAAAACCAATTATTTTTTTTACCGAAGTCCCCTGAATGCCTTCACAAATCCACTGTAAGACCCTCAAATCACCTCTGAAACCCTATGAGGACCCCTGTAACGCACCTGGAACTCTCGGAATCCTCAAAAAACCGCCTCTGATACAGCTTCAGAACGCTCTGGACACCTGGGCTTTCACGGCTGTTTAGAATTCAGAGACTTTTCAGAGGGTTTCACGGGAGTTGAAACGTCTATGTAATCTGGACTGGAACGTTTTGATACGCCTAGAATCTCTCTAACCAAATCTTCCCTGGAGTACACCACCCCCGTTTAAACGACCCTGAAAATCCATTCCAGTGAAACTCATTCGGACCCATCTCAAACTCAAAAGGTTAGATTTTCACGCATCAGGTGGCGGTAATGAACCTGGGAATAGCCTAGGGTATTTCAAACTATGATGACGAATTTACTACAATATAACTTTCGTTCATACTATAAATAAAGCATTTGGTCCGAATAAAAATAGTATCTACTACATGTTTTGAGTGGTTAGCCTCAGAGGTTGCTTCTGATGTAGGGATTCCGATGAAAATCCTAAGAAATTGCGAGCGCATATAATAACAATTTCGAGTAAACACGGATGGTGCCGAGTAATCCTGACTATTCCGGTGGATACATACTTGTAAACCCAGCAGAAAACCCTCAAAAACTTCTTCGATGATTGGAATTTTCTGCCAAAGATTTGTTGCTTAGAAATCTGTTCAGAATTCGTACCGAAATTCTTCTGAGGATTTATCCCGAAATTCTATCCGCAATTCTTCCTTGAATTCCTGCAGGGTTTCTCCTTGAATTTCTATTGCAATTTCTTATTCAAATTTTCAAGCAGTTCTTAGCTGGATTCTTCCAGGAGTTCCCCCTCGAGTTCCTGAAGGTTTGCCGGAGTTTCTTTTCTTCACGAGTTTCTTCAAAGATTTTATCCAGGGTTTTTTTTTTTCAGGATTTGCACCCAGAGATATATCTGGCATTTTCCGGTGTTCCTTCCGGGACTTCATTGAGTTATTCCTTGGGGTTTATACCAGAGTTCTTGCAAGAATTTCTGCATGAGTTTATCAGGGAGTTTCTGTAGAAGTACTTCATGGAATTTCTGTAGACATTCTCGGAGGATTCCTTCCGAAGACTCTAACAAAATTCTCTCAATGCTCCGTCAGCAATCTCTCTTAGTAAGTGTCTGGAAAATCGTTCCAACAGTTTCTTCTGGAATACAGATATTTTAACTTACCTTTGCCGACGGCTCGTCTGATGGAAGCAGTAAAATACAGACTATCAATAACCAGTACGCCGGATAGTATGCTGAAGGCAATCGCATCAAGGCAGTAGCTAGCCGAATTGTTCTTCATCACCGTTCAATTTTCACTTCGTCAGATTCACTTATTGAACTGACCTTCAATTCAAAGCTCTGTGACGCTTCATAGTTGGACTTCACTTCTGCGGAATGCAGCAAAGCTGCTCGATTACTGGAATAAATTGCTTTTTCCCGTCGGTAAATTGTAAACAAACAAGTCGCACAACAAACGAACGCATTGATATGATGATGGGAACTTTCACCACACTCATATTCACACTCACATTTGCGCAAATCTCAAAGGCAGCACGACGCCCGTTATCGTTGCTCGGATGCAGAAATTATGACACTCACTTCTACATGACTGTCATCAAGTTTGGCCATAACGAGGGTAATTTCTGGAGCAACATTTGAAAAGGGCATACAAGCATTGGTAAACAATGACTTCACACGTCGCTCCTGAGCCCCCATCAGCTTATTCACACAAACTAAGACCGTTATCAGATAGAGCGAACATCGATCTTTCGGATAATGGTGTTCATTTGCGTGGGCGGGCTGCTGTTATGCCCTACAGAGCGTTTTCGAAAAAAGACAGATTTTGTTTAGTGTTAGTACACGCCCAAATATAATACGCCACATGAATATGACTGTAAGGTCATCTCCATGAAGCAAGTGAAGAACGGTCGCTGAGAGTACTGAGTCAGATGGAAATCAAGAAAGAAGAGACAGAAGAACGCGACAAGCTGAATTCCAGGTGTATGCGAAGGAAGTCTGACTGCTGAACAAAGAACATAGTGTTGCCAAAGGGAGTTCGTTCGTTCTACGAGTTGCGGGTAGAATCGAGCACGCTCCGACAGGCTCCGATTATTTCCTATCTCCTACGAGGCGAAGCATCCTGTCGTGTTGCCAAGGAACCATAGAATCACGTATGTATCTCGGGGAGCTTGGCTATCATCAGCGATTCCTTCACGCGAACAGTGAAACAGTTTGCAACGAGTTGCGGCAACAGTTCTTCCTTATAAGAATGCGTAGTGCAGTTAGGAGCGTCTGTCGCAGCTGTCAGCACTGTAAGATCAAAAACGCCACTCCAGCGCCACCGATGATGATGTAGTAGTAGATTGTATGGAGTAGATTACATGGAACACTTCGAAGTAAAAGTCGGTCCCAGTACCGTGAAACGATGGATCTGTCTGTTCACCTGCCTTACAGTACGCGCAGTTCATTTGGAATTGGCACACAGTCTGTCAACAAAGTCCTGTGTGATGGCATTCCGACGATTCGTCAACTGACGAGGAGCGCCACTCGAGGTCTTCTCAGACAATGCCGCACCAACTTTGTAGGTACCAGTCGTCAGGTCACGGAGGAGATGCAGAGGATCAATCAACATGAACTGTGCTTCATCATTTACCAACGCCCGTACGTAGTGGAGAACTTAAATGTTCCTGCAGCTCCACGCATGGAAAACCCGTGGGAGCGGGTGGTGAAATCAGTAAAAGTGGCGATGACAGCAATATCAACCAGTCCTCGTCATTCTAGCGACGGATGTATTGGAAACGGTAATGCTGGAGGCAGAGGGGATTGTTAACATCCGTTCACTCACCTACGTCCGCTTGAAAGCTACTGATAGAGAAGCATTAACTCCAAATCCGTTGGATCCTGGAGAAGACGGATCCTGGAAGTCTTTCCGGAGAAATCAGGTCAAATGCTTGACAGTGCAGACAGCCCGAAGACCTGCAGTGAAACTGGCAGTCTAAGACGTTGTTGTCGGAAACAACCGGGAGCTGGAAGAAGTCATTACGGGAACGGAAGTGGTTCACGGGACGGGGGATGTTACCGGCAACACTGTTGACCTCGAAATGGTAGTGAATCCAGTGTCCGTTCCCTCGCAACTGAACGACTGCCGCCGCCGAGGGGAATGACAGTTCACAGCTGACACAAATAGAACGGAGAAGACAGATTCTTTCAAAGCATAAGAGCACGCTCCAGTACACGTTTTCCACGGTTGCTGTAATAGCTAAAAGGGAACAGTAAAACACTGAGAATGTAAGGAAAGATTATACTTACCTGTTTATTGTTTATACAAAATTAAGACTCAATAAACTGCAGCTTGAAGTTGCTGAGTTGGTAACTATAAGATGGTATTTGTTCCGAGGATCGGGAACAGAATTCGTTTCAGTTCTCATATCACTCCTCAAGGCTTGCTTCCCCTTTCAGCAGGGAAATACGTCGATCGACATTCGATTAAGCCTGTTGTCTTAAGCGAAGACAGGAACGGATTTGTTCAACCAAACCGGTGAACGCATCGCCTCTCCCCTTCCCTTCCCATATCCATCGCTAGTGCAATCTCCTTCTTTTCGCAGTCGTAGGTATAGAAAGTTGAATAATGAAGCTCATTATTTACTGATTTCGGCATTCCCGCCATTCACTAGGTACTCCCCCACGGCCACGGTTTAGAATCCGCAAGGCACACACGGTTCCTGCCTGCGGAGCGGAGACGGCACGGTATGAAAACAGCTGTCAACTCGCCGTCGACTTCGAAGTACGAAGACGACGACGTGTGCCACCTCACCTTTCCACGACTTGTAAATGTATATTAGGGTGGATGTAAATGTGAATTTTATGAGATGATTCTAATTTGGATGAACCAAATTATTCACATCAACGGTTTCTAAATGTCAATTGAGGTCCCAAAGTACTGTGCACAAAGTCCGGATCTAGAAAACGGTCCCAAAGATCCACCCTAGCGTATACAACCACGCAAGGGGGATGCCAGTGAAAAAGTTGTGTTTAGACAAGCGTGCCTCTCCAACCACCATCAACGGCGGAGAGATTTCAATATTCCAATAAAACTTTGTAATAATATTTCATCTAGGTTCATTCGGACTCACCGAAATCGGTAGACGCGTAGCGATGGGCCTGTTCAACAAAGTGATAGTACCTACGGTAGACATACGTAAACACACGTCCAAGGTACGAACGCAGCTTCTACACGCCACACCGCACCGGTTTCAATGGGCCTTTTCATTTGACGTCTTAAATCAGCTGATTGTTCGGGCGTTTGACAGTTCTTCTATGAAGATGACACGTTCTTGTTAGCAGCTGTTGTTCAAGCTTTGTAAACAAATGCATGCACGGATCTGTCACATGAAAAGGCCTATGTGGAATTTAAAAATACGCCGCCTGTCAAAACTTTCCCCGATGCTCATTTTTCCTCATTGTTTCCTAGGTCGCGGGCTCGCGGATTTGGTGGCGTGACGCGACCGGGGCCGTTTATTTTAAGGCTTTGTCGACTCGACTTCGGGGGAATTCTACCTGTCGGAATTGCTGTCAGCTTGTTGCGTTGGCTGCTCCTCCTAATTGACCGGTTCGCGTCGCATCAGTCTTCTGTTCTTCTTACCTCCTCCGACGACTAGTCGTTCGTTGTCGTCGTCGTCGTCGTCAGTTGTCAATTTGTCTAGTGCAATTGGGAGTTCTTTTTTCTTTTCGTTTTACAGAATGACTTTCAGCTTAATTGAAATTCCTGTCATCACTAATGTGTGCAACAACAATCGGGTTAGATCTGGTTGCGGAATGAATGGGTAAGCCGTTTGAGGTTAGGGGTTAGCTGACGTCAGAAACACAACGTGCTCTATTTCAGCCAAATTTGCTGAACTGATCATCGAATGTGTGCGTTAGGATGAAGTTCAGCATCAAGAACTTCAACACCTCATCATACCTGACATTCCATAACACCTGACTCAAGTTTGAATCTTGCGGGGCTCCTAATGTTACGTGAATGCGCTTCCGACCCGCCTCTGTGTCGTATACCAGTACTCCTAAAAAATCCTAGAAACTTGTATTGTATAGGCATCACGTGACTGCGCCCCACGAATGTACTCCATAGGTTGAAGTGACGTTAATAAAAGTAGCCCAAGACTTAGTGCTCTAGCAATAGCTGCTCATCTGGCGTTATTGGTCGCTTTTCTTACATCTACGGAGACTTCTGCACTAGCGAAATCCCCTTCTCTTACGCTGGAAAGCCATCTAGGCCTAAAATGGCCTTAATATAGCGTTTACTGTCGTCTTCCCATTTCGAAAACTGAACTGGTTGCTCGAGAACGCGAGAAACCATCTCTACCTCCGGTGTATCTCAACAGTCTGTTGAAGATGATCCGCTCCAGCACCTTCGCTGCCGTGTCAAGCAAGCATATGGGGTTGTATTCCGACGGATCATCGGGTAGTTTCCCCGCCTTTGGCAATAGGACCTATGGAAAGACTACCTCGTTCAGACATCGCTGCATTGCATATCTGAATATCTTGGGATCGTCTAATATGACTGCTTTTATGGTCAGGCTCTGTGGAACTCATTACAACTCGTGTCTTAGCCATTATGACCCTGTAGTCGTTACCCGAAGGTTTTGGGATGACAAACCAACACAGGCCTTTGTAGCAGGCCTTTTTGCTTGCCCGTATTCTCGGATTTGAACGCAACCTGGGCAACCGCGTACATCACCCTTCGGTCATCACGATTCTTATCTTTACGCACTCGCTGCATCCACCGTAGACTGATGCAGCGCCGGTGCGCTATAACTTGAGTCCATCAGGTACGGTTTTCCATTACCACCGGCCTTCATCCTGTCAGCTCCACCGTCGTACAGTCCAGCATTTGCGTAAACTGCTCTATCGACCACCGAGGAGGCACATAACAGCACAGCAGAAGTCCCAGTCGACCTTAGCAACCACGAAGCCCTCGTAGGATGTAAACACCAACTCCTGGACCATATCGCTGCCATTTTGCATCCATCCGCGAACCAGTTGCTGTTACCTGTGAGACACAACAGTTGCTGGGCTGCGTTACAGTTGTTAAGGTTTAGTAGCATTACCTGCTTTGTGACTTTTGAGCTGTGGCTCTCTTCAAGCCGGGGCCTCTCGCCGGATGTTCGCGGATAATCCGGAACAAATCAAACACTTGGAGGAGTTCGTTCAGCCTTGGGTCTTATGGCTTTCACCTCCACAGCACCTAAACAGCTTGCTCCCAAGCTTGCTCCTTCAAGGCCACGACTTGTGTGCTGGGTCAAATACTTGAAGCAAACATCAGGTGGCTTGTGTAGACCCAACGGACATATCGACCAGCCCACTTTGAGCTTTCCAAATTTGACGGGCTTTTTGGCGTTTACAGCAGGTAGCTGAATCCGTATCTGAACTGCTGCGAATGCCACATGCTCCGCGGCACTTTTGCCGCAGTGCCGTGACAAGCCTCTCCACGTCCGTGATTTCGTCCAGGTTTTTGACCTTTGGAGTCGTTTAGGCGGTGAGAGCCCTCATCTCAACATTCTCACCAAGGAGCTCTCCGCCAAACTTTTGTAGATTGCGCCCTTGGGCTCGATGATCATTTCGCCTGTACAAGTACGTCGAATACTGCGTACGTTGGCTCCTGTTCTTCTGACATTTATTCCTCTCCTTCCAATCCACTACGGTCCAGGGAACGTCCTCCTAATATGTGAATCTGTGAAGAATCTACGCAAGGTCGCAACCCCCCGCTTCCTACGATCCAAGGCGAGCTAACGTTTTCAGGCCCAACCTTTCCACGCTTGCCAAGGGCCCTCCTCTCTCTCCTCTTCTTGGCGTAACGTCCTCACTGGGACAAAGCCTGTTTCTCAGCTTAGTGTTCAATGAGCACTTCCACAGTTTTTAACTGAGAGCTTTCTCTGCCAATGACCATTTTGCATGTGTATATCGTGTGGCAGGCACAAAGATACTCTATGCCCAAGGAAGTCAAGGAAATTTCCTTTACGAAAAGATCCTGGACCGACCGGGAATCGAACCCGTCACCCTCAGCATGGTCATGCTGAATACCCGTGCGTTTACCGCTTCGGCTATATGGGCCCTATTTGCCTGTATTGCTGCGCTTCACTCTCGAGGTTAACAACGTCCAGGCCTTGCGAACGCCGCCTGGTAGCTCCTCTTCTGACGGCAGTCTTGCACGCGTCTGCAATAGCGTCGCGCCATAAGCAATAGCGCCTGGCGTAATCTTCCAGCTACCCGTGAATACGAATGTGTCAGTCTGGGTAGACTTCGGCACTCCCAGCTTCACGGGCTTTAACCATGTCCGTGTCTCCTGTTGTCGTTTCGCGGCACTTTCTTGGACAGTTGGCTAGGCCAAAACTTGGCAGATTTTACTCTGATAAGACTCAGGCCGGCTGGGCCAAAACGTGGCACTCCAGTAGCTACTGCGATCCCTAACTTGATGATTGAAACAAGCTGACTGATCTGAAACGTGGCACTTCAATGTTTCTGGTGGTCATTCCAAGGCGCTTACTTTTATGATACGAGTCGGTTGGGCCAAAACGTGGTATTTCAGTATCTCTTGTGGAAACGACCGTGGCACTAACTTGTAACGCACTCTAATGGCTGCTGCAGATGTTCTGAATGTAGTGCCACGTTTTGGGACAGCCAACCTGGATGACCCAAGACGTGGCGCTACAGTGGGTCCTGTGGTCGTTCCGCGGCACTTGAAACGGACCGGCTAATCTAGAATGTGGCATTGCAGTGGCTTCTGTAGATGAAATGGGACGACTGGCCCAAAACATGGTACACCAGTGGCTACTGCGGTCGTTAATAGAAACTTATTTGGACAAAACAGCCGGCTAGACTGTAACGTGGTATTCCGGACGGTATCTCCTGCCGCCTGTGGTTGTTTTGCGGCACTTTTTTGTATGATACGAGCCTGCTGGGCCAAAACGTGGCACTACAGTAGATCATGTGGTCGTTTTGTATCACTTGCATGGATAAAACAGATAGGCTGGGCCGTAACGTGGCGCTACACAGTGGCTCCTGCGATCGTTCCGTCGGAACTTACTTGGATAATATAGGTCGACTGGGGCAATCGGGGTACTCCAATGATACCTGCAGTCGTTCCGTGGTACTTTCATGAACGAAACGGGTCAGCTAGGCCAAAAGATAAGACTCCAGTGGCTCCTATGATTGTTCCACAGTATTTTCTTGAATGAAACGGATCGACTGGTCGAAAAAATAATACTCCAATGGTTACTGAAGTCGTTTCGTGAAATTAGCTTGGACAAAACAGTCGACTAGGCGTTCCAGTGACTCCTGTGATTGTTCCGAGCAACTTACTTGGATAAAATGGGCCAGCTGGGTTGAATTTGGCATCACGGTGACTCCTGTGGTCGTTCTGTGGCTCTTTAATAGAAATACACTAGAACTCCAATGGCGCTGTAGTCACATTTCGTATTTAAATATTTTAATAACTTTAATTGCAATAATTTACTATATTCATGTGTCCATCTTGTAGGGGACCTTTTGTTATTGTAAACAAAATTAACTTGACACTTCTAGTACCGCTGCTGACGCTGTAAGGGCGTGGCAAACTAGATGTTAGTCACACGAACAGTCGCGGCATTGGACTTCTGTGGCTAGTTATTCTACTGGCTCTTTCTAGAATGAAACGAGACATTCTTGTGGCTCCTGCGATAGTTCCGCGCCACTTGAATGAAACGACTCGACTGCCCCAGAACGTGGAACTCCAGTGGCTACTGCGATCGTTCCGTGGAACTTACTTGGGCAAAACGCAGCTCTCACATGGACGAAACCCGGCTGGCCCAAAATTTGACATTCCAGTGGCTCCTGTGGTCATTTCGCCGCGGTACTTATTTGAATGAAATGGGCCAGCCGGCGTAAAACGTTTTACTCCAGTAGTAGTTACTGCGGTCGTTCCGTGGAACTTACTTTTGGACATAAAAAGCCAGCTAGGTCAGAACATGGCATTCCAGTCGCTCCTGCGGTCATTCCGTGGCTCTTACATGGATGAAACGGAGCGCCTGTGCTAAACCGGTGCACTCCAGTTGCTCCTGCGGTCGTTCCGCGAATCTTACATGGATAATACGGGTCGGTTGGGCGTTGCGGTCGTTCCGAAGCTATTACCTGTATGAAACGGTTCCACTGGGCCAATATGTGGCCTTCCAGTGGCCTCTGTGGTCATTCCGCAGATTTCACTTAGATGAAACGGGCTGGTTGGGCTAAAAGCGGTCGTCCCGCGACACTTTGTTGAATAATATGGGCCAGCTGGGTGGAAACGTGGTAGTCCAGTGGCCCCTGCGGTCGTTCTGTGACACTAGAATAAAACTGGCTGGCCCAAAACGTGGAACTCTTGTAACACCTGCGGTCGTTTCATAACTCTTAGATGTAACGGGACGGTTGTGTTGAAACGTGGCTTTTCAGTGGCTTCTGTGGTCGTTCCACGACACTAGATTTTTTATATATTTACAATGAAATGTGACCTCTTTTGGAATGGTAAGGTGGCGGAAGATACAAAATACAATTCAAACTGTCAAAATAGAATACCCCGCATCACTGCACTGGCTTCAAGGTTGCCAACTGTTATGATGAATTGATTCTCGTCTCACAAGGCGGGGAGAAACCCGCATGTGTGCACGAGTTTATTGAAATAAATGATTCTACTTACATGTTCCCACACTCTCCGTCCTGATTTGTTAGTTGATCACCCAAACTATAAAAAGGACCAAGTTTTCCACCGAACTTGCATACGCGATGTCGACGACGACGAATGAAACCAGTTAGGTGCCCCAATATGGGAAAAGTTTGCAGCGATCCTCAAAAACTCCGAGAGCGTGGCAAGGAGGGAACGGCGACGAGCAATGGAGGAAACTCTCCAATTGTTCTCGCCGAAATGGGGTTCTAGTTTGACAGTTTTCTGGCTCCTTCCGTTTGTTTTCACGCATTCAACAAGTCCCCCGTCGCACGGGGGACTTTCGATTCGAATCCAGAACAGTAGGTAAACATCAGCTTGGCTAGCAGTCCAACGAACCAACCTTGATTACCCCGAGGCCGAGACTTCAGTCTAGTGCGATGCGGTGGCCCGACTCTGAAAGTGAAACAATAAATAAAAAGAGGAATTAGGTACTGAATTGGTACCCCTATCGTCATCATCGTCAACGACGACGACGACGTCGATGTTGTCACTCCAGCAGCCAGCATACTTTCCCTGTTCCGTCCGAGGACGGCGACGATGGTTGAAGTTTGAAGAGCCGTCGGATCGTAGACGACGGCTGCGATGGCTGACCGGTCCGTCGGTCGGTCGTTGCGGTCCAGTTAATTGATATAAATTAAGGTGGTTGCGTGTGACTCACTCTCACTCCTCGCTCCAGTTCCAGTTCCACTGCGGCGAACCACATACACAGACGGAACGGAACGAACCGGAATCGAGTCGAGACTCGAGAGTCATCACACAAGCGGAGGAGAGACGGCTCGGGAAGAGCTCTAGAATCGCAAGTGGGTCGTGGAATTTGAATAGACTGACTGGGCTGCATACGGGAGTGAGTGCTGGCAACACTGCGAACGCTGAGAGCCCTTCTCCATTAGGAGAAGGGTACAGCCTCCGCCACGCCACGCCACGTATAGCTCCCACCGAGTAAGTTGTGTTCGTTTGATGTCGCTGATGCGAAAAGGAAAATATGAGATTATCATTATATTATATGATTGCTATCATCATCACACGCCAAAGTAGCTTTCTAGTGGTGGTGATGATGTACGACGATGACTGGAGTCGAGCCGGCCGTGTGATCTCTCGCGGTGTATAGCCGCCACGGATGAAACAGACCTCGATGCGATGATGAGATCATCGTCGGCTTTCGGTTTGAAAATTCCTTCGAAGCATCACTACCACCACTTGCCAGCAAATCAAACCAACCAGACAGAGTTACTTATGTTTCGTTTCTGTTTTCTCTGCTTCTCTGCTTCACTTACAGTTCCAGCATTGGCATCCGGCCTACCGAAAGATGATGAGAGTAACACCCCACAGACGGATTGCTTCCTCCAGTGTCCGCAGTGCCACCAAACGCTGCCGGGATTTCAGGTGAGTCACCCAGATGCTGTGAAATTCACTTCTATGTATATTGAACGTTTTTACAGCTGCCAGAACCGGCAGAGTTTGTTCTCAGAAGTCTAGGTGAAGCTACTAATAGACACCAACGCGTAATCAATGAATAATCAAGAACGGAACGCTTGATTTTTTTTCTTAATTTTCTAATCTAATCTCTTTTCCTAATCTAATCATATTGACGGATTGGTGGTCTAATGGCTACCACTTCTAATTCGTATGTAGAAGATCCTGGATTCAATCCGTGGCCCATCTGTTTGTCTCTTACTTTGTATATTTCCCGATTGCCCATTGCCCTTTCCTATCCTTACAACTTCACAACACATTCTCTAGTCAATCTACCACACTTCGCCTACAAATTGGCAACACGCGAACTATTGACGATGCAATCCCTGCACCTAGTGTCCCTATTCCTTCGACCTCTACTGTAATACCAGGTGCCCTGCAGAACATGTTCTATAAGAGACTGTTCATAAACCATGTAGACAAAATCTTAGCCATCTCAGACCAACCCCCCCCCCCCCCCCCCTCCCCCCTTGTAGACTTTTGTCCATACAAAAATTTGAAAATTTGCGTATAGCGTAGACTTTCGTCAGCCCCCCTTCCCCCAAAAAGTGTACGTGGTTTATGAACATCCCCTAATGAAGTCCTTCAAATCTACAAGAAAGACTTTGTGTTTTCGCAAGAAATAATTGTATTGCATAATCTGCTGGGATCCGCGAAGCTCTTGAAATCTCAAATGTCATTTAGCGACACCACAGGGATATTCCAGGTCAGCCAAACTACCTTGGAGTTCAGAACTTCAGGTCTACACTCGTAACAGTAGCCATATCTGTTATACTGAGTATCATTGCATAATCAACCGCAGTTACTGGAGCAATCCGAAGTCTACTTTTTTATTAAAAACCTTTGGAACATTCTGGTTCGTCCAAGCTGTTCTATAATGAAGTCCTTCAAACCTACAAGAAAACTTTATGTGTTTTCACCATCAATTATAGCATAGCATAGTCTGCTGAGATCCGTAAAGCTTTTGAAATCTCAAATGTCATTAAGAGAAGGAATGTTCCAGGTCTGCCAAAGTATCTTTGAGTGCAGAACTTCAGGTCTACACTCGTAACATCAGCTATATCTGACATACTGAGTAACATTTCATAACCAATCACGGTTACTGGATCAACCTGAAGTCTAACTATATATTATTATGAGCTTTTGGGACATTGAGGGTTGCCCAAACTATCCTGAAGTTTAGTTCTTGATAGTAACAGTAGTTATTCTCACAATGCACTTTAAACTGTAATCTGTAATCCCCTGAAGCATTTCAAGATAGTTTTGAGATAATCCAGATCAACAACACTACTCTGGAGACCATAGCTTCAGGTCTACACTTGAGATAATAGCTTTTGCCGCTACGTGGACTGCATAATCCACTGTGCTTACCAAGGAACAATAAGCGTTTTTATATATTTTTGGGGTATTATGGGCTTCCTTACTATTATGAAGCCTGATAAAAACAACCACTGCAACTTTCAAAGGACTTACTGGACATGTTAGATTACAAATAGTAGCTTTTAATGAAAGAAGTTACCGTTACACCCGTAGACTTTAGGATTTAAACTCAAGAACAGTTTGGATGACCTAGGATATCCCGACTGATCTGGTACTGTATATTAACCATTCAGAAGACTTACTGGACATGATTGATTACAAATCAACGCTTTGTATAATGAAAGAAGTTACCGTTACACCTATAGACTTAAGTATCTAAACTCAAGAATAGTTTGGATGACCATACTTACTTGATACTTGATGGGCTACAACTCATAGCGGTGAGTCTACGCCGAATGAAGCATTCCCTTCCACTGGTCTCGGTCCTGGGCCAATCGCTTCCAGTCACCCTGAACGTTTAGAGCCCTTAGGTCCTCCTCAACTGCAAAAAGCCACCGTGTGCGCGGCCTACCACGAAGCCGACGGCCCCTTCCTAGTTCTCTGCTGAATATGGTTTTAACTTATCGTTCCTCCGGCATATGAGCTACGTGCCCAGCACACCGCAGTCTGCCGTGTTTTATTCGCTTCACTATATTCATCTTTTTATATACTTGGTACAACTCGTGATTCATGCGACGCCGTCAGATGCCGTCTTCCAGTTCGCAGCACTTCACGTTCGAAGACTCCAAAGGCTGTCCGATCAGCTTCTCTCAACGTCCACGATTCCGTATTGGCGATTGGCCTATAAAGCGACCTGAAGTATCAGAGTCTTGTACAACGCGAGTTTTATCTTCGTTTGCAGCCTACGAGACTTCAGCTGGTTTCGCAGACCGAAAAAGGCCCGATTCGCAGCTGCAATCCGCGGGTAACATCATTATCGCACGTTACTAGAGTACCAAGATAAACAAATTCGTCCACAACATCAAACTTTTCACCACCAAGCACCACTACCACGGCCGGACCGACGTTGACCACCAGCAATCATGTTCTTGGTCTTTATGGTGTTAATCGTTAGTCCAATCCTCGCAGTCTCCCTTTTAAAAGGTATGAACGCCTCTTGTACGGCCCGACGGTCGATCCCGATGATGTCGATATCATCCGCGAAGCCCAGGAGCATAAGCGACCTCGTGACAATGGTTCCGCTCCTTTGCACACCTGCTCTCCTTATCGCTCCTTCCAGCGCGATGTTGACCAGTAACAGATTGGATGACCTAGGTCCTAGGATATCCGTAAAAAATATTCTGCATAATATTTGACCACCAAAACTACTGAAAAACGTAGAAAAAACTCCATAATAACGCTTGGAAAAAATCCGGCTTCAAAGAGTTAAACGATGCTGAGCCTGCGGTGCTGAGGCAGCCCTATGCGTGATCACTTTCTACGATTAGATCGTCTCGTTCACGATCGCGGAACAGGGACAGACATGGATGAATTGGACATCGTATGTCACTTGCTGCTGACCCTCGGTCCGGCGTGCTCGACAGTCGTCACGCCTCTCCAGACGATGCCGGAAGACAATCTGTGCATGGAGTTCGTGAAGTGTCGATTATTGAATGAGGAGACAAAGAAGAAGGGATTAGATATAGAATTGGTCACCCTGAATAAGAACACTGACTGCTGCGCTAACGGGGTCGAAGCAGCCGAAGAACAAAGTGTTCAAGTGTTTTGGCTGTAAGAAGGACTGCCATAAGTTGGCCGATTGCTCGAATAAGAAGAGGCCAAGTGAGAAAGTGAACATTGAAAAGAAATCCAAGGCGCATGTAACGGAGCGAAAGGCGTCTGCTTCGTCGGTGTGAATGGAAGAACAGGACAGGATATAAAGAGAGTGGTTGGGTCATCGACTCTGGACCAGGCATGAGAATGAGACTTTTTTCTGTTTACCGTTCATCGATACTGGCAGTAAAATAAAAACAAAACAACGGCAGCACTAATACCATCAGACGCCGCGCCGACGGCAGTCGAGCAGACGCTTGATGGTTTTCGCGTCCCCACGAAAATATTTATGAGCAGTCAAGCTGAGGCGGGTGATTGCGAAAAATGTCAAATATTTTCAACTGCTAATAACTCACTTGTTTTGATAGATAATTTAAATCGATTTGCACAAATAGCTAGAGCACACTCCCAGCTTTGTGATGCATGTAAAGAAGTTTGTCTGGAAGCGGTTTGAAACGCAGAAAAATGCGAAAATGGGAGAGACAGAAATTTTTGTCGTCGTTGTGCTCGAGTACTGGCGCTCTCGAGCATGGAAACCGTTTCGAGGAAGAAGGCTGCAGGAAAAAAAATGTTATGACATTTATTTTTCGAACAGTTTGAGTTTGGCTGGGCTTGTGATGTTCGTGTGGGAAAATGTCAAATGTACAACTGGTTACCGTTTTTTCCAGTACATTTCTCATCCCTGCTCTGGACCACTTGATCAACGACAGGTTGTTGTTCGACAGTTTGGAACCGTTGAAAAATCCATTGCCATAGCGAAGGACGGGGAACCGATTACCGCTGAGTATTCGGAAACAGTGGAGCTAGTGTCGAAAGTGAACGGTGAACTGATAGCCTGTTCGGTTGAAAACGTATGTGCCGGAATTACGCTGCAACCTCTTCTCCGTGTTGAGGGTTGACGAGGTGGGTATGAAAGCATCATACGAAAACGGTTAAGTGATCATACAGCGTGGATACGAAAGGTTGTATCGGTTGGACTTGTTCTCAAGCAGGCACGGCGCGCGTGAAGCCTTGCCTTGTTGTGTGGCCGCATTCCAAAGAAGCTGGAATTGTGGCACCGACGTTTCGGCGGACATCTGAATGCCAAAAGCCTGGGGAAGATGATTCGAAGTGACATGGCAGTTGGACTAGATTTGAACGACAATGCGTCGGACAAGCGTATCATGATCTGTCGTGGTCTTGCGTAATTGAGAAACAGAGTCGAAAGCCGTCCACTGCGCTCGAGGAAAACAGGTCGTCGCTGGAGTGCTGGAGTTGGTCCACTCAGACGTATATGGGCCTATTACACCGGTCGGTTTGAACGGTATGAACTATTTCGTGATATTTACCGACGACTGGAGCCATTTTGCTATGGTATTCCTTGTGGAAAGCAAGGAAGACTTGTTAGAGCGTTTTGAACAGTACGAAGCGAAGAGTATCGGAGTAAGCAGTTTGATCGTTTTTTTTGCAAGCAGCGTGGTGTTCAGGTTGAATGGACCGCACCAAATACATCGGAGCAGAACGGAGTCAGCGAGCGTCTCAATCGATACCTATCAAACCGTAGGTCATCGAATGCAATTGCGTCGAACGTCACACCGTTCGAGCTCTGGGAGGGTAAGAAACCGAACGTCTCCAAGCTGCGAAAGTTTGGTTGTCCCATCTACGTCCACGTCCCGAAGGAGTTGCGAAAAAAGCTGGAGGCCAAAGCGTTGAAAGGAGTGTTTCTTGGCTACGCTTGCAATGGATATCGTGTGTGGTATCCAGGCTATCCAGGTAAGAAGCAGATCATCCATGCTCGAGACGTCGACTTCGTCAAGATGTGCCGTGAGTTGTCAGCAAAAGGTGAGTCTGTAAGACCATTATCTGATATTCTTAGGTGCCAGCCAGAGTGGACGCGTCACGCGGCGCGGCGCGGTGCAATGCGGCATTTGACAGGTCGCGCGGCGACGCGCGGCAGAACTCCGTTCATTAGAATACAGGGAAAACAATCATAACATGCCAGAGTGCGCGCGGAACGATGCGAAGCGGAAAGCGTTTAGCCGCGCGACGCACGACAAAACAGTGCATGCACTGTTTTTGATGCGGAAGTCACGCGGTTCGCGCGAAGAATTTTGTATTTTTGTGTGGATTTTGTCCGTTTTTACCAAATAATGGCGTTAATTTTACGAAATTATTTTTAAAATGCATTCAAATGTGAATGTAAAAATATAAACATGAATAATACCACATGTTTATTATCCGGTGGCGTCTCGTAACCTCATTTTTCACCTATTCTGCGAATCAAAATCAGTAATTCCTTCAAATTTATGACTAAAGACTTAACGGAAATAATCGAAATATCTGTCATTCTACATCCATTACAAGCAGAGCTTTCACATTACCCCTACCCATGTTTCATGCACAAAAACGGTTGGCACCCTCTCATTTATTTTACTATCTCGAAGTATTCTACTAGGGCTGTAAGCTTAAAAAACTGTTTCAAAATAAAAATATACTATTTTTGAGTTAACAAACTTGTTCCATTGTATTGCTGTTTAAAAATAAACGAAGGGGTGCCATTTTATACGTATACAAACCTGTGGTAGCTCTGACCACAAGCTCACTTGTTCATAAAATTTCAAAATTTGTACCTGTAGGACGGGTAGATTTGAGGTTAGGGAATCACCATTGTCCCAAATGTATACCTCTTCTGAATTATCTGAAATAAATAGCAGTTGAAGGTAAATTTAGAATAGTGCCGGGGCCCGTGGCGTAGTTGGTCACACGTTCGCTTCATATGCGGATGGTCATGGGTTTGATTCCCAGCCCCGGCACTTGCAATTTTTCGTCAGTTGCTCTTCCCCCGAGAGCGGCTGACATTGACCCTCTTCTGAGCCTACGGCTCAAACGGACCCGGATACCTGGACATCGGCGAATTGCAACTCATAATGGACCCCCAATCGGACTGGAAAAGGAACAACAGCCACCCATCCACATCCTCGTGCTCTTCATTCTACCATTAACAGAGTAGAACAGTGAAAGAAGCTCGCAGGCAACCAGTTCAATATAGAAAAATAGTTAGTCACGTAGTGCCCAAGTGGACAATAGAGCTATAAGTTAGGTTAAGTGATTAAGAATAAAAAAGGTAAATTTAGATAAATTGTTCATTTTTAATTTTAGGTTGAGCACAATAATCACATTTCTCCTGGAAATTTTTCATTAGATAACTCTAAAAAACTGTTGAAATGTTATGGCTTTAAACCGATAGAGAGGAGACAGCTCGCTTTGATTGTGTGCTACTGGTTGTCAAGGCGAACCTGTCACAAACTGTCTCTGCAACCCGAGTTGGAAATTATACATTGATGGTGTGAAGTGATCCAATATCCAAAACATCTTAACAAAACTTCTCACCGTTTGTTGTAATGTGAAAGACAAAATAATTATGGAGAGTTTAATAAAAAAATTAATAAATAAAATAGTTATGGTCAGTATTCATGTGCAAAGTTGGCGGAAATTATGAAAACTTTTCAGTTTGCTTTACGGACAGACGCATTGCACCGCGTTCACTGTGGCTATCAAGTCGCGTTGGAAGCCGCGTCAAAAACGCGCCGCACCGCGTCGCGTCGCGTGACGCGTCCACTCTGGCCGCAGCCTTATGCTTCCCTCGAGAGATGATTCATCGGCGAAAAGCAAGATTGACGAAGAAATCGAAGAAGCGGAATGCGAAGATTATGGTAGTTTTGGTGAGGACCATGAGGACGAGATCGAACGCGAAGTTGGGAATCCTCGAGGAGCAGACGGTGGACGCTCGCAGCGACCACAATGAACACGATATGCCCTAGGGTGGCACAAGGACTACGACGTCGAGAACGCCGATTATGCTTTGAATGCAACGAGTTACCTCGAGAATCTACCGAATTCGATTTCCGATGCTCGAAAAAAGAATGAATAGCTAAAATGGGAGAAGTCTATCAACGAGGAGTTGGATTCACAGCGGAGGATTCAAACGTGGAGCACGGTAAGACTGCCCGGGAACCGAAAGCCGATAACGAGCAAATGGGTATTTCGGATTAGGCGAGGAATGAACGGACCACCGGATCGCTACGATTCAGCTAGAGGCACGGTCTGAACTACAGTGAAACCTACTCCCCTGTGGCCAAGCTTGACACCCTGTTTATGCTGGCCAATCAGAAAAGGATGTTCGTCTTCCAAATGGACGTCCGTACCGCTTCTCTGAACGGCGTTCTGAGCAAAGAAATATACATGGTTCAACCAGAAGGCTTCGAGACTGGAGATGATTTGGCATGCCGACTGAACAAGTCAATCTACGGGCTGAAACAGGCGTCACGCTTTGTATGAGGACCGCTGAAGTTCATCAGGAGCATGAATGATCAGTGTCTGTATATTCGGCGAATTGACGAAGCTGTGGTAATCATCGTGCTGTACGTCGATGATGTGCTGATGGTCTATCAATGCCCGCTGTGGAAGCTATGAATGAACATTGAACGTGACATGGATGAAGGTGTGATGCGCATAAGTCAGCGACAATACCTCGTGGATATGTTGCGGCGGTTTGGGATGGAAGTCTGCATGTCAGCGTCGACGCCGTTGAAGTGCAGACTGAAGCTGGTGAAAGGCGAAGAAAATAAGCGGATTTCGAAGCCGTATAGGAAGCTCGTAGGCTGTCTAATCTACGTTTCTGTTACAACTTGACCGGATTTGGCATCGGCAGTTGATTTCCTCAGCCAATTCCAAAGCTGCCAGAACGCTGGGCATTGGGCGCATTTGAAGCGAGTTCTAAGATACGTCAAGAACTCTCTGTACTTGGTGTACAATGCCAACGAAAAGAAACCATTGCTGGAAGTTTGCTGCGTGCCACGAGCTATGGTTGGTTCGTCTATTGGACATCCGCGTGAACTCGTTGTTTCAGTTTTGCTGCCACATAATCAACGTGTTCGAGCTGTTCACCCTCTACCAATTATTCTCTTCAGGAAGAATCTTGGATTCACATTCAGAGTGACGCCACAGCGCACGTTTCTTAGGAATTACTTGCCATCCGGCTTGTGCTGAACCAACTGCTGATTTACTTCAGACATCCAAACCTCAGTGTTGTCAATCTTCTGGTAGTCCACATAGCCACCTCTTGTGCAATCGAACGTCATACGCGAAACCGATAACCCCAACAACATCATATCCTTTAAGCTAGAATTAGACTACCATGCCCACGCTAACCATAGCATTTGTACTGTTGTGTTATACCACAGCAATCTATATACATTGCGCTTACGATGTTTGTCGTTATACGACCCTTACATTCGCTCGGCTGAACCATGAGCCGAAGGGCTCTAGCTGGATGTTAAATAAAGTGGCAATCAGTCTATTCTGATGCGTGAAGCTAAGCAGTACCCGACTTGTAAATTATTTCCCTATTTTAAAATCACAAAACCTTTTCTTATCGACTTCGCCGAGTTCTTTAGAGTTACAGTTCCTAGACAGAAAAGTACTACGAACATCTCTTCATGGCTCGAAGCTTTTTCTCGCTAGAAGACTTGGATAAGCTCTGTACCAATATTCCGAGCTCCTAACAGGTCAGTCAATCTCTGGTCATCTCCGGCAGCCAAGCTTCTCTTGCCTATATGCTCCTTCGCCGCTGGACTTTTCCTTCTAACAAGCTTCTCTTGGCTCTAACCTTCCTCCGCTGCCGAGTGCCTTCTGCCATCTAGCTCCTTACCGCTTACCGGTCAGACTAAGGCCTGAATGTCCTCTGCTGCATGTAGGAGTCGTCTCCTCGGCTCATGACTGTGCGTCTTCAGTTCCGCACTCTGCAAAGGGTCCGCAAATCGTCCACCAATTGAACGATCCACCAAGCTCGCTGCGCACTACTCGGATGGCTCTCGAGAACCATTTTAAGTCGGGTTGCTATCCGACTTCCTGACGACGTTACCTGCCCCTACCCCTCCCTATTTTCGTGGTGTGGACGATCGTTGGTTCTCTGAGCAGCTGATGCAGCTCGTGGTTCATTTGCCTTCTCTAAGTCCCGTCTTCCATCTGCACTCCGCCATAGATGGTACGCAACACCTTCCGTTCGCAAACTCCAAGGGCACGTTGGTCCTCTGCACGTAGAGTTCATGCTTCGTGCCCATAGGGGACTTCCGGTCTAATCAGCGTTTTGTACATAGTTAATAAGTTCCTGAATCATCATAACTGACAATACATCCGAAGTAGACTCATTAGAATAAAAGCAGTAATACTCCGTAGCCTTTCGTATCGTCTTAGTAGATTTCCATCCTTCATGAGTGGAAGCATACTTTATGGATGGCTTCTGCTTGAAATTCATCCATTTTTCTATACTGGCTACTTATAAAAGTTGTAGCGCCCATGGATTACTAGAAACCAGCGAGGGAAGGCTTTGTTCACAAAAGCATATTCGCCAATCATACAGCTCAATCTTGAACCATCATTATCTTTTAAAACTAACCACGTAACTGACCACAACACACTTCTTTTTCCTTTTTCTCACCTGCAGGCACTGAAAGAGCACATCGCCACCGTGCATTCCATGATCAAGCAAGAGCACCATGACTCGGCGACGCCCTCCCCGCCGCTATCGGCATTCTACCAGCAGTCGTCGTTCCAGCCAATAGGTAGCAGCCACCAGTCGCTACCCTCGCCACCTGCCTCCACATCGACGCTGGAAAACAGCCACTGCAACGAACCGACCTCGTCGCTGGCGACTAATGGCAGCAGAAGTAGTAGTAGTAACAGCAATAGCAGTAGCAGTAGCAGCAGCAGCAGCAACAGCAGTAGTAGCAGTAGTTGTAGTCGTCGAAGTACCTCGGCAGGTGGTGGTCTCGGTCTCGGTGCCTCCGTTGCCTCTGCCAGCGCCGTCGCCGTCGCCGCCGCCCAGGCCGCTGCCATCGCGGACGAAGGTGGGCGGTCTATTAGCCCGACGTACAGCAACAGCAGCAGTATTGGTGGGGGAAGCAACTGCGGTGGGGTCATCGGTGGTGGAAGCGGCAGCAACAGTGCAGAACCCTACGCATGCTTACAATGCTCCGCCTCGTTCCCGAATCGTGACTTACTCGAGAAACATGAGCTGATGCACGTACCTAACGCCCTGGTGGTAAGTACCTATAGTTGCTTTCCTCTTCTATCCTTTTGGGTTTCAGCAGCACACCTGCCTGCTGGAATGTTGGCTGCCTCGAGCAGCCTCCTTTTTTACGGGGACATATTTTTCCATTTTATCGACCTGAGAAATCGCCCACCGTCGTCGACGGACGACGCGGACCGAAGGCCATAAACCGAAAGAAAGAGTTCACCGGTCGGTCGCGCGCGTTATCTTCTCTCATCCACGCTGGGCAGCGAACCGAACCGCGTACGCTCCCTCTCTTCTACGTGTTTCTCTCAAGTACTTCGCTTCCACGACGATAGTCGATTCATATTCTCACACCATCAAAAGAAAAAGCAAAAGTTAATTCTACATAAGGTGCTTCCCCCACTACCATTCCTACTCACCTTTTCACCATTCGTCCAACATCATCAGCACACCTTGTCAGGAATCTTATGTACCTCTTCTTCTAGTTCTTCCCCGTCGCTCGCATTCGGCGTCGTTAACCGTATGAAGAAACTCAACGAAACAACGCACGGGCAAGATGGCTTCGTTAAGTTAACAAATTGTTTTACTCGTTGTTTGCCATCGCAAACAACCAAACAAAAGCTATCAAAACTTGAGATTGTTGTTGTCTTGTGCATTGCTTCGTTGTTGTTGTTGCGAAAAACGAAGTTTTTCTCGAAATTCTACACTTGGTAGTCGCGATGCAGCTGGCTGCATGCAACCCAACCCGAGTTGGGTGGAGAGGATGCACCGCTGCACTCTGCTACAGTGTCATGCACACGATGATGGAGGGAGAAGTCGCAAGGAAGACAACCACCTTGTGTAGAAGATTTTTCTGTTCTTGCGATGCGATGCGATGCGGTGCGATTGTCTCCGACAAGACTGCTGCTGCAACTGCAAGTGAAACGTAGACAGACAGATACAACACAGATAAAACTACATCATGGTCGTAGGTAGATCGACCAGCCAACAGCAGAGCAGTCAGCAGCAGACCGCGTTCGTTTCTTTGGTCGATTCGTTGTGTGTTGAGGGGAGTGGGGTAGAAGGTGGTCTCGAAGGTAAAGTCTGGTCTCAGACAGGAATTACTTTTGAAATACAGTAGACATTCGATAACTGCAACATGTATAAATGGTGACAACGGAGCAGAGAAGAAACGCGTGTGGTCTATTCGAATGCGACAACAGGCCTAATTAGAAGACGTTTAAAATCAGCGGATTTTGGGAGCCTTTGACAGTTCTCCTATGAAAATGACAGTTCAGCATTTGCGCCTTTGTTCGGCAGTTGTAAACAATAGTGGCATACACGGATCTGTCGATGCTTCATCTTGTTCGAGGGGGCATCAGATTCAGTGACGGCTATCGTGGACTGATTGTCCTCGAATATCTTCACCGGACGACGATCCAGCAACTTCAACACTTGAAGCAGCTTGCAGGTGCATAACGCATCGCATATGCAGTCAGCCAGGGCACTCCGCTCTGCCTCAGTTGAGAACAGTGCCAAGGTTCTTCGCTTCTTGGAGCTGCACGCCGTTGTTGATCCGTACAGTTGGAGAAGGTATCCGGATGTCGAGTGACGATCGTTGATGTAGGTTGCTCAATTGACATCCGCGTATTCGACGATCTGCCGGCTTTTTGCGTACACTAACCTGAAGTTCGCCGTACCCTTCAAGTATCTCAACTTCCTCTTTGCATGTCCCCAATGTTGCTCCGACGGATTATACTGGAACTGGCTGTAAGTAAGTGAGGCAGTCGATGAGTTCACAATAAGGCTTATCCAGGTGTGAGCTTCCAGGGACGTCATCTCGAGTTGCAAATCAGCCTCCATAGGCGCACGAGTCCGATTTGCAGTCTTGCATGCCAAATCGCTTCAGGACTGCGTTGATGTAGCACGGCTGGCTTAGCTTTATTGTACTTTGACTCTGATCCCGATCGATTTTTAGACCCAGGAACACTTTAGCTTCTCCGAAGTCTTGCATTTGGGATTCCAGCTGAAGCATCCGCTTGATCAGCTCCGCGCTATTCAGATTCTTCGCAATAATCAGTAAGTCATCCATGTAGAGTGGACAGGATCGTCGCTTCCGTATCCGACGTAGAGGCAGTTATCTGCTTCACATCGTTGGAATCCACACTCAATCATGAACTCGTTAAAGCGATCGTTCTAGACCTTCGGTGCTTGACGCAGACTGTAAATGGATTAGGACAGTTTACACACTCTATCTTCATCAAATCCTTTGGGCTGCCTCATATAAATGTCCTCCGTTAGTGTACCGTTGAGAAACGCAGCCGTTACATCCATTTGATGAACGAGCAAGCCATGTGGACAGGCGTATGCAAGCATGGAACGTACTGCTTACATCTTGACAACAGACGCATAAGTTTCGGAGAAATCAAAACCATATCAGCTCCTCGGTTGTACTCGGAATACTCTCCACGTAGTTCTCCGCGTTAAATGCTAAGTTCATGAACATGTTGTCGATTAGCTTTGCAGGTGGCTTTCTAATCCGTTCGCTCCGATGTACATCGGGGGTCTCCGGTGGATTTGATCCCAGCGCCGGCTCCTGTCTCCGTCTGTATCGGATTCTCCTCCGTCATGAATGCCGTTTGTTGCTTCCATGTCGTTGATCTGGATTCGCAATCAGCCAATCGGCGATCGTCATCCATCGATGAACATTCCTCCTGGCGCTGAACATATTCCGGATCGCTACAGACGCCTAGGCCAAGCGGAGGTCCAGTGTGCATTGCTCGGTCGAAAGGGTCACCAACACCGTAACCAGCAGCATCGTTTAGAGGAGGTAGAACACCATAAAATGCTCCGCAAACTTAATCCCGGCCGAATCCAGGTCTCGGCCCATTCGGTCGAAAGCCAACAAGTGGGTCTGCATCGGTGTTCCCTTGTCGAACTTTCTTGCAGACGGAATTGCCCGAAGATTCCCGCGCGAAAGTAGATTCGAGCGCCCTCCTAATTTCAGCAGGTATTGCGGTTACATTTAATATATTCTAACTGTGAGTCAGCGATGTTGTGAACAAACATTGATTTACATATGACATCCTCTTGAGATGACTCGCCAGAAGCCTGTCCTTGCTCCTCCTCGCATCGGCTTCGTCGCCAGGGAGCACCTGCGATTCCGGAACATCCTCTGCGCAGTGAACCGTACATTTTTTTTTCACTATCGTCGCAATACCATTACCGTCATGGCTAATGTTGCATACTACCACGGGGGTGAATCTTCGTCACGAAAAGCACTGCCCGTTCGATAGCTCAACACTAGCGAACCTGGTGGTGGAAGTCAAGCTTTAGCCTGCAGCGAGCATAGGGAGGCGGCGTAGCACGCTTTGATGATTTTTTATTTTCCCATGTAAATTCATTCCAATCTAGTTTTCCAAGTGAAAATTTTACTACTTCCACCTCGAAACTTCACATTTGTTCGAAGATACATATCTGTTCTGTGATACTACCGTCACACACTAGGCATTCATGCTGCCTTCGATGCATGAATGTAGTTTGTCATGAATGTAGCATATGGCACCATGATTGTAACACAAATCAAGATGATGGGAGTACGAAATGACAGTTTTGAAATGTAGAGCTGGAGTTCCAGTGGTTCCGAAACCTGTGAAATAAACATGCGAATAACTCGAGGTAGAGGGTTTTAGGGGCGTTACATGGGGTCTTAGGTGTTCTAGTCTCGGAGAGTCTAAGGTGCGTTACATGGGGTTCCAGGGGGTTTAAAGGGGATTTCAGGGGCATTCCAAGGCGCAGTTAGCTCCATCAAAGAGATAAATGTTCTTGTCCTCTTCAATCGCTGCTAACAACTTTTGCTGATCACTGCGAAACTTGTTTAACCGTTATGTGTCCGACAATCTTTTTGCTTTTTTGACGTAGGACTACGTCTCTCTTTTCTATACCGGGTGTCATTCTAAATTTTCAGAAATCGGCCGCGTTACGTTAAAAGTGGAGATTTTGAGCCTGAATAACTCAGCCATTTCTTGATGAAATTTCAAAATTTTGGCACCAATCGATTGCAAATCTTTACACCAATTATGTCCAATAATAACATTTACTGATTTTCAATAACAAACTATTGAAAAATTGGGAAAAGTGAACCCATGTTTATTCCAGCCAATCACGATCGAGCACATTTCCGATGCTCCCGTCGAATATAAAAGCTACTGCTTCTTCGCATCTTCCCTCATTTGCCTTTGTGGTCTCGAGGTGAACGCATCGAACGAGAGCTGCCCATTTCTTCGATTGCGTTTTCGCTGATTCTTCTTTTACGGCCGTGTCGGCTCGGCGTTAGTGGTTGTCGATAAAGGAGCTGCTGCGCATTCGCCTTATAACCGTCTAACGCGGCAGACCAAGGAAGGAATACTTTTCATCGATTGCTCGGCGGTGGTGGCAGAGGCAGCAGCAAAATCCACCAAAGAAAGATCCGCCACAACGAATGTGCGAGCTGCGTCGCTTTTCCTCGGGGATCGGTCGGACCTTTCGCGGATTGATTGACGGCGGCGCATTGCTGATAGCATCACGATGAACATCCAGGTCAGCAAGCGGCGGGCCAATTCTCAGTGGCGTCCAGCATTCAGCGCGAACAAAATCAATGCGCATTGGGTGGCATGACGAATTGATTTCAATTTCTTCCTAAAACCGCCCAAAATTCAAACGATTCTTTTCTGAACCATCGAAAACGCTTCCTAGAGAGTAAATTGGATAAATTTCCCGCATCGACCGAGAAAGTGTAGTGAAACCAAATAGTGAAAGATTGAATTCTTGGTGGTGGCTCAGCAACAGTGAAGGCGATCACTAATCTCATCCACGGCAGCAAGCGGCGGGCGAATTTTCGACGGCGTTCAGCATTCAACACGGGGAAATCTAACACGCATTGCGTGGCATGATAAATTCATGTCAATTTTCTGTATGAAATCGTCCAATATTCAAACGGTTCTTTTCAGGACCATAGAAAATTATTCCTCAAGAGTTGTGAATCAGATAATTATTTCATTCCATCGCTCGGTAAAAGTGTGGTGCAACCGAAAAGTGAAAAATTGTATGCTAGATGGCCCCGCAACAATAATGATGCCGGCCACTAATGATCCCACCAGGAATTTAGCAACGCTTTATCCTATCCAGACCATTTTCCGTGAAACATTGTTTAATTTAACCATTTTTCGAATTGAAATGATCTAAATCTTCCAATATTTTGGTTACTTTATTCGTTAAATGAAAGTTTTCTCATTTCTCGGTTGATTGATCGTTTGAAGTGTACGGAGCATACGGGGCGGGACATGCAATCGAAATAAACTGGCAAGCCAGCCGAATGGGAGGAGCTTCATCTGCCAATCTAGGGGCATAAAAGCTGTTCCCTCTGATTTCTTTCGTCATTTTCATTGGATCAGTCAGGGAGGGTGGAGGTGGATCACGTCCACGGCTGCGCAGCAGCACGTCAACTGCGACGAGTGATAGCACCAGGAATCTCATTCAGGGCAGCAGGCGGCGGCAGTTTTCGATGGCTTCCTGCATTCAGTGCGGATAATTTTCAATTGTCTTTCTAAAATCAACCGTTATTTGAACGGACCTTTTCAGGACCAGAGAAAATTATTCCTTAAGAGTTATGAATCGGATAATTTTCGGATATATTCCAACGATCGGTAAAAATGTAGTGCATTCGAAAAGTGAATGGTTGAATGCTTGGTGGCTCAGTAACAGCAAAATCGATCACTAATCTTTCTACCCGAAATTTAGCAACGCGTTATCTTATTCGGACAATTGTACCTGAAACATTGTTTCATTCTAATATTTATCGAATTAAAATGATCTTAACTGAATCTTCGATTAGTTTATCCGTTCGATTAGAAATTGTCTCAAAGAACGCTTGACTAGTCGTTTGAAGCGTCTGACACAATGTGGGCGGGTCATGCAAACGGAATAAACTGGAAAGCCCGCCGAATGGGAGGAGCTTCATATGCTAATCTAGGGGCATAAAAGCAGTTTCCTCCGTTATTTTTCGTCATTTTCCTTGGATCAGTCAAGGAGAAGGGAGATGTCACCTCCCAGCTAGGCAGCAGCACACAAACTCAGCGATGACTCTCGGCTATCGTGGTGGCAGCACCAGGAATCTCATCCACGACAGCAAACGGCCGCATTCAATATGGGTAAAATCGCATTGCGTGATGAATTCATGCAATTGTTTTGCCAAAATCTTCCGTTTTATAAACGGTCTTTTCCAGGATCAGCGAAAATGATTCCTCAAGAGTTATTATTCGGATAATTAAAAGCGACAGACTGAAAGCTTGGTAGTTCAGCAATAGTGAAGTGGCTACTAATATGTTCTTCCTAGATGAAAACAACGTATTGTCGAAAGAGTTTCACGTTAAACTTTCGTTGAAAAGATCTATCTAACGCTGTTCAATTTTCTAATAATTTTATCCGCTCGATGAAAATTCTCTCGTAGAACAGTAATTTAACCATTTCTCTTCAAAACAAAATAACTCTTGAACTAGTCAACATCTTTCCAAGTAACCGAACCAGCTAAATAACAGCTTCTTGAGCTAAAGTTAGCTTAAGAGTGATTTGTTTTACTCTTATACAGCAAAAATATGTTTTGGGTTATGAATGCGTTCAGCGAAAGCGATCACACAACAACTTGACTAACATATCAGTCCACCATTTGTATTATTATAACAACAAACATTGTATTATGGAAATATAAAAGTTGGAACCTCGTTCCAGCCTTCGTCCTACGTCAACATTGCGGTTATGTCTCAGACATTACCCACTCCTAGTTTTCTACACCGTGCTTTTTAAATGGGCGCTGGGTACCCGGTACCCTGTCGGCCACATAAGGGTTAACCGTGTTCGAACGCGCACTCATGTGAGGCTAGGGCTGTGCCCATAACTTATTAACGATAATACACGGAGCAGAGAAGAAACGCATGTGTTCTATTCGACTAAGACAACTGAATATTTTGTTATTGTTTACCTTCTTGGTTAAACGTTATCGTATTAGTACTCATTTTCCCTTTAGAATATACCCAGTACACTGTGATCAGTTTATACTCAAATCTAACAACATGTTTACGTTTCATTTGGAGAACGAAGTTCGATAGCTGCAACGCCTGACAGATGTCAACAAGCCAACAAGTCAACAATTGTCATTAAATGAACGTAAACTTCATCCAACAGTTTATTTAGGCTACCATGGTACACCATTTCGACGTTTGGTGGTGTGTTGGTGTGATCGCTGCTAATCTGAACACTTTAATTCAACCCCCGCTAATATGTACACCACTCAAGTTAAGCATGGTTCAAAAGCTATTCTGCCACAATGAGCAGAATTGTGAAAAGAAACAAGCCATGTGCATTAGTGTGATCGAATTCAGTTCTGTGCCTTCAAAGGAATGAGATGGTCAAGTGGTTCTGTAGCTTGGAGGAAAGAAGCGTCCGTCTAGCGAATTGGGAGCCGTGGGTTCGATTCCGACCGTGGATTTCTGCTTTCATAACCACTCGTCCCATTTTCACTGACCTGGATGATTCTATTTATTTGAGATTTACAACGGTCTAGCCAGATTTTTCTTTTTTCTTGCTCGCTCTCCTAAACAAACACGAGAAAGAGAGAGATAGAGAGAGGGGCCATTTGCCCTCTCTTTCTTGTGTTTGTCACTCAGGAAAATTGCCTCATACTTATTGGCAAATATCCATGTGCCAAACCACCGTACGCAGGCAAATTAGCGCATGAATAGTATGTGCTCTAAATTGTATGAGTCTCTGCTGTATGGTGCCTCATCAAAAGTATGAGTCGCACTAATGGAAAACATTTGATTACCCCCATTGCAAAAATCCATGTTCCGGACACATAGAAGGAATGAAGATTCCCCCCCCCCCTATAGAGGTAATCACGTTCAAATGTATACGTGCCTTTTTTGTAGATGTAAATGTGAAACTGCGTGGAAAATATTTGCACTCTTGCCCCGGACGTTGGTTTTATCATTATTTACCCGTTTTACCCAATTCGATTGGGTAATATTTGCATATGCAATCTGAATAGCCTTTCAATCGGCGTGCACTTTTGTGTGAGGAAAAATTTGCGCTAGTGTTCGTGTGTTGAAATGTCACTTATCTCTATATATAGGAGAGCGAATAGAAGAATAAGGAAAAAGCAAGTTACGCCGTTGGAAAAACATTTAATCATTTTTTTTTATTTAGGCTTTCAAATGAATGTACGCTTTTCTAAAAGAGTACACTCAACCAAATAAACCTAAGATTTTCATGAGATCCAAATTATGAAACGGCCTTCAAATAATTCATAAGATCGCTCTATGTCGCAGAATCGATTCAGTGTCCTTTCTTAGGTCAACGACGCATTTCACCCCGCTCTCCTGAACTTGGAGAACAACCAAGGGTGAGGCAAGAAGGGTCACGTAAAGTGTAGTGTGGAAAAAAAAGTAATAAAACAGAAACGAGAATGATGATGGGAATTAAGTGAAATATGCACTCACACAGACACGCACACATACACCAGCCGCAGCCCAGCAATGACTGCTTCAGCAAGTCAGTCATCGGTAGATAGATGAAGGCGAAGGCGGAGAAGGGTCCCTTATTCCGATGAGCCCAAGGAGAAATCTTCTACGTGCGATGGGATTTTTTTCCCGTGAAATTTCTCTTGGAAGTGATGGGTTTAGAGTACTTCTCCTGGCGGTGCCGGATCATCGCGTGCATACAGAGAGCGATCTGCGGCCCTTACCGTGACGGCTTCCTACCTCCATCCATGTGATGAGGAACGCGTTTGTTGTAAGCTTTGTGGGATAGTGGCTGCACAGTGCACACACAGAGGTTTGGTTCGGTTCGGAGAGACACAAGTCCTAGTGACAAATGAACGAAGCGTCGAGAAAATTAATTAAACATTTCCATGTACAAGATGAATTAATTTCAACAACTAATTTTCCATGTACCCGGCGAGGAGGAGAAACAACGGCGGCGATGAGCAGTTCACTAAATCATGCAATAAAGTGAGTTAGGTTTTCAAATTTCTAAAAATTTTACAGGTAAAATGGTGGACATAAATCTGGTTACAGAATAGGGTCCTAAAACGTACTTGTACGTTTACTTTACTCAAACTCAAAAAAGGAAGGGATAATGAGAATATTCGAAATAAGTAAATGGTAAATAGTTCTAGCTTGACATTTGTGGTCGACCTTGACGTGATGGAACTCAGCATTTTTCGTACTGCAATGCCATGGGATTAAAAAAAATGTTCCTATCTGACATACACGTTGAAAAAAATCACTCAAAGTTTGTGTTATTAGCTAGGGACGGGACACAAGATATAAAATAAAAAAAAAATACGTACTTTCAACTACCGCCAATAAAAAACGTCAAAAAATGAGTAAATATGCACTCTTGGATTATGTTTTGTGGTTAAAACCAAAAATGTAGTTGGGGCTTCAGGCGAGGCTTCAGGAGCCTATTGTTGAGATTTTGTTATGTTTTTGATGCCCAGGCATTATAAAATATTATATTATAATATTATATATTATTATAATCAATTTAAATTATGTATGGGAGTTATTGGTTTAACCGTCCCTTGGCGCGCTTATTATTGGATAAGCTATCAAGTACTCAGTTGTAAACCTGTTAAAACGATATCAAAAATCTCTTGAAACTTGTTTTAAATATCAAAACAAAGTTCAAATATATTAATTACAAACCAGCTCAAAAAAAGTAAAAAATAAAAAAAAAACAAATTTTCTAAAATTTAAACTCTCTGGTTTTTTTCATCAAAAACTTAATTTTCAGTGTTTTCATAAATTTCGCTAACAAAGGAAAGCAAAAATATCCTTAAAACATCACAAGTAAAAAAATAAAAAAGAGATAAAAAATAAAAATATGAAAATAACACTTATTTACGACAAGAATACACAACAAATCAGGTTAGATCTGACCGGAATGACCAATCAGGCAATTGAAAATCAAAGTTCATGCGCTACATACCGCAGGAAACGCTTCCCCGATAATTTCGTTTGATCATCAGCAAAAAAAAGAGCCGAAGCCGTTCCGGTACAACCGGAAATCCTGATTAACAATAGTTTTACTTCGGGGTTTTCGACAGTTCTGGTTTTTCGTTGCAAGCTCAATCCGCACGAAGTCAATCCGTAGCAGCACAGCAGCAGCAGCAGCAGCGTCCGTGATGGAACAGGAAGAATTGCAAGACAACGCGGCAAATTTTATGGGATTTTTATTGAAATGTTCTCGGTCAACGCGTTTTTTTATTTTATTCTTTTTTTTTTTGCTCATCGACCGGTTAGTCGGTGTGCCTCTACTGCTGCGTGCGCTAATTATTCAGTGCTTCTTGAACCTTGGCACGTTTGGCAATTTGAGGTTACTAAATAAATCAGCTAGAGATTTCTCGCGAGGCCAACGGAAGTACATTTGCAGGCGGATTGGTTGGTGGTGCGCCCACATGCAACGGAAAACCTAGCGCTCCGATGATGACGATGACTACGACGACGACCAGTCTACATTTATTTATTATAACGATGACTGTTGGGCACCAGGCACCAGGAACCAGACGCTCGCATGAGTGAAGCGACGAAACAAAAAAGTAATCACAAAAAATTACGCGATATTGCCTTCCCTGTAATCAACGTGGGCAGTAGCCTGGTACACGGTTTATATGGGAAAATACAAAAAATGAAAAAACTCTAACTCCTGTATACTTTTTGAGTTCCTCTTTGGTCCCATATCAACTGTGCAAAATTTCAGATCGATCGGGAAAACTATATTTTAGCGCCCGCCATTCTTAGTTTTTCATACGATTTACTATAGGGAAATTTTACATCTGCAAAGAAAAATCGCTACGAGTCACCCCTAAATCCCAAAAAATAAGTCGATGAATGATTTCTGTAGAAAACTTCACTAGGAATCAGACCTCCGAAGACCGCAAACCGATGCGACGTTCGTGGAAAAAGTTATTAAGCCTCACCCGATCGATAAAATGACGTGATTTTATTATTTATTGTTATTCCTTGCATGTTAAACAGCATTGGCATGCCATTCGGTTTTCAGTTAATAATTTTTTCCACATGCCTTAGATCGCTTTGCGGTCTTCGGAGGATTGGTTCCTCGTAAAATTTCCAACAGAAATCATTCATTGATATATTTTTAGGGGTTAAGGGGCAACCTGTGGCGATTTTTCTTTGAAAAAGTGATTTTCCCCATAGTAAATCGTATGAAAACTTAAAATGGCTGGCGCTAAAATATAGTTTCTCCGATCGAGCTGAAATTTTGCACAGTTGATATGGGACCAGAAAGGAACTCAAAAAGTGTACAGGAGTAAAATGTCTTTCGGTGTCCCACTCTAGTGGGCAGTCAGTGGTCCACACAGGCTGCGACCATTCATATCTTTGGGGGGGATACATAAATATATTAGGAAACGAAAAAGGCAACGTCGGTAACTGGCCGAGAAAGAACCGCAAAACCACAATATGTCGTTACAAATTTCGGTCTTTGATGGCTTTATGTCGAGTCGAGTATAATCTCGCTGAAAACCGGATGAGTTCCGGATGTATGAGAGTATTAGAAAGTTCATAGGAGCTTCTCAATAGGATTAAAAAAAATGTTCAAAAACTCGTCGTAGGGTAGAATTTACTTCGTCATATGCGTTAATTTCCGTCATATCAGACAGAAAAAAGCAAATAATTGCAGATACTCCAACTTACCTTTGAAAATGGCTCATCAGATGGAAGCAAAAAGATGTAAACTATCAATAACCACCCCCGATGGCACTGGAAATTGAATGATTACGGAAAATTTCACGTTTCAATTTCACTCCTCTTACGACTTTACATTTTTTTTTTCCTCTTTTTGCGTTTGCCGAAGGCAACCGCAGTAAAGCAGTGTTGCGAATAAACTGATCGACTTTTTGAATAAACACCTTCGGTCAAATCATAATTTTTAACCCCATCCTGTACCATAGTGCCACGTAGAAGGTGTGCCGAGAATTAAATTCAGGTTGTGCCAGAAATAGACGAAAACAGAATTCTAGGGAGACTTATTCAATCTTGTTGTTTTGAGGAAGTTGTAGTTCTTCTACACTATTTTTTTTTACATTATATTGAAGTTTATTTATAAATTATTTGTTGATACCAAATTGGCCATGGAGCGTTGGGCGAGGTGCCAGAATAAAATCGATCATTATAGGTCGGTGCTTACATAGACGGGAATTAGATGAAAACCCTACTATTGCTACATGCTAATCCGTATAGATACAAGACAACTCTAAGTTAGTGAAAGAGATGATAATTATGTAAAAAAATCAAAAGAACTGTCGAACTACATTACTGCTGATATACTACAGATAGAGTAAAGTGGGGCAAAAGTTCGAGTGGGGCAAGAGTTTCTTTTGAAGTTTTTGAGCTCAATTCAAATTATTTCTTTCAAGTGTCAAGGTTGTTCGAACCCTTTTTGAAAAAGAGTCTTTCACTTAAAAAATTATGAAAATTAATCAATATTTCGAGAAGTTATGACAAAATGTTGGTTTTTGATCAAAAAATTGTAACATGCGACGGCCCTTCCAACGCATGGAATGAAATTTTAATGAAATCGAATTCGATATTTTATTTTGGGGCGTAACTAGGTATATTTTGAAGATGCTCTCGCATGTATAACTTTTTGCAAAAAAGATTTGGAAATCGTATTTTACACATAGTGGGGCAAAAGTTCGAATTGTGGGGCAAAAGTTCGAGTCATGTGCCAACTTTAGGTAGAAACCTAAAATTCTGCAAAATGTACATATTATCTCTAAGAGTGATGGAATTAGTGAGAAAATTCGATTAAAGTTGAAAAAAAGTTGTTTTATCAGAATTTGGCGGAAAACTACTAATTTTTGGTGTAGTAAATTTAACCCTGATTTGGGTAAAATCCAAATCAAATTTTAAAGTGTATTCCAGTTCTAACATCAAATATTAAGTGGTTTCAGGTATTCCTATTACCAAAGTGTCAAAATAGTGTGCTACGGTTAGCGAAATTCCAGAAACACTAGATTCGAACTTTTGCCCCAGTGGTGGGGCAAGAGTTCGAATAAAACACACACATACAAAAAGTGTTGTAGCTCAAAATTGAAAAGACATTTGGCGTAACTTTGTTCAGCAAAATTTTAGCTCATGGATGGTAGAATCACCACACGGTATTTATTTGTTTTTATCTGCTTCGATTTTTTGAAATAGGTTGAATTATCAACTAAGGTCGAACTTTTGCCCCACCTTACTCTATGTCTACCTATCGATTTTTTTATAATTTATTTATATTCTCCGGTCCCTCGTAGCATATATTTCCATTACCACATGGCTCGAGGAGTCAGCTTTCCCCCTACATGGCGTAATCTTCACAGGAATTCCGGGAAAGTTATCTGAGTGGGGATATCCAGACTCTGGATAATCCCGAGAGGAATCCTAGGAGAAATATCATAAGAAACCATGGGAGAAGTTCCTCAAAGAATTCCTGTAGAAATCCCTGGAAGAATCCCGAAAAAAAAAACCTGGTGAACCCCTGCAAGGAATTCTTGATAGAACTCTGGGAGGAAATCCAAGATATTTTTCTCACAAGGACTACGCGAAAGAATTCCAGAAGGAGTCGCGGGAAATCCTAGCAGGAATATCGGAAGGAGTCACGGGAGAAATTTCTCACATAATTCCGGAAGAAGTCCCTAAATGAATCTTGAGAGCAATCCACGAAAAAAAAACTTTGAGTAATCTCTGAAAGAATCTCAAGAGAAGTACCGGATGCTGGAGGAATTCCTGACAGATTCCGGATGGAATTCCTGTAGGAATCCCAGGAGAAGACATCCACGAAGGAAAGCCGAAATGATTTCTGAACAAATCATTAAAAAATCTCGGAAGTTCTCTGAAAAAAATCTTGATAATCCCCTGAAACTCCTGAAGGAATCCTGGAAGGCATCCCTGAAGGAAATCTACAAGAATCAATTAAGAAACTGTAGGAGAATACTCCGAAGGAATCACTGAAAAAAAAATCCAAATGAATCTCGGGAGGAATGCCTGAAAGAATGTCGAAAGGAATCCCGGGAGAAGTCAATTAAGGAATCTCGGGAAGAGTCTCTTCAAGGATTCCTGAATTGAATCTCGGAGAGAATCCTTAAAGGAATCTCGAGAAAGATCATATGAGAAATTTCGGAAGGAATCAAGGGAGAAGTTCCTGAATGATTTCCGGGATAAATCCTTGGAAGAATCCCGGAAGGAATTCTGGGAAGAGTCCCTGATGGAATTCCTGGAGGAAACACAAGAGAAATTTCGAATAAAAATTCCAAATGAAATCTCTGAAGAATTTTTTGAAAAAATCCAGGAAAAATCCCTGAAAGAATGCCAGAATGAGTCCCGGGAAATCCTAGAGGGAGTATCGAAAGGAATCACAACTCCTCAATGGATTCCAGAAGAAATCCCTGAAGGATCCCTAGGAACAATCCATGAAAGTATCCTGTAGTAATCCCTGAAAGAATCTCAAGAGGAGTCCCCAGGAGGAATCACTGACAGCATTCCGGAAAGGAATCCCGTAGGTATCCCAAGAGAAGGAATCCTAAGATAAATCCATGAAGGAAACCCGAAAGGATTTTTGAATAAATCATTAAAAAAAAAACGGAAGGGGTCCCTGAAAACATTCCGAGAGAAATCCCTAGAGAAAATCATTATTCAATAAAAAAAAATCATGGGAGAAACCAGAAGAAACCCCTGGGAATCTCGGCAGGAATACCAAAAAAAATGTTGGAAGGAATCCCGGGAGAAATCATTGAAGGAATCCCGGGAAGAGTCTTTTAAAGGATCTCTGAATTGAATCTCGGAAGAAATCTTCAGAGGAATCTCAAGACGAATCCTAGGAGAAATATCGGAAGGAATCTTGGAAGAAGTGCCTGAAGGATTTTCTTTTAAAGAATCCCAGAAGAAATCCCGGGAGAAATTCCCGGAAGAATGCCGGATGGAAACCCAGAAGGAATCCCTGATAGAATTCTAGGAGCAAACCCAAGAGAAATTTTAAATAAAAATCCCAGATGAAATCTCTGAAGAAATTTCTGAAAAAAATCCAGGAGGAATTCCTGAAAGAATGCCAGAAGGAGTCCCGGGAAATCCTAGAGAGAGTATCGAAAGGAACTCCGAGAAACAACTCCTCAATGGATTCCGAAAGAAATCCCTGAAGGAATCCTGGTAACAGCCTGGAAAAGTATTCTGGGGTAATCCCTGAAAGAGTTCCTTAGAGAATCCTGGAAGAATCACTGACAGCATTTCGGTAGGAATTCCCTTTGATATCCCAGGAAAAGGAACTCCAAGATAACTCAATGAAGGAAACCCGAAATGATTTCGGGAGAAATCATTTTAAAAAATCGGAAGGGTTTCCTGAAAGCATTGTGGGAAAAATCCCTAGAGAAAATCCGCATGAATCAATGAAAAAATCATGGGAGAAATATTTGAGAGAATCCAGAAGAAATCCTTGTAAGAGTTTCTTAATGAATTTCGGAAGGAATATCCGGAGAAATGTCGGAAGGAATCCCGGGAGAAGTCAATAAAAGGATCCCAGGAAGAATCCTTGAAAGGGTCCCTAAAACGAACCTCGGAAGGAATCTCTAAAGGAAACCTGGAAAATGAAAAATATCAGAAGAAATTTCAAAATTATTCCCGGGAGTAATTCCTGAAGAAATCCTGGGAAATCCTGGGAAGAGTTCTGAAGGAATCTCTGAAGCCAACTCAGAAACAATTCCTGACAGAATCCCGGGAGAAATCCCAGAAGAAATTTCTGAAGCAATCCCGGAACGAATGAATGCCTGATGGAATATCGGGAAATACCCCTAAAGGAATCTCTGAAAATATCCCTGGAGGAATCCCTGAGGAAATTTCTAAGGGAAACCCGGGAAGGATCCATGGAGCAATCCCGGAATCTTGGGACGACTAAATGAAGAAATTCTGGGTAGATCCTCTGTAGGAATCCCGTGTCAAATCAATGAAGAAATACCGGTTGAAATCCGAGGAAGATTCCGGGAAGGAATCCCGGAGGAATCATTGAAAAACCCTCGGGAGGTATTCCTTTGGGAATACCGGGAGGAACTGTTGGAAGAATCCTTGGAGGAATTCTTCGAAAAATACTTGAAGAAATATCAGGAAGGAATCTGAGTGGAACACCGGGAGTAATTCTAGGAGAATACGAATCCCTACAGACAAACAGACGTAACTTTTAGAGAAAATTCATCAAAAACTTTTGTCCGGTGTCTTTTTCATGAGCATACTGCTTGGTATACTGCCACCTGTAGCTTAGTACTCAGATCGCAAGAAATGAGGTCAAGGAAAAAAGTGCATTTTTACCAAAGTAATTTTGACAGTCGATCTTGAGAGAGAAAAAAGAAAAAAAAATCGACGAAACTCTTTGTTTACCAATCTGACTGACTTGGAATGGAACCGGGACAATCGGCAAGAGCAAGCGAACTCCCCTCCCAGGAGCAGGCATGAATCAACTGATCTGGACCACAGCAAACTGGAAGATTGACCAGCAATTCGAAGCGCTCCACCTCTATTTGACCGGTGATATTCTGAGCGGGCCAACTGGCTGTTTGCTGCAACCAGACACGATTTACTTTAGAAAATATCCGGCTGCTGGAAAAATGTGATTTCGAATTCGAAAAGGAATTGCTTCGGGTATTCGGAAAATCCACCGGAGCCTCCTCCAGGGATTCCTCCAGGAATTCCGTAGAGGATTCTTCCCAGAAATTCCTTCCGTGATTCCTCCAGCAATTTGTGCAGATATAACTCCAGGAATTCCTCCGGGGATTCATCCTTAAAATCCTTCTAAACTTCCTCCAGGGCTTCTTCCGGGAATTCCTCCGACGATTCTTTCAGAAATTCATCTGAAGACTCCTTCAGAAATTCCTCCAGGAATTTCATCGGTGATTCCTCCAGGAATTCCCCGGGGATTCATCCATGAAATCCTTCTAAGATTCCTCCTGGGATTCTTCCGCGGATTCCTTCAGGAATTTCTCCAAGGATTCCTTCCGAGATTCCTCCAAGAATTCCTTCGGAGATTCATCTGTGAATTCCTTCGGAGATTCATCCGTGAATTCCTTCGGAGATTCCTTCAGGAATTCCATCGGAGATTCCTCCGAGGTTTCCTCCAGAGATTCATCCATGGAAGCCTTCTAGGATTCCTCCAGGACTTTTTCCAGGGATTCCTTCAGAAATTGCTCCGGGGATGCCTTCAGAAATTCGTCCAGGGATCCCTTCAGAGATTCCTCCGAAAATTGCATCGGAGATTCTTCCGGGAATTCCATCGGAGATTCCTCCGGGGTTTCCTCCAGGAGTTCCTCCAGGAATTCCTCCGGGGATTTCTCTAGGAATTCCTCCGGGGATTCCTCCAGGAATTCCTCCGGGGATTCCTCCAGGAATTCCTCCGGGGATTCCTCCAGGGATTCCTCCAGAAATTCCTCCGGGGATTCCTCCAGGAATTCCTCCGGGGATTCCTCCAGAAATTCCTCCGGGGATTCCTCCAGAAATTCCTCCGGGGATTCCTCCAGGAATTCCTCCGGGGATTCCTCCAGGAATTCCTCCGGGGATTCCTCCGGGGATTCTTCCAGGAATTCCTCCGGGGATTCCTCCAGGAATTCCTCCGGGGATTCCTCCAGGAATTCCTCCGGGGATTCCTCCAGGAATTCCTCCGGGGATTCCTCCAGAAATTCCTCCGGGGATTCCTCCAGAAATTCCTCCGGGGATTCCTCCAGAAATTCCTCCGGGGATTCCTCCAGGAATTCCTCCGGGGATTCCTACAGGAATTCCTCCGGGGATTCCTCCGGGGATTCCTCCAGCAATTCCTCCGGGGATTCCTCCAAGAATTCCTCCGGGGATTCCTCCAGGAATTCCTCCGGGGATTCCTCTAGGAATTCCTCCGGGGATTCCTCCAGGAATTCCTCCGGGGATTCCTCCAGGAATTCCTCCGGGGATTCCTCCAGGAATTCCTCCGGGGATTCCTCCAGGAATTCCTCCGGGGATTCCTCCAGGAATTCCTCCGGGGATTCCTCCAGGAATTCCTCCGGGGATTCCTCCAGGAATTCCTCCGGGGATTCCTCCAGGAATTCCTCCGGGGATTCCTCCAGGAATTCCTCCGGGGATTCCTCCAGGAATTCCTCCGGGGATTCCTCCAGGAATTCTTCCAGGAATTCTTCCGGGGATTCCTCCAGGAATTCTTCCAGGAATTCCTCCAGGAATTCTTCCAGGGATTCCTCCAGGAATTCTTCCAGGGATTCCTCCAGGAATACCTCCAGGAATTCTTCCAGGAATTCCTCCAGGAATTCTTCCAGGAATTCCTCCAGGAATTCTTCCAGGAATTCCTCCAGGAATTCTTCCAGGAATTCTTCCAGGAATTCTTCCAGGAATTCCTCCAGGAATTCTTCCAGGAATTCCTCCAGGAATTCTTCCAGGAATTCCTCCAGGAATTCTTCCAGGAATTCCTCCAGGAATTCCTCCAGGAATTCCTCCAGGAATTCCTCCAGGAATTCCTCCAGGAATTCCTCCAGGAATTCCTCCAGGAATTCTTCCAGGAATTCCTCCAGGAATTCTTCCAGGAATGCCTCCAGGAATTCTTCCAGGAATACCTCCAGGAATTCTTCCAGGAATTCCTCCAGGAATTCTTCCAGGAATTCTTCCAGGAATTCTTCCAGGAATTCCTCCAGGAATTCTTCCAGGAATTCCTCCAGGAATTCTTCCAGGAATTCCTCCAGGAATTCTTCCAGGAATTCCTCCAGGAATTCTTCCAGGAATTCCTCCAGGAATTCTTCCAGGAATTCCTCCAGGAATTCTTCCAGGAATGCCTCCAGGAATTCTTCCAGGAATTCCTCCATGAGTTCTTCCAGGAATTCTTCCAGGAATTCGTCCAGGAATTCTTCCAGGAATTCTTCCAGGAATTCTTCCAGGAATTCTTCCAGGAATTCTTCCAGATATTCCTCCAGGAATTCATCCAGGAATTCTTCCAGGAATTCCTCCTGGGATTCCTCCAGGAATTCCTCCAGGGATTCTCCCAGGAATTTCTCCAGGGATTCCTCCAGCGATTCCTCCAGGAATTCCTCCAGGGATTCCTCCAAGGATTCCTTAGGTAGTTCCTCCATGAATTCCTTCAGGAATTTCACCACGATATCTTCCGGTAATTTCTCCAGGAATTCCTTCGAGAATTCCTCCAGGGATCCCTCCATGAATTCCCACAGGGTTTCTCCCAAGAATTTATTCGGGGATTCCTCCAAGTAATTCCTCCATGAATTCATTCGGGAATTTCACCAGGAATTCTTTCGGGAATTTCTCCAGGAATTCCTCCAGAGATTCCTCCAGGAGTTCTTCCAGAAATTTCTCCAGGAATTCCTCCAGGGATTTCCCCCAGGATTCCTCCCGGAATTCCCCCAGAGATTCTTCCAAGAATTCCTCCAAGTATTCCTCCAGGGATTTTTCCAGGATTTCCTTTAGAGATGTCTCTAGGAATTCTTCTAGGGATTTCTCCAGGAATTTCTCTAGGGATTTCTCCAGGAATTCTTCTAGAGATTTCTCCAGGAATTTCTTTTGGGATTTCTCCAGGAATTCCTCTAGGGATTTCTTCAGGAATTCCTCTAGAGATTTCTCCAGGAATTCCTGAAGAAATCCCTCATGGAATTCCTCGAGGAAGTCTTCCAGAAATTCCTTCCGGAATTTCTCCAGGGAATCCTCCCTTAATTCTTCCAGGGATTTGTCAAGGAATTCCTCTAGGGATTCTTCAAGAGATTCCTCCAGGTATTCCATAAGAAATCCCTCATGGGATTCTTTCAGGAAGTCCTCAAGGGATTCCTCCCGGAATTCCTCCAGGGATTCCTCCCTCAATTCCTCCAGGGATTCCTTAGGAATTTCTCCGGGGATTCTCAAGGGAATACCTCCAAGGATTTTTCCAGGATAATTCCTCCAGAGATTCCTTAAAGAATCCTTAATGGGATCCTCTCGGGAAGTTTTCCAGGGAATTCTCCAGAAATTCATCAAGGGAATCATCTATCAATTCCTTCAGGAATTTATTCTGGTATTTCTCTTGGGATTCCTCAGGGCTGGATCTAAGGGGGCCGGGCCCCACATCCGGGCCTCCACATCCGCTCTGGCCCCGGACCCCCACAATCCTTAATCCTGGCCTGAATTCTACCAAGACTTCTACCTGATATTCCTCCATGATTTCTGCGTGGAATTTTTCCAGTATGTCATCCTGGCATTCCAAACTATTTGTAAAATTCACCGATGGAAATCCTTGAAGAAATTTCTGAAGAAATCCCGAAAGGAGTACCTAAAGAAATCCAGAAAGAAATTTCTTTAAAACGCCAGAAGCAATTTCTGGAGAAATCCCAGAAGCGATTTCTGCAGAAATCCCAAAAGGAATTCCAGAAAACATCCTGGAAGAGATTTCTGGAAGAATCCCCGAGGGAATTTCTGGAACAATCCCCGCAGGAATTCCTGGAGGATTCGCAGAAGGAATTTCTGGAGGATTCCCAGAAGAAATTACTTGAGATACTTCCGATGGAATTCCCTGAACAACGGAAGAATTATTTGAGGCGTCTCCAAAGAAATTTGGTGAGAAATCCCGAAAGGAATTCCTGGAGGAATACCCGAAGGAATTCCTGGACGAATCTCCGAAGAAATTGGATTTTGAGAAATTCGTTGAGAAATCCCTAAAGGAATTCCTGGGGGAATACTCGAAGAAATTCCTGGAGGAGTCTCCGGAGGAATTCCTGGAGGAAACCCCGGAGGAATCTCCGATGGAATTCCCGGAAGAATCTCCGGTGCAATTTTCGGAGGAATCTCCGAAGGGATCCTGGAAGAATTTCTGAAGGCATCCCCGGAAGAATTTCTGAAGGAATCCCCGGAAGAAGTCCTGCAGGAATCCTAGAAGGTTTCTATAGATAAATCTCTGGAAGAAACCCCGGAGGAATCTCCGATGGAACTCCTGGAGGAATCCCCGGAGAAATACCTGGAGGAATCCCCGGAGGAATTCCTGAAAGAATTCCTGGAGGAACTCCTGGATGAATTCCTTGAGGAATTCCTGGAGGAATTGCTGGATAAATTCCTGGAGGAATTGCTGGAAGAATTCCTGGATGAATTCCTGAACGAATTCCCGGAGGAATTCCTGGAGGAATCCCCGAAAGGAATTCCTGGAGGAAACCCCGAAGGAATTCCTGGAGGAATCTCCGAAGGAATTTCTGGAGGAATCCCCGAAGGAATTCCTGGAGGAATTCCTGGAGGAATTTCTGGAAGAATTCCTGGAAGAATTCCTGGAAAAATTCCTGGAGGAACTCCTGGAAGAATTCCTAGAAGAATTCCTTGAGGAATTCCTGGATGAATTCCTGGAGGAATTGCTGGAGGAATTGCTGGAAGAATTCCTGGATGAATTCCTGAACGAATTCCCGGAGGAATCCCTGGAGAAATTCCTGGAGAAATCCTCGAAGGAATTCCTGGAGGAATCCCCGAAGGAATTCCTGGAGGAATCCCCGAAGGAATTCCTGGAGGAATCCCCGAAGGAATTCCTGGAGGAAACCCCGAAGGAATTCCTGGAGGAATCCCCGAAGGAATTCCTGGAGGAATCCCCGAAGAAATTCCTGGAGGAATCCCCGAAGGAATTCCTGGAGGAATCCCCGAAGGAATTCCTGGAGGAATCCCAGAAGGAATTCCTGGAGGAATCCCCGAAGGAATTCCTGGAGCAATTCCTGGAAGAATTCCTGGAAGAATTCCTGGAGGAATTCCTGGAAGAATTCCTGGAAGAATTCCTGGAGGAATTCTTGGAGGAATTCCTGGAAGAATTTCTGGAGGAATTCTTGGAGGAGTTCCTGGAAGAATTCCTGAAGGAGCTCCTGGAAGAATTCCTGGAGGAACTCCTGGAAGAATTCCTGGAGGAACTCCTGGAAGAATTCCTGGAGGATTTCCTGGAAGAATTCCTGGAGGATTTCCTGGAAGAATTCCTGGAAGAATTCCTTGAGGAATTCCTGGATGAATTCCTGGAGGAATTGCTGGATGAATTCTTGGAGGAATTGCTGGAAGAATTCCTGGATGAATTCCTGAACGAATTCTCGGAGGAATCCCTGGAGGAATCCCCGAAGGAATTCCTGAAGGAACACCCGAAGGCATTCCTGGAGGTATCTCCGAAGGAATTCCTGGAGGAATCCCCGAAGGAATTCCTGGAGGAATCCCCGAAGGAATTCCTGGAGGAATCCCCGAAGGAATTCCTGGAGGAATCCCCGAAGGAATTCCTGGAGGAATCCCCGAAGGAATTCCTGGAGGAATCCCCGAAGGAATTCCTGGAGGAATCCCCGAAGAAATTCCTGGAGGAATTCCTGGAAGAATTCCTGGAGGAATTCCTGGAAGAATTCCTGGAGGAATTCTTGGAGGAATTCCTGGAAGAATTTCTGGACGAATTCTTGGAAGAATTCCTGGAAGAATTGCTGAAGGAGCTCCTGGAAGAATTCCTGGAGGAATTCCTGGAAGAATTCCTGGAGGAATTCCTGTAAGAATTCCTGAAGGAATTCCTGGAAGAATTCCTGGAGGAATTCCTGGAAGAATTCCTGGAGGAATTCCTGAAAGAATTCCTGGAGGAATTCCTGAAAGAATTCCTGGAGGAATTCCTCGAAGAATTCCTGGAGGAATTCCTGGAAGAATTCCTGGAAGAATTCCTGGAGGAATTCCTGGAGGAATTCCTGGAAGAATTCCTGGAGGAATTCCTGGAAGAATTCCTGGAGGAATTCCTGGAAGAATTCCTGGAAGAATTCCTGGAGGAATTCCTGGAAGAATTCCTGGAGGAATTCCTGGAAGGATTCCTGGAGGAATTCCTGGAAGAATTCCTGGAGGAATTCCTGGAAGAATTCCTGGATGAATTCCTGGAGGAATTCCTGGAAGAATTCCTGGAGGAATTCCTGGAGGAATTCCTTGAAGAATTCCTGGAGGAATTCCTTGAAGAATTCCTGGAGGAATTCCTGGAAGAATTCCTGGAGGAATTCCTGGAAGAATTCCTGGAGGAATTCCTGGAAGAATTCCTGGAGGAATCCCCGAAGGAATTCCTGAAGGAACCCCCGAAGGAATTCCTGAAGGATCCCCCGAAGGAATTCCTGGAGGAATTCCTGGAAGAATTCCTGGAGGAATTCCTGGAAGAATTCCTGGAGGAATTCCTGGAAGAATTCCTGGATGAATTCCTGGAGGAATTCCTGGAAGAATTCCTGGAGGAATTCCTGGAGGAATTCCTTGAAGAATTCCTGGAGGAATTCCTGGAAGAATTCCTGGAGGAATTCCTGGAAGAATTCCTGGAGGAATTCCTGGAAGAATTCCTGGAGGAATTCCTGGAAGAATTCCTGGAGGAATCCCCGAAGGAATTCCTGAAGGAACCCCCGAAGGAATTCCTGAAGGATCCCCCGAAGGAATTCCTGGAGGAATTCCTGGAAGAATTCCTGGAGGAATTCCTGGAAGAATTTCTGGAGAAACTCCTGGAAGAATTCCTGGAGGAACTCCTGAAAGAATTCCTGGAGGAACTCCTGGAAGAATTCCTGGAGGAATTCCTAGAGGAATTCCTGGATGAATTCCTGGAGGAATTGCTGGATGAATTCCTGGAGGAATTGCTGGAAGAATTCCTGGAGGAATTCCTAAACGAATTCCCGGAGGAATCCCCGAAGGATTTCCTGAAGGAACCCCCGAAGGAATTCCTGGAGGAATCTCCGAAGGAATTCCTGGAGGAATCCCCGAAGGAATTCCTGGAGGAATCCCCGAAGGAATTCCTGGAGGAATCCCCGAAGGAATTCCTGGAGGCATCCCCGAAGGAATTCCTGGAGGAATCCCCGAAGGAATTCCTGGAGGAATCCCCGAAGGAATTCCTGGAGGAATCCCCGAAGGAATTCCTGGAGGAATCCCCGAAGGAATTCCTGGAGGAATCCCCGAAGGAATACCTGGAGGAATCCCCGAAGGAATTCCTGGAGGAATCCCCGAAGGAATTCCTGGAGGAATCACCGATGGAATTCCTGGAGAAATCCCCGAAGGAATTCCTGGAGGAGTCACGAAGGAATTCCTGGAGGAATCCCCGAAGGAATTCCTGGAGGAATCTCCGAAGGAATTCCTGGAGAAACCCACATGGGAACTTCTACAGGAATCCCCGAAAGGAATTCCTGGAGATATCTCTGAAGGAATTTCAGTAGGAATCCCCGAGGAATTCCCCGGAGGAATTCTTGGAAGAATGCCCGGAGGAATCTTAGGAGAAATTATTATAAGAATACCCAGAGGAATTCTTGGAAGAATTTTCAGAGGAATTCCTGTAGGAATCTATGGATGAATTCCTGGAGGAATTCCCGGAGGAACCCCTGGAGGAATCCCTGGAGAAATTCTTGGAAGAATCCCTGGAGGAATTCCTGGTGGAATCCCTGGAGGAATTCCTGAAGCAATCTCTGGAGGAGTTCGTGGAGGAATTCCAGAAAGAATCTCCGGAGGCATTCCTGAAAGAATGCCCGGAGGAATTCTAGGATGATTTTTTTGAGGAATTACTGGTGCAATCCTCGGATGAATTCCTGGAGGAATCCCTGGAGGAATTCCTTGAGGAATTTCTGGAGGAATTCCTGGAAGAATCTCTGGAGGAATCCCTGATGGAATCCTCTCAAGAATTCGTGGTGAAATGGAATTTCAGGAGGAATTCCCTGAGGTTTTTTTTGGGGAATCACAGATAGAAATCTTGGAAAAATCACAAACTCAAATACTGGTTTTGAAATCCTAGAAGAAAAATTAGGACGAAATCTCAGAAAGAACTTTTAGGCGAATTCCAAAACTGCTGGAAATATTTGAAGGAATTGCTAAGAATTCACAACAGCTTCCGGAAAAAATCAGGAAGAATCCCAGAAAGAAACTCCGGAGGAACTCTTGGAGGTTTGCCAGAAAGAGCTCCCGGAGGAATTCCCGTACTAATCACTAATCAACACCACTTCATTTTGAAAATAATTGCTCCCCACACTCAATTTGTATGATTTTGTAACAAGTTCCGGCGTCTCATCCAGTGGTCCATTCTAGCAACAGCTAACCGCAGTGTTCCGGTGATGGTTCCATAGAAATGTAGGCATTAGAATCCGGCAGAAACATCATCTAAATTCACACCAGCAGCAGCCGCTCTATGTTGTTTACATCTCGCACTTCGCACAAAATCCGAACAGCGCGAGAAACGTCACTTTTCCTTGCGGAATAATTGGTCAGGCTATTTTTCCCAAAAGAAAAATTGACAGCTGGCTTGATCGACACAATCATCACCACCCTTGTCACCATCATCATTGATCATCAAGTTCGTCGATTTTTCCGTTTCAGCTGAGTACCGCTCAAGAAATTTCGACAGAAAATCGTTTCTTGACCGTTTCTTGGCCTATCTTTTTACACAGTACTTACGATGTGAGTATCACCCCTGTGTCTAGAACCGTGCGAAATATGCCGGCCATGATGGATTTCGATTTGTCGTGTGTCTAACACGCACACCACTACATGGCATCATTCAGCAACGTGTTGTACACTGGCAAATTTCAAGGCGATCGAACACTAGTGCATCTGGTGGAAGGATCGCTCAAATGAAATGAAATTTGAATTGATCGTTAAATACACGTGCCAATCCGTTTTGAAGAGTGTTACGTCTGTTTGTTACAAAGTTCTCGGCAGTAATTGGGTTGTTTAGTGAATAAAATATTGCTATTTTCTTTCGCCTAATAGAAAGAGCTCGTTTTTCTGAGTATAACGTGATTTTATTACGGTTTAATTCCTTTGTTTTGATGGTTAAATAAACAAAACAGTTTTAATTTCCGTGGATAGAATGACAGTTCAATCGATAAAGTGACAGTACGCCCCGAACAAAAAATTTTCCCCATACAAACTTTAAATGCATTTTAAAACTAGTTCCCGTGCACCAAAAATGATGAAATTTTGGATTTCGACTAAATTTTGCATGGAGATTCCGATTATGCAATAATCTAGATACCCATAAAGAACCCAATTGCAAGATGGAAGAAATTCTAGGAGAATTCCCTGGCGATTTATCGGAAGGTATCAGTGAACATTTGAACCTTGAAACTCTCGGACCGAGTGAATTCATTTCACCGCTGGATAAGTCCATGGACTTATCCACCGATGAACCGAATTCATCGCAGTCCGAGAATTTTGACACTAGAGCGGGGTCTTTCCAATTAGAATTGAACGGTTCTGATTGGGAATGGCCCCGCTCTAGTATCAAAATTCTCGGACCGCGATGAATTCGGTTCATCGGTGGATAAGTCCATAGTGTAGTGAGTGCCATTGGATGATTCTGATTGGGATTGACTCCGCTCTAGTGTCAAAATTCTCTGACCGAGTGAATTCCGCTCATCGGTGGATAGACAAGTGCATCGATGAACTGAATTCATCGCGGTACGAAATTTTTGACACTAGAGCGGGGCCATTCCCAATCAGAATAGTTGATTTTACGAGCCGATTTTATGAATGATAATTTGATAGGAGGTAGCGTCCTAACCCGTGAAAATCAATATCGTCATCAACAATGTTGTCACTTCGTAAAATAGCTCATTGTTGAATTCTGATTGGAAATCGTGCACTTCTGATTGGAAGCGGCCCCGCTCTAGTGTCAAAATTCTCGGACCACGATGAATTTGGATCATCGGTGGATAAGTCCATAAGTCCATGTCGTCTTGATGAACCCAAATGAACTCTGTGCACTACATGCCTGTTATGATGTACTGAATTCGCGAAATTGTTGAAAATTTGATATGAAATTATTTCTATAGTTCCCTTGTAAAAAAATGAAAAAAAAAACAGTTTCAAATATTGCTTTAGAAAATGGAATTGCAGTAGACGCTCGATAACTGCAACATGTTAACGTTTCACTTAGCGAATAAAATTGGATAACTGCAACGTCAGACGGGCGTCAACAACCCGTCAATTGACGTTAAATGAACGTGAAATTCATTCAACTGTTTATTTGGGCTAACTTGGCGCACCGATTTGACGGATAGCGGCGCGATAACTGCAAATTTGTTGCATTTATCGGACTTGCAGTTAAAAAGCATTGCAGTTAAACCACTTGCACCGACCGAACGTCTACTGTATCTCTACACCAGACCACTAAAGGAACCAATACGAGGAATGACTCTTTGTAACCCTTTGATGCCCATTCTCCCAAAAATATCGAACACACACTGGAAGTAATCATCATCGTAAAATATTTCTTCCACAGTGCTACAAAACGATTATTGTTCTCATTTCACTCGGATTCAATGTGGGAGGAAAGGTGGGAAGAGCCAACCCCTCCGTAACTTGACAGATGAGCTCAGTTTCGCGTACCTACTTGCAAATCGCAGATGTCGCTACTGTTCGTAAACAACGGGTCCATCCTTCAATGACGCAACATTTTTTGTCCATGCGAAAGCATCTTTTTGTTTCGTGGTGAGTGGGCGCCAACAAGAGGCTAGCGTTTCGTATCAAAAGGACGTATTCAACAGAAGCGCAAAACTAATGTTTATTAAATTGAAATTATATTGATTTTTCTTTTTTATTTGTTGTTAGAAACGTAATAAAAGCACATGTTTAAACGGTCTTTCATATAAATTGGTGAATGCACATGCTAGACCAAACCGAAAATCAAACTCGAAAAAAACAACAAATTATTATTTGTAACTTCCATTTTGGCTTTGCCACCAGAGCTGTAGCTGTAAAATGTTAGCATAAGTAACCTAATTTATTACTTGCTGGTGCTTAATAACCGCACAAGAAGAAAACATGAGTTTCTTATCAATTTCATGAAAGCCGACTGTTTTGCCTTTACCCGTTTTATAGATATAATTTTCGCTTCTAGTAAACAAAATTCATCATGGCGCACTTAATTTGCATTTATCTACCACAAAAAAGCGGAAACAACAAATTAGGGTTTCTGTTTAATGTTTTAATATCTTTTGTGCGGTTTGTTATTGTCGGTTTTCGTCCTTTTCAAAAGTAGCGCTTGCCGCTTTGAATCTGACAGTACCACCCGGACCAAAATTTTTAGGTACGCTGACGTTGTTCGGCAGCTGTCAAGAAGCTCCCGGGTTGGGAAGAGCAGACCACAAATGCACACACACACACATACAAATACATAGTCAGTTAAGGAATAACTATGAAGCGCAAAATGTTGAAATGCGTTTTTTGACGTTTTCCTCTTTTTCGGATGGTGGGTGCCTCGGCTGGAGACTGCGGGAAGCGGCCATCAATTTTTAAGGGATTTTTATGTGAATCAAACTGTTTGTTCTCTGCGTGGTGATGTTGGTCGTCCGTCTTCTTCTTCTGAAAAAAAAAAATGAAAGAGACCCAGTTCGGGAGCAGTGCGAGGCCATTCAACGGAATCGAGGCGCAATGAAGCCGAAGAAAATATGACCCTGACGAATTGAGCGGACGAATTTTTTTTCGGTCAGCCATCACACACCCATAATCACCGGTCTGACCCAACAACACTCATAGTCATGAATAAGTTTAGCTGAGGCTGGACGACGCAGGAAATTTGAATCATTTTAACGATAATCGTGCCTGTCCGAGAGGGGTAGGACACTGCTCGCGACGATGAAGAACAAATGGTTGACGAAGAATTGGCACTTTGTTTCGATAAGTTTGGTCATTTCGTTAAGGAATGCTCGGTGCTATACACGCTCGGTTAGTGATCCGGGAAGCGTTTAGAGCGTCTTTAGCGCAAACCATCGAGATCGTCGTCAATGTCGTAGGCATAGTCAAACGGACGGAACAGTCTTCTCGATGTTCACCGCAAGTTGCATATGATCAAATTTTATTTGGCAGACGTATCAAATCGTTTAAAGTTGAATGAAACTTCATCCGGAGAAGCCTATAGAGTTCATTTTTAGGCATCTGATTCTCAATGGACTTATCCACCGATGAACCAATATCACTCGGTCCGGGAATTTTAACAATAGAGCAGAGCCGTTTCCAATCAGAATTCGACGATTCTGATTGGAAGTGGTCTCGCTCTAATGTCAAAATTTTTGGACCGAGTGAACTCGGTTCATTAGTCCATGTTTGACAAAGTACAAAAACAAAAGATTCACTTGAAATGAATAATGATGAACTCTTCGTCGGTGAAAGTAAACCTACTTCTGTCAGCAAAAACCGAATGAATGTGGATGAACTTTTTGCTGAGAAATGTAAATTCACTTTGAGCACAGATAACAGACGTTTATGCTTATATTGGCAATGTGTGTAAAAATGCTCAACAGCCATTTTGTATATAACGAGCAGCTGAAACTCATGTGGCAATCATTTAGAGATGGCGCAGTGATCGATAGTCAGTGATCGCTTTCAAGATTGCATGCACTACGCAATTTTACATTCAAGATTGTATTCGATCTTGAATGAAAGTGGAACTTTGAACTATTTTTGCATTCAAGTTAGATGTAATGTCGCAATCAGTTGAGTAGATGGCGGTAGTGAGCCAACGTATATCGTTTTGAACATTTACACAGGATTCTGCGAAAAATTTGTACTAGCATAAACATCTGTTATCTGTGCTTTGAGTAAAATGATAATTTCATTCTTATTTGTTTGAAGTGAACCAGATGATAAGCTCTAGTTCACCTGCATGGAATTATCTACCGATAAAACTGAATTCATTCGGTTCGCAGACCAAGTGAATTCAATTTACCAACTAATTTATCCATCGATGAATCTAATTCACTCGATCCGATAATTTTGACACAAGAGGACGATTCTGATTGGAAATGACCCCGCTCTAGTGTTAATATGCTCGGGCGAAATGAACGAAGTTCATCGGTGGATAAGTCCATGGATAATTCCATTGATCAGCTTGCATTTGACATTTTTACTAAATAGACGAGTGCACCGATGAACTGAATTCATCGCGGTCTAAGAATTTTGACACTAAAGCGGGGCCGCTTCCAATCAGAAGTGAACAATTTCCAATCAGAATTAAACAATTATGATTGGGAATGGCCCCGCTCTTGTGTCAAAAATTTTCGGACCGCGATGAATTCAGTTCATCGGTGCACACGTCTATTATAGAGCCACCTGGTGGAGCTCACCGTCACTATCATCCCATAGCATTGGGCGATCTGATCTGCTCGCTCTTTCGTAACCCTTTCCAACTTGTTGTCCGATTGTCTGTGCCTCCACGTAGCCTCGAAGGCGAGGGATTTCTACTAGGCACCCGGTGCGAAAAAAGAAAACATTCCGAGGATATTTTTTTCGACCATGCCCCAGCCCCAGATAGAAAGATATGGCGGCCGGCGCGTCGACCACACAAATTATGGCGAAGAGTAATAAATCTTTGTATCGTTATCGCACGGTCGCTCGCTGGTTCGCTCGCTTGGTACTAGATTGTGTTCACGTCCGTTGACTTTCTAGTTTTTTTTTTCTCTCTCGTATCGTGAGTCGTGTGGTGTGTCCGTTCTCTAGGGTGTCGCATTGGGTTCTCAACGGTTCGGTGGTAGAATGCAACATCTGAAGAATGTTTTCTCGCACAATGGTGGCCTTTCTCTGTGGGATGGCGTTCTCTGTGGCAGTGAGGTTTCTCGTTTGAGATGTGGGCAATTTTTGTTTAGTTATGCGCATTGTGTTTCTTGTTGGTAGAATTAGTAGGAATCAGCGAGGCAATATTGAAATGACGGTAGAAGTGGTTCGGGCGCCAGATCTAATGGAAATGATATAAATTTCAGATGTAGTCATCCGTAACGTGAAGCATTCATCACTGTGCAACGTGAACCTGAGTATGTTTTCGTTTTAGCAAAACAAACATTGCGCAGTACAAGTTCCTTGGCAGCAAGTCATTCAACTGTCAGTTCGATAAATGCAACCTGGTTTGCAGTTGACAGCTACCTGTCAAAATAGTGTGCCAACTTCATAATAATGTTCAGAACTTCAGGTTAGCTATAGTGCAGTAGACGCTCGTTAACTGCAACATGTTTGAGTTGCACTTACCAAATGACATTCTATAACTGCAACAACTGACAGACGTCAAAGAACTGTCAATTGTTACAGCATGCAGCTAATGTACAATCGGAAAACATCGCACTGAAACAAAAGTGCATGCTAAAAACATCGCATCACGGTTGACGGTTTATTTTGACGGGTAGCGATGCGGTAACTGCAAAATTGTCGCACTTAACGGAATTTCAGTCAAAAATCATTGGTTAAGGCGTTTGCATCGGTCTACTGTAGTATCTTCAGAAGTTCATAAGATTCCAAAAAGAGTGCAGATCATAATTAGTTATGTAATGTTTCCGTTTGAAGCGAAAACTGCTTCTGTAAAGACTGTAGATGTCAAAGACTGAACTCCAGAATAGTTTGGATGACCTAGAGTGATGGCTGGTTATCGTGCAGCTGCCGACTTAGAAAAGCACTACGGGTCACCTGTTCCGATGGTAAGAGTTCATCAAACAGGGTAACCCCAATTCAAGCAGTTGAGCGACCCGTACCAAGGGGGTGAAAAAGATGCTCGATTGTTAACAGAGCTTGTGGGGCACATTCTAAAAATAAGATCAAACAACAACAAAACAAATACAGTTAGTAGTGGTGGTAGTGAGGTTCATAAGAAGTGGTTTAGCTAGGTCTCCTCTGAGGAGAGTAGAGACCGTACGAGGTAGCAATGCGCGAAGTGCCAGCGTAGGGAACCCCGTTTCCTCCCCAGCTAGCATTTAGAGCCATCAATAAGAGCAGAGATGGGCTTTCTGGATGAGACTGCACAGCCCCACGAATTCACCATTGACTTTGCGTCCTGGAAGTCGAACATCATCAAGGACATCGAACAGGCCTTGTCTTCGTAAGCTAACGATGCCGGCCAAGCAGGATCATGCTTAACCCATGGCAACCACGGCGGCAGCAACAGACCGCGTGAAGCTGGAGGTGCCGAAGTCTACCCAGACGGAGGCCTTTGCATTCTCGGGGGTGCCCGAAGGATACGCCAGATGCGATTGATTACGACAAGCAATCGCAGAAGCGTTGCGAGGATGGGCGTGAAAAAGGCTAGACCCTAGTATGCAGGAAGAAAAAGAAACAAGGCTACCATGCCAAGGAAAGATAGGAAGGCATGTACCACGCACGAGAAGCGTCAAAACGGACGAGTCTATGTACTAGGAAGTCTTGAAGGCGATGAAGAGCGTTGCCAGCGTGGATCTTGGAGCCGAAGTACGCAGTATTCAACGTACTCGTACCCACGAAATGATCCTCGAGCTCAAGCGCGACATAACCTTGGCATTGGCGTCGCCTACAAGTGGCGGAAGATATCCGTGGCGAGGGTGTCGAGAAACCTTCAGTGATAAGAGCCCTCATCTTACCACTGAAATATCTCTGAAGGTTGAAAACCTGGACGAGAACACGGACGCGAAAAAGCTCGTCACGGCACTGCGGCAACAGTGTTAAATACAGGAGGCTTCCGCAGCCATGCGGCTACAGGGCCGGATGTAGCCATCTCAGCGGCGCTTCTACATAACGTCCTGTAAAACTGCCATGAGTCCTAAAAGTACTTTCCCTAGCTGTATCTATTTTATTGGTTCACATGTAAACTCCTGATTAGCACTGATCTGGCTTTGTGTTCAGTCTCTATATGGGACTGCCAACCATCGGGTGGCCCAACAAACCGCTAGAACCAGTGTACTTCAGTTGTTTCGAGTAAGGCCACAAGTCGTGGGATTGCCTTGCTGGCGGATCCCTAAAGCATTCCTATCGACGACAACTGGGTGGCTCCCAGCTAACACAAAGTCTTATATGATGTTGAATAGGATGCTAAAGTGGAGGCCATATGCGAACATGCTTCCATTTAACCGCGTGTAAAGTGTTCGTATATCGCCTCCACTTTTGCATCCTATTCATCATCATATACGATCGCGTGTTGACTGGGCTCGATCTGACGATAAGGCTAAGCGGCGTGGGCGATCTGTACAGTTGATCCAGTTTCCAGTTTAAGACGGCCTCTCGCTAGAGCAAAGACCAATGAGGTGTAGTACTATAGTTGCTTTGGTCTCACCCGGTAGTTGATTGAACAGTTCTCGTCCATTCTAGGCTTGCTATCCAACGCACTAGCAGGATTGAGTCCCGTGGTCATCGATGGAGACTCCAACGCCTGAGTGGTCGAATGGGACAGCTGCTAGACCAACACAAAAAGTTGGGCTCTGGTCGAGTCTATGGCCAGGCTGAACGAAGATGTTGCAAACGTAGGCGACAAACATTCCTACAGTAGGAACGATGGAGATAACATCATCGATATGACCTTTTGGAGTCCGAGTCTGAATCCTAACTCAATGCCAAGCATTGACGATGGGTTCACATACAGTGACCATCTGGCGATTCGGTACAGGGTCGAGTACGAAGGAAGGCGGCTGCAGTCGCGCTTCCAAAGAGTCAGCGTTTGTGGAGTGATTGTAAATGGAAGGTAACACCGACGGCTTATCTAGAAACATCACAAGGCACCGGGTACAAACGGTATTACGACCGTAGTCATTAAGGTGACCATCGAGAATCCACCCTGACAGGTGCAGAACAGCTAAGCAGAGATGTGCCTTTACAACGAGACGAATTTCCGAAGAGATAGAAAGACAAAGATGTGTCCCACTGTCCAAACATGGAAAGCCACCTGTACAGAGACCAGTCTGTCTGTTGGACACCATCAGGAAGCTGTTGGAGTAGGTTATTAAGGTTATACTGAATCTACTGTATCGGCTGTAGATTCATGGACTGAACTTCTGTAAGCGGAAATGACTGTAGACCTAAAGTTCGGATCTCCAGGTTAGTTTTGATGATCTGCAATACCCTAGCGAAAACTGTAACTGTAACTTGTTGTATGTAGATGTTAAGGGCTGAACTGCAGTACAGTTTGAACGGCATAGGATGTTCCAAAAATGTAGCATAATGCCTATTGGTCTCCAAGGAGGTTCTTTGAACATGGCTGATTAGGCAACGTTACTCAATGTAGCGTAAATGACTACTGTCATAAGTTTAGACCTGGAGATCTGCAATCCAGAGTAATTTGCTGATATGCAATGCCCCAGGGGAGCATAGATTATAGCCAAAATAGTTACCGTGACGACTGTACTTTTGAAGGACTAAACCGCATAATAGTTTGGACGATTCCGAATGTCCATAAATGTATAAGAATATCCAATATCCATTCGTCAAACCTGAAGCGACAGGCAAAAGTGAGAGACGCCCAGAATCGCTCCACCATGAAGCCACGTAAAATTATCTGCTGCTCATTCGATTCGTATCGCATCGCTGATTGCCCAACTCACAGGTGTGACCGGGAACTGGTGGTGGTGGTGGACGAACCCTGATGACGGGCATGACGGGAGACGTCGATGAAGCCGAATTAGCCGAGACTCTCCGCCTCTGCTGCTTCCTGTCCACTGACTGACGGCAAATAGGCAACTAGCGAAGCACTACAAGCGTGACAAACGATTAGCGCCCAATCGAGCGTTTACAGCCACGCGCGAACTCGCCTTCCGCGACCAACCATCGGAGTTCGTTCGTCCGGTCTAACCGAACCAAACTGCACAGTGCACACACATACGGATCGTTTTGAGAGGTTTGCCGGTTGCTGGACGGACGAGGGGGAAACCAAAACAATATGGCGATCGGTTTGTGTCGATGGGGCAAACCCCGAACTAAACATGTACTCTAACAAGGTACTTCCACTGCTGCATTGCTCCACAGCTCCAGTCAGCATAGCAGTAGCGCGAGTAGCGCACTTCGATATGGCAATTGATACGGATTCATTAAATTAAAATAAAATTAAATTAATGGCAATTATCCATTGACCGCAACTCGGGGCGGTCACGTTGATCGGTTTTCTACGTGCCCCAGGGCCGGCGAACCAGGAGGAAGCCGTGCTCAGTTCATGTTCTGATCAGAATCGCAGGATGCACTTTCGCGCTCGCGACGGCAACTCACATGGCCATTGATGGGTTTTGTTATGGTTGTACTGGTGTGTAAATAAAGCCAAATTAAATGTTAATTACGGCGATGAAAGTAAGTGCAGATGTCGCTACAGTTTCAGCGCCTGTCAATATGGAAGTGATGGGGAAGGGTTATCTCATGCGTTAATTTGGTTGGTTTATGTGATTTTCTGATGACACCCTGCATAATATAAAAGCAGGAAGTTCACACAACCATTTGCTCTTTCTTCATTGCTTTCACTTCTGCCGTATCGGCAGCCACCGCTTGCAAATCTTCAATTTCGCCAATTTCCCGGTGCACGTAGTTCAGCAAATCAAATGTGTTGAGTACGGTCTCCATCCGGAACTTCCTGCTGTGGAAGCCGGTACCGTCGAACACGACGGTTTTCTTCTGCTCGTCCATGCCTGGGACCCACAACCTGTTGGAATATCACACAGTGGACAACACAACAGCGGACGGATTTCACGAACCGGGACGAAAAGTAAAAGACCGGTGTACTTAACAACAGTACTCGAACGAATGATTTATTCAAAACAAATATTTACACGAACAATGACATTCGACGACACGCTCATGGTGTTTCTATTTACATTAAGGTTGTCTCGATACGAAGATTGTCTGATTGAAATACGTTTTTCGACTAAAATGAAGAAAATTAGAACTGAGGGGTCAATGTAGCCACAGCTGTAAAAGCGTGGGTATTCAGCATGACCATGCTGGGGGTGATGGGTTCGAATCCCGGACGGTTCAGGAACTTTCCGTAAAGGAAATTTTATTGATTTCTTTGAGCATAGAGTATCTTCATAGAGTCTGCCACATTGACAGAGGAGGCTCTCTCTCAGTTAAAACTGAGCTGAGAAGCAGGCTTTATCTCAGTGAGGACGTCACGCCAAGAAGAAGAAGAAGAAGAAGAAGAAGAAGAAGAAGCAGTTGCTTTATCCTCGAATTGAATCGAACCTCCTTCCTTCACCGTTCAAAGCTGCCGACGACTACCACCACTACACGCGATGGAGGTAAAAAGCGAACCGAAACGGTTAATTAAGCGAATTCTCATCTCATTTTCTTCTGGTCGATGGATTCGAGCCGGACAGAGAAACAGAGGACAACAAACGCGTCTCCGTTCTGATGACCATCGGAACGCCTGAGAGAGCGCAGCAGAGTTCGCATTCGAGGCTATCGCTACCGTTCATCTGCGCGGCGGGGTCATGTCCCAGGTTCTGAACGAAGTTCTCAACCAGATACGGCAGGCCAGGACAGGAGAAGGGGTCCATCAGCCGCCGCCTCCGTCAGAGCCACCAGACGGGATCAACTTTAATTAAAATTGAAATGAATAAATACTCCCTTCATGATAGAGAGACCGAACCGAACCGACAGACAGACGATATGGCGAAGAAGCTTCAATTGGTTCACTTCAAGGACGATGCACAAGCACCACAACGCACGGTTCTTCTGTGAGAGAAGATTCCCGCACTTGAGTCTCCTCGGTGTGCTTCTGTGAGCAGTAAGATGCAATTGTCGTTTGGTTAGTGATAGTGTTTGAGGGCAAAAAAGCGTGACATCAAAGAACAAAGAACTTGGTCCGCTGGCTGGCTGGCTGCTGGCTGGTGGATTGAAGTCCATCAAGCGTGACGCGGATTCGTTTGTAGTCGCTTCTCTGTCGATTTTGTTTGCTAAATGGGTGTGTAATGTAACTTTCTGGTAATTTGGAAACATGTTGATGAAACTAACAAGGGAAAAATGTTGAAAAATACTTCCAAGCTTCTTGAGTTTGATAACACAATCAAAATGGCAACACTGCCCAGTTGTCAATGCGTCACGTCAACGCTCTATGAATGTTCAATCTTCAATACCGTAAAACCCCGCTAATCCGGCAATGGTTGTTGTCGAATTAATAGGGTTAACTTTCATTCGACAAACTGGTCACCCTACACCGCTTTGTTGAATTAAATCTGGCAACTCTATCTTTGTTTTTGATTGATCCATCTAAAAGTTCAATTCGAGGGGTGCTCAATTGGCAAAATTATCGAACAAAGCTCATAAAGTAGCTTGTAGACTTTTTTATTGAAATTTTTTAAAAAAAATATGAAAATTATCAAATACAGCAGAGAACCGGACTATCTGTACCATTTAAAATTACACAATTGGTTGCCACTCTGTTTCCTCGCTCTATTGCGCAAGGGGACGCTTCCGAAAAGAAAGAACCTCTACCACAAACAGTATCAAATTTCCAAGACATTAATCCAATTTTAATCTATCCACGTTTTCCCAGAACACCGATTAAAACGGGTTTTGGTCACATATTACCGCCTGCCTGGCCTGGTCTGACGGATGACGACTTGTCTCCCGCATTCTTTCAAATTGGCCCAAAAAATTTCCGCGAAAATGTTTATGATCCCACCGGTATGACATATCTACAAGAGCGCTCATCAGCTCCCAAGAGCGAGCGGTTTAAGGCCATGCGGTCGATGGTGGACAAAAAATAGATCAACCACCGCCAGATCCAAATCTCGGCCGCGTAATCCACCGGATTGCATCGTAAAACATTATTTACACCGGTGGTTCCACCACCGGTAGTCCGATCGGTGCTGGTAGCCCGGATTGTTATTTTTTCCCCTCGGGAAATGGCGGGGTCTCTGCGAGTCGGTTTATGGGCGCACGAGCTTCCTATCGGAGCTAGCTGCTCGGGTCATGCGGCAGCAAGGTAAAGAAAACTTACTTTTTATTGTCCATTCAAAATAAACAAAACGAACGATGACGGACACGTTTTTTGAAAAAAAAAAACTATAAAAAATAAGTTGTGACGGTTGTGACTATGCGAACGCTGGGAGGTTCCTCGATTCAAGACGATTTTTCAGTTATGCAAATAACTGACACATGTTGACGTTTCTATTAGCGAACAAAATGCGATAACTGCATCGCCTGACAGATGTCAACAAACCATCAATTGACGTCTCGATTGACATTAAATGAACGTGAAGTTCATTCGACTGTTCATTTGGACTAACATGGCGCATAATTTTGACGTTTGGTGGTGTGATAACTGCAAAACTGTTGCACCTACCGGACTTGCAGTTTAAAAGCATTGCAGTTGATCCATTTACATCGAGCGAACGTCTACTGTACAGCAAACGTTCGATAACTGCAACATGTTTACGTTTCACTTAGCGAACAAAATTCGATAACTGCAACGTCAGGCAGGCGTCAACAACCCATCAATTGACGTTAAATGAACGCAAAATCCATTAGACTATTCATTTGGGCTAACTTGGCGCACCGTTTTGGCGGTGCGATAGCTGCAAATTTGTTACAGTTACCGGACTTGCAGTTAAAAAGCATTGCCGTAAAACCTTTTGCACCGACCGAACGTCTACTGTATTTTGATATTTCCTCATGTCAATCATGTCAAAATCCCTAAATGAATGTTGCTTCTTCAAGTTCCATGGATCAACTCAATGACAGCTAGCAGGGCACTTTTGCTGTATCATGCGATAACGGCACTTAACGGACTTGCAGTTAAAAGCGAAGACTACTTTATCAAGAAGACATGCAACTCTGTTTTTTTCCCATACTAACGGCAAGCGTCACCGACGGCACCGCCGCATGGTGAGCTAAGGTGGTACCTTTGTGTAAAAGTGTAAGAGTGTATTGGTGCGAGTATGAAAATTTACACATCTTCTTCTTCTTCTTCTTGGCGTAACGTCCTCACTGGGACAAAGCCTGCTTCTCAGCTTAGTGTTCAATGAGCACTTCCACAGTTTTTAACTGAGAGCTTCCTCTGCCAATGACCATTTTGCATGTGTATATCCGTGTGGCAGGCACGAAGATACTCTATGCCCAAGGAAGTCAAGGAAATTTCCTTTACGAAAAGATCCTGGACCGACCGGGAATCGAACCCGTCACCCTCAGCATGGTCATGCTGAATACCCGTGCGTTTACCGCCTCGGCTATATGGGCCCTATTAAAATTTACACATACTATCATGAATAGTGCCACCTTCATCCGGGGTGGCGCTGCAAGCAGTGACTCCCGATTTTCAGCAGTGCTGCAAGTCTTCTTGATAATGTGGTCTTCGTTAAAAGGCATTGCAGTTAAAGCGTTTGCATCGAACGAACATTTACTGTATGTTCCCCGACAAACAGACGTAACTCTTAGAGGAAATTCATAAAATAAAGCTTTTGCCCGGTGTCTCTTTCATTAACACACTGCCACCTGTTTGTAGAACCGCGCGAGACACTGTCGGCCATGATGGATTTCGATTTGACGTTTGTCTAACACACACCCGACTACACAAATCGCCTGTAATTTTCTTCTGTATCATTCAGCAACGTGTACACTGGCAAACGTCAAAGCGATCAAACACTAGCGCCTCTGGTGGAAGGATCGCGGAAATCAAAAGAAATTTGAATTGATCGTTAAATGCATGTGCCAAGCCGTTTTGAAGAGTGTTACGTCTGTTTGTCTGTGGTATGTCATTCATTGATTCTCGAGCACATCATGATTCTTAGAAAACAAATGAAAAATATAATCCTAAACTGGATGCTTTGCTATCAAGCCATTTCCATCGTCACCTAGTTTGACAGAAATGTGTGTCGTAAAAATCGCCAACTGATTTTCCCATGAACTGTCATAAATTACCCCGTTTACAATGCTTGTGAATGGTGTTTTTATGTAGTGCCTTTCGCGACTTCATTCAATACTTTTTCCAACATGTTGCTATCGTAGAACCATGTAGAACTGTTTTCACTAAATTTAGCTATAATTTATAACGGGTCGTGTATCAATAAATGTCACGCGCCGTAGCATTTATACAGCGCTGAATGGGGGGTGCATCATCACCGCCGCGCTGCGTGAACGTGATGAGGTGACGGATAAAACAGCAAAAAAACATGGCGTAACAGATAAACCAAGCACACTTAAACAACCTGCCAACTAGATGGAATTAACTCAAATGGTCCAGTAGTCCGCGGCCGCAGGCATCAATGACGATTTCTCGCGGCAGAAACATGCAAATTCTAACTAGTAGGCAGTGGCGCGGCTTGGCGCGCGAAAGTGCGGAGAAAATCCATAATCTGGTGACCCTGTTCTGTCAGATCAAATGCGCGATTGGGATTAGGGCGCGTTAAGCTGCCGCCGCAAGCAAGGAGGTGATTTGTTTTCATCGGTCATTTGGGATTTGAAGTTTCTTTCGTGGGTGCGACGAGGAGAAGATTTAATTCAATAAATTCAACGTAACTTGAACGTAACGCAATGCTTTGGTGGATTGCAGCGGGTGTTTCAACACAAGTGCCATCAATTGCATCGATTCTGGAAAGATAAACCGAATGTTCATGATCATTTGCATTTGTAGAAATACCGTATTACCCCGCTAATTCGACAATGTTTATTGTCAATTTTTTTGGTTAAAGCGTTCACCGCATGTAAACAGAGGCGCCACCGTATATGAACATTAACAATGTGACAGCAGTGAAGTTATGTCAAACAATAGAAATACACTAGAACTCCAATGGCGCTGTAGTCACTTTTCTCATTTAATTATTTTAATAACTTTAATTGCAATAATTTATTATTTTAAAGTGTCCATCTTGTAGAGGACCTTTTGTTATGGTAAACAAACTTAATTTGACACTTCTAGGACCGCTACTGACGCTGTAAGGGCGAGGCAAACTAGATGTTAGTCACACGAACAGTCGCGCCATTGGACTTCTGTGGCTAGTTATTCTACTTGTCAAACACACAAGGCTACGGTGGCGCCATCTGTTCATTCCATAGCGGCCGTTTTAGTTATTTTAGTGATCGATTGAAATTTGGCAACTCTATTTTTGTTTTCGTTTTGGTTTTCGGATTCGGACACAAATTCAAAAGATTTGTGATAGTGCCGGAAGCAGCTAGCTGGAAGTTTGGCATCACTGGAAATTGACTTTCAATCATTTGAAAGACGCGCACCGTGTGTCATTTCGTTTTATTGACACACAACCCCATCATCGCCATCATTTTTGTTGGTAAAGTTTCTGTCCATTCATGTTTGTCATTGCCTTGCCATGGACGAGATGAAACGAGAAACTGATAGGCGATAATGGCCGCGGGTGAACCGAGGGAACCAACGATCGTGAATTTTTCATATATATCCACTGCTACACCGAGCGAGAGGACAAGTCGGACAAGTAGGCCGCGAGCAGCGGAGTGGTTCGTCTCACTTGAGGTAAGGGAGAATGGGACAAGTCACCCCAAATGGGAAAATTGACTTTTTCAAAAATGTATGCCTAAAAATCTGGAGCTCGATTTGAATAGGTCGTATGTGCTTTTGTCGATATAAAATTCGATCAGTTTATTTTAGTCATTGTAACAATATGGCAGATATTTTGTAAACTTTTAATGATGGAACAGAAAGCCTGTTTTGTGAGGATTCTGCTGTATGTATAAACTTTCCTCAATTTCAACGGTTTTCGCTATAATAAGCGAATCCAACTGATCGAATTTTTAATCGACAAAAGCACATACGACCTATTCAAATCGAGCTCCAGAAATAATTGTCATGATAAAGCATCTACGCTTTCGAACGTAGGTTCAAATTGTCAAACAAGATTCCGATTACAGCCAAACGGAACACCGTGGCGAGTCGTGAGGTGTGCATTTCACACCATTCTCACCCCGTCAACTCCAGCCAGGCGCAGGCAGATGACCGATGCGTTCAACGACGCGACGGTCAGCGAGCACCACTACTCTGAGGGAAAAATAGCGTCTAGCTCGAACGAATAAAAGCAACGTAGCGGACGAAACGAATTGTTTGTATATTAATAAATATTTTTTTACGATTATTGTTATGATTATCATTTTCTTCGGCGTCTTCTCTGTTCGCTCCCTCCACTGGCTGACAGCTTGGACGAACCGTGTCCGAATATTGGATGTCCAGCTCTCCACCCGTTCAGCCCAGTCCAGACTAGAGACAGGTTCCTATATGATTTACGATGGCTAGGGCCAACTGTCATTCAGACAGCGCTCCACTTCCAAAACTTGTCAAAACACACCTCTATAGAACCGATAGAGATAGAACCCGATTGATAGAGACAAGGGAACACCCCTTGCTTTGTGGAGTTCGTCGTAGAGCACATCGGAAAATGGTTTACGATGATAACCGTGACCGTTGGCTATCTCCGAGCGCAAAGACGCTTTGGGGAATTCTCAGTTCTGCGTTCCGTTCTGTGCCGGGGACACGGCGATGAGATGTGCGTTCGTCCGCAACGAAACGGGATGTTCTTTATCGTTATGAGGGAAAAAAAGTTAAGGAACCGTTCACCGGCCACGTCCGCAGGCAGCACTGCCTGGATGGATTGATGGAAACACCCTCCGCCCCTTTTTGAAGCTCCGGGCCGTTGGCAGTCAATTGGCTCTTTCTATGTTTATTATTTACACACCGCCACTTACTGTGCCGTGTGCGGTGCCCCGTGTGTGCGTGTTTTTATCGTAGTAGGCTTGGGTGGAATTCTCGGACGCCAACTGCGATGGGCGAAGACTACAGCAGTTAGAATGGCTGAGCAACGTTATCAGCTTGTTATCGTGTTTTCTCCCCTCGGTACTTCGCATTCTTTGTTCCTGCTCGATAACAGCTCACTTCTATGGCGGCGGAATACCACCGCAATACGTCATTCCAGTAGAATCTAAACGTCATATTTCTGTTTTAATATTCGAAAAACAGTGAATTTTATGATTTCTACGCTTGCAGATTTTTCTCACACGTATTTTTCTCACAAAAGTGTGATAACAATTCTCTGAATGTCTTAACCAAATGACATTTTCCATCTCTGGATCCGTGCTTGCGTTTGTTTTTAACTGTGGAACAACAGTTGCACACGTGGATCCGCTATTCCTACAGAGAACCGTTAAACCGCCTTTTTCAATCGCTCTTTTTGACGAACCTCGTCAATTTAGTCTCCTTGGTGTCACATTTGCACAAACTACCTCATTTTTATGCGACCTTCTGCTATCATCGTTGCAAAAAAAAAGAGAGCAAAGACGAAATGTGGGCGAGCTAGCAAAAAAGCACGTATCACTCTGTCACTTTTGACACATTTGACTGTAAAGCCAGGTGTGGAGGTAAAAACGGACGATTGTTGGGACTGTTCGTGGCACGAATGTTCCAAACCGTCGTGTTCGATATGGGAATACCCGTACAATAGTAAATTCATAATTTCGGACAAACATATTGAAAAGTAGAGGCCACGATGACGATGAGTCGAGATTATACTGAAAAGGCTTATTCCAGACGAAGAAGACCCACGGGAAGCGGCACGCAAGGGTACTTCGAAACCCCGAAAACGATCCCCTTCTCACTGCTAAACTGGAATTGACGGTTTCGATACGCCTACACAACAACAAAAACAACCTTGCGCCCACCGTTGTTGTGACCGGATCGGACCGCGTGTCGTTGTCGTCGCCATCGGTCGGTTGGTCGAGCATCAGAGTTCGCCACGTTACCTACAATTCGTATTCAGAGCTCACAGCAGCGGCGGTCATTTTGGTCTTCCACGTCTTATATATTTTCTGTCGTTGTTTATTTTACCACCGACTACGAAACCCGGAGAGTTCTTTTCGGGTCATTTAGAGAGTGATGTACTGTATTGGCTCCACGCTGGTTTCGGTCACAGAAGCATTCCCCCTGACCCCCTCCCCTGACTGACTGACTGCCGCTTCAATTGGCGACCATGATTCCCATCATTTTGGGTAACAACCAGACCAGCATTAAGAGAGGGAGAGAAAGAGGGATCAAATGTAAGTGGAAGATTCTGGGTTGAGTAATGCAGCAGATGTCGAAGAAGAAAGTAGAACATTTCCGTGCGAATGGAGTTCTTTTTGTTTGTCAAAAAAGATATTCAGTAGACGTTCGATCGAAGCGAACGGTCTAACTGCAATTCCTTTCAACTGAAGCACCGATAAGTGTTTAAGAAATAGTGTCTTGCCCCTACACTGAAAAACAAAAGTACCTAAATAAAGTAAAGTAGAGTAAAGTAGACGTTCGATAACTGCAACAACTGACAGACGTCAAAGAACTGTCAGTTGTTGCAGAATGGGCCTTTTCATTCGACGTCTTAAATCAGCTGATATATGAGGTCTTTGACAGTTCTTCTATGTAGATGGCAGGTCCCTGTTAGTAGCTGCTGTTCAAACTTGTAAGCAAATGCATACACTGACCTGACAGATGAAAAGGCCTTTGCAGTGAATATGCGATGGGAAAACATCGCACTGCAACAAAAGTGCATGCGAAAAACATCCCATCTTTGATCCCATCGCTGTTGACATTCGATTTTGACGGATAGCGGTACGATAACCGCAAAATTGTTGCACTTAGCGGACTTGCACTTAAAAAGCCTCGCAGTTAAAGCGTTTGCACCGAGCGAACGTCTATTGAATATGCACTGAACTACAAATCAACCCAAATTTAAGTTGTTTTGACGCAATCCCGGTCTTCCGTGGAATAACTCAAATTTGCGTTAAACAGCGAAAGTGGTGAGTGAGTAGTTCTCGTTTGAGAGCGGCAAAAAAATTAACCCAGTGGTAAGTTATTTTCCCCCAACGGAGGCCTCAAATGACGCAAATTTGGGTTAATTCAAGAAAACCCAAATTTGGCTTCTTCCACGGAAGAGCAGCGGATGCGTCGGTGCTTCTCTCTTTGTTTTCGACAACATTGCGGTGGGGCGAGGGAGAAAACAACCCAACTTTGAGTTAAAACTTTAAGCAGTTTAGCCAAATTTGAGTTTTTAAAACTTATTCTTTGGGTTATAATATTTTTCCGTGTGAGGCCTTTGACAGTTCTTCCACAGACAAACAGACGTCTCACTCTACTCACTTCTCATCGCTACCCTTTTTAACGATTAATTCTAATATTTTGTAGTTCGCAAATCGCTCGGTCACGGCGCTCGTATCGTTTTTGCTCCTGTTTGACGTTTGCTCTCTACCGCCACCTACTGATGGTTTGCGTAACATAGCCTGGTTAGCATTGGGCGATTATCTTTTCGTGACGATGATTTTTACCGCAATTTGTTTCAAGAGATACGTCTGTTTGTCTGTGGTTCTTCTTTGGAGATGACAGGTCTGCAGCTGTTGTTCACCCTTTGTAAACAAATGCATACCCTACACACTTAGAAATTCTGAAATTTGCACGAAACGGAATCACCAAAGAACGTAAATGTTTTCAAAACTGAATCATAATTTGGACTCAATTTTACGCGCATCATGTAAGTGCTGGTTGGTTGCGTTAGATGTCTACAAATCCGTTTCACCTGAAAAGTAGAAGCAGTATCACGTTCATCAGCCACCTTCTAACTCGGTGAAATAGCCGAGAGGTAAAAGATGTGGCTCACGATCAGGAAATCCAGTGTTCGAATCCATGCATGTCATTATTTTACTTTTCTATGTTTTATCTGTCAAATCGGTTTTAGCGATTGCTAGACGCTACGAAAAAATAAGTTTTATTTTGGGGTGTCTTGAAAGACGTAAATTTACATGTTTCAACCTCTAAATTTGTGTTTTTGGAGATGCTCGTATATGTCAGGTTCAGGACATTTAAAATTACATGATATTTTCTAGGTGTGTACACTGAGGCGAGACATTATTGCCAGCCCCGGCCAGATTTTCACCTGCCGCTTTGGCGTCTCCCTACACTGAGGCGAGACATTATTGCCAGCCCCGGCCAAATTTTCATCTGCCACTTTGGCGTCTCCCTACACTGAGGCGAGACATTATTGCCAGCTCCGGCCAGATTTTCATCTGCCACTTTGGCGTCTTCCTACACTGCACATTGGGCAAAATCAAGCCCAAAGGTGGAAAAAATTAATAACTTTCTTAATACAAGACCCTATGTAACCATCAAAGGCTTATTCGAAAGCAAATTTTCTCAAGAATTGGTTGGTGGATGATTCATGTACGGGCACCTACTCTTAAGCGAGTTATAGAGCCCGTTTTACCCCAGTTCCCCCTAATATTTGAGAATTTTTGTTATTTTACGGCATCTGTTATGATTTTAATGATTATTTCGCTGGGATACCATCGCCCCCATCCCATTGAGTAACGTTACATACAAAAAGTCATTAAAATGTTGGAATTTTAGGGTGTTGTGGGGTCAATTAGGCAATGGTATATTTTCAAAGTAGAAATTCATTTTTTAGTTTTATTCATGATTTTTTACGTGACAATAACTAGATAAATGATCGAATACACATGGTTTATTCCTAAAGAAACCATTTTTGGCGAGTTTGATCTCAAATTATTGATCATATTTGAGTTTTCCCGCATACAAATATGAGTAGTTCTCATCATAATACCACAGATTCCAAACATTTCCAAACGATGAGCCATTGCTTATGTACTCCAAAAATATCCGAAATGTTGTTTGCGCATAGCCTCATAGACGGGAGGTGACGGCAGCATATAGTTTTAGAGCTTAGTTTACCCAAACTCCCCTATAAACTTATTTTTTTAATGTTTTTAAATTTAAACAACTTTAATTCGAAATTTCTATGCATGATATGAGTTAATATTGATGAAGAGCTAACCAGTAGTATTTATGCATCCTATGGAATTTGGAAATTTAGCGTACAATGGGGTTAAATAAAAAAAAATCAAAAAGCTTGAATGACCATATAAGTTGACAAATAGATTGTTTGATAGATAATTTCCAAACATATGATTCTGGTATTTACGACATCTCTTCAGCGGGGTGTAGAGCTTGTTTCACCCCAATTCCCCTTAAAGTATAATCAAGTTGTTCCATTGCAGTGAATATAATATGTCACTTATACTATAACATTCTGATTCCGGTGAGATGTTATATATATGAAGTTTGAGGTATAATGGGGCAAAATATGCGCTACTTATTTCACGGAATGTTCTCTGAAACCTAATAAATCATCACAACTTGAATTCTTCGGAGTATGAACATGATGCTCATGCCTTGTGAATTATATTAAATTGATTTTTATAGCAAAATATGGATTTTTTTCAAAATTCTACATAAATAAATGAGTACTGATTAAAAACACAGTGAATTTAGCTATCAAATATATTTCAAACGGTACATCAATGTATAATTACATGATATTCATGGTTAATTATCTTTTTTGGGTTGTTTCTAAATGTTTCTAAACAAATTTTAAACACAAAAAAATTAAACACATGAAATTACTAGAGCATTGCATACTTTTAGGCGTTTATTGATGTATGGGGATTTATGTCCCAAATTACAAAATTGGTTCCAGTTTGTGAAAACACACTTCGTTAAGAGATTCAAGGCCAAGGCTACTGGTTAGCTCTTCATCAATATTAACTCATATCATGCATAAAAATTTCACGTTCAGTTTTTTTTTAATTTAAAAACATTAAAAAACAAGTTTATAGGGGAGTTTGGGTAAACTAAGCTCTAAAACTATATGCTGCCGTCACCTCCCGTCTATGAGGCTATGCGCAAACAACATTTCGGATATTTTTGGAGTACATAAGCAATGGCTCATCGTTTGGAAATGTTTGGAATCGGTGGTATTAGGATGCGAACTACTCATATTTGTATGCGTGAAAACTTAAATATTACCAATACTTTGAGATCAAACTCGTCAAAAATGGTTTCTTTAGTATCAATCCATGTGAATTCGATTATTTATTTAGTTATTGTCAAGTAAAAAATCATTATTAAAAATAAAAAATGAATTTCTACCTTAGAAATATACCATTGCCTAATTGACCCTACAATACCCTAAAATTCCAATATTTTAATGACTTTTTGTATGTAACGTTACTCAATGGAATTGGGGCGATGGCATCCCAGCGAAATAATTATTAAAATCATAACAAATGCCGTAAAATAACAAAAATTCTCAAATATTAGGGGGAACTGGGGTAAAACGGGCTCTATAACTCGCTTAAGAGGAGTTGCCCGTACATTAATCATCCACCAACCAATTCTTGAGAAAATTTGCTTTCGAATAAGCCATTGATGGTTACATATAGTCTTGTATTAAGAAAGTTATTAATTTTTTCCACCTTTGGGCTTGATTTTGCCCAATGTGCACTGAGGCGAGACATTATTACCAGCCCGGGGCAGATTTTCACCTGCCGCTTTGGCGTCTCCCTACACTGAGGCGAGACATTATTACCAGCCCCGGCCAGATTTTCATCGGCCACTTTGACGTCTCCACAAAGTCCGTCCAGAAGTTTATCTGCTTCTCCTTTCCCTTCGTAATGCAATGGTTTCTTGCTCGTTGCCAATGAGGTACTTGTTCACTTGACAGCTGTAGTAATAATGATCCTCTAGACTAGCATGGCCTACTCAGTAATATGTACCAAATTACCAGAGGAGGCATTCTAACGAATTTTCCTTCAAGGATATCTCCAGAGACAGTTTCTGACATACAAAGATGCTTCGAATCAGTATGTCTACAGTTGACTTATTGTGTCCCTCCAGCACTACATTGTTGTCTACAGTGGTCCAGATATTATGGATAAAATAATCTCCTATAAGTGCGCGCGCGTGGAGCAATACGGCTCGCTGCTGGTTGACGCCATCGATGACCAGAAGTAATCTACGGCGAAACCTGATGACTCCCTGCCATCATACACAAGCCACTCCGGGACCGGTAGTCGGAGGAAACCCACAAAACAACTACACAACACGCACACCACCCCCCGATGCCGATCTTCCTCGCGGTAGTAACAGTAATCGTCAATTAAAAACTCATTCGGCTAATTAACTGAAACCCCATCATGACGTTTCGTTCACTCACTTCGGCGGGCACGGACATATAAAACACGACAACAACGACCGACGATTCTTTGTTTGCGCTGGCTGACGGTACACATGGACCGGGACCGGCACCGTCGTCATCGCCGTTGTTATTCGCACCCGGCCACCACTCCACGAGGCGATCAACGCCTGCAACGGTACGGTACCGTACCGCACACTTGTTGGTCCAAGATGGCGGCCACTCGGGCGAAGGTACCTTCCCGCGCCGCACGAGGGAGTCAACCGTCCGAGAGTACCCCCATGCCGAGCTTTAGATTGAATTAAATTGCCACCATTTAACCGTCGCGTTTTAATTGAAGGGAATTTTCGTTCGGTGACCTCATCGGGCTACTCCAGTCCATCAGGGTGCACGCTGCTGCGCTATGGACAATGGCAGACAATGGCTTTGGGCTGGGGGTACCTTCGCAGATGCACATACATTGTTTCACGTTGAGTGGCTGCCTGCGAGCGAGAAGGTACCAATCAACGAAGCTCATTACAGTAGGCGGCGTCAGATAAAGAAGCTTCTCTTATGGGATGATGGTGGTATGCGATCTCATCATCATTGATGATAAATACTGGCCAGGACATGACAGAATGATTTAAAGCCATTTTTCGCCATATTTTCTCCCTTCCTTTCACTTAATTAATTTTAATTATTTCTGCCATTTGACCATGCTTCTCAGTGTTATACAATTCTCTGCAATACCACTCTGAGCAGTTTTAATTCGAAGATCTGTCGAGCATAGGTGGTCTAGGTCAAACGCACGCAGCCAACTTTGATCGAAGCCGTGTTTAACCAAAGATATGGGGGCTGCGAACTGGGGTGTTCAAAATCAAAACATCGATAGACGCCGCAGAAAACATCAAACTCGGGCAAAGTTAATGAATTTTCATTTTTGTAATTTATTATTGAGTGATTTATTTATCGCCTTCCTTTCGCTCTCCATCAGCGCTCGTCGAATGGACGCCGCCAAGCACGGAGGAACCCTTGACGCCTTGGCTGACTCCTGAGCATGCTACACACTTTACTTCTTTCATGGCTCACTGAGGCATCGGCATCAGCTCACTTCGATGAAAAGAAAAATCCCAATAAGAAGTGGAAGATCTTTCTCAGACACGCACACATGGTCGGTTATGGACGCTTCCCGTTTCCCCTGCCTGGTTTTACGGTTCTATAACCTGACCTCAGTATGCATGTGGAAAGATGCCCGATAAATAAGAGTGAGAACTCGCTCATGAAAAGGTCTGATTCACTTTCAAGGATACATTAATATTTTTCGTCTTTTTTGCTGCGCTTCTCAATTCGTTCGCCCGTCGTTCGTAGCCAATACAATAACCTGAGTCATCCGACTCCACCACGGTCGGATCGGTATTCCGTGCGCTGGCTGCCGCCATCTTGGATTTTGGCTTCCATCAGCGAAACGGAGGTGATCGTCGATTTACTCAATCGGACCACCCTCGCAGTTGTATTGATAACAACTCAAGCCGCTCGGGCACGCGCTGACTCATCCCGAATTTTTGCCTGGCCGGCAGAGTCTGATGCGTAAATATAGGAACGTGTTTTGCAGGAAATGTTTGCACGAATGGAGATGATAAGTGCACCTACGGGAGGAGATTACCGAGGGAAAGTTGTAAACAGAGAGACTCGTTCAGCAGAGTCAATAGACAACTGACTGAAATGAGGTTATCTCGTCTGAGTTCTCCCCTCTAGTTGAGTGACCGATCATGGCCAACTCTTCACACAGTCACGCAGAAGAAGTTGAATGACACCTTGTGACGTTCATCTAGTGAGCATTACTGGTTTCGGTTCTAAAGAAACATGCATGAATGCTGATGAATCAGCATAATCTACAGGCTATTTATACGGCAACAAACATCTCCGAATCTCGAAGGCCGTACCTGCGTCTCTGTCGAACTAGGTTATCTTATCAGGCCTTCAAATTCCCGAATAAATTCCCCAGAATAACACACCGAACCACACCGTCCTCATCCCGGCGGGGATGCACTTGACAAATAACGAACGACGCGGAGAAATTCTCGTCGGAACGGGGAAAGACGAAGAAGTGAAACATTGAATGCTAATGAAAAAATTCCTTCGCGATCTTACCGCGACCGCAGGAACACTGGAACGGCGTGGCGTGGCGCAGCGGTGCGACGAATCTTCCTCGCGTATCAAGAGCTTCAGCTTCAACAACCACCGCAGCAAAGACTGCTACTGAGATGAGATGAGCGCCACCGCTCGCTCGCTACTCTAATGGTTCGCCATCGTAGTAGTCGGGGTCGTCGCATTCCCCGGGCTACTGCTGGTGCTGCTGGTCCGCGTATTCTCTGTTTTGTAATTAGACAGTCGCATTCCTGACTGTACTCATCGCTGCTAGCTGCTGCCGCGCACCGCAACTACTCGAACTAAATGACAGGCTGCTGGCCAGGCCAGCAACAGAAGCGCGTCACGAAAAAAAATATCGTGGAAAAATGGTTTCCGACACGTTGTTGTTGGGCTGTCCACGCGGTTAGAGAAAATGGGAATTTTACAAATGCCTTTTCTGCGAGCGAACTTTTTCCTAATGGGAAACGATTAGTTTTTCGATAGGTTTTTCTTTGTTTGAGCGACTCAGTACCACAATGCAATGGTTGGCATTCGAAGGAATAGAAAATGGTTCGAAGTTTTGCTGTAACAGTCTTTTAATTGTTATCTGTGATTGTCAACAACAACAACGCTACATTTGCGAAATAAAATTTATAAACACGAAATTGTTAAATGGCTCGAGATCGAAGCAGTCCGAATCAAAATTGTTTGCATTATGCATTTTACACAGTGTGTTCTGTGCACAGTAGACGTTTGATAACTACAACATGTTTACGTTTTACTTATCCAAATGCAGCAATTCGATGACTGCTACAACTGACAGACGTCAAAAAACTTTCAATTGCTGAAGAATGCAGCCAATCTGCATTCGGAAATGTTATACTTACATACAACAAAAGTACAGAAGACGTTCGATAAGTGCAACATGTTTACGTTTCAGTTACCGAATGAAATTCGCTAACTGCAACGGCTGACAGCCGTCAAACAGTTGTCAAATGCTGTTGGACGCAGCCAGAATGCACTCAAAAACATCGCAATGCAGCTGAAGCACAGAGAACAGACGTCTATCTTTGCTTTCTGCCTTGTGTAAAACTTTGTAACGGTCATATCAGAGTATGTGGTTATGCTCTCGTTGCGTGGCGCTAGCATCCCATCACTTACACTGCCGTGTTGTCATTTTTGTTTCCAGAGCTCGCCGTTTTTGGCCATTTGGCGCGCGTGTCGCTTTGTGGGCTAGTGTATTTTAACCACAGAGAACAGACATCCAAGTCCAGTTCCGAAACTGTGTAAGGAATTTAACGGCCATTTGAAATCGGCAACACAAGTGGCAATAGCGCGGCGCTGCAATCGGTTAATTTCCAATACTAATTTAATTCACCACTTGAAATGTTTCAATTCACCACTGACTGTGGCAATATGGTGTTTGGTGGCGTTAGTGTTGTCATCGTGTATTGGTTTGCAACCTTACTCAAGTAAAGATTCAAATCCTTACACAACTTTCCGAAAGAAATTTGTTCTAGCCTGGATGTCTGTTCTCTGTGTTTTAACGATGAACACTGCCGCCATCGTGGGGTCAAATCGACTTTTTATGTGGGGCAGTCTCCGTTGGTGGCGTTGAGGTACACTTAAATCCTTTACACACGATTTTGACGTATTGTTGTTCGAGCTTAAATGTCTGTTCTCTGTGGCTGTAGTGCATCCGAAAAACATCGCAACTCTGTTGACGTTTTGTTTTTGACAGATAGCGGTGCGATAACTGCAAAATTGTTGCACTTAGCGGACTTGTAGTTAACAGCACTGCAGTTAAACCGTTTGCATCGAGCGAACGTCTACTGTTTACATGCGGAAAACTTCACATCTTTGTTAGAATTCTATTTGTCTTGACTGAAAGCGGTGCGAAAACTGAATTAACCTATGCGATACCAAGCATTTTCTTGAAATTTTCATGAATTTGCTTGTTAGAGGCTACGCGAATCCGTCTGTTGTTTGCTGCTTTGTTGAACGAATACAGTAGACGTTCGCTCGGTGCAAACGGTTTAAATGCAATGCTTTTTAATTGCAAGTCCGCTAAGTGTAACAATTTTGCAGTTATCACACCACTATCTGTCAAAAACAAAACGTCAACAGAGTTGCGATGTTTTTCAGATGCACTATAAGCTGCATTGCGATGTTTTTGAGTGCATTCTGGCTGCGTCCAACAGCATTTGACAACTGTTTGACGACTGACAGTCGTTGCAGTTAGCGAATTTCATTCGGTAACTGAAACGTAAACATGTTGCACTCATCGAACGTCTACTGTATCAATGTGCTTCGTCCTCGGATTGTAACCTTGGGTTTTTGGCAACGCAGATCGCCGACTGCTTGTCGCACATGATCGAAACATCGAAACCATCTGCTGCTCGTTGAGTTGCTTAAGTAATTGCTGCCACTAGAGAACTTCTTGTGCAGTTCTTGATAGTGCAATATACTCAGCTGCACACGTTGATTTAGCCACAGCGTCCTGCCGCTTATAGTTCCAAGATACTGATACATCTCCTACCATATTGGTGAAAACGTAGCCCGTGGTAGATTTTCGTTCCTCTGCATCTCCTCCCTAATCCGAATCGGAATATGCTGTTAGAGTATCCTATAGGATTGTTGCATTCGGAAATCTGGAAACGGTTGGTCAGTGTTCTTTTTAGATACCTTATTATACGTTTTACCGCTTCCCAATGATGACGCCCAAATGCTATGTCCGGCCTTGTTGCGTGTGCAGAGTATATTAAGCATCCTACCGCTTCTTTGTAAGGAACTACCCGCATTTCTTTCGCTTCCTTCGGGTTACTTGGACACATTGTCTTGTCTAGTTTGGCTGGAGGATCCGCTGGAGTCGAAACAAATTCGCAGTTTGCCATGTTGAACCGATGCCAGATGTTTTCCAGATACTGCTGCTGATCCAGGTACAACCTTCCATTAGAATCAGCACGCGTTATCCGGAGTCCAAGACACAGCTTCACTTCTCCTAGATCTTAAATCGATACCGTAACATTGGGAACAGCTTTTGACGACCAACCGTGCTTTGAATCGATCCACCTCTTTGTCAGATCCATACTTGGTTTTAAACACCCACTTATTGCGGATTGCCTTCTTGTCCTTCGGTAAATCTGTGAGTTCCCATGTATCGTTTCCGTTCATTTCGTCTAATTTATCATTCATGGCTGCCATCCACTGCCCTCGATCCGGTAGCTACATAACCTCTGCGTAGCTAGTTGGATCATCGGTTGAACCAGTGCGCTCCTGATCAGTAATCACTGGAGTTGGTTCTGCAAAATCATCGGTAACCGAACTAAGGTACACAGCTAAGGTGCTGCTCAGTGGATGTAACAAGTTACGGTGGGAGCCGGACGGCAGACTCACTATCAGGTGCCACGTTGATGCTACGACTAGAAAACACAACGTTATTGGTTTGTTGAACTTCATTCTCCTTAACTTCTAGTCAAGAATGCAGCTCCGAGAATTTTACTGTTTGCCCTGGTTTGTTTGTTGTTGGTCGTCCTCCAGTGACTACATCTCGACTAACGATCACTTCATTTATTGATGGAAGGTACACTCGAAATCCTTATGAAGCTTCACCGTATCCTACGAAGATACCTTCTACGGCCTTCTGGTCTAACTTCTGTTCTTTCTGCTTTGGATCCGAGAACCGAATACTATTCGTGGGAGTTTCAGATTTGGCTTCTTCTGGGACCAAACTTATTCGGGGGTTTTGCCTTCGAATGGTCGAGTATAACTGCTGTTCACCAAATACGCCGCGGTAGATACAGCCTCAGCCCAAAACTTCTTAGGCAACCTGGTGGTTGCATGGACTTCTTCAGTGACGAATTGACATACTCTGTCCCACTATCGGTCCGGAGAATCTTGATCTTTCGTCCCGTTGGTCAGTGCCTTGAACTGTTCGTAGACGTCCTTCACTTGGTTTTTGGAGCCGACGAAGTACAGGAACACTTTGTGCCTCGTTACGTCAACGAACGTTACACGGCGGACCTCGACGGGACCACACACGTCCCGAGTGTACTGAATCCAATACGTCTGACGCACGAGTAGCACTGGTATGAAAAGAAGTTCTACTGTGCTTATCTTGGGGGGCACATGCGATGCAATCGGGAAACCGGGCAACGATCCACAGTTGTAATCCATTCACCAGCGAAGTCGTTTTTGTCATAAATTGCTTGCTTAGATGACCTAATCGTCGATGCCACAGTTCCACCTCAGACATCAGACACGCTTTCTGGTTCTTCATCGTGGGCAGATTATACATTCTGTCCTCTTGAATGCCGCAGTTACAACAATTTCTCCATTTTTATCACGCTCTTCGCAGCCGTCGTTCTCGAACAGCACCATCATATTCTACTCGCAGACCTTGCCGATAGACAAAAGATTCGTTGACAACTCCGGAACCATCCAGACTTCTTTGACTTCGATCGGATCTTCTTCCAGCTCTCGGTTGACCGTTCCAGGACTTCGAATCCTTTTTCACTCAAATCGTTTCGCCGTCGTAACTAGCTGATCCACGTGATCTTCAACCGTTTCGGATTCTTTGGATGTTTGATGGACTTCAACTAAGTCCAAACCTTCTAATAAGCCCGTTATCTTGAAGCGCTTGCTTCTTTTTGCGGTTTTGACCAAACAGTAGTTCTGCTCTCCAAGGAGAAACAAATGGACAATGAATGGACGCCAATGTGCCATCGCACATCCCTGGATCCATTTCCTGCTTTTCAGCAGGTTTCACTGCACGCCACGTTCGCTCCCGTATGAGAATCATTTTCATATCAAGGGATCAAGAGGCATAATTCTGACGTCCTTTCAATTTCTCCATGACCGATGGACTAACTGCGTTTCCGAACGGTCGCACCGTCGCCGCTGGCCGCGCACCAACTCCGCTTGTAGTTGCTGTTGAGAGTGTATGAAATGTTGCAATCAGACAACCCTCATATCGAGACGACCTATATGTAATGTAGATACACCGTGATTGTGTGTTGTCGAATGTTGTTATGAGCCTCTGTCCTGCTCACTCCCACAGAAAATTTTAAAACAGCGCGCACAGTAAAAGTCACATTTGACTTTTACTGTGCGAACTGTTTTCAAATTTTCTGTGAGAGTGAGCAGTACGCCAGATTCGTGCAGAGGCTCATTGTTACTGTAAATGTTGTAAATAGTGAGAATAAATTAGTCGTTCGAGTACTGTTAAGAAGTACACCGATGTTTTGCTTTCGTCCCGGTCCGTGAATTTCGTCCGCCGTTGATTTTCCGTTCGCTGTTGAAGTTGTCCACTGTGCGATATTTCCAACTGTTATGCCATCTCGTACGCCGATTCCACTCATTCTGCCACCAGTACTCCTACTGCCTACTGCGAATTTGAATCTTCCCTCGGAAGAACCATCAAATACGCCAGAAATATTTATTTACTTCTATAACCCTTATGTGGCCGACAAGGTACCCGGGTACCCAGCGCCCATTTGAAAAGCACGGTGTAGAAAAAAGCAAAAAATTTGACGGGCACACAACGGTTAAATTCTGCCAAGATGTCTTCTAGGATTTTGCGCAGACTTCTTCAGGAATATCTCTGGGAAATCTTTTCTCATTTTCCACCGGTAGTTTTTCAGGGATTATTTTTCAGATTTTATACTTGTTCTTCTCCTCCGGAATTTCTGGAGAGCGTAAAAGAGAATGGAGAATAGGGAGTAAAGAATATATACCGCATTTAGTTCACTACTGGACTGCGAACTGCGACATTATAAGTGCGAAAGTGTAAATAAAAGTGCGCGATTGCATCAAATCAGGTTGATGTCTTCGGCGCACTATTTCTTCAATCTATGGAGAACAAGTGCTCTGAAGACACCGAGTTGATTTGATGCAATCGCGCACTTTTATTAGCGTTTTCGCACTCGTGAAAACTAGTGCGATAGTCCAGTGGTGAACTAAATGCGCTATAATATAGAGTGTAATAGATATTTTGCATTTTTTTTTGCTAGGTTTAGTGCTCAAATATGGCTTCAATGAGCTGTCATATTCACGATATTCTTTGCTTTATTTTATTTCGTTTTGTTTTTCTCGAGATATGAGCATACACCGAGAAAAATTTCTACTCAATGACTGAGTTGGCCTTACTCAGAAATCGAAAAATCCTTTGTTTTCCTACTCAGTTTCGGCTAAAAGTGGGACAACCCATTGGCAATGGGTTGTCCCACTTTTAACGGAAACTGAGTAAGAAAACAAAGGATTTTTCGATTTCTGAGTAAGGCCAACTCATTCATTGAGTAGAAATTTTTCCCTGTGTGCAACTTTATTTGAAGATCCAATAGGAATCGCGTCAATAGGAACCTTCACGCTAAGGGGTTATAGGCCCAGAAACAGTTCGCTGCCGAATAAGGAAATAGACGTATCCCTTCTTCATAACAACGGAACATTAATTCCATGTAATCAATTTGTTAACACTTCCTCAAAGCGGTGCTCCAGAAATGCGTGATCCCCAAAATAAAAGAAGGTTGAGCCGCCCAGCTTGAAGTTCAATTCCATGTCGCACGCCACCTCTTTCGGCGGCTTATTAATCAAAGCTTCTTACTTTGTTGAACAGCAGCTCGTTTGTTCGGTCGCACCAGTTGGCGGTTGGCGGGTTGACGACCGCGCACTAGTCGTGCGCTACCTTCTAGTAGAAAGATCCTTTCCAAAAACCTATATGTTAATAAGTAGTGAGAACTGACAGCTCGCACTTGAGGCGCATGGTTCAGTGAGGTACCGTGGCGCCCCCATGTGAGGTCCCTCATCATAGGTATTCCCCCTGTATTGTGCATCATACGAAATAATTGGTACCATCACGGTTGGTGTCACATGTGTGATATCTACGCTCGCCGCAACAGAGTACCTCTATGGTAGTGCTACTTACCCCATGCCAAGCGCCATCCCGCTCGAGCTCGAGCACAAGCGCGGAGGGATCTATCGGCTTTCCCTGAAAATCCCGCTCTTACGATACCTACGCCGACGACGAAGACCGCGGACCGGTGCGTGTGTGTGATGATGTTCTGTTTATAATTAAAAGTGGAAATAATTAGCGTTAGGTGCGAAGTGAAAAAAGATCATCGTGGAATACGGCGCCGGCGGGGGAAAGGGGTTTTCCCGAGGGAAAACGGCAGCGGCTGTGGCAAAATATATGGCTTTCGGATGGTGACGACTATGACCCAGCAGGAGCAGCAGCGCCGGTAATAGGAGATTAGAGTGCGATGCCAGCCTGTTTGCCTGCCTGCCTGTGAGTGAAAGTGTTCGAGCAGGTGGTGAAATGCGCTGGATTAAATAAATTGGAGCTGAGAATGGAAGCCGAGTGAAATTTTCCCTGGGCACAGTAAAAACGAACATCAGATTGTTGATGGGAAATTATTTAGAATCTTCACCAAATGGAGAATCGTTCCTCACTGAACGCGGTTCTTGTCCAATGGCATCCAGACTTTGTGGACGTTAAGAGGCCTGAAGTCCTCCTAAAATGCAAGCCATCATCGTGTTCATGATTTGCTACACGCCTTGTCATTGCCACCCCGACGTTAAACTATGGCGAATAACTCCCTTGATACCGGGCTGCGCACGGCCTTGGAGCATAAGCATTAAGGTGGCCCACAGTTATATGAAAAACAAAAATTTCGAAAAATGTCAAGCCTTACCTCCTAAATCAGTTGTTTTGAACTCCCAGAAGCTAGGTTCAAAATTTGAGCAAAATCGATTGAGCCTAAGACGGCGCTCAAAACGCTTGAAGTTTGTATGGGAAAACTGGGCCAAATGTATGCAGAAATTTTCAGTTTTCGAATTTTGCCGCTAGGTGGCGCTGTGAGCGTTCAATAATCAAACCCTTTGGTATTATTGTAGATGACTATATGTCAAAGAACTTTGTCGAAGACCGCAAAGTGATCCAACGTCTGAGAACGAAGTTATACCCTAGGTAAATTGAGGATAAACTTTATTGTCGTTTTTCCAATACAGTCAGGTTTTTTTTTACGCGGTTTTTTTTACGCGGTTTTCATTTACGAGGTTTTTTTACGCGGATTTTTGTATTAACGCGGTTTTTTTTACGCGGATTTTTGAATTAACGCGGTTTTTTTTTACGCGGATTTTTGAATTAACGCGGTTTATTTTTACGCGGATTTTTGAATTAACGCGGTTTTCATTTACGTGGATTTTTAATTTTAGGCCGGAAGTTTTCCAAGCATTATTATAGAGTTTTTCTACACATTTCTGTAGTTTTGGTGCTTAACAGCATTAAAAAGGTAGAACATGATGCAGAGTAATTTTCTGGATATCCAAGGACATCCAAACTGTTCTTGAGTTTAGATCCTAAAGTCTACGTCTGTAACGGTAACTTCTTGCATTATACAAAGCAACGGTTTGTAATCTATTATGTCCAGTAAATCTTTTGAAAGTTCAATAGACAGTTTCAGATCAGTCGGGATATCCTAGGTCATCCAAACTGTTTTGGAGTTTATATCCCATATTCTACGGGTGCAGCGGTAACTTCCTGCATTATACAAAGCAACGATTTGTAATTTATTAAACCCAGTAAGTCTTTTGAAAGTTCAATAGACAGTTTCAGATCAGTCGGGATATACTAGGTCATCCAAACTATTCTGGAGCTTAGATCCTAAAGTCTACGGGTGTAGCGGTAGCTTCTTGCGTTATACAAATCAACGATTTGTAATCTATTATGCCCAGTAAATCTTTTGAAAGTTCAATAGTTTTAGATCAGTCAGGATAACCTAGGTCATCCAAACTGTTCTGAAGTTTAGATCCTAAAGTTTACGGGTGTACCGGTAACTTCATTCACAATACAAAGCTACGACTTGTAATCTTTCATGACTTACTGAACATCTCAATGTTTAATAGACAGCATCAGATCTGTTGAGATGTCTAAGAACATCCAAACCGTTCTTGAGATTACATGAACTTTTTTCATTGAAATAATCTCGCTTTTCGTGTTCAGCATTAGCGTGGTGCTGACGGTGTTGGGCAACCGCGCGAGTTACGGAAGGTTAAGTGAACATGATTTACTGCCTGTACTTCGGCACTTATGCGACAACTGTGAGATGGAGTCTTAACAACGAACCGGTTTAAACCAGTGTTGCAAAACTTCATCTCATTCATTTGAACACTAACCAACAAATCTTTTTAGTCATTTTTCCTTCTATTCATGTTCAAAACGATTTCATTCAATCAGAGCACCTATCAAATGAGAAGCGAATCCTTGTCAATTGAATACATTGTCACTCGAATGAGTAGCTGGGCACGAAACACGAGAAAACCCAGCAAAATTCCGCCAGACTGAAAAAATATCGAATGTCGGGTCAAAGTCGGGTTAATTTTTATTGAATGTTGGGCCACTGTTGGACCAACATCGAACAAGTATTGGGTCCATGTTGGGTTTGGTGGCCAAAATAAAAATAGGTGAATGATAGGTTGATGTCGGGTTTGACGTCATCAATGATAAGCTTTAAACCTTTTAGCAACAGCTTGGCAGTTTGTGTAACTTGTAGAAATTGTGAGTTTCAGGCAAAAATCTTAAAATATTGTTTTAAAATAATTCGTTTAGTTCATTTTTTAATATAAAATCGAGAAGAAAATTATTGAGTTAAAAGTTATAAAACATGGTTTTCATTTACGCGGATTTTTGAATTAACGCGGTTTATTTTTACGCGGATTTTTGAATTAACGCGGTTTTTTTTACGCGGATTTTTGAATTAACGCGGTTTATTTTTACGCGGATTTTTGAATTAACGCGGTTTATTTTTACGCGGTTTTTTTTTACGCGGTATGTATCCCCCGCGTAAAAAAAAACCTGACTGTACATGTAAAGGAATAATATCAATAATGAAATCTCAATACTTTGCCTCACTTTGCCTAGGGTATAACTTTTCTCACAGCCGTCAGATCACTACGCGGTATTCGACAAAGTTCTTTGGCATATAGTCACCTACAATAATACCAAAGGGTTAGATTATTCAACTCTTACAGCGCCACCTAGCGGCAAAATTCGAAAACTGAAAATTTCTGCATACATTTGGCCCAGTTTTCCCATGCAAACTTCAAGCGTTTTGAGCGCCCCCTTAGGCTCAACCGATTTTGCTCAAATTTTGAATGTAGCTTCTGGGAGTCCAAAACAACTGATTTGAGAGGTAAGACTTGGCATTTTTCGAAATTTTTGTTTTTCATATAACTGTGGGCCACCCTAATAAGCATAGATGACCGTACAGTTCGTAGTTGCTACTCCGTGATTGATTAGAATAATCTAAATCGCTCAAAGAATCAACAAACGGAGCTTGGGAGTAGCATACCATTCTCAATTTGCATCTTCGAGAACTCCAAGCTTTGTAAAGTCAATAACAGTAACGGCCACGTCCTTACGGTCGTCGAGGAAGGGGATGAATGTTAGTATGACGAGCGTTGCTACTAGAGATCGGGATCCCCTCTGCTTCTCCACAACTGTCACGGGAAGGCGTTTTTGTTTGTCAAGATAGCGAAAGTCACATGATCGGGATTAACTTTCGTAAGAAATGTATGCGATTCATGCAGCCTCTATTTGAATCAGAATACAGTAGACGTTCGATAAGTGCAACATGTTTACGTTTAAGCACAGAGAACAAACATCCAAGTCCAGTTCCGAAACTGTGTAAAGAATTTAACGACCATTTGAAATCGGCAACACAAGTGGCAATAGCGTGGCGCTGCAATCGGTTAATTTCCCATACTAATTTAATTCACCACTTGAAATGTTTCAATTCACCACTGACTGTGGCAATATGGTGTTTGGTGGCGTTAGTGTTGTCATCGTGTATTGGTTTGCAACCTAACTCAAGTAAAGATTCAAATCCTTACACAACTTTCCGAATGACATTTGTTCTGGCCTGGATGTCTGTTCTCTGTGGTTTAAGTTACCGAATGAAATTCGCTAACTGCAACGACTGACAGCCGTCAAACAGTTGTTAATTGCTGTTGGACGCAGCCAGAATGCACTTAAAAACATCGCAATGCAGCTGAAGTGCATCTGAAAAACATCGCAACTCTGTTGGCGTTTTGTTTTTGACAGATAGCGGTGCGATAACTGCAAAATTGTTGCACTTAGCGGACTTGCAGTTAAAAAGCATTGCAGTTAAACCGTTTGCACCGAGCGAACGTCTACTGTACTTATTTTCATTTAGAATCAAATAGAAACACCTGTCAATACCGAAGACGACGAACCACTCAAATTATTGTGTAAATTTAAAAAATGAAAAAAAATATTTATTATCAACAAAAACTGCAACCTAGCATAATTGCATGCTAAAATGTTAAATTTTATACATCATTAAAGACAGACGTAACACTTGCGAAATTTCCATCGACCACGCTTTCAACCATCATTTTAAATTTTCATAGTTGTGGCTTTCACAACCAGAGACGCACGCATCGTTTTTCTATGCGTTTGACGTTTCACACTAGCGCCTTCTGTTGACGATATTGCACAACACAGAGATTCGTGCAACTTTTCCACCAGGTGATGCTAGTGTGAACTGGGCGATGGATTTCCATGAAAATCGTTCAAGGTGTTACGTCTGTTCGTCTGTGATTAAAGCGTTTGATTTTATTTTGCAAAATTGGATTGAGCTACACGATAAATATCCATCCAAGAGCAACACTTTACGCTCAAAAACTCTAAAAGCTTTTTGATTTATTTTCTTTAACTCTCCTTGTGCATTAAGGCCATTTTTGACCCAAACCGTACACTATCAACGAATTGTTCCCAACGTGATGCACGCCTCCACGCCTCGTGACCAGTTGGTGGACAATTCTTCGTTCTCCCATAGATTTACAAGAATCTGTTGGAATAATTGATGCTCGCTGCCGTGCTTAAGAATTTTGACCGGGATCTAATCCTTCCGAGCAGTCTTGCCGTTTTCAGTCACTTATGGGCCCTCTTAGCCTCATCCAGTGTTGCTGGTTCCTGTGCTTGACTGTCATCTAATGTGTTGTCATTGCTGATGAACTCGTTCATCTTCTGCTCTTATCACCCTGTACCGCTCCTTGTTGAGAACGGTGCCGGCCAGTAGCATTAGACTTTTGGTGACATTCTTTCCGTTCATCACTCATTGCATTCCTCGTCGAATTAACTGTTACGTTGGCGGTGGTGCCTATCACCTCTTGCGCTGTTGTTGCCACTGCTTCGTAGATAAATCTTCTTAACCCATGCATTTGCATAATCTCTTGGAATTCCTCCAGAATTCCTTCCTTCTGGGATTCATGCAAGTATGTTTCTAGGATCTCTTCAAATAAAGTTCAGGTCCCAGAAAAGGTTTGCGCAAGTTCTTTTGGAGATTCCCCAAGAGTTCCTTTAGGATTTCATCTAGAAGTTCTAACGAAATTTCTACGTGTTTTTTTCTTCTGTACTCTAAAAAAATCCGTTAGGAGAACTACATTTGAAGGTCCCAGATGCAAAGGAGTGAATTTGATTTTGTATTGTAAGTACAATGGTACAGTCGAGGCAATTTTCCCAACCGAAACGGGAATCGAATCCGCCGTCTCTAGATTTGCGATCGAAAGCTTTAGTTACTTGGCTATATGAAGCCTATGAAAGGTTTTATGAGAGATTTCAATGCGTTTTGAGAGGTTTCAGTGATTTCAGGTGGTTTTTAAAGGTCTTAGGTAGGGTTCAATGGAAATGGGAGTCTCAGAAAGCTTTTCTAAGATGTTTCAGTGCATTTCAGGGTCTCAAGGAGTGCCAGTGGAGTTCCAGGAAAGGTTATTAGGTATTTTCTGATAGGGTATTAAGGCGTTATTAAGAAAAGTCCACAGGGCTCTCATATTTTCAACGAATACAGAGCTCATAGTGTGTAGTGAGTGATGTGTTGTCTGGATGAATTCAGATGAACACTTAGCATAGCCATTGAAAGTTGTGCTGATTTTGCATAATAATCTAAAAAAAGGAATAACCTTTTTAATAGTTCTGAGCCTAAAACTTATAAATATTGAATTTGTGATCAGTCTTAAAATAGAAATTCAGATACATCTCCAGAGATGTATCTGACTTGAGAGATGGGTTGTAATGTGTTGTTGTGCACAAAAAAAAAATTTTTCGCGATAGCCGTGCATTTTTCGAGATTTTCAGATTAATCAGATTAATCAAAATCTGGATGTGTCCCGCCCTCGGAAGAATGCAGGGATCAATTATCAAATTTTACACGTTTCTGGAGGATTTTGAGAATCACTTATGATTTTTGTATCATTCACTACGTAGAATATTTCGGGAGTAACAGCTGGAGTTGCTTCGTTTCAGTCTTCTGAAAACTTCGAGGATTGGAATCATATCAAGAATAAGCAATTCCACTAACTTTCATTCGTAATTTTTCACTGTGCCAACGTTCCTACAAAGAACCATCAGGGGGTTTAGCGAAGCACGCTATACGTGCCTCAAATCCGCAGATGACGAAGATGACAGGTGGTAAAATGGCGCCTGGTGCGCGTGCGACTTGTCCGGTGACAGTAGCGCAAAGTTGGCACTATATTTATTTAGGTAGGTAGATATCGCAGATGGATCAGCGACGAACGACACCGACGAGATTTCGAGTGGAATTCGTGAATGAATTAGCCTCTGTGGTTGCGGTGGCGTCTTGACGCGAACCGGGCATCGTCGTGGGTGGCGAGTGTGATCGCGATCGCGCGATCGTCCGCCACCCACCAGAGGAGAATTTGACCGCGCTTATTTTGTTTCGGATCACACACCCCTCTGCCGAGTGCCGGATGGTCCGATCGAATCAAAACAAAGGCAGCGATCTGCGATCGAGAAGAGTTTACAAATTGTTGTCTGTCGCCCGAAAGACACTCCCGAACGAAAATATTTTGATCTAGCCAGTCAAGTCAACCAATCAAGAACGCCTATACCGAGCGAAGAAACTGAAGAAAAATCGAAAGTATTTCGAATCTAATCCTTTGTTTGCTTTTCTTTGACGACTACTGTAGCAGCAGCACTCCTGTTCTAGAAGAAATTCCTATTCGGTGGAGTAGAACAACAGAGTTGCTTCTAGTCGAACGGAAATACGCGGCTAATTATAGCCCTTCTTCGAGCCTATCGCTTTAGGTGATTTCCACATAGGGGAGAGGAGGTGGTAAAATTAGTGCGCTATTTCCAAACTATGTCTGTCACAACTTTAACACTGTTCTGCATAATATCTTTTTATCTTGCAATTGTTCATAACTTTGATGCGATCGCAAGTAGTTTTGCTGATCGTAACTTTTTTTTAACTCATGCAAAGCTTAAAGTGAGACATGAACAAGAACACTAAACACAAAGTATGAAAACAATACAAATGATACTGGCTCCGTTATGTCAGATGGCACATGAGCCTATTAAATAATCAAACAAATAGAGCAAACTCTTTACATGCATCAAATTAAAGGCTTCACTTTAGTTCATCTGCGTGTTCTAGCGGTTGGATTCGCAACAAATGTCTTTTTCATAGAATTGTTGTGCGGCATTCGTACAACATGTCCCGCCCATTGAATTCTTCCAGCCTTTGCAACATTCTGAATTTAAAGTTCGAATGTTTTTAGATCTTTATAAAGATCGATAGTCGATAGACTTTAAAATAATCCGGTATCTAACATTCCACATACTCCGGCCTACTTTACCACAATCTCCCCTGAGCAACACGGTAACACGGTACGCCTATCGCACCTCTATTCAGCATTCTTTCCGTTCGGAAATTCGATCACCCAAAAGATTCCACTGCTGCAGCAGCAGCAGCATCAACATCACATGGCCAACTTTGCACGTTGATGTTGTTAAGAAACACGTTCGATTTCACCGCCGTCCAAGCAAGCTTCGATTCGATTAGCGCCATTCCTCAGCTCAGCGCTCTTAGCCCTGATGGCGATGATCACCGTTTTGGCGTCGTTTGGTTGCGCCAATGGACGGACGCCACATTGCTGTGTACCTTGGGCGCGTTCGCATTCTTGGACTGTCGTGGCACTGTGCGTTTTACCTACAGCTAGCGACATGCTGCTAAATTTACTTATACAGCAGACTGGTGCGGTGATGAATTGAATTAAATCGTGCGATCGGAAATTTGTTACTTTTTATTGGGCCGCATTTTTGTCGCACCTATTCGGGCGAAGGCGAAGGCGAATCAAGTAGGCGGTGGAGGCGAGTGAGGCGGACTTGCAGAGTGGAAACAGCCAGCCAGTGATTGAACTAAAAATATTCGATTCAAGTATTTCTGTTGATGCGAGACAGCCGCACCTATTGGACTTTGCATTTGGATTGCTGGGAATCCATTGGCTGAAACTTTCCACTTTTCTGACAACATCGCGAAATTTTTTCAATAAACGGTAGACGTAGTGACTGATGTCTGAATGTCTTACAAGATGCAAAATTAGTGTTCACCTGCCTTACCAATTGGTGTAAAGACTCTTTTATTATATGAGCCTTCATTCAAAACTGATTCAAAAACAACTTTTATTAGTCTTCATGCGTGGAAACTTGTAAAAAAATTGATTAAGATATTCAATAAATTTACAAAATCAGGACAACCAAACATTGATAACCGGCAGTAAATGAGCAAAAAGTTCATTTAGGTTCATTCCAAAGCATGGTACTCACCACACACCAAGATTAGAGTGACTGGAAGGAAGAGTGGCGTCATGTTCCACTTTTGACAGGCCTCCTGCTCGTTTGGAATGGGAATGGTTCACCTAGGATGAACCAAACGTCAAATTCACTTTTTCTTCTCGTAGAGGCTCTATGAAAAGAAAAAAACGTTTTCGACATTTGGTTCATCCAAGAGCGCTCCCCTAACGAGCGTGAATAAATCAAAGAGCAGAAACGTCAGAATTGGAACAGTTGATTTGCTGTTATTTGAATCAGCTGTCATTGAGTAAACGGGCCTACGAAGAATTAATTTAACGCTTTGTTTACCGAATCCATACAACAGAATCATTCATTCATTCCCATATTTAAATCGGACCTACTTTCCAATATTCTCAATGGAAGTGAAACTTTTTGATTTACCTTCTCGGAAGCGATCGATTTTCCTCCTTTGGCTCTCACACACCTCAATAAACCTGTCAATGTTTGGTTTACGACTTCCCCGGTGGGAGTTCGATTCCCATAGAGAAGCTTATAGGAGAGAGCATGAACCCAACCGTGGTTTGTGAATGAAAAGGTGCCAATCAAATTCGAATTTCGGAAGCGCCTACTGCGTCGCGATCTTCCCCACGAGTTTTTGGGAAGCATCAGGAGGAGCATTTAAAAAGGCATTTTTCGACGCCTTTTCCACTCCCGCACGGCATCACGATATTTATGTTGTTTATTTGTCTTGCTTTCGGCGTTCGACTTCCAAGCCACGGAACACCTTTGGATAATTTTTCATTTCGATGGTGGTGACCTTCTTCTTCCCGACTGACCGTGTTTCCCGCAGCCCCCGACCCTCTGAAGCAGGTGCGTGATCGCGAAGCGCAGAGACTGCAACCGACCGAGGGACCACACGTTGGTCGCCCCGACCGAGGGGTATTAATTTATTTTGACGCGTGTAAACCAAGCGAAAAAGTAGGCCGTGTTGTTTTTCCTCGGAAATTTTATGAGAGAGGATAGAGGAAAACGTTTTCTCTCTGCATCCAAAGGTGTGGTGGCGTTGCGGTGCCAGGCAAAGGTGAAAGCTAACGGATTTTCTGGGAATATTTTCTTACAAAACAGTAAACGTGATTTTTCACGTCCGCGGCGGTCGCAGTCATAAGTAACCTGATGTCACAGACAAGCGAAGTTAGGCTGTGCACTTCCGATACATTGAAAAAAAAAAACAAAGAAGAGAAACGTCAAAATTGGGACAGTGTTGATTTTCTGTCATTCCCATAGTTCTGATCGAGTAGGAGACTTTTCAAATATTTTCGGAATGGCTGTTGAAGAAACGTACCCGCTCTAATGTCGGAATAGAGTTGTGCATAGAAAGTTAACTTCTTTTTCTCCCTGGGAGAGAAAAGAACGACAACGAATGGGAATCAAAACAAACCACCGGAAACTGTCAAAATTCGTGTGACACGGAAAAGGAAGGGACGAACTAGAATGAACTGAATGTTCATTCGTGACGTCAACTTGCAAAATGTAATTCTCGAGCTGAGGGAACTCAGTTCACCGGTGCATCAGTCCATCTTGGTGTTTGATGAGTGTTATGTTGTCTGGGTGAATCATAGTGAACACTTTTCTCTCAGATTGCAGGTCGTCAATGTTATGTTGTCTTGATTTTGCAGTTATTATTTGCAAATATAATTATTATAGTATTTAGGTCAGTCTTACTAAGGGGATTTAAGAACTAAAATAATCTTATAACCTTATAAAAAAAAATGAAAGACAATTTGGTAAATAAGTACCAGGAAACCGTCTTCCGGTAAAACAACATACCTATCCGTTTCTCTCTGTCAACCCCTTCACGGTGTGACACCGCTGAAGCAGTTAAATTTCTCCATACCTTTCGTGATCGTCCGCCATACGTTTGAAACTCGAACGAATAATCGCGGCGAAAGGAAACAAAACAAATTTATTTGCCTAATATTTACTTAATTATGATTATGGGCTACGATTATTTACAAAATAACGCATTATTTATGGCAGAGCGACTCCATTTTTCTCCTCGCACCGCTGCGATGGAAAATTAGGCAGTGGAAAATAATTGACACCGGGTGTTTCGAGTGGCGGTAAAATGCTTAAATCATTTGCGGTGACTTCTACCATACCGGACCGCCGCGCGCCGGGAATGCCGCCAAACACCGTCGAACAATTCGAGAAAAAGTTGTGAGTTTTGAGTTTTTTTCTGTTTTGGTAACGAAACTAGTGATTGATTTTTGATTGTTTTTTTATCTGATCTCAACAACGCTAATTTTATCAAAATTTTGATGAAGCCTTTGCACCAGAAATCGTTTATTTAGTTATAATTTCCCAAAAAACATATTCCCTCTTTGACGGTTCATTTGCTCAATGATAGCTGTCAATTCTAGTTTGTCGTTTATCGTGTGTTTTGAATTTGTAGAAGCGATCATGGTATGTGTAAGTGCCATGTTGTCTAGGTCAACCCAAATGAACCATAAAATGAACGCTTTACTCTATACCATTTGCATAATTGTTGAAAACTTTAAATCTAAAATACTAGTTTCCCTTGTATGGAAAATTGGATTTCAAATCAGTTTAAACACAGATCCATAAATGGTTTTATTTCAACGCTGCTAAAGTAGTCGGTATATCCACATCCATGAAGGTCGATTACTCGTGGGATGGGCCCATAACTTCGTCAAATGGAATAAATAGACATCCAGTTACAGGAAAGGCAACGTTCAATTGTGAATCAATCTTTTTTTAGTACATATTCCATTACTTCAGCACCAATGACCAGTTGACCAGTTGACCACCATGTCCATTAGTGTCCGTACAGATGTTCAGTGTTGGGCCGACAAACTCCTATACGATTGTGATGACCAACCCTATTCTACCGTGTTGCCAACCGGCCCGAACCCAAACTGCTGGAATTTTAATTTTTATTGCAATCATGGTTAAAGGGTTTGCTCCCCATAACTTCGTGATCGGCTTCGCATCTACACATCATGCCGAAGTGGTGCTGCCAAGGCAAGCTAAACGAATAGGACAGCATTGTGGCATAGAAAGAGCACGAGCGAACACGCGTAAATCATATCGCAGCAGGGCAATAATAAAACCGCGGTGGGAGGGGGTTCCATGATGAAGAAGAATCGCGCCAACGGCCGCAAAGACGGGAAAGGGGAGAAAATTAAAGAAAAACAGCATCCGCCGTGGAGAGAACATACGCGCTACACCTGTCATATCTTAGCCTTTGTTGTGTTTTTCCTGCATGTCTGAGCGTTGGTTCAAGATGTCATAGGGTTGCCAGCGGAATCTGTTTACCACTGCGGCCTGATGGAAATTTAGTCCAGGCTTAAGTCAGTGTCATGTACAGCTATAGTCACCATCGGTAACTTTTAGCGTAATCTCAACAGCTGAGCATTCAGTATTAGGTTTATGCCGATTTTCAGACATATTGAACCGTTTATCCACCGAGAAACAGACGTCACATTCTACTCTCATTCCATCGATCAGCTTTTTAACGTTGGATTTAAATATTTGGTAGTTGCTCGATTTTCCACTCGCGGCGCTTACACCGTTTTCGGTGATTTATCCTAAGTGTGATAAACAGTAGTCATGTACGATAAATTCATTTAGGTTCATCCAGACGACGTAACTTTCACTATAGACGAGTGCACCGATGAACTGAATTCATCGCGGTCCGAGAATTTTGACACTACAGCGGGGTCGTTCCCAATCAGAATTGTTCAATTCTGATTGGAAATCGGTCACTTCTGATTGGAAGCGACCCCGCTGTAGTGTCAAAATTCTCGGACCGCGATGAATTCAGTTCATCGGTGCACTCGTCTATGGACTCTTGCACTGATGAATCTAATTCACTCGGTCCGAGAATTTTGGGAATGACTCATCCACCGATGAACCGAATTCACTCGGTCCAAGAATTTTGACACTAGAGCGGAGCAATTTCCAATCAGAACCGTCCAATTCTGATAGACGAGTGCACCGATGAACTGAATTCATCGAGGTCCGAGAATTTTGACACTAGAGTGGGGCCATTCCCAATCAGAATTGTTCAATTCTGATTGGAAATCGTTCACTTCTGATTGAAAGCGGCCCCGCTTTAGTGTCAAAATTCCCGGACCGCGATGAATTCAGTTCATCGATGCACTCGTCTATTGGTAACGATCCCGCTCTAGTGCCTGATTCTCGGACCGAGTGAATTCGTTTCTCCGATGAACAGAATTCACTCAGTTCGAGGTTTTTGACACAAAAGCGGGGTCAGAATTAGACTACAGTAGACGTTCGATAACTGCAACATGTTTACGTTCCCCTTAACGAACGAACAGATGTCGTGGACGAACCTGACCGATGTCAACAAACCATCAAATGACGTGAAATGAAAGTGAACTTCATCCGATTATTCATTTGGGCTAGTATGGCGCACTATTTTGACGCTAGGGGATGCGATAACTTCAAACGTGTTGCACTTACCGGACTTGCAATTAAAAGCATTACAGTTAAACCACTTGCATTATAATTGGAAATGGCCCCGGTCTAATGTCAAAATTCTTGGACTTAGTAAATTAGGTTCGTCGGTGGATAAGTCCATAAGAAAGCTCCCTTGGATGAACTTTTTTGTTCGTTTTTTTTCTGTTTTCGATGGCTGTCAACACTTGCCTCAAAGCAAGCCCGCATAAATGATAACCATAACGTGTGCTTAACCACCCATTCGGGATACAATTCGAAAAGTATACGCTATTGTTGAACCGTCTGCATACGAATCGTGTATGGTGTTGGTTTATTAGGAAGGTGGTTAAACTTTGTACATATCTTTGCCATGGTT